>NC_083226.1:32076256-32714979 GCF_032191835.1 Heteronotia binoei
TGGACAAACAGGCTGCGGTCGGCCCGCTCGCTCTCCATTGACTGACGCTCAGCTTCTGACATCTTGGGATCGTTCAGCCTACAAAGGGAGAGGAGACGCGAGAGGATCAACCCCTGAAAACTAAACGAGTGCATTTGTCGGCGGGGCTAGTTAAAGCAAGATTATTTATTATCTTAAGATTTTTATCCCGCCCTCTCCTCAAGTGGACTCAGGGCAGCTAACAATTAGTTCAAACATCCATAATCATCATTCCAAACGATAAAATACAATTAAAACATTTTACGGTGCTGTTCAGCAACAGCATCCCATAATGATCGCAATCTAAAAGATGTAAAAAACCCGGGTGTGTTTGGGAGTTTAGAAATCTCAAAATATAGCATCAGAGAATCCCTGCCACCTCCCACTGAAGTCTTCGCACTCATTCACTTAGCCTCTGCTCAAAACTAGAAGGCGCAAATATCCAAGCTTGTATCTCCGGGTCTGAAGTACAGCAGATAGATGCGCCAGCACACAGCTGCTCAACAGGAGAGACTTCTGGCTGTGCAAAAGGTGGACTGCTTCCGCCTTTTATGTTGCCTGAAACCATCAGTATTAAGTCACAACGATCTAAACTTATTGCTGCCTTAATTCATGTAGAGAGAAAAAATTCAAAAGGGACAAGATTATACCATCGCTTTGGGTCCTAGGATGTTTGTGAAAAAAGGAAGGTATGCAAATATTTCAAGTAAACTGAAGTGGACTTCTCTTACCTTTATAAAGGAAGAAGCTATAATTAACAATTTGCGGGGGGGGGGGGGGGATATTATTTCTAGAGGTGTTTCTGCAGACCAGTTTTCCACTTATTTCTATAAGCCATGATCGACTGATCAGCGTCATGAGGCCTTTTTACAAAAAGCCAGTACTCTAAATCATTAAGTCTCTGTGAAGCTTCCTTCCTTAAGTCAAGGTAGCACCCCTTTCCTGGCAATCATTTTCAAAACAAAAAAGCAATAAATGACCAAAAAAATAGCAATAAATGGAGATTCTTGGGACTGATGTCTGTTATCTCACATCTTTAATAGGTTCTTTGTATTATTTTTCATCTTTTTTCTTTTGCTGACAAGCTTAGTAGATTGTACCTTATCCCTCTGAGGATAAGTAAGTTTTTTACTGCTACAAATGCAAGCTATCAGAGAGATTACGTGGATGGAAGTTATCTTCTTATGTGGTATTGTTCTACAGTTTATGAAGACTCTAGGAATAGATGATTGTTGAAGTGAAATAAATGTTGTTAGTTATGGGTCCATATGAGCTACTGTTTTTTTCAAGCTACTTTAGACGAGAATTTTCCAGGCGTTAATTAATTTTGCAGGCACAATTAATCACAACTCAACAGAGATGAGGAACACTGACCTCTCTCAGTAAATGAAAAGCTTGCAAAACCAGGGAAAGTAGCAAAAATGAATGCTCACTGGGATACTGTTCAAGATACTTTATGGGGAGGGACAGTGGCTCAGTGGTAGAGCATATGTTTGGTAAGCAGAAGGTCCCAGGTTCAATCCCTGGCATCTCCAACTACAAAGGGCCCAGGCAAATAGGTGTGAAAAACCTCAGCTTTAGAACCTGGAGAGCAGTTGCCAATCTGTGTAGACTATACTGACTTCGATGGACCGCGAGGGTCTGATTCAATATAAGGCAGCTTCATATGTTCGTATGTGCTTTGAGAATTGGCATGACACTCTCAACAGCTTTTCTCCTTGTTCCTTCTCCTCTTTAGGACAAGCTACTAATGCTGATGCCTGGGACAATGATATTCAAGTCATTCCAGAGTCACAAGGGGCTCTTTGACATAAGTACTGTTCCCCAGTGGAGCATGGGCCCCATTTCAGGGAAGTGGGTCAGCCCTTTGCCCAGCAGGGCTTGGGGCTGGCAGGTGGTCGCCACCTTGAAAGAGTGGCCACAGGAGGAATGGGTAAGTTGAGAGCCTCCCAGGGGTGCAGGCTCCTTGTCATGGATGGAAGTGTATTGTGGCTCTTTTGGTTAAAGGTAATTATGCAGGTGGCAAAGTGACTACCACAGGCCTATAAGGTCAGCAGCGGTGCCCGTCCTTCTAGAGTTACCTTGTAAGGAGGAACTGAGAGTTCTGGATAGTCTGCTGACTGTTTTCTGTGTTCGATGTGTTGGTTGTTGCTGTAGATTGTGTTATAGTGGTGGTGACGCTGCTAGTGTTGGTGCGCCTTGTTGCGTTGCGTGCCGTCTCCAGTTGTTGCCGTGCCGCCTGTGCATGCTGCCGTTCTAACTGCAATTGCATCTGCAGCTGCTGTAACTGAGACGCAGAAGGGCCAGAAGAATTGAGCTGTCCCCCTGCGGAGCGCCTCACACCGGACAACTGAGATAAAAGCTCTGTGGACATGAAAAATGAGGAGTTCTTACAGCGCTAATGAAATCCATTCAGCAGAAGACTGAAGCTCCCCCTCTGATTATCACAGCCAATTGCTTCCAGAATACCATCTCACACACTTGTAATTTACCATGGTTATGGAACAAGAAAAAGGCACTTCCCCAGTCCCCAGCTCTCACCCTTGTAATGATCTATTATTCAACCTAACCAACAACTAATGCTGTAACAACTCAGGAGCTGAAACAAACAAGAGGAAAATACTGGGGCTGGCTGCAGGACTATCTTTCAAGGAGACCACTCCTTAAAAACGCAAATGGATGAACACTTTTTGCCAAGTGAGTAAAAATATGAACATACATGCATATTTAACCTGAGATCTAGTGAAATTAAGGCGTATGTAAAAGTGATTCACATGCACTCCTGCTTTTAGTTCAACACACAGAGTCAGAAACACAATGAAATATGGGCATAAGCTTTATTATTTGACACTTTTAATACCGGAAGAACTCCGGTAATCAGGCTGACTGGTAAAGTGGGTGGGGGAAAGGGACAGCAAGACTCAGTGGTTGCTCAAAGTGAAGGTGCTCAGGATATGAGAGGGGGCAGGGTTGGGGGAGCAGAGATGAGCCAGTGAACCTCTGGAAGAATGAGGTCATGCAGGAGGCACTCAAGATAAGGAGGGAAGGAAGCCTCAAAGCAAACAGACATGGTGTAAAACAACCCCTGGTTCCCTAAGAATGGCAGATGACAAAGCTTGTGCACTGCTACAAATATTCATGCGGCTTACCAGCTATAGGATCCATGGCTTCCCTATTGCTTGGAGAATACGAACTCTGTGAAGATGAAAACCCACCAGTGGAACTGCTAGTAAAGTGCATGTTTGATCTACGTGCGCGAGGGCCACCCAAACCCCGGCCTGGGTGAAACATTCTACGTACATGCCGAACACCGCTGGATTCATCGTAACCAATGAGTTAAGGCAAAAAAAGGGGTCACACTGTGGAGTTACTAACACAGAAAACCTTTATCAGAAGAATGGAATGTTAGGATCGGAGGAAAATCTTTTAACTTTGCAGAGTTTCAAAGTTATACAACAGAGAATTCTGGGGCTTAGAACCAGGTCTGCACATCGTAAAACCAAAAGGCAAAGGATTGGCTTGTGACATTCTGTCATCCTCTTTTTGTACCACCAATGATGCAAGAGATGCCCATGACAGTCATACCCTTTTTGTGGTACTGCTGGTATCACCCAATCCAAGCAACACTGGGGTGCATGAATACAGTCCATTGTGGCCAAAGCACAGACCACTAATGATTAATAGTCCCCTTTTCAAGCTGTACATGTAATGATTCTCAAAATCTTGCACTATCTGTTGCACTGTGGGGGGACATTACCCATACGACATTACCCCTTCTCATTCAGGTTACCTCCTGAGAACAGGGCAATGCAAGCAGGTATTCAGCAGAACAGGCACTGTAGACAACTGCGAGTCATCTGAGTCTCCAAGTTTCAGAAAGTTATTCTTCTAAACAGAAGAAATACTCACTGGCACCAATGGGAGATGCCCTGTTTAGACTGAAGATTTGTTTAGACCAAGGATCTGAAATTTCTGGCTCTTTACATTAAGAGATATAGGACGGGAAGGTGGGATATTGGAATAACTAGTATGTTAAAAAGGTAAAGGTAGTCCCCTGTACAAGCACCAGTCATTTTTGACTCTGGGGTGACGTTGCTTTCACAATGTTTTCACAGCAGACTTTTTACGGGGTGGTTTGCCATTGCCTTCTCCAGTCATCTACACTTTCCCCCCAGCAAGCTGGGTACTCATTTTACCGACCTCGGAAGGATGGAAGGCTGAGTCAACCTGGAGCCAGCTACCTGAACCAGCTTCCACTGGGATCGAACTCAGGTCGTGAGCAGAGGGCTCCAACTGCAGTACTGCAGCTTTACCACTCTATGCCACAGGGCTCTTAACTAGTATGTTAGGGAATAGCAAATATTTTAAAGGGACTAAGGGCTTCTTAGATATGCTCTAACGATAGGGATATAACAGATGTGAACATGTGCCGGTAATCCATATTGCAAATAATGTGAAGATTTAGGCCAGGACACTAAAACAATCCTGTAGATTGCTCCTATATATCTGACTTATTGTGAGACATGGTTCATGCAACTTTCTAATAGTGGACTCACAACCAGTATTTGGGTTGCAGAAAAATTATGACTATTATCAACATGCTGATTATCAGTAATGTTAAGTTGTATATTTGCAGTTACACAAATGGGTCTCTTATCTCTTGCTCTGAATTTTGATGCAGTTTGGTTCTTTAATTATAAAAAGTTGCTGACCCTTGGGACAGTGGACAACGACAGACCCCTCAGCCTGAATAACTTCTGTCTTTAAAGGAAGTAAAATAAGAAACTATTAAATTTTGGTTAGCCGTTATTGATGTAATTAGGAAGTATTCTAACAAAGTTCCTTTGGCACATCTAACTGGTGGGAGAGAAACAACTCATTGCTGCTAATAAGCCAGCAGAACCACCCATTTCTAGATTAACCTCTAGATAGCTATTAATATATAAAGCAACAACAGTCTTGCTGTTTCTTCTTGGCTCGGACAAGGATATTAAATCTCTAGGAGCTCTATGTTCCAGTGTAAGATGAGCTGCAAAGTCATCTGTGACATGATTGGGATCTCCTCCTGGTAATGCTGCACATATTGGACAAATCTGAAACGACAAAATTAGAAGCTCTGTCTGAGTTTTTAACAGGGAAAAGCGATTGCTAGAAAACGCCATCCGAGAGAACACAAGTTGCTGGGCTTTTGTCTGGAATCAGTTTGAAAAAAATAGTGGTGCTCCGACAACTCCAGCTTCCAGGCTAAGACATTATTCGTAAAGGCTCTGCACTAGGTAGCGGGGGAAACCCCCCCCCAGCAAGGATTATATACTGGAGGAACACTCATGAGGAACTCCTGGCAACCTCTAACAGTTGTTAATAAGTAGCAGGCCTGCAGGGACTTGTGGGGGGCATCTCATTTTCCCATCTCCTCTTTCCGTTCCCCAAAAACCCCTATGGCCTCTACTCTTCCCCTACTTCCTTCCCACTCACCAGCCAATTTACCAGTATCTTCCCTGTCTTCAGCTTCACCTTTTCCCTCCCCATGGCAGCCAGGAAAACTCTGGCCCAGCTGTGCAATGCAGGCCATCAGGCCTGTGATGTTGTGGGTATCCATAAAGGCCTGGGGGGCACCTCACATTCTGCAGTATCCCCCTCCTCACATTATTACTATTTTGCCTCCTCCTGGAAGCCCCTGTATCTTTTCCTTTCCTTCCTTCCTTCCCCCCCTCTCCCCCTCCCTCCCTCTCTCTCTGTCTCTTTCTTTCTTTCCCTTCCACCCACTAATCTACCTTTTATCTGCCTCCCATCTTCACAGTATTTATTATTTACATTTATACTCTGCTTTTCTCCACAACTGGGACATTGACGGAATCATTCAAGTTTGACTGTTGGTTGCTGCTGGGCCTGGCCCCAATAGGTTCTCCTTGATTGGAGAGACCTTGACAAACAAGTCAAGTTTTTCCACTTGCTCAGCCCCACCCTTCAGTTACTGATGATTTTAAAAGGAGGTTTTACCTGGAGGTGCTGCATTTTTTTACTTGGGAGCAGGGATGTGCACTCAAGCATAAACAGAGCCAAATAAATACATGAAAAATACCTTATCAGTATTTGGGGGGGTATTAATCAAGGCAATAAAGATCAGAGATCTGTATTCAGCTACCAATATAGCTGAACCAAGGAAAAGCTGATTTTTTCCTTTTGCTTTTATTCAGAAGACACCTATACTGCAAGCCAGTCCCAGCCAAGGTGGCGCAGTATTACTTTATTTCCTCTGCTTTATAAACCTACAAAGAACTTACATTAATATCAAGCATGAAGCTATGCCATTAATACTCTACTTTAGTAAGACACAAGTAGTGGCCCTTGTGAGGGTGAAAAGGAGGGATACAAATTTTGTAAAATAAACTTTTAAAAGGCATCTTAAGCTTCTTCGGGGGGAAATGAATATATGAACCCTCTATTCAATGGTATAATTTGAATGTGGAAAGATCTCAATTGGTAGTATTTTCTAAACAAGTTTGAGAATACTAACACCACTGAAAATACTTCTGTTGTTGGTTACCATCCTGAATGTACGTTCCAGTATGAAGATCCTTTGCTTTAAGAATCTAAACCTACAACATGCAGCTGTTAACAGATTTCTCATGAGCCTCAAGGTTGGTTTGCTTACCCAATCTATTAATGCAACCTAATAGTAGTAAATGATTATACGAGGTACTGTCAGCCAGTAACTTGCATCCAATCTATAAAAAGGGAATAAAACTCAGTCCAGCAAAATAACATTTTCAATAATTGTTGGTTGAAATTGTACTTTTCCCAGCCTCAAACTTTTTTTTGTAAATGATATCCTCCAAATTACTAGCAAGAGAGTACACTGTCATAATAATGTTCATGAACACTTATGATTCTCAAACTTTTACATTTTCATTCACATAAAAACATAATTCTTGCAAATGCATCTAGTACTCTCTGTCTACTTTATAGATTAGCATTTCAGTTAAGAATGCCCTCGTTTAACCTCAGGTTTAAGCAGACACACCAGAAAAATGCTGACACGCGGGTAACCATTTGTGATGTGATGGAAACTGTGATGTGATAGAGACGAGAACTGCTAATACTGAGCCTGGAAAATTATGGATACCAATGTACCACCTCAGTGGGAGTCAAATAAGTAGGGCATTAAGGGGCTTATGAAACTGCTGCCTTTTTTCAAGCAGAAAAGACAATGGCAGCACAATATACAAAATACAAATATGGCAAAAATATTGTGCAAATCACACTCTTAAATAGTTTGTACAAATTAAATATATTATGAAGAACATACAAAAGTTATCATAAATTCAGAACATTTTAGCCAAACAAAAGTCTCAAATGTGATATTTCAGGGAGGACCCCTCAAAGTCTCTTCATTTCACAAAGAGAGTAACTAAGACTCAACAACAAGGTTCCAAAGGAGTCTCTCTGTTGCTTGTTGGCTTCTGAAGGAGAAATTCTTGCCTTCACGCAACCACCTCTTTTTAATTGCGTTCCGCTGCTCCTGCAGCTTCCTCATAAGCCAACTGATATTTCCAGCCAAGGTCTCTCTCAAACACCCATTTCAGTATCTTAATTGACAGCTACTCTACTGGTAACTTAAGCATATCTGTGCCAAGGACAGTCTTCCTATCTGCCACCAAAGAGATCCAAAGGCAATAGGCAGTATCAACTGTGGTATAAAGCCTGACTGAACAAATGCTTTAACAACAACAGCAACCAAAAAAACCCCCATCTTTGTGAAGTCCTTTGTCATAGGATTGTACCACACCAACTCTGAAACCCTTTCTGACTGTGAAAGAGTATGTGCTAGAACTCCCCAGTTCCAAAGACAATTCTAAATCTGTCAGGGCTTTCCCCATAACCAGACTACAAGATGCTCACCACATCACTGTTTCAGAAGATACAGAATGAACTATATGTATGCCAGAATTCCATGTGCAAATTAGCTGTACTAAAGAAAGTTAATGCTTTAAAAAAACACTTCACCATTTCTGGACTGTGCCAATCCAGTGTTTGATCAAGCCAGACTCCCTCCCTCAGGAGAAAATTAAACTTGGTCATCCTTTCTTGTTTCAGGGCTAGGCATAACACTGCTTTGACTCTCCTGGCCAACTGAATGGTCAGGAATTAGCACATCAAGAAATGGACAGAGGTAACCTTTCCATGGGAAAAGCTGGATACATCTCCTTCCTTTGCTCGAAACAGCCAAGTTCCTTATTTGGTGACCTCTCAGGAATTTGAGTGAGCTGCATAACCTCAACAGAGGAATGAAATGCTCAGTGAATGAAAGAAGCTATATTGCTGCCCTTGTTCTGATGAAGAGGGTGAGCAAATTCCCAACAAAGGGCCATTTCCCCACAAAACAAACTAAGGCTGCACGCATATCTGAATAGGAAAATTCTAGTTTGAGACTAGGCACTGGGGGGGGGGGGGGGGAATTAAAAACATTTTCCTTCATGTTACTGATTTAAATCTCATTTCTATTAAGAAATATATATTTTTAGAAAAATGTGTAAGTTGATATCTGAATGCAACCTCTTAAAACAGAATCCTTAACTGTACCACCTTGTCTGTATACATAAGATTGTGACCTGGTGTTGTCTGTAGCAATGAGGACTCTTTTGCACTCCAACAAGGCTCCCAAAGAGAACAGAGCCTATCTGAGGAGCATGGAGCTCCAACAGGGCAACCCCTGCAGAGGTTGTGAATGACAGAGGCTGTAAAACGGATCTAGGAAGTGAGAAGTGCTTCCAGGGAGAATCAGATATAAAAACAACATAATTTGGGACATTTTAATCATGCAGAAAATCACGACACAACTTTCCTAGTCCAACATTTACCCCAGGGTCACATCTTTTGAAGAAAAATGGTTTCCATTTCTGGAATATACTAAATCTAAAAACATCTTACCTATTAACACAAATTACCTTCAATTTCTCTCACTATAATTATTTCTAACTTATAATTATTCTAACTTATGCTATCTCCTCTTTCTCTTTTTATTTAAGTATCCCCTTTCATTTGGTTTGGGGTGGAGCAAGCCAATACTCTTAAGAGTCAAAAATTCTGGCCCAGTTATCAATTAACTTATCCTTAATAGGATATTTATTTATTATTGGTGAATTGGACTTTATATTAAAATTCTAAATAATATGTGCTGCAAGGTTATATATACTCTAGTATATGCATAGTAGAATTGTGTTATGTGTGGAATTAATCAACTTGATGCCACTTCATTCAACAAAGTTCTGCATAACTTGGAATTTTCAATAAACTTATATGTTTTTTTAAAAAGCATTTCCTCAAACACTAATTTTGGAGGGGTCTCATATGTAGGCTGTGGGACTACTGCGGTGATGAGGCCAAGTGCTTCTGAGTGGCCTCAGAGGAGGGACTGAAACCTCTTTTTCTGGAATCTCTGCACCTACGAAAGATCCTTGTCCTGTCTTCATATCCAGGTTGGCCCATAGGAACAGTGAAGTTTGTGAAGGAGTTAGCCAGGATCTTTGTAGGATCACTATCAGCCACAAGCCTCACAAGATATCCAGAGTCAGAGTGACCTGGTCCTGGAGCAGAGACCTAGATGGCGCTGTAATTAACCAATCGTCAAGGGTAGGGATACACCATGTAACCCTGGAGGCTGAGATGGGCAACCACTACTGACATGCACTTGGAAAACACCCTTGGCGCTGCGGTGACCCCAAAGGTCAAGACTTCGTAATGAAAATGGGAATTACCACACGAAAAGCAGAGATATTTTCTATCATTCTGAGAAATGACAGCATGAAAATATGTATCATTCAAATTTACCACAGCAAAACAAACCTGTGGCTCTCCGGGAGGGGAAATCCCCCTGCAAGTTTTTGACGGTGCGCCTTTGACAGGGACGCACAAGGTCAAGAGCCTGGGGGTACTATTGGAGCCTTCCTTAACGATGGAGGCTTAGATAGCAGCCACTGCTAAGTCTGCATTCTTTCATCTTAGGCGGGTGAGGCAGTTGACCCCTTTCCTGGAGCATGACGATCTAGCAACGGTGATCCATGCAACGGTCACCTCGAGGTTGGACTACTGCAATGCCCTCTACATGGGGCTGCCCTTGTGCCGAACCCGGAAGTTGCAGTTAGTGCAGAATGCCGCTGACCAGTTGTTATTGGGGCTCCCAAGATGGGAGCACATTCGGCTGGGGCTCCGGATTCTGCACTGGCTGCCAATAATATATTGACTTCGGTACAAGGTGCTGGTTATTACCTTTAAAGCCCTATATGGCCTAGGACCTGCCTACCTTAGGGACTGTCTCTCCCCACATGTTCCCCAGAGAGTACTGAGATCGGGATCTCAAAATCTGCTCGTTATCCCCGGGCCAAAGGAAGCCCACCTGAAATCTACCAGGGACAGGGCTTTCTCTGTAACAGCCCCTTTCTGGTGGAACCAGCTGCCGGAAGAAGTGAGGGCCCTGCGT
The DNA here is from genome assembly GCF_032191835.1 of Heteronotia binoei. NCBI lineage: Eukaryota > Metazoa > Chordata > Lepidosauria > Squamata > Gekkonidae > Heteronotia > Heteronotia binoei. The sequence goes on from NC_083226.1 coordinate 32,086,755, forward strand.
GACCTTGGCCAGTTCCGCAGGGCCTGTAAGACAGCCCTCTTCCGGCTGGCCTATAATTAACTGGCATTGGAAACTGAGTGTAGTTTTAATAGACCGCTGTTATATGTTTTATTTTACTGTTTTAACTGTGTAAGATGTTTTAAATTCAATAATTTTATGTTAGATTTTATGTGCTGTGAGCCGCCCTGAGCCACTTCGGTGGGAAGGGCGGGATATAAATTGAAATAAACTTGAAGTGAGAGAACTTGCATTAGGGTAGTCATGTGGAATTTTGGTACACTCAGGAATTTGTTCAAATCCCAGAGATCCAGTACAGGCCTCTTTCTACCATCTTTCTTGTTAACTAAAGTTCTGAGAGTAAAAAACGTGACCATTTGTCTCATCCTGCCTTAAAATACAGGAAGCATCATATACCCTCAAACACAAAGGTAAATGTCCGAGCATCCTGAATGTGTTCAATACTTGTGGGTAGAACTTGCATCACGCTACTAACTGTGCAACGAAAACTTTTAAGAAATATGTCTGTGTATTAGATCACATTTCACTACAAAAGCCTTTCCAAGGTGACTCCTCTGCCACTCTTTCAAGTGCCCCAGCCACAAACACAGCAGGATCTAAAGACCTGGCACAGGAAAAACAGCGGTGGTGCTTATAAGAAGCCAGATTGTTCACCTGAGGCAGAGTACATTCTGCATGGCAGAAAGCAGATGTGGCTCCCTGTTCTGACTGCTTGTGAATAAGACTGCTGTCCATTCAACTTTTAAAGGAACAGTTCACCCTGGAACAATACCTGGGACACCAGGAGACAGCCAGTTTAAGCACAAGAAAATCCAGGACAGACTAGTGATCGACCTCTCTGTAACGTTACTGCCACCCAGTGGAATCAATCAGAACTTACATTCCAGTACTGATCAATTTAACACAGAATATCAGTGGACAATCCAACCAGCCCCCAAAATAAAAAAATAATAATAATGCCTACAGAACTGCATTCCCAGCATGCTCAAGAACAACTGTAATTATTTAAAGGTGTCTGATAACATCTATAAAGTATCATACATGATTCATTTCAGGGTCTGCACCTATTAGAAGAGCAAATAAAAGAGTGCACATTTCCAGATGTATTCCTACAATCTTGTTGCCGTCTTATTTTGTGTTTAGGGCCAAGAGGCATAACTGAACTATTCAGGATCATATTTACAACAGATGTTTTGTCTTGGTGCAAAAATCTAAACAGCAGTGAGACAGAATAGGGGAAATCCTTTGAAGATAAATCTTAAATAATTTGACAAATAGCAGAAGTAGTTACATTAGCAAACCTCGTAAGAATGATGTTGGATATAAAAAGAATAGCATATTCAAAGCTAGGTCCTGTTCATTCAATACCAGAATCAAAAGAACAAGGCCTGTTAATTTGTTAATTTGCACTGCTATAAAATTTCTGTCCCTGGATTTTACTCATAAAAATTGCTCACCTAAAAACAGTATTAAAAAGGCAGGTTTCTACTCACTATTTTGGTACAATTCACTGAGGCATAACAATTATACACACAAATCAGCAATATACAAAATGCCTTTCTAGGTTGTCCTGCAATGTGGTTGTGGGGGGGGGGGGTGTGGAGGAAAGAAAACATTAAGTTTTCTTTCTAACACTGGATAGTGGTTTTAAACTTGCATTTCCATCATCTCCTCAACAAGGCACTTATATGGAGATTTCTAATAATAAATAAATATATTTAGCTGCAGCTACATGAAAAACAAAGTGTTCTTCAACTGGATAACAGTCTTGCTCACCAGTTGTGGAAGGAAATTATTTGAAAATTGCACTAAGAGATTGGTGTACATGTTTATCTACTTATATCTGAGCTGCTGTAAACAAAACAAGGCAAAACCAGAGAACCAAGGCAAACCCACAAAGCAAAGGTGCTGTTTTTCTAAGAGTTGGTGGAGAGACTTAGCTAAGAAGAAGAGCTGGTTTTATATCCCAACCCTTCACTGTCCAAAGGAATCTCAGAGAGGCTTACAAATGTCTCCCCTTCCTCTCACCACAACAGACACTCTGTGGGATAGGTGGAGCTGAGAGAGCTCTGAGAGAACTGTGACTGATCTAAGGTCACCCAGGTGGCAGCATGTGGAAGAGTGGGGAATCAAACCTGGTTCTCCAAATTAGAGTCCACCACTCTTAACCACTGTCCAAGAACTGAGGATTGAGCCAGGCCGCCTGAATTCCACATGTGATTTGAGCCAGGCCACTGTCCTTTCAGTCTCAGCCCTGTAGCTGCACCATACAGGGCAATGATGCTGGTCTACCTGACAGAACTGCAAAAAGGCTCCTTAAGATAAGGCCTGTGAAGCACTCTGTACACTCCAAAGTGCTATGCAAATATTAAGTAGCATTATGCTTTTCTTCTTGATGTACCAAAATGCAGGCTTTTTATTACAATGAACACGGAAAATATTCCCCAGAGTCTTACCCAGAGTCAAAGCTGTATCCAGACACATCTGGAGATTAAAAAGTGACAGAATTTTTACCACATGTTCTTCTCAATTTGTAAATAGTTGGATCCTGGCACAGAGAAAAGGTCTTTTTGTGGGGGGGGGGAGACCCCCAAACTAATTGGGATGGTTGATGAGGCGCAAACACAGAAGTTGCTGATACTAAGGAGCGGGGAATATTTATGAACGGAATTAAAATTCTCATTCTAATATGGTGGATGGAATTGAAGCTTTCACATCTGGGGTCATTCAGAAATCATTTATGCTTACCACTTCTGTTGATGTTTCTGCATGTTCTGAAGTAACATGTTCTTGAAGAGACGTTTCCGTATAACCCATTTTTCCACAATAAGGACAAGTAAAAGACTGTGGCTGCTCTACAGAGAAAGCTTCTCCACCATAGTACAAATCTGGAAAAACAAAAATATTTGGGCTCATGAAGGATTATATTTATAAGGTAGGGGGAACAAAAAACTCTGAAGAACTTTTAATTGACAACTGAGCCAAAATCTGCATTCCTAGCGTAAGTATATGTCAATTTTATAGTCTATTGGAGTCATGCTGATGTATAGATTTTAACTTCTGAATTCATGCTAGGCTTTTGTGATACAACTTAATTACAAGTTTACCCCCCTTTGCCAATCCCATACCTTACCCAGAGAGAAAAAAGTTCAAATTTAAGAATCCATCAAGAAATCTAGCAGCATATTAAGTCCAGGACTTATGTCCTACGACTAATTATCCCAATGATGGAATGCTTCAAAATGCCAGCATATTAAGGTATTTGCATGCTGTTCCTTCAAGACCTATCATTTTAGACAATAATTAAAAGTACTTTATGAATCATCTCTCCTTTCTCTCACAACAAATTCTGAAGTGGTAGCAGATCGCTGGAGTCATATCACTATGGGGTGACATCTCTCAATTCTTAAGTGACTGTATGTAGTCAAAACCTATCACTCAAAGGGGAAAAAAATGCACCAGCTTAAACTTCAAGTACTCCTGCACAAACCCCAGTGACATGAATATTAACTGTAAAGAGCAGTGCTCAGTAGACTGAGCCTAAAGAAGGTCAAGCAGAGTCTCCATGGGCCTGAGTGGGCTAGTCCTAAGAACACAGGCTTGCTTCCTGCGGCAAATCACCCCCCTTCCCACAACACCAGTGTTAATCACGGTCAACTTCTGAATCAGAACACCACAGGGAGAGTGGGGCAGTGGAAATGAGAGAAGTTGCTGTAAAGCTGGTTCCCAACTGGAAAACGGCAGTTAGGAGGAAGTGTTACATCTGCACCAGCCAAGAGTGCAACCTTCAAAACTTTGCAGAATATTCTAAGAGCTCCTTGAAGCCTTAGAACAGTAAACTCCCACTTAGAGGCAGCAGGTCCAAATACAAGAAGCAGAAATGATGGGCAGAGAGAACCACAATTCCTCTTCCTTGTGTGCTGCTGGGCATACAGGATGAGGGAAGTTCAAATGTAATACCTCTCTTCAACTGAAGCCCCCTCAGAAACACAAACTGCTTATGCACAGTTATTAGAACTAGGGCAGTACTTAAAGAATGTGCTTGGTGCTCAGCAAGACTGCAGCACTTAAGCAGCTTTTGATGAGGCCACATAAGTAGCAGCAGTACTGTTTATAACAAGGGCACTAGACGCTGGTATCCATGGCAGGAAGCTAAGAAGTCCATCACAAGTTCAACCAAAGAGCATAATTAGGAAGTCTAAAAATCCTCACTCTATTCAATGAATACAGTTCTCATACTTGCAAAAGAGCAATTTCTATATGGAAGAGCAGAAGGTTTTGAGAGTGCATCAAAATTCTCAACAGATTTTGGCAGGGGTATAAAGTTGTGTTGCCATTACTTGGCTTATCCATCAGCAATCATTTCAGAGGCTTGTCATTCATCTGAAATCTCTCTCTCACCACTTATTAAACTGGGTGTCTTAAAGGATGCAACTGTAGCTTTTGCATCATGAATCTGGCATTATAGCAATGTCACTTGTCAAGACACAGATTCCTGTGAACATGTGAACGCTGACATTTAAAAAAAATTAAAACAATTCAACAAATTTATTTAAAATGAAATCTGCTTAACTATCACGGCAGCATGCTGTGAATCAATTCATACATGCAGGTGTGCACTCAGTAGAACTTTCTTAATAACACACTTCAAAACAGTCAAGGTGGTGGGGCTGGGATTTCTTGTTTGAAAGTGCCTCCCAAGTCAAAATCTCCATGATTTGGAAAGTTCTTCCCATTCTAACTTTGTCTGAGCAGTGATATTTTTGCAGTAGTGATTAACACTCTCCTCTACCTACTCTCCAAGTCTGGTGATAGTTGGATTGGGAGGGCATGAGTGCCAGAAAGCAGGTGCCCCCAGGTGGTTCGTTAGCTTGGGAGGTGGTAGAACATCCCCTCCCCCAATGTGCTAGAGACCCCAAACTGGCAGCACACTCTTCAGCAGCCTCTTCTCTACCTGCTTTCCAAGTCTGGTGAGACTTGGATTTCAGGCGCTAAGTTACAAACCAGGTGCCCCCAGCAGAGTACACAGCTGCCATCATTCATTCTTAAAGCCATCCAAGTCACAGAAGACCTCTATGGGATGCCCCTTTGCCTGCCCTCCAGGTGGTATGCAAGCTAGCTTCTGGGGGTGGGAGAAGAGATTCTAGGGTGTATAAAAGTGCAAAACTGGGAGTGTGTTGAATACCCAGGAAAGCAGGTGGAGTGGAGTAAAACACCTGGCAGAACAGGAAAACCCACAGTGCAACTTTTGCCCAGGTAACTGAAGCCCAAGTGGAAAGGCGGTCTTGCCCAGGTAGAGTGGAGTAAAATAACGGGCAGAGCAGGAAAACAGAGCAGGGGTATCATAGCTGGCCCTGGCAGGTTTGCAATGGCTTCTGAGCTAGTTGGTTTTGGTAAACTGATAGAAATCAAACATGAAAACAAAAGCTTATTATTTAATAATAAAGGTGATGCAGTCTAGTCAAGGGAAATGTTTTCCAGAATGGTTCAGGAAGTTGGATTTGAAAGCCAAAAAATAAAACAGACACACTGGCATGAGCAGAATAACAACCTCCTGCAGAATCCCTAAATTTTGGAAAATGAAAGATAAAGAAAGGCAACAAATATGAACCTCTGTAACTCAGGTCTCTAAACACCACAGAATTACAAGGAAGTTGGTCTGTTCTCTATGATTAAAATAAAACAAAGCCCACCAAAACAATAAATTAGGATTTGAAATACAAGAAATAAAGGGGAAGGGGGTCCCTGAAACCAATACAGCACAAACAAATGGGTTCTGTGAATAAGCAAGCTCCAGAGGTAACAAATAAATTTGGGGGAAATAAGAAAAAAATACACACAAATGAATTCACCTTGGGATGAAGGTCCCTTAAACCACAGAGGAGCAACTGGCAACACCTTCCCAACTGGGAAAGGAAAGGAAACGTCCTCTGTGTGAGCACCAGTCACTTCCGACTCTGGGGTGACATTGCTTTCACAATGTTTTCACGGCAGACTTTTTTACGGGGTGGTTTGCCACTGCCTTCCCCAGTCATCTATATTTCCCCCCCAGCAAGCTGGGTACTCATTTTATCAACTCGGAAGGATGGAAGGCTGAGTCAACCTGGAGCCGGCTACCTGAAAACCCAGCTTCCACCGGGGATCGAATTCAGGTCGTGAGCAGAGCTTAGGACTGCAGTACTGTATCTTTAACACTCTGCGCCACAGGGCTCTTGATTCCTCAACTGGGAGAGGTGTTTAAACTTGTCCCACAATGTGGGGATAGAGGACAAAAGGTGTCCCTAAACTCTAGCACCCAGCCAAATCAACAGTCACACAACTCAAGCTGCTGGCAAAGTGAAAGCAGCTGACTCCCATGGAGCAGAAAAGAAGATCCATGATGGGCTCTCAGAGCTGCCAATCAAGCCATGGACAAATGCCATTGGTGTTTCTAGGGCTCCCGAAGTCCACCTCAGCGTTGCCTAGGAATTGATTGCATTGGTGCCAGGCTGTCTGGAAAAATGAACCGACAACGACCCAAATTAACTCCCTATGAAAACAGCTGGTTCATTTTCCAGTCTGTGCACAATGCAATGAAATGAACCAGTTTGGAACCAACCACAAATCGACCCATTTTGAGTATGAATCATGATTCATTCTGTGCCCATGCCTAGCTTGAACTCATCCATCAGGCAGCTTCCAGTATTTGAGTTTTTTCCACTGTGACGAAAGCTGTCAAGACTTTCTGAGGTTCTGCCCACACTAGGACCTTTTGTTGCCTGCTTCAATGAAGAGGCAGGAGAAATGCAGTTGGAGAGAAGATCTGCCTTATTAAAACAAGCTGAAGAACAAGAGCTAAGAGCTGCCACCTCTAGCAAGACACACCCATCAAGGAAGTTCTTTTGATCACACCTACATTGGGAAACGTTTCGGTCATCACCTCTGTCTTTGTCTCATGTATGATCAAGGCCCAATCCTTATTAAAACAGGGCAGCTCTGTCAATTACTGTGATGGGTTTCGCCTTGGAAGCCACTCAAATTCACACAGACACTGCTAGAGGCACATAAATACAAGGAAAAAGCCTTTAGGGACTTTTTCCCAATTATACCACTACAAACCATCTCTGAGAAAGAGCAGCCACTGTTGCATTATCTTGATATTTCACTAAATACATTAAATGCTCAAAGAAGTCTACCCCCTACACATACAACACAAAACCATCCCCAGGTCATGTCCTGAAGCAGAAAAGAAAGGCAAAAGTATGGGGGACAGCCCAAATTATTTCTAAATGTAGAAACCTGGCAGTCCTCAGGAGGTTTAAGAAAAAAAAAATCTTCCTGCATAACCATTTCCCAACTAAGTCTGCAAAAATTACTGTCCCACAGGTATTTTTATTAGCCTAACTGCTCACTCATACATCTCTCCATTAAGACATACTAAAGGCTTAAGATGAGCTATTTTCTAATTTATACAAGCTATCTAAACTTGGTCACCTGGAAGAAGACCTATTCATCAGAGGCAACCGTGCATTGACTATTTACAAGTCTGAGCTATTTAGATTAAGCTCAACTATAAAACTCACATTGCTAAGTAGATCAGGAAATCAAGAGCAAACATATGCTTTCATGCCGACAGTTCAGACAGGGAGAAGGGGAGAACAGAAAGAAATCCTGGCTCTACTCTGCAGGTCGCTATAAAACCCTTTGCAATGCACAGTCCTTTTAGCAAGGCTAAAAATGAGCAACCAGAACATGACAGGAAAAGGCAGCAGTCTCCACCATGAGCAACTCACAGCCTGCAATAACTCTGCACAGGGTTGCACTACTGTTAGCTCAATTTCTCCAGGATGCTCAAAACAAATCATATAGCACTTTTCCCCAAGAGCAGGCATCTTTAGTCTGCTCCTGAGCAGTGGAGACAATGATCATGTCCATCTGATGAAGGAGGGAGCTTTCCCTCAGCACTGCCAGCAGCATCTAAAGATAGCCTCTTTGCCAAAGGTGCCCAAGTGCTACAAAGAAGACTTTATGTGCTATAACCATGTAAACTACACAATATAACCATACATACTATAAACCACCATTAAAAAAAACAGAAGGCAAAACAAAGCTTCAGAGAGAAGATCCCCAATTAATGCTACAACTTGCAGTAGATGAAAATAGTTGATCAGGAAAAGACAACCCCCATGGCATGCATAGTCCAAATTTTAGCTCAGGTGGAGGTGCTGGTGTTTTCACCATCATCATCATCATTTTATTTATATCCCGCCCTCCCCGCCGAAGCAGGCAACTCAGGTCCTCATGTATGCACAGAGCCCTTCAGTGTGATGCACAGAGCCATGAAGTATCCAGTTAACCATGCCCCTAAAGAGCAGGAAAACATGAAATAAAGCCAGGAGTGGCAGCAATACATGAAAGTGGTTAACAAAACCAGTCTGCTCAAGCAAATTATTGCACATGGTAATGAAAAGTGTGAAGCAGTGACCAAAGGGCTTCTCTGATGCTTTAAAAAAAAAAAAACCCACAAAAATTACTAGTTTAATAGGACAAATTTTCTTTGGCTTTAGGAGACAGCCTAAAAATTTAGAAACCAGATTTTTCAGACTTTAGGGATTTTTAGTTAAATGACTGTAGTTTGTAATCACTGCTACCATAAAACTAAATCCTAACCTCTTTACAATTTCTTGCAGTTTTAATTAATTTTATTGTTTTTATTAAGCAAAACCATTATGCTACATAAACAAACAAGAGAGACCCATTAAATTTGTGAAGGGTGAAGATCAACTCTGTCCCCCAGGCTGCCCTGCCCCACCCCCTCTTCAACATGGTCCTCTTTCCTCAACCCTCCTACCAGTCACATGCCAAATCAGCTGGGCAGCTGAGGGGAGAGGCAGGAAGGCTGAAGCGGACAGTGCATTTCCCACCCTTCCTGTTTAAAGCCTCTTGCTGCTGCCACTGCCATCCAAAAGCTGTGGAGGGGAGAAGAAAGTTTGTTCACACCTAACAGCAAAACCAAAATACTTCAAGAAAGAAGTTTGGAGGACACACTTTCTGCTTCAACCTTCCCTCCTCTCTGAAGCTCAGTCGACTGAGGTCTTGAACTCTTTTACGCCACTTGTACGCACCACCTCATTTCTCTCTCACACACTGCTGCTCCTACCTCACCCTCTCCAAACCCTTCTAGCTGCTGTCCAGTCTGTGTTGTCCTACCACTTTCTTGGATCAGGATCTTTAAAAAAAAAAACTCCTTTCTAATGATGATTATGCTCTCACAAGACCTCAGTTAGCATTTCTTTGTTGGAGATGCAAGGTACGCACAGGGCAGATTTTGCTTCTCTGAGTTTTGTTTGGGGGGGGCTTTTTTAACTTAACTATAACTTTTTCTGTTTCTCATAATTACATTATGGTTTTTAACTGAATCCTGGAGACAGTAAACAACTGGTTAAGAAATGAATTCACCCATCACCACTGAATGGTAAAAAGCTACGTTTATATATAAACAAGCAATGACAAGAACTTTGTGCACATTTCTTTTTGTCTCATACAATGAAATATTCTGATGCAAAATGATAAAGGCTATACAAACAAAACTTATTTGCTTAAAGGGGGAGGGGGGACAGAAAATCTTTCTCGTGTTCCGCCACAGGGGAAGACTACAGAATTCTCAGGTTACATTCTGCGAGAGTATGAATCGCATCAACGTGACTAAACAGGCACATACACAGAATACTTACCAAAATCTACCCTTGTTAATATGCACTGCATTGGATGGTCAGTTGTATGCCTTGTCGTTGTTGCACCACTTTCATAACAAGATGCACACAGATCGTAATCGTAGCAAATTAAACACTTGTATCTGCGACCTCGAAAATTTCCTTTTAAACATGCATCGCAGCTGACACCTGGGGGGAAACCCACAAAAATTCATTAATGCCAAATTATACTACATTTAACTAGGAATTTTTTCCACTTGGTAATATCTACAGCTTTTAAAGTGACTTTTTCTGTAATGTTATTGTTTTGTCCTCACTGTGTGTCACCTTGAGTCTCCCTTGGGAAAAGGGCGAGGTATAAATAATAAATAAGCTTGAATATAGCTGCTAAAATTACTCTAAGAAAATGCTCTATTTCACTTGCCTAAACGATATTTTATTATTCAGTTCCCAAAACAGTCCTATCCTTTTCCAAATAGGTATACATTTAACAGCACCCAGATGTTTAACTCTTTAAAGTATTTTTATCCTACTTTCCTCAAAATATTGAAATTTGCAAGTGTTTGATTACAAGCTATTGTGCACTAAAGGCCAAAGATGCTGCATTTCACTATTTCAGGACATATCCAACATATATCCCTATAAACTACACAAATGAAATGTCTCGTTCATATGAGAAATTTTATATCTAGAGTGTTCAACATGAAATCTGCATGGTCCCATGCTGTGTTCAACATGAAATTTTTATCCCCATTTCACTAAATAAAATAAATGTGTAATTTTCTCCACTCTGGTATTCACGTCAATGTACAACAAAGCATAATCTGGAAAATTAATTGCTCATGGGCATGTCATATAGTAACCCAAAATATTACTGGCACACATCAACAGGAAGGTACAGTTGAAACTCCATTAAGATCTATTCTGACAAAGAGAACATGTAAGCACCAATCTCTGTGTTAAATATGGTGTTTGTTCCAGTAAAACTGTGCCTTTAAGTTTGGAATCAATTCAGAAACTTAGTCCACTCTAAAGAAAGGGGCCATCAGTGTCACAGTAACTCTCAAATCAATCTGCCAATGTTATTCAGATTGTAGAGTGCCACAACCAAAGATGTGAAGCAAGAAAGACATACCATTCCACTGTAAAGACTGTGCAGGGAGAAAAAAAGTGTACCAGTCTTGCAAATCTTGTTCTCAAGTTTCATTCACTGCAGTATTTGAAATTAAAATATTCAAATCCTGATTTGTGCAGATATGCATACTAAACTTTTCTTGGGAGACTGACTATTCAATAGCTAGTTCACCATCATACCTTTTAAATGTAGATGTACTAGCTGCCATTCTAATTTCAAGCCATCAAAACTGGCATATGTGCACAGCAAGATCAAACATGTTATATGAGAGTATCTACAGAATAAAGAAGGTAGTCCTTAACAACCACCTGAAATATTATTTCAGTTTGTAGGCACTCAAATCAGTTATTGGTGGATTTTAGTCCTATACTTTAACAAGAGCTGAAGTTAAAATCTACATACATGTTAGTCTAATATCAATATGCCTCAGTTGGCATGTTACAATTTATTATTTCCTACTGAAGCACATACCCATCATAAAGGCAAGGTAGTCCTCTGTGCAAGCACCAAGTCATTACCGACCCATGGGGTGTTGTTACATAATGATGTTTTCACAGCAGATTTTTTACAGGATGGTTTGCCATTGCCTTCTCCAATCATCTACACTTTACCCCCAGCAAGCTGGGTACTCATTTTACCGACCTCGGAAGGATGGAAGGCTGAGTCATCCTTGAACTGGCTACCTGAATCCAGCTTCTGCTGGGGTCAAACTCAGGACGTGAGCAGAGCTTGGACTGCAGTACTGCAGCTTACCACTCTGTGCCACAGGGCTCCCTATACCCATGAGTTAATGTAAATCTTTCTAGCATTCCAGACATTTCCCCTTTCAAACTCAAACAAGTTTCCCTAATCAGTACACCTTTGATTTAAATTTTAAAAGTAAATGATTTGCAACACAAATATGATTTTAATCTTACATTTACAATTTTGTAATAAACCAAATCTGGATTCCAAAATTTTTAAGTAGAGCCAATTAAAGCCAACAAGTCCTGAACCATAAAAACTTCAGTCAAGGGTTGGCACCCAATGCCAGAGTTACCACTGAGTACTGTAATCCAATAAGGAACCAATAGTTACAGCCACCAAGAGAGAACAAAAGCTGGCATGGTAGTGCTGGCTAGCAGAGTAAAGCTACAGAAAAAAATTAAATTTAACCAAAAAGCTAATCTGAGTCCCATCTGCAAAGCCACCTTGAGCAGGTCTGAGAAACTGCATATTAATTTTCTAAAGAAGTAAGAAACAGCGATATCTGTGTAAATGTCACACACCCCAAAAGCTGGGGTGGCATCCAGCAACCCAAAATGGCAGGCAGAAACATGGCAGTCATAAGGAGCTATTGGCCCCAGCCACCAAGAGAGAGTCAAAGCTGGCCAAGTAAATCCAGGTAGAAGAGTCAAGCCAAAGCCACATCAGGCAGGCAAAAAAATGGCATTCCCTTCCCCCATTGAAAGCAATTCAGTTAAAATGAGTTCTAGAAACTTTACAACAGTAACAAATGTAATCTTAACTTTAAAACCATTATTATCCTTTTATTATTATGATTATTCTGAGCTCTAAAAATCTACAGGGAACTGTAGTATCTACTCTAAATCATGTCAAATTTCTCAAGACCAGGAAAAATCTTCACACAACTGTCAACTCCCATGTAGGGGTGTGCAAAGAAAAAAAAATACGGAATTACATGGATTCGGAAATGCACGGGGCCAAAAAAATACGGAATACTGTGTATTTCCTATTACCGTACTCGGAATAGCTGCATATATGGTAGATGCGCTGCTATTTCTGAATATACAGACCCATTATACCCTATGGCTATTGAAATCAATGGCAAAATAGGGTATATTGGAAGCCGCCTGGAGGAGAGGGGGTTTGAGGGAGAGCCCACAAATTTGCAGGGGACTCTCCCCTACAAACCCCCCAAGTCCCAAAAAGATTGGGCCAGGGGGTCCCATTCCAGGGGCACCCTATCCCACCATTATACCCTATGGGCCATTGAAATCAATGGCAAACATAGGGCATAATTAGAGGCTACTGGGGGCAGGGGGTTTGAGGGAGAGCCCCAAAAACTGCAGGGCAGCTTCAGGGGACACGCCCACATGCAACCCCCCTTGCCCAAAAAGACTGCACCCATCTGTGGGCACCCCAAAAAGAACACTGCTCCCAATGGTGAGAAAAAACCAATTAGAGCCACTTCCTCACTGTAATAATCATGGGAAAAGTGGCTCTGGGGAGCAGGAGGTTTTGAGGAGAGCCCCCCAAACTGATATGCAGCTTCATGGCACTGTTCCACACAAAACCCACAAGGCCAAAAAAAATTGGACCAGGGGGTCCAATTTCTGGGGCACCCAAAGCCAAACCTAACTTCACACCAGAGAATCTATATAGGACCCAAATGCACTACATCCCTCTATCTACTCTATGAACCCTGCAGGCCTGGAACCAATATAAACCCAGTTGCCAACGTCACTGTCACACAAAACACAATCTGCTCAAGAGCAGACCTGGCTGCAGCAAACACAGATGCCAGCTCTCCAGCCCTGCCACAAACAACACAGGGAGAGCTTGACAAGCACAACAAGCCTGCTGGTTCTGGGTCTCTCACCCAGGTGCCAGCTTCCCTGCCACAGAACACACAATCTACAGATGCCAGCTCTCCAGCCCTGCCCCAAACAACACGGGGAGAGCTGGCCAAGCACAACAAGCCTGCTGGTTCTGGGTCTCTCACCCAGGTGCCAGCTCCCCCCCCCCCAAACCAGAACCAGAAAAAAGGGACAACAGGAGCAGGCCAAGAAACTCAACTGTTAAAAATGTGGCCTTTTAAACAATGAAAATTAGGCCAAACGCCCCCCCCCCGCAAGAACCAGAACCAGAAGAGAAAAGGAACAGCAGCAACAAATCAAACACAGAATCCTTTTAAAACAGTAAAAAACTTAACTTTTAAGAATACAGGAACTTTACCAATCCCTTCCCTCCCAAAAAAATCCCTTCACCCTAACCCCAAGAAATGCAAGCCACCCAAATCAAGAAAAGTAAAAGGACATTGCACTTTTAAAAGTTCTCTCACTAAAGTAAGATACGGGCAAATTGGCAAACCCCCCACCCCAGGCCCCCACCCCAACCCCCTAACCCCAAATAAGCTACCCAGTACTCACCCACCCAAATCTGGAAAAGTAAAGGGACTCTGAGTCTTAAAAAGTCCTTTTACTAACTAAAATAAAAACAAGAACCCCGAGACTGTCTTACCTTAGAGACGTCTTCTCTTCTCAAGGAAGGTCAGGAAAGGCTGAGAGAGAGCAGCAGCAGCTGAGGCCAAGGGCCAGCGCAGCACAATCTCTCTCTCTCACACCAACACACCAAACAACAGCAATGGAATGGAGTCCAGACAGGCAGACTCTGACCCTACACAGAGCAGTTTCAAAAAATAGCACTGCTCTGTGATTGGCCAGATAACACTGTTTACTTGGATACCCAAGTAAACAAAAGAACAACAATGTAGCTGATGGCTGAGGGATTAGCCCAGCCATCAACTACACAAAAGCCCTGCAAAGCATGCATTTGCAATGCATTTTGCAAATGCATGCTTTGGATTGGCTGCTGGGGCTCCTCTCCTCCCCCTCCCTCCCTCCCTGATCCCAAGGAGGCTATGTGAGAGGCGGGAAAAGGCTTCCAAAGGAAGCAAGCAGCTCCCCCAAGGCTGCAGAAGGCTCCTTTCCCGCCTTTTCCACTGACTTCCGTATACTTCCGAATATCTACACGAAGTACACGGGGAGCCATATACGGCTCCCGTTTACTGACCTGAAAATGGAATCGGAAATATACCGTGCCATATACTTATGAATCAGGGGTGATTTGGTGGTCTATGCGATTCGGCTGAGCCGAATGCACACCCCTATTCCCATGCTTAATTGACTTATGAAGAATATGTTCCATAGTTCCTTCTTTTATACCAATCTTACCCATTTATATTCCTGCTTTTACACCAATCCTAAGAAGAGTTATATGCTTCTAAATCAGCTGGAGTCAATGCATTTAGAATAGCACTATTAATCACTAACAAGAGATTAAAAGGGACTCCCCCTCCCCATTTCAATCAACAAGCAGTGCAGTTCTGGTTTTACTCACTAAAAGGCACCCTCAAATACAACTGGAATTTTGGAGTTGATGCAAGTCTTCTCACCAGCAAAAGCCCAACCAGAAATGTGGGGCAGAAAATTTTCCAGTGCTTTATTTTTTAGGCAGAAATATTTCCCTTTCTAAAGATTCATTATGCTGTAAAACTAAAATAAAGAATGGATCTCATTGCCAATACAATATTAGGCAAGCCTGACAGTTTCAAAGTTGTAACTGTGGGTTACAGCTATTCCATTGATGAAGAAAGAGGACTGGGTCAATTCTGACCACCCAAAAAGCTATCAGACCTTCATAGACAAAACTACATGGTATGTAATAAGGAAAGGAAACAGGTGAGATAGTGTGAAAAGGCTGGTTGGAGTTGATCCAATGTTCTTAGGTGATTATTGCTAGAAAATGTGTTAAGAGGACATGTAAATCTCATTGGGATGGGAATAAAACCATGTAATAATCTAAAATTACATGTAATAATCTAAACTTTTTGAAAATCAAGGTATGAATTTCTCTGATTGGTTTCACAGGTCAAACCAAGACAAAGCTAAAATACTTATTTATATGTCTCCTCTTACATGGTAGAAGGGATACTGTAATCATCAATCCGATATGGAACTAATAAGTAATGCAAGTGATGCTGTAAAGAGTGAGTGAAACTAAGACACTCCAGCGACCTGCATCATGTGGCAGAGCTCAATTCTGCTGAAACAGAAGAGGAGACTCTCGTGTCCATGGGATAACATGCCCAGTTCTTGGAGTGTGCTAAATTTAGTGTGCCATTTACTTTCTATACCTTCAGGGTTTTCCCTTACAATTTAAGAAAGAAAAGTAAATCCTGCATTTTCTCCAATTTTTTCCAAATATTACTCATATAAAATAATTTCCACATAAAACTTGTAATTTATCTGAATAGACAAAATACACGATCTCCCCACCTCAATCCAATATTTCAGTTCACATATTTATCGCTATTGGACATTGCTACTGGATGTTGGAATTTTAGCACAAAATTAGATTGTTGAATACAAGTCAAAACAAAAATGCTAAATCAGATTACACTCTGTTTAGGTCACTGTCCAATATACATTTTTCCCCCCCAGAAAACAGGCATCACTGAACCTTGCCAGCCTCATGTAACATCAGATAACTTTGTGGCCAACTGGGACAGAGCTGTAAGTAGGTTTGGAATCTGTAGAATTTTTAGAATTCTACAACATCCAGTGCCACTAATCTGAGCCATGGAAATCAGGACTTTTTACTACAATGCAACTGTTTGTATGAGCTCTGTCTATAAGACGGCAGGTTTCAAAACCACTTCATTGCTTTCATGCCTGATGCACTCACAAGGACTGATTACTTCTGCGCTGAGGCCCAAACCATAAGTGATGGCACCAGTCCCATTTGTTCACAACTCAGCACCAAACATTTACATTTAGGGCGAGGAAAAGAGAGACAGCAGCAGGGTAAAAAAAAAAAAAATTCCAGTTCTAGTAAGGATACTAAGCATGTATATGATGTTTCATATCTGCTCCTTCAATAGCCATTTGAAATAACTCCATACAGTAGGCTGGTATTATTAACTATGTACCACAGGGGTGGAGCATTGAAGCTGAAAGAATGATAGAACAGCTTTTCTTATGCAAAGCTTATCCTGGGAAAGCATCATGTATTGTCTTCTTTCAAATTATCTGGTAAGCAACATTAATGAGGACAATCTCCCCCCCCCCCCGCCCCAACATTGCCAGACTTTGTAAATTATTGATAAGCAGAATGTGCATCACTGACAGCTTCATGTAACTGCTCTCCAAACCAGAATCACGCCCACACTTTCAGCTAATGTTCCTTCACCTTAATGGCAGGCAATGCATGAACCCTGTTTACCAGTTCCCTTGCCTTTCCACTGAGCTCCCTGAAAAGCTTTCTAAGGCCCTTGAATTTCATACGCCCTTGAATTTCAGTTTGTCTCTCTCATCCCTATGCCCCCTTTTACTTCACCAATGGATTATTTAGAACACCAATAGAAATAGGACAGAATCACTGAACACTGTGCCACTGGAGGGTAGAAGCCTGAAGATAAAAATGGCTCATCCTAATTTTAAATGATTAACACGCCTCTTTCCTAAGACTTTCTGTGCCTTTGTAACTTTCATGTATCCATTTTTTAAAGGGTGACATTTCTTGGTATCCTCCAGAAAATCCAAGACATGCATACACAAGTCCCTCACCCCAGGTACTCCACCCCCCAACAAGGTCTACTTCCGGTATTGGAGCACGGCTGGGAGAAAATAAGAGTTCAGGTACTGACCCAAGTCAATGTAGCTGTAAGCACTCCATTTACCTTATCTTAAAATCAAACCTGCATCAACTCTGCTTTCCATTCGAATGGGCAGAGCATGGTTTAAACAACGAAATCTACCACCTCATGTCTGAGCCTGAGAAAGGCGCGAAAAAGGCTGCTTTGGTTTAATGATTTGCCACTGAGTGGGCGAAAGCTTATGAGGACAAAAGCAACACTGTGGCAAAAGAACTGAGCTGTGCACCAGGCACCTCCAGTTCAGATTTTACTTTCTACCACAAACTCAACGACTGGCTTTAGCAGGCCTGTTTCTCAGCTCTCAATCAGCAGTATGGGGGGAAAAATACTGATCTACCTTGTCTATTGGTTGCATGTTACAAAGGTAACAAAGTGCTCTGAGCAATCTAAACTACTACATAAATGCTATGGATCTGTACACTGAAATTCTGCACTTGAATGAAATGAACCTTTGGTTTATTTGGTGGAAGTGCAAGAATATGAACTGCTGCACTTTGAGCACTGAGAGGGTTGTGTTTGACAGCATTTTTCTATCCTGTGATGTCATCTCTGTCCCAAGCTTGGGCCACAAATCCTTCAGTGCCAAAACTAAGGTAATGCGTGTGTTAAGATTAAGAATGTTAAAAATCGATTAGAATGGAGTGTATACTCAACAGAAATTTAGCTGATGAACATATATTGGAGCTAGCATAGACAGTAAACATACATTTGGCTTACTGTATAAACAAAGCAATTGCACTTGTTGGAATTCCACAGAACTACACTATCTACATTTGAGAAACAAAGCTCCACTATTCAACAGGACTCCATCTGAAAAGAACTGTGCCTTGCCTGAATAGTTATGGAAATTTGTTTACTGGAGGACACGTGGAAATGCATCTATAGCTGCAGTGCATAACACGGAAAACAGCACGTTAGCTGCTGCAAAAGTTAGCATGCATACCTGAATATGGAACAGAAACTAATTAACATAACTTCATCTCTTATCCTTTTGCATGTGTGTAATTCTCTTCAGTATTCCCTTGTCTAAGAAGGGCCTGACTTCCTATTGTGGCTTCTGCACCTCGTACATGAACTGCTGGGCAAATACAGCTGAGATCCAAGAGTCTCAAGCCACAGGCACTGAAAGGGCAAAACGTGTTATTTATTAGTCTATGTGCTTTAGCTGGCACATTAATCAGCTAAAACAGTGGCTCTTCACCTTCAATTCAGTACCATCCACTAAATATGCAACATTATCAAACGCCCCCAAGCCACAAGTGAAAGCTTTGGACAGAACAGCATTCCCCAAAAGTCACCTTTTCTATATTCATGTTACATACATGAAATATAGTTTTCACTTGAAAAGATGAGGATACTCCGACAATTGGTTACTCTCCCACCAGCAGTCCCTGGGAGTAGGAAGTAGGTTATTACTTCTGTCTCCAGCGTAGTGGAAGCACTCACCACACTCAATTCTCTTTCCTGCCTCCTTCTGAGGGCACACCAAGGAAAGACCTCCTCGCTGTTTGCCAAACTCTTAGGTTGTTTCTTCATATGCCTTTACTTCTGGATATGTCTACGCTCTTTTCTGTTCAGTGAAAAACACATACACACACAATATCTGCTTGATAGATCCAAGTGGGCAGCCGTATTGGTCTGAAGTAGTTGAACAAAGCAGGAGTCAAGTTGCACCTTTAAGACCAACTTGGATGGTCTTAAAGGTGTTCCTTGACTCCTGCTTTGTTCACAATACCTGCTTGCTTTTCAACTATTTCACCTTCCACTTCACTGAGCTCTCCAACTACGCCATGGCGATGGCCTCAGCGGCTTCCATGTCTGTTCCAAATAATGATGAAACATCCTCTTCAGGGGAAACAGAGGCGGCCATTCCCCAGCAGCAAAGTAAAAAGGACTTCAGAAAACAAGTGCTATCGATAACCTTTCAGGAACCAAAATGGACAGCAGTGGGTATTTGAATTTTGGAAGGAAACCAAAATACACACAGGTCTTTGAATGGTATGGGGACTCTGCCAGGGGTACTATCACTGGGATAGGGACATGTTCCAAGGCAGCAGATAACAAAGCAGCAGATGGGATCTCCCTGCAATGTTTCTGAATTGGGGTAAGGGGAAGAGAAGAAGGCTTCTTAGTCCCTAAAGAACTCCAGGCCTGTGTGAAACAATTTGTCAATGCCCACTGGGATCACAAGAGAAAAGGTATCACCCCTGTAGAGGTCCAGGCAGACCCATTTCTTTTCTGATATGTTCCAGTTCCATGACCAAGGTCCACAAAGACCTCAGTTTGATCATTCAAGCACAGCTTCCTCATCAATCGCCAGAGGAGTTACCCAACTCCCTCACAGGCCTTGAGCCGCCTTGGGGCATTATGCCAATTTGGAATCCTCTTGGAGAAGTTACGTTCCCACAGTACCTTAAAAAACATTTAGCAGTAAGCAACGCACTGGAAAGATCAACAGTGAGCGGCGTTGAATGGGGACATCCTTTTTGAAAATTTATGGAGCACCCTTTGCTGGAAGAGTGACAATCGAAGCAGGACTTTTTAAAGTCGACAACCTGAACATTGGGACTCCTTGCGGAAGAAATTTCATGAATTATGTTTTGTACTTTGTATATGCACTTTATTACATAGTAATTCGTCACTATAATGATTGAGTTGTGTATATGGTTGTTCCTGTAGTGACTTCTCTCCTGTTGTCGCTCTTAGCTCATCAATAGGACTTCTTGATTTCAACATCGACACTGCGCCACAGGCGAGGGACACACTTACGTTTACTTCAATGGGCACTTCTTCCTCACCAAGAACAACATAGCAACATAGCAAAGCCTAGACACAGCGCTAGGGAAGACCTCTCATGGTGGACAAAAGAAATCCATCTTTTTTGAGACAAATTATCAAAGTCTCTGCAGATGTCCTGATCACTACCAATGCCAGCCTGATGGGATGGGGGGAGGGAAACCTCACTGATTCATTGGACAAGTCAGAGACCCTCTACTGCATCAACCTCCTGGAAACAAGGGTGATTTGCTTGGTACTCAATGTCTTGAGGACTGGCTACACCATCACAATGTTTGTGGCAGCATGGACAATACAACAGTTTAAAAAACCCTGTGTGAACAGTCGGGGGGGGGGGGGGTGCATAAGTAGGAACCACCTGATCCTGTTGAAGGCAGAGGACATTTAGGGGTACCTCAACATACAGGCTCTGACTAGCTATCTTCAGGACCATCTCTCTCTCAAAGAGCTTTATGCTGTGTGGATCAATATTTTGTGGCCTCCAGCCTGAAGGACATCCGCTTAGCCTCAACCAGAGCCAGAGCCTTTTCAGCTCTGGTGCCAGCCTGATGGAACATTCTCCCAAGTGAGATCTGAGTCCTGCGGGACTTGACACAGTTCTACAGGGTCTATAAAACAAAGATCTTCTGCCAGGCCTATGGTTGAAGTGATAGTGTTTCATCAGTATTCGCCTCCCCCTGCTCTGTTCTGCCCTGCTCGCTCCCTTGTCTATCCACTTGTTCCAATATTTAATTAGCATCTACCAGCACGGATATGCAAAGTTTCCTATCAGAAGCAGATGTATTAATTGTTAACTTGTGCCACTGACTGCCATCTGACTGTTAGTATTGTTTGATGTTGTTTATAGGTTTTAACAGTTTTATACTTATGCTTGTTATTATTTATTGCTTTATTTGTAGTGCTGTAACCCACTCTGAGCCTTGCTGTATGGGGGAGAGAGGGCTGGAAATCAAATATTATAAGCTGCAGTTCCTGGAATAAGGGGAATGAGAGCTCAGCAACTTACTGGGCCAGCTTAAGAACATAAGAGAAGCCAGATTGGATCAAGCCAATGGCCCATCCAGTCCAACAATCCATCACACAGGGGCAAAAAACAACAACAGGTGCCTTCAGGAGGTCCACCAGTGAGGCCAGGACACCAGAAGCCCTCCCACTGTTGCTTCTAATTCCCAATTTGGTCCACCACCACTGGATCCCAAAACACCAAATTTCCAAGATTCTTCACCAGGGACTTGAGCTCTCAGACATACAGAAAGAGCGCCTTAATAGCACTATGGCCACTGTGATTTCTTTATGGCTTTCTTTCTGCTCCTTTCATTCCAGAAGTCATTAAAAAAGCTCAAGCAGGAATGGCAGAAATGACTAGTATAGCCCAGCCTGGCCTCAGGAGCCCTAGTTCTCCAATCTCCAGGCTGCATTGTTGCAACCTTATTAGGTAAGTTAGGGTAAAGTAGGTAAATTAGACTATGTGATTGGACCAAGGTCACCCAGAAAGTCTCCAAGGCAGAGCCTCCCAGATCCTTATCCAACACTAACCATTATGCCACATTGATTCTCTATATAACATATCCCACTTTTTAATCATAAATCCTCAAAACGACCATTGGTACTTACCGTGAGGGGTCATTCTCCTCTGAGTACAGGAGGACATCTTTCCTGCCTCCCAAGATGGTCTCTGACTCAGAGGGAGAATGGCTCTCAGCACTTTTTAAAATAAAAATTTAACTTTTAATGTCCTGCATACTAAAACTAGGTACCACTGGAATGGCAGTTTGTTTTGCACCATTATACATGATATGCACAGACTTATGTATTATATTAGACAGGTAGGTGGGAGGAGGGAAAGAATCAAGAGGAAGGGAAGGAAGAAAAACAGGGATAGATTGAGGAGGACAACTAGCAGGAAGAGATGAAATCCTCACCTAGCAACATATACACTTGTTTATTACTATTTCTAAGAAAGGCCAAAGACTGGCATGCTTTTACAAGATAATGACTGTGTCAACAATACACCAGAATTGCACAAAAACTCAAACCAACATGACCAGAGACTACTGCACTGGCTAAGACCACAGGTAAAAGCATCAAAAGCAATCTGCAATGGTGGCAAAAAAGCCCAATTTGTAGCTCAAACTTTGAATTGAAAACCTGTTTACAAACCAGTCTAGCAGAGGGGCATGCATAATGTTTTAAGATTCATTTCTCAAAACATGTTCTGTAAATGCATTTGCCTAGAACAGCAGTCAAGAAGGTGCTTTCGACTTCCGGTGTTATGGCGGAGCGGAGCGGCAGCGTCTCGGGGCTAGCTCTGGAACCTGTCGACTTCTAGCCTTTTAGGGGGGCCTATTCTAGGGTCCGTGCTCACTCTGTTGGAGAGTGACAGTACAAAGAAGGAGCGAGGGGAGAGGAGGAGCCAGGCTGGCTCTTCGAGAATCCCCCTTACCTTATTTCCCGAAGGCAGCAAGTGTCGGTAGACGTTTTAGCTCCAGCCACCGGCCACGGAGGTTGTGCGTGGTGGTCGGTTGAAAGAGGCACGAACTTCCCTTTCTCCTCCCTGAATATCTTGACGTTTGTTTTGGGCGGCTGCGATTGAAGGTCCATGTTGTCCGGCTGGTGCCCCTTGCCCGTGTGTGTTTGAGGAGGTGTCTGAAGGCCGTGAGAGGTAGACGGCGGCGGCGGCGAGAGTCCCGACGTGGAGCAGCGCGACAAGGAATTGAACAAGAGGACGGTTCTATTCTTGTTTTTGTGTTATCTATGTTTATTCAAGGCCAAGAGTGAAGGCGCGGCTTCTACTTGTTTTGGCTTGTTCTGTTTGAGTGATTGATTGGGGCGTTGGTCGGATTGCGGAAGTGGCTGTGAGGAGACGACGGTGGCTCAGAGAGTTCATTCTGAAGCGCAAATAGCAGAGAGAACAGGACAGCGAACTGCTGAGCAATATTGGAGAAGGAACTTTAAAGAACAACTTTACCAACTGGAATAGCGGATTTATACAATAGGAAAAGAGACTTTATAAGTAGACCGTGTGACGTTATTTCGGTTGTTTTGGACATTGGTTGTTTTGGACATTACTTTGAAGATAAAATTAGCGGACTGATTAATGTATTGTTAAGCATAATTGGTGCCTCTATTGCTGTTGAAAACCTTAACTGAAAAGTAAGTGCTAAAAGAATTGAATTTTTTTTTTTTTCTCATATAAAGTGCGGACAGAGTGTGAATACAGATTGCTAGGATGTCTCAACAAGGGAAATTTAAAGCCT
Source organism: Heteronotia binoei (assembly GCF_032191835.1). Classification (NCBI taxonomy): domain Eukaryota; kingdom Metazoa; phylum Chordata; class Lepidosauria; order Squamata; family Gekkonidae; genus Heteronotia; species Heteronotia binoei. The sequence continues at coordinate 32,110,092 of NC_083226.1, forward strand.
CCCCAGGGCAACCTAAAACGGTTGGTGCTGCAATTGCACAAGAATCAATCAAAGAGTTACAGCAGAATTTTGCTGAGGCACTTAGTCAGGTACAGGCTTCACTATCTAAACAGATACAAGCACTGGGTGATAAATTTGATGGTTTAGATTATAAAATCACCGATACCAAAAAAGATGTGGCAGAAGTGGTGAAGATAACTAAATCAATAGAATATAAAATGAAACAGACTGAAAGTAAAATGGGAGATCTTGAACAGAAACAAAGTGAACTAAATAATAAAATAGCCCAGATGGAGATGAGGCAGGCTGAATACGTCCTTAGATTTTTAAATATACCCGAGGAAAAAAGTGAGGTTTTACTAGAAATAATGGCGGACGCATTAATGGATTGTGTAGGAATAGAGAAGGAAGAAGTGGAAAAAGAGATTGACAGTATTTATAGGGTCAACACGCTATACGCCAAAAAGAATGACCTCCCGCGTGAAATACATGTGCGATTTGTTCGAAAGGTGATCAAAGAAAAGGTTTGGAAGGAACTTAAAGACCGACAGTTAATGATAAAAGGCGCTAAAATCAAAATCATGAAAGAAGTGCCCTGGGCAATACGGATTAGAAGAAAAGAATATTCCAAACTAACTGAGTTCTTGCAGGGGAAAGGCATAGTATACAGATGGTTAATCCCGGAAGGACTATCTTTTACATACTCAAATTCCAGGTTTAGAATAGATTCGCTTTCGGAGATGGAAGAATTCATTAGTAAATATACAAAAAATTGGCAGGGAAAGGGCTGGCCAAAAAACCCTAGAGATCAAGAGGAGAGAACCTCACAAAATGATTCTGACCAATATTTAAAGGAGCGCGAGGAGGGAGAAGTAGGTCAAGAAGAAGAAGGCGCGTACAGAGAAACTAGGTTACAGAAAAAGAAAAAATCCCAGTGGAGAGAGTGAAGATTAAAAATAAATTAAAGGTCAGAACTAATTAAACAAAATGAAGATAGTCTCAGTAAACATAAATGGTTTAAACTTGCCCCAAAAAAGGAAACGTGTCTTTCACCAACTTAAAAAACTCAGGGCAGACATTATCTGTTTACAGGAAACGCATATAAAAAAGAAGGATGAGCACTTATTAGCGAACAAGGGTTTAGGGAAAGCTATATGTACCTCTGAGGAGGGTAGAAAAAAGAGAGGATTGGTAACTTATATTCAAGGTGACATACAAGCGGAATTAATTTTTGAAGGGAAGGATGCCCGTTTTCAGGGCATAGAGATTGTTAAGCATGGTGAAAAATTTCTTCTAATAAATGTTTACGCACCTAATGAGTCACAAGGTACCTTCTATAGAGAATTATGTCACAAGGTGAGAAACTGTGAATATGAAAAGATAGGTATTATTGGAGATTTTAATGCCGTGAAAGATCCACATTTAGATAGAAGTGTTTGGAACAAGGACAGGGGAAAACCTAAAAGGAATGGAAGTAAGGTCCTTCCTCAAAATTTCATTAATTTGGCCGAAGATTATGGTTTGATAGATATCTGGCGTACGTTAAATCCAAATAGGCGGGATTATACATATTTTTCAAACAGGCACAACTCCTGGTCAAGGATTGACATGATGTGGTTCTCAGTTGATATGGTCAAAACATTACAGGAGGCAGAAATTCTTCCCTCAACGATTGCGGACCATTGTCCTTTAATTTGTGAAATGAAAAGTAAGGAGAGGAGATCTGGATGGCGAATGTACCATAACCTGACTAATAATAAGAGGTTTGTTGAATTCATACAGAAAGAAATGACCTTTTTTTTTCAAGTGAATGCATATGATGAGCTGTCTCACACGACGTTGTGGGAAACAAGTAAGGCATATTTCAGAGGATTGGTTATCAACTTTTTAGCAAATAAGAGACGGGAAGATGCTAGAGTAAGAACAGAGCTGACCGACCTAATTAAGAATAAAGAACTCCAGCTAAAACAAAATCCCTTACAAAAGGTAATTAAAGAGGAAATTAAGAACTTAAAACATAAACTCCACTTACTGATGCTGGAGGAAATGGAAAGGAAAATAGCATACTCTAAGCAACATTACTTTGTCAATGCCAATAAGCCAGGAAAGTGGTTAGCTCATAGAATAAGGAAAGAAAAGGAAAAAAGAATAATTAAAGTGTTAAAAGACAAAGAAGGGAGATCTAAAGTCTGTTTGGAAGACTTAAAGACGATTATAAAAGAGTTTTATTCAGACCTATATAAAAAGGCTGATATTCGTAGGGAAGAACAAGAAGCTTACTTGATTAAAAAGCCATTGATGGAAATACCGGAAGACAAAATAAAAATTTTAAATGAACCAATTACCATGTTTGAATTAGAAGAAGCTTGGTCCAAGTTAAAGAAGAATAAAGCGGCAGGTCCGGATGGTATTCCGGCTGAATATTATATTACTTTTAAAGATTTGTTAATCAATCACTTTAAAAGTTTAATACAGGAGGTTTGGTACTCGGCAAAATTACCGGATTCCTGGAGACACAGTAATGTGACGCTTATACCGAAACAGGATGGACAACTGGATGACATTAAACATTACCGCCCAATATCTCTACTGAACGTAGATTATAAACTCTACTCTCTAATTCTGGCTAATAGGCTTAAAAAGATGTTAAATAGTACAATTCACCCAGATCAAACGGGTTTTCTGCCATCTAGATACTTACGTACAAACATTCGTATTTTAGCTAATATTTTGGAGTATCTGGACCTGTGTAGGGATAAGCAGGCTGCTCTTATTTTTATCGACGCGGAAAAAGCGTTCGATAATCTTGACTGGAACTTTATGTTTGAAACTTTTAAGAAACTTAAGTGCGGAGGAGATTTTCTTAACAATATTCAAGCGATTTACGATAAACAATCAGCTAGGATAGTGGTAAATGGAGACCTAACGGACGAAATAATACTTGAGAAAGGTACGAGACAGGGCTGCCCGTTATCCCCTTTGTTATTTATTTTTTCTTTGGAAGTTTTGAGTAATTCGATTCGGATGAATGACAAAATTAAAGGCATTAAAGCAAAAGGAGAGGAGTACAAGGTCCTGACGTATGCAGATGATATGGTTCTGATCCTGCAGGACCCTCTTGACTCAGCTGAGGAGGCTTTAACAGAACTAATTGAGTATGGTAAGGTAGCAGGCCTAAAAATTAACAAACAGAAGTCAAAAATCTTAACAAAAAATATGTCTGGCTTAGTATCTCTTGAATTAGAAAATAAGATGGGTTGTAAATTAGAACATAAAATAAAATATTTAGGCGTAAACCTGTCAAATAGATGCAGTACTATTTATGATAATAATTTTATATCGCTTCTAAAAGAAACGGAAACACTGTTTAAAAAATGGAATAATTTAGGATTATCTTTTATGGGGAGGGCAGCACTGATTAAGATGTGTATATTACCAAAGATTTTGTTTCTGTTACAAAGGGTGTGTTTCGCTGTTAAGAAGCCGTTTTTTGTTAAAATGAACCAGCAGCTCAGATCTTTTATTTGGCAGGGTAGGAAACCCAGAATTAGGTGGAAAATTTTGTTGGATAAGAAGCAAAACGGAGGTTTGGCTCTACCGGACCTGGAAACTTACCATCTAGCTTGCACGACTTTATGGCTTAAAGAATGGATACTTTTAGAAAATAGGCGGATTTTAGCGATAGAAGGTTTTGACCTCCAGGCCGGTTGGCATGCCAACCTTTGGTATGTAGAGAAACCTCAGACTTATTTTAAAAATCATCTGATCCGAAAGTCCCTTTTGGAATGCTGGACCAAAATTAAAAATAAGATTTATAGGGGGAAGACTCCTAGATGGATATCACCGGAAGAAGCTGCAGTACAACCCAGTTTATGGAAACCCACAAAACCAATTAGATATACTGATCTCCTCGATGACACGGACAAGTTAAAAACTAATGAGGAGCTGGGCAACCAGGGTGTGAAAATAGACTGGTGGATAATGGTGCTGATTACAGCGAAATTCAATAGAGACAAAATTTTAGGATTTACTAGACCGAATTATGATTTTGACAAACTGTTACTTTCAGGTCCACATAAACTAATTAAAAGAGTATATAATTATGTCTTACAAATGGAGTTAGAAGATGAAGTAGTCAAGGCCACAATGATAAAGTGGGCTCAGAACCTGGAGAAAAACATTATGTTAGATCAATGGGCCACCTTATGGAAAAATAACTTTAAAATAATCAAACCGGTTAGTCATAGAGAGAACTATTTTAAAATGTTTCACAGGTGGTACTTCACCCCGTCGCGGTTGAGTAAAATGAAGTCTACAATGTCACCGAAATGTTGGAAATGTGAAGTTAAAGCAGGCACTTTTTTCCATTGTTGGTGGACATGTGATTTAGCAAAAAAATATTGGATCATGGTCTACAATTTATTAAAAGAGATTTTAAAGGTAAACATACAGCTTAAAGCTGAGATGATGCTTCTATCTTTGGTTAGGGATAATATACCAAGGGAAGATGAATACATTACAGTCTATATCCTAACGGCCGCTAGAATACTTTATGCCAAAGTTTGGAGACAAAAGATTATACCTCAAAGGGATGAGTTAATACAAAAAATTTTGAATGTCGCGGAGATGGATATTTTAGCTAACATGATAAGAGGCATATCAAAAAAGGAGGCAATTGACAATTGGAAAAAACTTCATGGTTGGTTGGATTTATTGAAATGAATGTAATGGAGGAAAGTGTGTGTAACAAGAGAGATAAAATTTTGGAATGGATGTTAAGACAATGTAAGCAAAAATTACCCATGTCTGTATAGTCCACAAGCAACCTCAACTTGTACAATGTATTTAGGTAATGTATTTTGTTTTCAATAGAAATAAAATCGTAAAATTGAAAAAAAAAAAAAAAAGAAGGTGCTTTCAACTCTGTCAAAAGCTTTTTCACCATCAAAGAGGACCAAGACTGAGGTTTATGACTCTTTAGTCTTTTTTCCTTTTCAATCTAATTAACTATTATCCCTTTTAATATAACCCACTTAATCAGAAGAATTATATTTACTAAGTCCTACAATTTCAGTGCAGTCCTATACATCCACCTGAATCAATGGACATGAAGTAACTCTGCTTAGGACTCCACTATTAATCTCTTAGTAAGGACTGATGCAAATTAAGGTACTGATTTGATAAAGCGATAGAATGCAGCATAAAAAGGGATCCTTTCCAGCTTTTAAAAATAAATTTGGTATCTGGCAAAGAAAATGAAATATGGAAACCTAGATCTTTATTAGTCATGTCAGAGACTGAATTTATACTTCTATAAACCCTATGGAATTCTATTAAGCCATCAAGGTGACTCTTATTTATATTGGCAGAGAAAAGGTCTATTATGGTGGCAAAGACTGCCCTCTGTCAATTGCATTTGGGATGGAGATTCTCCAAGAACCAGCCAATCTGGCTTTGCTGATCTATACTGCTGTAACTTTGACACTAGACTACCCTAATATGTTCAATGTGGAGCTACTCTGGAAGGCAATTTGTAATTCCTAGCTGCCACAAATGCAGCAGCTCACCTTTTAGCTAAAGCAAACTCTCATTTCAACATATTACATCAATTCTGGAGAGCATCTCCCTTGGTTAACTATTTATTTCTGGGCTCAGTTCAAAGGTGTTAGTCCTTGAAAATCCTCATGACTAGGACCTATGCACCTCAGGGACTGTCTGTCAGTATGAACCTAGGAACCAATTACACTCCAAATTGGCCATATGTTTTGTGAGCATCCTTGGGTTCTCTTGGTAGGGGAGCAAATGGCAAAAAAGTTTTAATTAATATTAACACTGAAATGTTAACTCTGAAATTTTATCAGTAGCTTGTGAAATGGTGATCATAATCTATTAATAGCTTCTGGAGATGCATCTTAAGTGGTATAACTGAAAGAAATATAATTCTGCCATAATTCCCTTAAATTCAGTCATCACTCCCTCATCTGTTTTAGTATGTGTTTCTTTTACCAATTTCATTGTGTGCATCACTAGCTATCCTGCTTGTTTCCATGCTCAAAATAAAATCTGAAAACAAGTGACAGGTATTTCTTAGATTACAGAAATCAGAGAGTTCCAATGGACACACCAATTATAGAATTGGTTACTTAAATGGCTTTGGACCTCTGAGTGGGAATCAGCTGCTTCTTAATCTGTTAATAGTGAGAATTTAAAATGCTCAGAAACAGAACTCTAATGAATTACTCTCAATTGACCACTGGATTAATACATTATTGTCCATAACAAGTCTTCTAAAATTAGCAAATCATATTAGGTTCAGGAGAAGGAAGCTTTATATATCTGAAGTTGTTTTTAAATGTATAAACACTTGTGAGGTCCATTATATGGGAAAAATTAATTTAAACTGGCCAAATTATCTAATTAGCGCAGATGGGTTCTATGCTAAATTGTATCCCTCTTTTATGTTGTATGGACGTTTACAATAAAATCCATTAATTAAAAAAAAATCCAAGAGAAGAGTCTATAAAAGTGAGGGTTTACTGTCTCCATTCTAAGTACCCACTGCTGGGCCTTGAAATGTTTACTCTTATGATTAATTCAAGAAGGCACATCACTGATCACTGCCACAGACTGAAAGCTTGCTGATATGCCATAGAAACAACAATACAAAACAGATGCCAATTTACTTAATAGGGGATGAAGGAAAATTCTAGTGCATCAGCAGTCTAAGAGGTTTTGTGTGGAACTAGCTGCATATCAGTACTGTTCATAAGTCACAGAAAACTGGAAAGTACCAGAAAAGGGGGGGGGGGGAATGGGCAGGCAGTTTTGCAAATTTTACAGACAGAGGGGGGGAAATGCTGTTAAGATCTGATTTTGAGATGTATGTGCTAATACTTCCAACAGAAACACTACATACATGATGTAGCAAAGACACACCCACTACAATTCTGAAAAGGTGGGTACAAAGGGTTAGTAGAGTTGCCCATCTCTAAATAGTAGCTGCAGATCTCCCAGAATTACAATTGGTTTCAAAGTAAAAGAGATACTTCAAGGTATTTGACTCTCTTGTGTTTTTCCTTCAGCTTCCTTTTTACTATTCTCCTCATTTTTGTAAAGTTACCTCTTCTGAAATCAAACGTTAACTTTCTGGACTTTAGGGGTAACTTTCTATTGACCTGAATGCTTAACTTAATAGCATGGTGGTCACCGTTCCCAATTAGTGACCTGCTCAGAACCGGGTCCAAGTTCACTACCCTTCTGGTTGGCTCTGTGACCAACATTTCCTGTGCAAACTAATTTACGTTATCTAGGAATCTCATTTCTACAGATCAGTTGCATTGAAGAAAATGGCTGCTTTGGAAGAGACTACATAGTACTATACCCCACCAAGGCTTCTCCCCTCCTCAAACCCCACCCTATCTAGGCTCCACCCTCAAATCTCCAAGAATTTTCCAACCTACAGCCAGCAATCTTAGTTACAAGTGTGAAGTCAACAAAACGTAAGTAATTCTCGCCCCCCCCCCCCAACAATTCTGACACAGTACAGTGGACAAATGCAATCCTAAGCAGGTTTACTCAGAAGAAAGCAACCTGAGTGCTGCAGTGCCCAGGCTTTGCCTCAGTGGCTGCATTACTTTATTCCCTCCCCCCAATGTTAAGAGGGTTACAAACTATCCAAGTGCAAAAGACAACCTCATCTTAACATGTTGGAAAGGCAGGGAAGACAACTCTGGCAATGGCTGACTTACAGTGTCTGATCATGGAGAAACACTGCAGGCAGGCAGACTCTGGTTGCCATTGGTAGTGTTAGCTGTTCAGACCTTAGAGAGAGGAAGAACAAGCTGAATGCTTAAAGAAGGAGGAGAAACTAGGAAATGTAAGAAGCAAACTCAGTTATTATGTGTCTTGATTTTTTAAAAAAATTGCCTTTGATATTAAATATTGGTGGTTACCTATATTCCGTTAATGGTATTTCTTTACACAATACTGCAGATCCCCTGATAAAGCAACATGTAAAACGCATGGGGATCATCATATTTTTGACAAGCTACTTTCTTTCTTACTGCATCATTGGCTTTTTTTGTTTTGGTGACTGGTACGACCCTTTTTTAAAGAATCTTTTTGGGTGGCCAAAATTATTTTCACTTGTTATATTACTTCAGTTTGGATAAAATTTAACTTTTTGTTCACATTGTGTTTTGTGGATCTCATATTTACTCACTGGCCCAACAAAAAATATGTATCTATTTGATCCATTGGATGGCTGTACACATCTTTTGGACAAATGACATTCCACCAAAATCTTGAAACTGAATTTTGGATGTTACCATAGTTTGGAATTTCAAGTATTTATCATAAGGAAGAAAAGGAACCTACTGACTTCCATATCACCATTAAATCTAAGGAATTAGATCACTGTTGCCTTGTTTCTTCCTTTCTTTTGTTCTTTTTCAGTATTACAAAGAAGCGAACAAAACACAGGTATCCCATGGTTCATTTCCATGATATTCTATATAATATATGACCTGATTGGGCATCTGATTATGGGGAAAGTTTAGAATTCTCACAAGATTTCAACACAGGATATGAAAAATAGATTAAAATAATTCCTATGCTAATACAACATTTCCCTATAAAACAATTCTAGAAAACTGAGGGCAGAATTCCCCAATAGCAAGCAGCATACAAACCAACCACAGAAAATATCATTGCACCCAATGAGCTTTCACAATTCAGTTTGCTTCAGAAGACTCTAATAAAAGTAGCTAAGCCCTAACACATCCTAATACACAGAATACCTGTGCTTCAATCAGCTGACAAAAACCTCACATATAGGAGACTAAAATGTCATTTCCCCTAACAGATACAGCTCAAAAATACTTTGTATTAAACCAGAAGTTCTATGTCCGCAGAAAAGTACATAGATCCACCCATTCCAGTCTACCCTACATTTGGGCACATCAATAATTTCCCCCGTCAATCAAACTCAGCGCCATACCACCCACACACTGTTTGTAAATACAGTCATTGTATTCCAACCATCTCCTACAATCTAGTTTTACCACATGAGTCATGGGATTTTCACATTAGTATACAGAACTAGCCATCTAGCTCCACAGCTTTCTATTAAATATAGAATTATATAGGAAAACACTTAAATGCTCCCTACTAAAAGGTGAGCCTATCCTGTCATCCATGCATATATTTCCATTTTGGTCATGGTCTGTTTCTGCACAAAGGATTTTCTTTCCACCATTTTCAAAGCCAAACTCTTTCTGGCATGTAAGCTTTCTCACTTTTTAATCAAGCTTTTAAAAGATAAAGCACAAGCACACTGTACTTTCCACCATAAGCAGCTAAAGACAAGTTGACAGGCTTGGACAAATGAACTCCTTCACTTGCATAATGTGTAGGTGACCTCCAATACCAAGATGAATTCAACAGCAAGAAAAATAAACATGACCAATACACAGACATAAACTATGGCCCCATTAGGCTTTTCCGTCTCAAAGCGAAAAGCATTTCTAATTGGGGTACATCCTTCAGAAGGGCAGCATTTCTTGACATACGAGATGTCCAAGTGAATTGTCCAACAACTAGACAGGGAGAGGTTCTGAGAAGGAAGACAGGATCAGATAAGCAACTCTATTTTCACTTCAACTTAGTGATTTTAGGAACTTGCTCCTGGTTCTGTTGCTGTATGTACAATTTCACAGAAAGCTGAAGTTAAGAAAAAAGGAAAGGCAGAGGGGGGAGGGGTAAATGTCAAGTGAAATGAAGGGCAGAAAAAAACCCTGTCCTTTACAAATCAGAGTACCCATTCCTTTACTTTCTTCATATGTACTTATATGTTGTTTTGAAGATTAAATTGCACTCTCCAGTAAACAACTGGCAGCCTCTTCTGCAAAGTTCAAGCTCCCTGTTTATCGGTCAAACACAAGATCTGGGTCATACTGCAAAATAAACCAAAGGACAGCCCTTTTCACACAGTGAAACCTAACAGACGCTTGTTAATGCTCACAATTATTTTTGGATGTAACACTAAGTCAGGGGTCCAACGCAGCTCAAAAATTCAGCTGCTTTAAATACTTGCATTTAAGGACACCGGGTCTTCCAATTCACCCAAAGGATGAGAAACAACTGTCAATCCAGGGATTTTTTTTCTATCCCTGATGGCAGACTGTATAGCAGCAACAACTACACTCAGTCAACCAGCTTTAGGCGTAAAAATGGCTATCTTGAGTTAAAATACTGGGGAAAGACTGCAAGATTGCATACACCCTTCTGCCTGTCTTTTCTCTGAGGCACAAATTCCCCTTCCTTTGTAAGCCTCACAAAGGCACCTTGGCTGATGTGAAACTGAAATCCTATTTAACCTCAACCATGGTTAATATCTGTACTGACGTAAAACTGGGAGCGAACCCACAATCTCATGGTCCAGTCTCTGGTAGTTATGAGATCTATAATGTTATGTCTGCTTTGATCCACAGTGATGTAGAAAACCTATATTCAGAAGGTTAAGAGAACTGTAGGTAAAAAGAAAGAAGGAAGAGCTAAAGTCAGGTAGAACTGAACCCTGCATAGAGACTAAAAGGATCTCTTGATGCTAGCAAGAGACTTCATTGTCATAAATAAAAAAGAACACAGAGGTAAAGTGGAGCTACTGTACCGTAACAATGGAAAGGAGATTAAAGACCTTTCCTTGCCCCAAATTTTAGCAAAGAAAATGAAAATGAACAAGACTAGACTGAGGCCTTTTGTATCATTCCAATCCAGTAAATGGAGGAACACAGCCTTGGTTCCTAAATGCAGCACCGCAGCAATCAAACAAAATGCAAGCAAGTTGCTCAGCGACACTGAAGAAATTCAGTTCACTACCTTGAAAAAAACAAACATACAAGGCTGGAAATGCATTTCCACAATTGCTAGGCACCAGCGTCCATGTCCAAGAGCCAGTTCTGTACAGGAACTAATTAAAATGTACAATTTCATATTCCTAGGCGCCAGTTTCAAATCTGCAATTGCCCAGGCTGCCAAACACCTGGAATTCGGCACTCTGCACATAATTCCACAACAAGTCAAGCATGATAACATGATCAAGCTTTTAGAGGTCCTTATAATCAAGAATGTTCATTAACACAATATTTAAAAGAAGTTAAAAGTAAAGTGCCTGCAAGCTGATTGAAGCCATGCAACAGATCTGGAGCAACTCCATCTCTCAAACAGAAAAAAGATCAAAAGAATTCTAGCACCAGTATGCTATACTGTAAGAGAAGCTTTGAAAAAGAAAAACATATTCTTTACACAGTGACAGCTGAAATCAAATTAAAAGAGCAGGAAAGCAGCAAACTGGTAAGTTATGTGCAAACCTACAAGGAAGGCGGGTGGAGAACTACACAAATTCACGCAAGCTAAAAATAAGTTCAGGTATGTCTGAATAAAGAAAAACTTCTAGCTAGTTGGCAAAACCATGACAAAATAACGATGGTTCAAAGGAGCAATCATTATTCGCAGTTTTTATTTACTAAAACATTGTTATCCCACTATTTGTTCTGAAGATCCAGAAGGTACTTAACAACAAAAAGCAAAGTGGTCACGAAATAATAATGATTAAGAATTAAATCACAGCAAATATTATAGTGCACAAAGCCAACATCAAAGCAGCTACCACATGTCAAGCAGTAACTCCTACAGCAGCCCTATAAAGTAGGCCAGTATATTATTCCAGCATTGCAGGAGATGGGTGAAATAACACTGTATTCCCTAAGCCCATCTACTGAGTCTGCAGCTATAGGGAAATGTGAACTGAAACTTCCTTGGCTCACACTAGCCTTAGCCCCTAAATGATCAGTGTATTAGTCTCCATTTTATGAAGATTTACTCCGAACTATTACAACAGCAGCACTTCACTAACACAGTTTAGACATATCCCCAGCCAGATTCAGCAGCTGTTATACAGGACTAGTTGTCTATAGGGGCACAGGTTACCAGCACTTGATGGAACGCCATTGACACCGGCAAGATCCAGCAAGATCCGGGGAATGATCTTGGACCCCCTCCTTGACTATGGAGGTCCAAGTCATGCATATTGTTAAACTGGCATTCTTTCATCTATGCCAAGCTTGGCAATGGACCCCTTACATGTTGCAATCACCTCCAGGCTAGATTACTATGCTGGGCATGCCCATGAAGCTCCAACTGGTCCAGAATGCTGCGGCATGAGTCCTGACAAGAATGTCATGGACAGCACATTAACACCCTGAGCTGCGTCAACTACAATGGCGCCCAGTGAAATACCGAGTCACGTTCAAGGTTCTGGTATTGACCTACAAGGCCTTGAGTGGTCAGGGACCAATGTACCTACAGGACCATCTCCTCCATTATGTCCCCAGGAGAGCGCCATGCTCCTTAGACAACAACTTTCCGGCAGCTCCCAGCCCTAAAGACATTCAGCTGTCCTCGACCAAGGTTAGAGCCTTTTATGCCCTGGCCCCAACCTGGTGGAAATCTCTGCCAAACATCATCAAGGCCCTGCAGGATCTGATGAAATTCCACAGGGCCTGCATGGCAGAGATGTTCCACCAGGCTTCTGGTTGAGGACAGTGATGGCTGGCACTCTCCTCTACTATTTACATCTACTTTGGCCCTCTCCCTCCCAGCCTGTGAGTGTAACTGGCTGTCAGAACTGGTATCATTTGTTATTCACCATCTGACTGTGAAAATGTTCTGTTAATGATTTTAATTGTTTTTCTAATTGTACATTGCCCAGAGCCCTGCAGTAATAGGGACTGGGCTGCTACTGCTGCTGCTGCTGCTACTACTACTACTACTAATAATAATGATCATCATCATCATCTAATAGCTGGATAAGGGTCAATAGCCACACAAGTGGGCTGGGGAAAAGCAACCACAATACCAATTTTTAAGGCACACTCATAAAATGTTATTTTAAAAAGGTAAAGGTAGTCCCCTGTGAAAGCACCAGTTGTTTCCGAATCTGGGGTGACATCGCATCGTCACATTTTCATGGCAGACTTTTTACGGGGTGGTTTGCCATTGCCTTCCTCAGTCATCTACACTTCTCCCCCCCCCCATCAAGATGTTATAGTTGTAAATAAATACACACCAACCCCCCCCCCCCATTTCTACAATATTTTAGGGATCCTGAGAAACATGCAGAATACTGAAATTAAAGGACAACCTTTACTATAATAACATGAATTGTAAATAGATCAAGTAGGCAGCTGTGTTGGTCTGAAGCAGCAGAATAAAGTTTGAGTCCAGTGGCACCTTTAAGACCAACAACGTTTTATTCTGGGTATAAGCTTTCACGTGCACAACCACTTCAGTGTGCATGCACATTAAAGTTTATACTCAGTATAAAACTTTAAAGGTGCCAACTGACTCAAGAATTGCAAAGTCATTCTTTTTATCTGGATCGAATCATTTCTAAAATGCTAAAGGCAAGCTTTGGAGATACAATTATAGATTGATGGTATGCTGGTTTTTTAATCCGATTTACATAAATGGTTAAGCCCATCTCAAACAAAAGCACCGCAAAACTACAAAAGATACAGGAAAAAAGGGGGGGGATAGAATTACCATACAGCTGCAGCATCTTCCTGAACAGGAAAGGTTAAACAGGTTTTGGCTTTTTGATTCTCTTGCAGAGAGAGAAATTTCTCTAATAGCAGCAACAACAACCAACTTGCCTTCTCCAATAGCCATACCAGAATTCTGTGCCAGCCAATGAAACTGGCAAAAGATCCATGGCCAAAAGAGAAAATGTTCTTGCACAATTAACTCACTAAACTGTTTGTAAGATATGCCTATCTGCTTACATGGATTCAACAAATATTCATAGCAACTAAACAACCTCCATGTTGGAAGGTCTGCACTAAATTTTATCCCAGGTAAACAAACTAAGGACCTTCTCAGTGATAAAGCCACTTCCTCACCATGAGGCTCATGTGGTGTCAACCATTCTTTTTTGTGTTACGTGCTCTCAAGTGTCTTTTAACTTATAACCTATGAATTAATGACTTCCAAAATATCTTATCATTAATTGCCTTGCTTAGGACTTGCAAACTGAAGGCTGTCACTTCCATTATTGGAGTCAATCCATCTCATGTTTGGTCTTATTTTCTTCCTGCCTTCAACTTTTCTTAGCATTATTGCCTTTTCCAGCAATGTCTCATCCTACCTCTTGCCCTCTTCCTGAACTGGTATAAAACCCTACTGAGAAGATAAATAATCAGTTATCCTTTGTGCGGGTTGTCTATAATCTCCCAGTTCAGTGACCTGCTCTCTTCCTCAATACAGATCTTTCTTCACACTGCCTCATCTCACAAAGTTAAAATTCTTTTGTGGCCATTCTCTGCCCTTTCAGTTCTGGAGTATCTAGTTTATAAAACTAGTTAAAGGAAACCATGAACATTTCTCTGCTACAAAGTCCTAAACACAAGTATATTTTAGTGCCTTGGTACCTCAGCACTCTTTACGACTATGCACATTTAGATCTGGCAGAAGCTCATAGAGGCAGAAATGCACCATCTCTGCCCTGGATCTCCAAATTAAATGGTCTTGTTTTTCTTGCATTTGTCTCACACTGCAATCAAGATTCTAGAAACATCTGTCTATCAGAAGTCTTAACAGAAAGGTTACATGAAGCAGGAATTATGTAAATATACAAAGCAAGAACCCTTTAAGGAAGAACAAGCTGCTTTCTGCGCCTACACAACCAGCTTCCATTGACTTCCATTTCCTTTTTATTATTTGGAACTAACCACTACTGAGCAGAATATTAGTGAATCCAAAAGCACTTCTTCACACAATGTACAGTTAACTTGGGGAATTCACTGGCACAAAGTGTAGTGGTACCCACAACAGCTCTCTCTTTAGAGAGTTAGACAAATTCATGGAAACCAACCCTGTAAGCTGTAGTACCTAAGGGAACCTAAATGCTCAAAAGTAATGTTTCTGTCCCCATTTATAGACTGCATTTCTACCACTGCAGAACTGATAGAAGCATATACAAGGTTCCCAGGAGGTTTCTCATTCAGGCTTTATTTGGTTTTAGTAAGGCTGCTATATTATGTACTTACCACGTTTCTATTATCAGATGCTGGAAAAATCAACAACGCTGGCTTGTATGTGTTACACTTTGTGACTTTCCAAAGAGCATCAGGTAGGCACAGTGTTGGCAATAAAATGTTTGACTAGATAAACCTTGACCTTATCCAGCAAGGCATTCCTACAGTATGTTCTGACATAGGCCTACTTCACATCTGTAAACAGTGCCTTCAGTTCATGTTAAATACAAAATCAAGAACCAGCCAGTATTCACACACCTACTTACTCTTTGGGAAACACTACATCATTTCAGTCACTGATATACTATGGGAGGGCAACAGTTCCCTCAGAATGCCATGCTTAGCAAACTGCTCCTTGATGTGTTAGAAGAGATGGCACTGGTATGATCTGGGGTTCCTGGTATTGAATGATGAAAAGCTGAAGGATAAGAGCAAGGATACATTCAAACCAGTGACATACACACGTCCAGTGAAAATTCAAACAAGTGCAGCGTGAGCATAAGCTGCTAGGAAAGAGCTTGAGCACCAATACAATCTTTCCCCTGAGTTGCCAGCATTGCATGTCATATTTGGATTATAGAATATTTAGAGTATTTCCTGCCTCCCTGAAGGATAGATAGGAACAACCCACAGAGATGGCCTCTGCCTCAGAAGGAGAACACATATGAAAGGGCTGCAGTAAGAAACAGAACACCTGCTCATTATATGTGACCTCTCTCTACACGATCCACATAAAACAATGATAAAAACTACATCTGTCTCTCACAACATAAAAAAGGTCTTCTGCAACTACAAAAAGCAACAACCACCACCCAACAAATCCAGTGAATTTTTTTTTTAACAAATATAGTTACCAGCCCTCATTTCCAAATAGCATGGGGAAGATTAGGAATATTTATCATATTCCTATGCTAAATCTCATGAGTAATTTCCATTTTGACTCAAGGTCATGATGAAGAAACCTGGAAAGTGGAGGAAGTGAAATGGGAGGAAAGGAGTGGACACTCAGGAAAACCAGGAGTCAGGAGGAGAGGTAGAGCCAGAGAATAGAGATGAGGAAGAAAAAGGAAGGACAGTAGAGATGAGGAAGAAACGTCTCTTACAAATCCTTAAGGGCTCACACTTCAATGCTACTTCAAACCAAAAACAAAGTTTTAAAAACAAACAGCCTAAACCAGTCCCTAACAAGTACCCAACTCACTATTATTGAGCAGAATGCATGGGATTATCAGTACAACTTCTTTTCACTTTAGAACAACACTGTGAAGCTTATAACAGATTTCTGAAAACTCACTGTGCTGAATCAGATTACTGTCTTCCACTAAAGTGGACCCAGTGATTTCTTTTACCAAGTCTCTCTCTCTCTCTTCAGAAGTCTTAATGGAAAACAGTCACTGGATCCAACCTATTTCTGGAGTCTGAAGTTATTTTATATGGAAAACTGAAGATGTTACACTAATTGCTACACTAAAACTGAAGATGTTACACCCAACAGAAAGCATAACAACCAACTATTTTTGTCAGTAGTATGCTACCTGATGCACCTGCAATGAAGAGAAAACATAGGACAAAAGTGTTTGAATAAATGATTATTGATTTTAGGTCAGCTTTCTTCTCCATCAGGATTTGAGGGTTTTTTTTCCCCCATTGCGGAGTTTATATATACTGGTTTTTTCTATACAATTTTTCAAAGTGGCTTACAGAACTGCCATTTAACTCAAGCAGACATCAAATAGTAAAAATAAAGCAGATTTAAAAGTGGTATCATAATTACCTAACACAAGGTTAAGAGCATTAGGTTATCATCAAACTCTAAACTGTTTAAAGAAACAGCTCTGCCAAAGGAAGTCAGCAATGGGGGCCCCAAAGTCTTATTTGGGGCCTGTTGCTATTTAATTTATTCATAAATGACTTGGATAGGTATGAACATTGAGACACTGAAGTCTGCAAAAGGCAGTAAAGTGACAGTGAAAATGCATGGGAATTGTGAGGAACTCCAAAGGGAACTCTTCAAACTGGGTGAATGGACAACAAAACAACAGTGGAAATCCAATGCTTAAGTGTAAAGTGATGCACATTTGAGCAAAAAAACAACAACCCTTAACTTCATATAGAGCCTGAACTGATGACAGACCAAAATGGGGGGAGGGGGGGATGAGAGTGTGGTGGATAGCTTGCTGAAAAGGTGCAGAGGGGCTAAAACCCAGCAAATTCCATGCTATAGCTCACCAGGAAAGGGACTGAGAGCAAAACTGCTACTATAGTAATACCCTAATGCAACTCCCTGGTACAGCTCCTCTTGGAATACTGCATGGAACTCTGGCCACTGTATTTCAAAATAGTACTGGGAAGGCCAAGTAAAGAAAATGACAACCAAAATCATCACAGGTTAGAGCACCTATCCTATGAAGCATAACTAAAGCATATGCAGCTTTCAGCTTTTAAAAAAGTGGCTCAGGGTGACACAATTATGCAAAGAACTCAGTCACCCTATGAAGCTGATTGGTAGTAAATTCAAGACAGACAAAAAGGAAGCATCGCTTTGCACAACTCATAGAACTCAGTGCTACAAAACATGGCGGGGCCAGTAGCTACATTAAACGGACTTGTGTGTGATGAAATTTATGGAATGTAGGTTTATCATCGGCTGTTATGACATGTGTATATGACATGTGTATAGCTGGTTACATAAAAACATACAAATGAAATGGGGCTTCTTTCAATATGTTCATCAGTCTGAAAAACAATACACATAAATGAAATGGAAGTTATCCTTGTGTCCACTGATAAAGTGAAGTCACTTGATTTGGGAGCTTTTGATAAAGTTCCTCATCAAAGGCTCCTTAGAAAGCTTGAGAGTCATGGAGTAAAAGGACAGGTCCTCTTGTGGATCAAAAACTGGCTGAGTAATAGGAAGCAGAGAGTGAGTATAAATGGGCAGTCTTCGCAGTGGAGGACGGTAAGCAGTGGGGTGCCGCAGGGCTCGGTACTGGGTCCCATGCTCTTTAACTTGTTCATAAATGATTTAGAGTTGGGAGTGAGCAGTGAAGTGGCCAAATTTGCGGATGACACTAAATTGTTCAGGGTGGTGAGAACCAGAGAGGATTGTGAGGAACTCCAAAGGGATCTGTTGAGGCTGGGTGAGTGGGCGTCAGCGTGGCAGATGCGGTTCAATGTGGCCAAGTGCAAAGTAATGCACATTGGGGCCAAGAATCCCAGCTACAAATACAAGTTGATGGGGTGTGAACTGGAAGAGACTGACCATGAGAGAGATCTTGGGGTCGTGGTAGATAATTCACTGAAAATGTCAGGACAGTGTGTGTTTGCAATAAAAAAGGCCAACGCCATGCTGGGAATTATTAGGAAGGGAATTGAAAACAAATCAGCCAGTATCATAATGCCCCTGTATAAATCGATGGTGCGGTCTCATTTGGAGTACTGTGTGCAGTTCTGGTCGCCGCACCTCAAAAAGGATATTATAGCATTGGAGAAAGTTCAGAAAAGGGCAACTAGAATGATTAAAGGGGCTGGAACACCTTCCCTATGAAGAAAGTTTGAAATGCTTAGGGCTCTTTAGCTTGGAGAAACGTCGACTGAGGGGTGACATGATAGAGGTTTACAAGATAATGCATGGGATGGAGAAAGTAGAGAAAGAAGTACTTTTCTCCCTTTCTCACAATACAAGAACTCATGGGCATTCGATGAAATTGCTGAGCAGACAGGTTAAAACGGATAAAAGGAAGTACTTCTTCACCCAAAGGGTGATTAACATGTGGAATTCACTGCCACAGGAGGTGGTGGCGGCCACAAGCATAGCCACCTTCAAGAGGGGTTTAGATAAAAATATGGAACACAGATCCATCAGTGGCTATTAGCCACAGTGTGTGTGTGTGTGTGTGTGTGTATATATTTGGCCACTGTGTGACACAGAATGTTGGACTGGATGGGCCATTGGCCTGATCTAACATGGCTTCTCTTATGTTCTTATGTTATTCATGACAGCCCAATGGGATCTCTAGGTTCGGATTCAGAACGTCTCTGATTGCAGATGTCAGGGAGCAAGCGAGGCTTGCTGCTTGTGAGGCTTGCCTGCAGACTTTCCTTCAGTATGTTGGGAACAGGATGCTGGACTAGATGAACCACTGGTCTGATTCAGGGCATCTACTCTCACACATTCATAATGTTAAGAATGAGACCTGGTTACTTTTAACAGTAATTAAAATCACTGTTGACAATAACTCTTATCAACAGTTAAGAGATAAATGGCACTATGCCTATTACTGTTCTGCTCTTGGGGGGAAATTCTCAACCCTACTCAAGGATCAAGTGCGTGTTTTTGTAATTTATGACATGTGTATAGCTGGTTACATAAAAACATACAAATGAGATGGGGCTTCTTTCAATATGTTCATCAGTCTGAAAAACAATACACATAAATGAAATGGAAGTTATCCTTGTGTCCACTGATAAAGTGAAGTCACTTGATTTGGGAGCACACATGGGCTCCAAATATTTCAGGGTCAGAACCTAATTACAACTGTAGATCAAGTTTTCTTTCCACTGAAATTAATGGGACAGTTCAAGTTGGCTGGGGGCTCGATACACAAGTTTCCTTGCTGAAAACAAATGCTAAAATCGGGGCAATTTGCTTTATGTATGTCAGAACAGAATATACTGTTCTTCTAAAAAAATACTTACCACCCAATTTTATATAACTTGCATGCAGATTTGCTTATCAAGTACTCATGTTCCTTGATAATCTGGTCAGGCACTTTCAAACTGTGGACCAGGACATGTTAATGTGCCACAGCAGAACTACTAGCCTGTCACTATAAATCAATTAATTAATGGCTCCTCAGAACATAACCATCAGGTTATCTCTGCGTGAATTACTGCTTTGGCTTTGCCTTCTTCAAATCAGTTTCTATTAAGAGTGGGCAATTCTACCCTTCCTCCATATATGGCAAGACTGGATCATTCAATCAGTACCAGTACAGAAATAAAGCAGAATTACTCTTGTCTGAAACCTGCCTGTTGCAGTTCTGCATGAGTCACTGCCCTAAGCCGGTCACTTTTCTATCAGATGGCAAGCCCAAAACACTGGGTTAACATAAAAAACACAGGAGGTGGGCTTTTCTGAGAACAGGTACGGTAATTTTTATTATTATATATCCTAAAACTTTCCACATAGAAGAATGAACTGCCACCATTTTTAATTCATGGGAAAATGTGTCTCAGCTATTTGAAATTTGGGAAACATTAGACTACATATCCTGAAGCACAGGCCACCACAATTGGGGATATTAAGAGGAACAAAAATAATCCACAATTTAACCATGTGTCAGGCATATAATACAATGAACAACTGAAAAGCAATTCTGCTAAAGTAATAAGATTTTGTCTTTAATTTGATGGAAGTAAACATTAAACTGCTATAGTTGTGGACAAAAGCTTGACCCTGGGCTGCATTGTTTACTTTTTAAAAGTTTAAGTAAAAGTTACTTTTTAAAAGTTTACTTTTTAGTAACTTTTTAGTTATCAGTGGAGGCAACTGATAATAACAGCTGCAGAACTGGAGTTTGTTTTTAGATTGTTATATTGCTTTTAGATTGTATATTGTTTTATTATATGTATTTTCATTTTGTATTACTGATTGTTGTTATCTGCCCAGAGCCCATTTGGAAATGGGCAGGCTATAAATTGAAAATAATAATAAACAAACAGTTAAAAACAAAGGTGTATTAAAAAGAAATTAAATTTGCTTTTATAACTCAGCTGACAAGCAACATAGGAGTTTGTGTATTGAAGACTGACAATTTAGAGGGGTTCCAAATCATCACAGCTGGCAGGGCCTGAGCATCACAAAATCATCTCACAAGATTCAAACAAAAGCAGTGCCCTTGCTCTTCACAGATGATTACATCTGCTACTATACCTCTCAATCCCATTCACCCCAGGCCAGAACTCAACGAAGTACAATAGTTTAAAATACAGGACACCCTTTTAACTACTCATAAACCAATCTCAATAATCCAAATTCCATCCAAGGGAAAGTAAAAGGACAGAAGGGTGGAGCCAGCCTTTCTCTCCAAGCTGCCTTTCTCTAGTCTAAGGAGCATAACTTAAGCATTGGAGGAAGGCTTGAACTGAGCAAAAAAGGAAAATGGGATATATTTTTAATAAACGAATGAACTTCACTCAGTAGTGTGATAGGATAGCGACAGGATCCTCCCCAATATATAATCCGCCTATTCCAATGTAAGATAGTTGGCTGTCTTATAATGAAGTATAGGAAGACTTCAAGACTCCTATTGAGGATCATATTCTAGGCCATATGCTAACTGAAGAACCAAAGCAAAGAGGACTTTCGGGGGGGGGGGGGGGGATACCTGCAACATGCAAACACATGTGTGTTTGATGTGTTTGATGTGTTTGATGTGTTTGATGTGTTGGTATGTTTGTGGAAGAGCACCTCATTTCGTTGCTCTCTTTTTGTTGAGAACAATGACAATAAATTCATCTATCTATCTATCTATCTATCTATCAAAGCTATGAAAAGTCAAGCTGAGGAGGGCTACAGGAAAGCAAAATAAATTATTTGCATCAGACTTTATTGCAAAAGACACTAGAGATGAATTCAAGGTTTTCAAACTATACATAGAATAACAGAGGTGACATTTTTGAACTGACAAATTAAAAACAAGTCACCAAGTTTGGATGGAATCCATTCTTTAAACACCTCCCAAAATAAAATTCAAAAATAAAACTTCTGACATTATTATGGTTTAATAATTGGTTTAAAAATGGAAGGACAGATTAGGAATAAACCAACAGTTTTTTACAATGGAAGTAAGCAAGAAGTGAAAGCACTTCAATAACTTGTATCTAAGGCATTATTATTTAACCCAGGGGTGTCTAACATGCAGCCCCGAGGCCAAAAAAGGTCCCCAGAGGGCTCTTATCAGACCTCCGAGCAACTGGCTGTTGGCTGCTTCCTTCTCCCTTTCTCTTGCTTCCTTTTGCATAACAGCTTGCCTTGCCAAGCTTGCTCAATAGAATAGGAGCTGCAAAGCAAAGCCTCTGTTTTCTCCATTGGCTGAGGCTCCTCCCTTGGGGAGGAAGGGGGGATAGCTCGCTTTGCTGTTTGGAGCCTTTTTGAGCAATTGAGCCTTTTTGTGGAGACTATGGTCCCTATTTGTTATTAAAATTTGTGGAATATTCCATTGAAAAAGAATTGGAAACTGGTGAGGCAGAAATCGACAACCTGTCCAGGGATTTTCAAGCAACATTTGGAACTTCATATTTCATTGATGTAAATTTCACTGAAGAAATCACTACGTGAAGAAGACGCTCTCATGTTGGACTTTTTCCATCTGTATCTACTCTAAGGATTTCAATAGGGACATATGTTTCTTTGTGTTTATGGTTAATAATATAATTGTTAAATTGTCACTATAACCTTGTGGTTGTGTTTTTGATTATCTCCACAGTGACTTCTTTCTTAGTTCTACGTCTCTCAGTTGTACAGCAGAGCTACTAAGCCAAGCCTCCCTTCCTTCTATTGGCTGAGGCTCCCCCGGTTCTCCTGGGGAAGGAAGGAAAGTGCCAAGGCTTTCCTTTGCCCGGTTTCCTAGATCGCATGGGAGAGATACAAAGAAAGCACCTTTAAGACCAACAGGTGCTAATGTTTTAAGCATGTTTTATTTTCAGTGTTTTTAAGATCTTTAATTGTGGTTGTCTGTGTCCTCGATAAAGTTTATATCTCCACCAGTGTTTCCTCTAAGCTGAGTTAGCATAAGCTAGCTCACAGGTTTTTAGCCTCCAGCTCACACATTTTTGTCTTAGCTCAGGAAAAATGGCCCCAGAGCACACCAATTTATGCAATAGCGCACATCTTTAATGTCAGTAGCTCACAAAGTAGAATTTTTGCTCACAAGACTCTGCAGCTTAGAGGGAACACTGATCTCCACTACCTGGTATTATATGATGCTCATAGCCTGGCCCAACAAAGTCACATTTATGTTGGATCTTGCCCTCATAACAAATGAATTCAGCACCCCTGATTTAACCCTATCCTCACATAACCAGAATCTAAATTACCTGAAATGAGCATAGTAAGAGGACTGTAAATGCCAAGATGCATTTGGTAGCACTGTGGGGGGAAAGGGGCAAATTCAGCATTTGAATTATTAGAAAGAGCAAGTATCATAATGCTATAATATATGGAGATTAAACTATGTCTGATCCAGTCCACTGTGTATGCAGTTCCTACAAAACATAGTTCCACCCCTCCCCCAAAACAACATAATATAGCCTAGTACTCCCTCCTGCAGGATGTACGTAAAGGCATTCAGCAACACACCATGCCATTATGGGGGCTATGAAATCCACATATACTTTCTATACTCCTGCCTAGCCATCTTGCTCAAGATACACAACCCCCATTCCTTAACCAAGTGGAGGGAAGAAGACTGGACAGCGATGCAAGAGGAACAACAAAAGCTTTCAACTTCCCGTAGCAACCTGCACACAAAGTTTAGAGGTTTACAAGATTATGCAAGGGACAGAGAAGGTAGAGAAAGAAGTACTTTTATCCTTTTCTCACAATAGAAGAACAGTGGGCACTCACTGAAATTGCTGAGCAGCTAGGTTAGAACAGATAAAAGGAAGTACATCTTTACCCAAAGGGTGATTAATACATGGAATTCACTGCCACAGGAGGTGGTGGCAGCTACAAGCATAGACAGCTTCAATAGGGGATTGGATAAACATATGGAACAGTGGTCCATCAGTGGCTATTAGCTACAGCATAACGTTGGAACTCTCTGTCCGGGCAGTGATGTTCTGTATGCTTAGTGCTGGGGGGAGGGGAACAGTGGGAGGGCTTCTAGTGTCCTCTCCCCACTGATGGACCTCCTGATGGCACCTGGGGTTTTTTTTGCCACTGTGTGTTGGACTGGATGGGCCATCGGCCTGATCCAACAAGGCTTCTCTTATGTTCTTAAGTGCCTAGGTAATAGGTTTGGAGAAGACTAGGCTTAGTTTGACTGTATCAAGACATCTCTCTGTTTCATACTACAATGAAGAGTCAATCAAACTGGCAGTTAGTAAGCAACAGGAAATGTTACATATCAGACATAGCTTACGGAATTCATTGCTATCTGTTTTGATGGTCACTAGCTTGATGCGTTTAAAAGAGAGATAAAGAAACCCATGAAATAAAGGTACATAAATAATAAATTGTAAAAAGCTAACACTGAGCCTCCATATTTGGACACAAATAGGCACCTGAATCTCAAATGCTGGTTATCCCATCACTCATTGTTGCTGGAAATGGAATACTGGGATCCTTAATTTGATCCAGCAAAATAGTTCTTAATAGTGGCACAGCAGCAAAATCTATTTGACATAGGTTGTTAATGTGTACTGATTCTGAACCTGCTTTAACATTCCTTGCACCCAAATATGACATATATGTATTCATATATGTATTTGAATTTTTATTTCTGGGCTTCTGCATTTTGTACTACTGTTATACTAGCATTGTGAGGGAAAAGTTAAGGGACTGGAGTAGTTTGTAGCCAAAGCAACCAGCAACACCAGCACTCTTATGGAATGAAGACATCAGCTGGAATGACCCATATGCACCTCAGGTATTATGGGTCACAAGACTCTGCTTCCCAGCTGCCTTCTACCCAAGAACTTCCACAAGCCCATGGCAAAAACCAGGACTCTTCAGCTGCTGTATCCCAAAGAGGCAGCTCACCAACCACAAAGATGCCAAATGATGCAGGTGTACAGTATATGGCCCACCAAGCAGCTTTACTCAAGATGGATGAAATTTCAATGTGACTATTCACAGAACTGATGGTTCCCTTTACCAACCAGAACCCAAACACCACGACTGTATAAATTGACAATGTGCCACATTCACCTGTGCAATATACCCTGCTACAAACTACCTTGGTCAGCTTCTTTGAAATCTATCTAGCCTTTGTTCCTGAAAATGGCTCTGCGATGCTTCAGAAATATACATGACTGAAGATGCAATCAAATTCAGCTTACTAGACATCCTAGAAAAACTAGAGTTAACATGTGCCCTCTGGTATAATAAGCAGCCAATTGATGCACAACTTACTCCTGTAAAGTAGGACCCAACAGCTTCCAGCCTCCCAGATTCTTATTCATTCTTGATTCCTCAGCAACATCTGCAGCTATCCCCTTAAAAGAAATCATCCAGCCTTTGCAAAGACATTTCCACCAGCCTCACTACTCCATGAATGGTAGGATATGCAAAACTGAGTAGTTCAAGACATCCATGCATAAAGTAACTGAGAATACTTGCAAAAACAAGCCTGAGTTTACTCTGAATTGTAACCTTTGACAGTTGACGTATATTCTCTAGCATGAAAGGCTGGGAAAATGAATACACCTGAAAGAACTGCATATGCTTCTATTGCTTTTAGCATTCCTTGAAGCGGTATCTACAGTGTTCTTTTTCTTATAGTCTGTTCAGGGAGAGAATGCCAGACTAGTTAAATACCAAACATTATGTACCTTAGAAGAATGTCCATTATTCACAAATGTCCATAAAACTATTTCTTTTTTTGTAGGTTTTCTGACAGCACCCCAAACGGTAGTCACAGTTAATTAGAAGTAAACAGTTTCTTTTTATCACTGAAACTATACCACAGGAAATATCTTCCAAACCAGTGGTACTCATTCCATGGCTTATGAAGAGCAACAATTACAGTTAGCATCAACTAGAGGAGTCACACTTTTTTCCATCACTAATATGAGCCCTGCACTCTAGCGAGGCTTGCAGCTTGCCTATTTCTCTGTCAGTGGCTGTTTTAAAGTGGGAACCACCTGCCAACCACAACCCCTACCCAGCAATGGCCTTACCCACTTTCCTGAACATGGGGCAGGTGCCACATTGCAGAGCACTGCTCAGTAGAGCCACAGGTGTCATGGCAAAGAACCATAAGTGGCTACTAAGTCACTGAGTCTCACCATTCTACCAATAAATCAATTGGGTGCACTTCCATGAACTGACCTGTGAAAAAGGCTCACTAAAATCTGTTGGACTTACCTCTAAGTAAATATACATTCAATCAGACTGCAGGAAAACAAAAGACACTCACAAGAATAAGTTAACATTGTGAACCATCCAAGGGTATGTCTGCAGCCAAAAAAAAAATTCAGCTGTTGGTCATTTATAGGGGAAAGCTCTGAGATTCTGAAGAGCTGGCATACACAGGATACATATAAAACCTCAGAAGCACTTGGCATCTCTCCTTTATAATTTTAATCAGTGCAACTATAACAGATCTTTTATTCTGCTAGAATACTTTAAGCCTGCATACAATTTGATTGCAGGCCTTAAACAACAATTTGAGAAGTATTCATCCTGAAAATAACATATAAAATAACTTATTGTCCACTTTGAACATATGTCTAATGGATCAGACCAAAAGTCCTGCTAGTTCAGCATCCCATTTCTAACCATGTCTAGCTAGAAACTTCCAGGAAGCCCAAAAGCCAGTCATAACAGCAACAGCCCCTCACTGTTTGCTCCTACAGATTCCATTTATTGATCACGGCTAACAAGCTCAGACAAACTTATTCTTCAGAAATTCATCTACTACCCATTTAAAGCCATCTACGGTGATCAATCCCACAAAGAAATAGAATTTTAACTGTAAAAAGTAGGAAATCCTTCTCTCATGAAAAATAAGGTGCAGGAACACACATCTGAGTAACATATATCTTAACATACATTTTGTTTGTGTCGAACTCCTTTTAGTCCTCAGCATTACGACCACCTCATCATCACTATCACATCTGCCTTCAGCGCCACAGGAAAATGTCTGGTCCACCAGCTATTGTTTTTTTTTCTTCTGATCTTACCCATATCTTGTTTAAGAAGTATTGTTTATTTCAGATAAGAACATCTGCAAATTATTTCTTTGCTAGAGCATCAAACGTCACAACAAGCCATATGCTTTATGCTCAAAATATACATATAATTTTCTCCTTGTTGATGATGCACACTTTTTGACCTTTTAAGCTCCTTGCCCTTTCTTGAACATCCATTTATCTCAACGACAACATAATAAACATTATGCAAAGAAATTTGAACTATCACTTACTTTGCCATCTGTATTACTGCAAATATGACCCAGCAAAAAGCAGAAGATAACATGGCATATTATAGTATTTCAGAAAAGACAAAGTTATTAAGAAGTCAACACTGCAGAGAATTTAGTATTCCACATGCACCTCAGTGCACAACAGGAACAGCACTTGGAACGGTAGAGGTTTTTACCTTGTTCCTAGACAAGGCTAGATCACAAGTGCAATTTCCAATAAACCTCTGCAAAGCCCCACCCAATCAACTTTGTACATAGTACAAGAACACAGTGCATGCACTAGTAGCCCCTTGCACGTTTTATCCTTCCCTATTTGCAGGTATTGTCCTCCAGCCATAACTGTATGCTATCCCCTACTGTACAGAAATGGGTGCAACTCCCAAAGCATATGCTGAACCTCATGCCAGGCTCAAAGTGCTCGGTTTCAACTTCTCCTTCAAAACTGACTTCCTCACTAGAGAATGTTCAGGCCCTTATGGTTTTTTCAGTACAGCTCTACATACACCTTTTCCTTGCCACATCAACACATACGCAAATGGCCCGTGAACCTTCCCAGTCTCTGTCAACTATGCCAGGTATACACCTTCACTGGTACTGCTGCCAAATCTCTCTTCAGCCCGTATTCCGATGTTCACCCCACCTAAAGCTTTGCCATGCATGCAACCATTTCCCTCAGGCGACACAAGGCCCGTTTGCGCACCCCCGCCCCCAATCCCCGGAATCTCTTTTCTCCCCCAAGCATCCTACTCCTGCTCCCCCTTATATATCCCTTCCTAGTGGTGTTTCGCCCCATGTATTCAACATATGCGGAGCCCCCTTCTCGCTCCACCTCAACCTCCCAAACTCTCAGAGCCGTTAACTCTCCAGCATATGCACGCCATTCCCACGTGCCCCGTTACCACCCTTCACTGTGCCCAGGGCGCAAGCCACTCCTCACAAACCCACTCTTCTCCCTGTACCCACCGGCAGGGCTTTCCTTGCTCAGGCCCCATCTACCCCTTCCTCCCCATACAGTCACGGCACGGATCGTGCCCGAAACGGGGTAGTTTGCCCCACAGCCACCACTTCCCCCCCCCCCACACACACACACAACCTAGGGCGGAGCCCAGGCCAGGCCCGGCGGCTGAGGCGTCCACAACGGCCTGGGCCCGGTTCTTTAGGCCGCGCTGGAGTCCCTGCCTCGGTCCGGGGCGAGGCGGAGCCGTAACGGACACAGGCCCCATGACAATGCAAAGCAGGGCCCGGCCCTCCCTTCCTCCCTCCTTCCGCCGCCGGCTCTGTCCCCCTGCTGCCCCGGGCAGGGCTCGGTTCCCGGCTTCTGACTCCCCGAGCCGCGTCGGTGGCGCCATGATGATCCACCTCTCTCTCTCCCTCCCTCCCTCCCCGGCTTGTACGGCCCAGGCCCGGCCTCACACTCACCTTCATGTCGGGACATCCTAGTTCACAGGAGAAGGCGGCGGCAGCGGCCCGGCGCGGCCCAGCCCAGGCCCGTCCCGGGCTCCAGTTCCCCACTCCCTCCCACCCACCCCCCGGCCTTGGCTGCTCGGCGCCGGCTCCGCAGCCTGGGCCCGGCCTGGCCTAGGCTGGGCCAGTCCCCCCTCCCTTCTTCCTCGGGATGATTCGCTTCGCCTTGGGCGCGCGCGAAGGGAGGGGAAGCGATTCCGGCCGAGGAAGAGGAGGAGGAGGCGGCGAGGGTGGCGGTGGCGGTAGTGAGGCCTCTCCGGGAAAGAGGAGGAGGCGACGGCGGCGGCAGCTGCAGTTTTCCCTTCTTCCCGGGCGGCAGCGGGCGGGCGGGTGCCGCCGCCGTGACACGGTGACTCTGTAAGCTGGCTCAGGCCCCCGCCAGCTCCAAGCGCCGCCCCTCGGCTCGACGACGACGGCAGTAGCGGCGGCGGCGGCGGGTCTTGCCGGCCGCTCTGGTCCCTGTTTCTCCTCCCTCCCCACACGCTCAGCAGTAACAGCGCCGCCACGGCCGTCTCCTCCTTCGCCTGGCCCAGCCTGCCGTTCTCCACCCCCCCCCCCTTCCTCTGCTCCCGCCTGTCGAGAGGAAGAGGAAATCACACAGCGGGACTAAGAGAAAGAAAAAGAGCCGGCTGGGCTGAGGAGAAGGAAGAAGAAGGCAGGCCGGTCGGTCGTTGGCCGGACTCGCTGCCCTCCCTCAGCGCTTCGTGCCTTCGCCTCCTGACGGGACACTCTCGCGGACTGACTGTTCAGGGGAGCCTTGAGGGGATTTTCTTAGCCACTGACCCCGCCAAGGCTTTTGGGGTCTTCCCCATCCTTGGGCGTCTGGCGGGACAAACCGTTCCCTTTCAGGGGGTTATAAACTGCGGTGAAAGGAAGGCTCCTCCGAATTTGCTTCCGAGTAACCGTGGAGGGGGAAAGAGAAGGATCGGGCTAGTAGGGTCCACTCTCAACTTTGGCTTGTGTGTGAGCTCTTCTTGCTTTGGCTGGTGTGGAAATCCCACTGCAAGAGTTAGAGGATTTCTATTCTGACAAACGCTCTTTTAATCTTATTCCTTCCTTGGAAACAGATAATTAAACCGGGGGGTGGGGAGGTGCCTCCAGTATTTCATCACTTGGACGGCTCTCCCCCAAAGTTTTATTCCTCTGAGCAAACTTTACAGAAATGCCTGTCTAAACTAGCCCATTTGCTCCCTAAATGGCTTTAGAATTTGGAAATCAGTCCTGTCCCGCATGTGGGAACACGACTGGACTGCTCCACAATACTGGGAGGCTCTACCAAGACGTGCAACAGATGTTCAAGGTTACTCTATTCTTTGATGTTTCTAAATTACTCTTGATTGCTTTAATGTATCAGAAACATATTCTAAATAAAATATTTTTTTTAAAGGACGTGCAACAGGAAAATAGAGAAGGCTTCGTTATTGCTTCCAGACTGCTGGAACCCGACAACTTCCTTGAACTAATCTCCATCTTCCATGCAGGGTAGCCAATGATGACAGAGTTGGATTTTATTGGGGGGCTTCTTAAAAGCAAAGTTTTTGTATGCATACGCTGTAACTTCATACGGGTATGAAATGAGAATAAATGATATACCTACTAAGGCATCTTTGTTTTTTATTGTTATATTTGACCACCTTTTGCTATTAAGAGACTTTCATAGTATATTTGCAACATGCAACCAGATTCAGAGACATGCAAACAAATTAAGAAACTTGGGACTCAAAGTGAATTGTTTTGAACGAGTTCCCTGGACCAATACTGACAGCTTGTAGAATGCCTCTTCTTCCTTCAACAAGAGCTGTTAACTTAATAGCAGAAGAGGTATAGATCCTAGGCCCATTTGACTTCAATTGATTTAGAACGTCTAAGTTAGATGTTTAGGATTGCTCTGATATTTATCTTTTCATGACTAATGCAAGGTTGGGGTTGCCACAGCTAGCATTCAAAACAAACATTGAAATTGCTATAATAGTACTTTAACTATGCAGCAGGTCAATACTATAAAAGAAGGAAGTAAAATATAGCCAGTAGTATATTACAATGCCCATGACTGTGAACTGAGTCATCAAATTTCACCCCAGATAATTCATTTGAAACACAATGAACACACTAAAGTACCATGTAAATATAAGTATTACTACCATAGCAACCTCCATTTTTTATCATTCACTCTTTAAATTTATTACCGATTAGCATATAAGAGCTGTCTTGAACATAGGTCATTCAGGAAACACTAATCTACATGAACATTATTGTTGTCTATATTTTTTTCCGGAGGGGGGAGGACATCCAACCCTTATATCAGTTTTAACTGTACAGATAGATCCCTGAAAAT
The DNA here is from genome assembly GCF_032191835.1 of Heteronotia binoei. Taxonomy (NCBI): domain Eukaryota; kingdom Metazoa; phylum Chordata; class Lepidosauria; order Squamata; family Gekkonidae; genus Heteronotia; species Heteronotia binoei. The sequence goes on from NC_083226.1 coordinate 32,141,135, forward strand.
AAATAGGTGGTAAAGATGTAAATATACAACTTTTTTGTGCCTGGAGATTACTTTATACAATAATTGATTGATAAATTTAATTACACTGTCATGAAATAATTTACATTTCATTTTTTATATAATGCTCTAGTTGGCAGGAAAGTACTCATTCTAAACTTGAGAAAATTACATTTTCACTATATCTGTGGAACTCTCTTCCTCAAGAGGTATGACTCACAGTATCCTAGAGCCTTCTTCCCCCCCACCCCAGTTAATTACTTTTCTTCTCTGAAAAACCTTTGAACTGGATTACAGGAAAGAGACTGCCTGTTATTTTACCCCTTGTTTAGTTAATTTAATTGTTTAGTTAGTTTATTGTTCACTTGATAAGAATTTTATAATCAAATAGTTTTATGCTCTGATCATTTGTGAGCCAATCTTATGAACTTTGTGGGGATAGGGAATTGCTAAATAGTCCAAAATAAATAAATATACCTGTGATTTTCTCTTCTTGGTAGTGCTTCATAAAACAAAACATTTTTCCTTCATTATTTGCTGTTCTTAAAATGTCCCCAAAAAGTTCTGTTTTGCTAATTTTCAGGGAAAGACTTAAATTAGCTACTAACTCCACAATAAAGGGTTAATGTGACTTTTCCTTTTTTGGGAAATTCTAGAGAATATGACTAGAATTATTTGTAAATTAACACCCTTCCATTCCAAATATTTATGAACCCAGTTTGCTTGACCCACATTAACCTGTTTATTGCTAAACTTCAGAAATATGTTTTCAGCAATATTACCCAATCTTCCAAAATGATGTGATATATTCTTCTACCACGATCTCAAGTTAGGAAAGGAAAAGGACTAAACATCCTCTGTATTTTAGTGTATTCTTTTTTTTTAAATAGTATAATGGAATAGTGAACATAATCAGGGCTTTTTTTGAGCAGAAACGTACTGGAATGCAGTTCCATCTGGCTTGGTGTCTGGGGTGTAGCCTAATATGCAAATGAGTCACAATGGTGCCATCAGGGGTGTAGCCTAATATGCAAATACATTCCTGCTGGGCTTTTTCTACAAAAAAAGCCCGGAATAATCCAATAAATATTGGAATGTGTTCCTCTGACATAATGCTGCATCCCACCTCAAAGGAAAGGATGCTGTTAGCTAACTTCATGCTGGAGAGGAGATGAATGGAGTGTAACAACATAGTCTCAATTACTCTTCACAAGAAGGATACTTTAACACATTAGTCTCCTACTTTGACATATTCATTTCTCCACTGCCCCCCCCCCAAATAAATACAGCAAATCCAAACATAATTCAGTTTTATTATTAAGGTCAGCAACCAGTGACCTATTGTTAGCTTGTTATTGCTATTTACTCTTTGCATATGTCAAAACATTGTCATTAAATTGTATGCTAATTTTCTGTTCACCTATGTAAAGGCACTGCACGCACACATACACAGTTAACTTCCATTTCTATGTCTCTGAGGAAGTGTGCCTGCACACAAAAAGCTCATACCTTGAATTAACTTTTGTTATCTTAAGGTGCCGCTGGACTCAAAAATTGTTTTTATTTTGATACAGTTGCCTTTTCCAAAGATGGAGGGTGCAATTTGATTTAATGAAAGTTTAATTTAGGAATCATTTTACATTCTCAATGAAACGTATTTTTTAAAATGGGAATTATTACATATTATTTTAGTGGGTTGCCAACTTCTGCTAGGGAAATTCCTGGATGTTTGGGGGCGGAGCCTGGGGAAGGGAGGGACATCAGCAGGGCATAATATCATACTGCCCGCCTTTCAAAGCAGCCATTTCCTTCAGAGGATCTGTTATCTGTCACCTGGAGATCAGGTGTAGTTCTGGGAAATCTCCAGGTGCCAAGAAGGGTGGTAACCTAATTGATTTAAGAGATCAGTTAACTTGAGCACTCCCATGGTGCAGAGTGGTAAAGCTGCAGTACTGCAGTCTGAACTTTTTGCTCACGACCTGAGTTCAATCCCAGTGGAAGCTGGTTCAGGTAGCCGGCTCAGGTTGACTCAGCCTTCCACCTTTCCGAGTTCAGTAAAATTAGTACCCAGCTTGCTGGGGGGAAAGTGTAGATGACTGGGGAAGGCAATGGCAAACCACCCTGTAAAAAGTCTGCTGTGAAAATGTTGTGAAAGCAACATCACCCCAGAGTCGGAAACGACTGGTGCTTGCACAGGGGACTACCTTTATCTTTTTAAAGCATTTGAACAAAGCAGGAGTCAAGTTGCACCTTTAAGACCTTTAAGTTTTTATTTAGAACATAAGCTTTCGTTTTGCTCTTAAGCACATTTCATCAGACGAGGAATCCAGCACAGTGAGCAAAACCACACATAGCTGAGCAGAGCCATACATAGCTGGTAGGCAGTGGCCCAGAATGCAACATAGTACAGATTTAAGATCCATTGACAGTGAAGTAAAATTATCTGGTAGGCAGTGGTTTAGAATGTAAAATGGTACAATGACAGAAAAGTAAAATTAACAAATTGGGCAAACCTTTGATCTGAGTAGCATGAGCATGTTTTTGAAAGCATGCTTAGGATGGCAGAATTAACTTAGTGGCAGATAGACAATAATATAGTAGTGCAATCCTAAAAAAAACTTTTCTGGGAGTAAGCCTCAATAGCCCCAAGCAGAATTTTGTATAGACCTCCTGCTCTCTGAACTGCCCTAATATCAATCATGTTTCCATTCTTACTGTCCTAGATCTTCTCCAAATCTATTACTATATCAGTCTCAGGTTTCTTCTTGATTCTTATACTTGTTACCCACTTTCTTCTACATTGTTGATTTCTTTTTGCCTCTGTCCCTGTTCTGTATTTCATGTTCCTCTATATCTTGTCTAACTCAGCTGTAAACATTTTCTTGCATTTCTTCCAGATACACCTTTTCAGCTTCTTCCCTGCTCTCCAAAATGTTGCATTTCCCCTGCCCCATTCAGTGGTTTCAGCCCAGTTTCCTAACCAGAGAGTCCACAGGGCAACCATCTTCTGAAAGGGCAGTTTTGCTTCAATGCCATTTGTTGTATATGTGCTTAGAATTGTATCTATAAACTGGAGTTCTTGCCTGACTCACTGGGGCCTGAAGGACAGAGCTTGGGGACTCGGGAACAATAGGCAGCAGGATCCAAATCCTGCTGCCCTGCTCCAATCAAGAGCCCCCGACTGGTTTGAATGGTCCAGTCACAGGCAGCGCGGGAACTTTCGGTGTGTATATATAGAGGGCCCCACAACCCTAGCAGTTAGTCTTTGTAGGCAGCGCTATACCATGCTGTATTCAATAAAAGAACTATGTTCACTATCACCTCGCCTCATTACTGTATAGAACCCACTATATTATAGTGGCGACAAAGGTGGGATCCTGGTAAGTGAGGCCAGCAGCTACGGGCGTTCCACACCATGCACGCACCACCAGCACTGACAATGGCTGCTATGCCACGAATGATTCCCAAGTTCGATGTGACCAGCCCAGAGCAATGGGAGACCTGGTTGGATCGACTGGAGAACTTCATCCACTACCATGGAGTTGTGGGGGATAAAAAGAGATTGGTATTCCTCAGTTCGTGCAGGATGAACACCCAGGAGCTAGCCCAGGGGCTAATGGTGCCCACCCTCCTCAAGGATGTCTCCTACATGGACATCACCGCCACCCTGACGATCCATTTTGCACCACAGTTGTCAGTCCTGACCCGTCACTTCGACTTTTTCAAGCGCAGGCAGCGGCCGAACGAGTTTGCCATTGACTACATTGCAGCCCTCCGCTGGCTGCCACTCCGCTGTGAGTTTCACCGATTGGAGGAAAGACTGAGGGACCGGTTTATTTTCAGGCTATGGGACGAGCCGCTGAGTAGGAAGATGCTGGGGAAAGATGAGATGGACCTCCCCAAGGCAATCAAAGCGGCTACCACCTATAAGAAATCATGGGGAGGGTGCATGGCGGCGGAGGCTCACCAAGCCACCTCATCCTCCTTGGATGCGGATGACTTGGGGGAGATGACGCTCCACCACGCCGCCGTGAAGCGCCAGCAGCCACGTGCAACTGAAAACGCACCAGCTGGAGAGTGTGCAAGTTGTGGGGAAAACCACAAGCACTGCTGCTGCCAATTCCGAGACACCATCTGCCACCAGTGCGGGAAGATGGGTCACCTCGCCAGGGTCTGCCGCTCGAAAACGACACCAACGCAAGAGAGCTCCCTCTGTCGGAAGGGCAGAAAAAATGGCCTGCACCACGAGGTCGCTGTCATAGAGGATATCAACACCATCACTGCGTTGATCAGACAGGTATGCGACATCCCCATGCCATCCCCAGATAAATTCAAAATGACAGTGTTTATTGAAGGCGCCCACTGTCAGATGGAGGTTTACTCAGGGGCCACACACACCATCATCTCCGCCCAGACTCTAAAGAAACTTTGCCCCAAGGGGGGACCTAAGCTATACCCGTCCCCCGTGCTTGTCCGAGACTTCCAGAACAGGGCGATAGGCATCAAAGGGGCCGGGTAGTCAAGGTGCAATATGGGAAATTTTCGAGAGACCTCTCCTTGCTGATGGCAGAAGGGGACCTGAGTAGCCTGTTGGGCCGGGCTTGGTTTGCACCCTTGGGGATCTGAGTAGAGGGAATCCATCATGCCCCCACCAGCAGGGATTTCCAGGACACCTGTGGGGAGTTCCCAGCAGTTTTCAATGGGACACTAGGAACATACACGGGTTCCCCCATGTCGTTACAAATAAATCCCAACGTGCTGCCTGTACAGCTAAAGGCCTGGCAGGTACCCTTTGCCTTGAAGCCCAAGATAGAGAAGGACCTAGACCGCCTAGTGGCACAAGGGGTCCTGGAGCTGGTCTCCAACACATGATGGGAAACCCAAATCATCACCCCAGTCAAGCCAAACGGGAGCATCCGTATCTGTGCAGACTACAAATGCACGATCAATAAAGCACTGCAGGACCACGCCTATCTGGTGGTCAGCCATGTGTTAGCATCCATAGCAGGCGCCAAAATTTTTGGGAAGCTGGATCTGGCCCAAGCGTACCAGCAATTGCCGGTGGATGCCGCCACAGCCAAGACCCAAACCATAGTCACACATCGGGGCACTTTCTGGGTAAAGCGCCTCCAGTTCGGGGTCAGCGTTGCCCCGGGGATTTTTCAAAGCTTAATGGACTTGCTCTTAAAAGGGATTCCTGGGGTACAGCCATTCTTTGACAATGTGCTGATTGCCGCAGCAACAGAAGAGGAATTCGCCAGCCGCCTCTGCACCATAATACAACATTTCAACAAGGCGGGGCTCAAGGTAAAGAGAGGGAAATGTCTATTGGGGGTCCCTACAATAGACTTTTTGGGGTACATGGTGGATGCGAACGGGATCCACCCTTCCAAGGACAAAATCACAGCCATTTGCGACGTGCCAGCCCCCATTAATAAAGCCGAATTGCAATCATTCCTCGGCGTCCTCAACTTTTACCATGCCTTTCTCCCCCACAAAGCGGTGGTAGCGAAACCCTTACATAGGCTCTTAGACAAAAGGACTTCTTGGGTTTGAGGCTGCTGGCAAGCCGCCGCCTTCCAGGCCGTTAAAGACCTCCTGACATCCAACTGCTTGCTGGCGCACTTCGACGAGAGGATGCCCATTGTTTTGATCTGTGATGCCTCCCCTACGGGGTGGGCGCCGTCCTGGCCCATGTGTTGCCAGATGGTAGGGAGGTCCCGGTGGTCTATTACTCCAGAACATTGCAGAAACTGGAGCACAACTAATCACAAATAGACAAGGAGGGCCTGGCAATTGTGGCGGGAGTAAAAAAATTCCATGATTACTTATATGGCTGGCCCTTCACCATGCATACGGACCACAAGCCCTTACTCGGCCTCTTCACCCCTGACCGACAAACATTCCAGATGTTGTCACCCAGAGTCCTATGGTGGTCCATTTTCTTGGCGGGGTACCAGTATGGTCTTCAGTACAGGCCAGGGAAAGCCATGGGCCATGCGGACGCCCTTAGCCGCTGCTGTCAGAAGATCTGGATCCAGCCCCAGCACACCAAATCCTGCTTCTAGAGTCCCTCCTGGACTGCCACTGCACGCGAAAGACATTGCACACTGCTCAGCCAAGGACAAAATACTCTCCTGAGTCCTGAACTGGGTATGGAGGGAATGGCCCACGGGCAGGGTGGGACCGGAGTTTGGGGCATTCGTGTCCCACAGGGACGAGCTCTCTGTCCATAAGGGGTGTTTGCTATGGGCGAACAGGGTGGTGGTGGCCCCGGTTCTGAGGCACCAAGTCCTCACAGCAGTGCACGAAACCCACCCAGGGATCATGCGCATGAAGGCACTCACCCGCAGTTATGTATGGTGGCCCAGGATGGATGATGCAATCAAGTCTTGGGTCACTTGATGCCAGCCCTGCCAGGAGACCCGGCCGGCGCCTCTGGTGCAGCACTGGGAATCTACATGAAACCTCTGGTCCTGGTTGCACCTGGACTTTGTGGGGCCCCAACGTTTTTTCTTAATTGTGGGCTCATACTCAAAATGGCTGGAGGTGCTCCCAGTGGCATCCACCTCCTCCCGCACCGCCATCGGTGGTCTCTGCCGGGTGTGCGCCACACATGGCCTCCTGGACATGCTGGTCTAAGATTATGGGACGGCCTTCAAGTCGGGAGAATTCCAGGACTTCTGCGCCCGCAACCTCATTAGGCACATCAGGTCAGACCCATTCCACCCGGCCACCAACGACCAGGCAGAAAGGATGGTGCGGACGTCTAACGAATCACTCCGCCGCATCATCAAGGGGGACTGGGAGGGCGCCTTGCAGAATTCTTCCTATCACAGCACAGTATTCCCTCCTCAGCCACGGGCCGCAGCCCGGCTGAACTCTTCATGGGCCACCAGGTAGCCACCCTACTAGACCAATTGCACCCAGACAGAGCCCTCGACCTGCGGGAGGTCCCGGAGTTGATCCGGGCACCTCAGGGGCTAGATACGGGGGACTGGGTTAAGGCTAAGAGCTTTGGGGGAGGGCATGCTTGGATTCCGACAAGGGTTGCCAGGGTGCTGGGGTCCGTAATGTACGAGATTACAATGGAGGGGGGGGTCCACCATAACATGGCACATCAACCAGCTAAGGTCCCACGGGAGCCCCGGGGTAGAAGTTGAGGATTAAAGTCCCGACAAACAGACCGCCACCTCCACTCCTTCCCCGACCGACGCAGCGGAAGCAGGGGCCCTGAGCCCCGCCCTTCAGGCGGAGCTGGCGGTTACGGAGGCCCGGAAACCGCCGGCTGAGAGCAATACAGAGGCAGCCCCTCCACTCACCGCTGCTGCAACTGTGTCCGCTCCCCCACCCCCTCCAGGGCTCAGGCGGTCCACCAGAGAGCATCACAAGTCAACCTACCTCAAGAGCTACATCAGGCTTGTGAACTAAGGCTTGTGAACTAAGGGGGGAGGGATGTTGTATATGTGCTTAGAATTGTATCTATAAGCTGGAGTTCTTGCCTGACTCACTGGGACCTGAAGGACAGAGCTTGGGGACTCGGGAACAATAGGCAGCAGGATCCAAATCCTGCTGCCCTGCTCCAATCAAGAGCCCCCGACTGGTTTGAATGGTCCAGTAACAGGCAACGCGGGAACTTTGGGTGTGTATATATAGAGGGCCCCGCGACCCTAGCAGTTAGTCTTTGTAGGCAGTACTATATCATGCTGTATTCAATAAAAGAACTATGTTCACTACCACCTCGCTTCATTACTGTATAGAACCCACTATATTGTACCATTGAAAACAACAAAACAAACGTTAGTCATCTTTACTAGTGGAAATCCTACCTATATAAGGAGTATTTGAAAGTGGTTGCCATGTTTATTAAGGGCAGCTTTGTGGCTTCAGAACAACTGACAATATGAAGTGATGTCTCTGTAAAATGTGCAATCTATTAAGAAAAATAGCAAATTATTAAAACTGCATGGAAGATATTTGCATTTAATCATATAATTTACTCAATAACACACACACTAGGCTGGGTTCATAATTAAGCACATTCTATTGAACAGCAAATGTACGAAGCAAAACTAATATACACAACAGAACAGCAGATTCTGTACAACCAACTATACAATGAAACATAATTGCAGATACATTGAAATAATTTATGCAGTAGCACTTTAATGCCAGTAGCTCACAACATAGAATTTTTGCTCACAAGACTCTGCAGCTTAGAGGGAACATTGCTCAGGAATTTACTGAGCATGCTGCACAGTGAATGTTTCAGGGTTAGACTTCTGCTTCAAATGGCAGCTTAAAGCAGGGCTCTTGAAAGGTATGGGGTTTATGTTTAGTAAAACTTGGCCTATGTCTCCATGCAGTTATGGGGAAGCAGCCAAAGATGAGAAGCAATGACAGGGAGGGGTTGCAAGGTGAAGTACGGGAGACGATAATCTGCGTATTTTCTGATGGAGGGTTTTGATTCCGTTGAGATTGAGAACAAAAATCTCACTTTTGCTTTCAGGCAGAGGCGGATCTGAGCTCAGAATTTCTGTTAAGTGTTAGGCGTTTGCTAATGACTCTTTCCTCTTGCGATCAAAGTTGTTTTGTTTTTTAGCATCGAGAACTGTGAATGATCTCCCTAGCTACCAGAATGTGAATATTTCAAAGCAGTACATTAAGGCAACATGGACCAGTGCAATTCCTGAAAAAACAGGAATCAAATAATTTATCTATGTTATATAGATACACATTTTCAAACATCTGTGAGATCTACTTCACGTAAGCATATCCCCCCATTCTTTTAGAAGACAACTAAATACACAAAGCAATGTCATTGATGTGCATTTTGTCTTGATAAAATACAAACATTATCTCAATGGTGTATAATCGATGATGGCTTATTTGCCAATCACCACTTCTCTTTCAGCAGTGAGCATGCTTGAGCTGAACCATTTAATGACTTATAACCCAAATTAACACCTATGATCTACAGAATCAACTGAAAATGGGTTAGAAAGGCCCAATTCACCACCCAAAAACTGCCTGGCAGTTGCACGTGCATTGTGTCGACTGAAATTTCCCTTGAATTTGCTATTACACCAACTACGGTAATTCTGTTTCAAATAGATACTGACAGTGGAAAAATCATGAACATTGCTGCAACTCAGGCAAACTTTTAGAACATTTAAAGAATGAATAAAATAAGATTATTCTCACGTCTCCTGCTGTTTGAATGACTCAGGGAACAAAGATTTCCATGCATTAGATAGGCAGCTATGAAATCAGGGACCAAGACTCACTAGTGGTCCCTAAAGCCACAGTGGTCGCTAAATGGCCCTTGGCTGCCTCGTCCTACAGAATGATGATTCAATAGCACAATATAGGGGAATCAATCATTCAGCATGTGGGCCAGAACTGGCCCGTCCTAAACATCTCACAAGTAACTGGTCATTTTACCTTTGTTGATGACAGTGGCTGTGCATTATATCCCTTTATACTGTCCCAGTGCTAATGAGTAATGAGTGGTGGAAGTGGGAGGGTGGGCACCAGGGAGATGAGTGTCAGTGTTTCCAAACGTGTTTGTATTTTGAGTAAAAATAATATTGTTAATTGGGTTTGCCTGTGTCCTTTATAAAGTTTATATCTCCAGTACCTGGCATTACATTTATGGCACACATAGCCTGGCAAAGTGACACTTATGTCAGATCCAGCCCTCATAACAAGTGAGTTCAACACCTCTGGCATAATGTATAGTTTATAGCAGAGATGCCACAGGAACCTCTAAAGAACCCAGTGTAGCCCCTGGCCTTATGTGTTGGCACGCCTGAGCTAGGTAGACATATGACTCTGGCTTATATTGAATCAGTAGCTTTTCTGAGTTTCAGGGAGAGAATTGTAGCTTTCCACCCAGTACCTTCCATCACAGAACCTTTAATTGGAGACACCAGGTATTGAACCTGGGACTGTCTATATGCAAAGCAGTTTGGAGAGCCAGTTTGGTGTAGTGGTTAAGTGTGTGGACTCTTATCTGGGAGAACCAGGTTTGATTCCCCACTTCTCCACTTGCACCTGCTGGAATGGCCTTGGGTCAGCCATAGCTCTGGCAGAAGTTCTCCTTGAAAGGGCAGCTGCTGGGAGAGCCCTCTCCACCCCCACCCACCTCACAGGGTGTTTGTTGTGGGGGAGGAAGGTAAAGGAGATTGTGAGCCGCTCTGAGACTCTTCGGAGTGGAGGGCGGGATATAAATCCAATATCTTCTTCTTCTTCTTCTGATCACGGAAGTTACAACCATTACCATGAGATACTTGAAAGAAGTTGAAATACAAGATGCAAATTCAAACCTTGGTACAAGTGTATATACTTTTATTACAAATTATTGATGGCATTAGTTGGGTATAATAACACAGTCAGTGTTGCATAGCTGTTCCAACATACGATTGCATTCTCTCCTTGCAGTGACTTAAAAATTAAGTCACTCTAACAGATCTATTGTATACAAAGATCTCCGCAATCCACCTCAAATACATTCGGTTTCTTACATGAATTTGCTCTGATGAGAATGGGGGCCGCTGTGTAGAGGAAACAGATTTAGGGCATGAAAATAGCTTTTGTAGCATTCTTCATATATACTGTTCAGAAACAATTCCTTTATTTGGTACAATTCAAGTAATTACTAACTTTGAAACAACACACACACACAGTGCTTTGGACCACCACACAGCCAATGTGTATTGCAGCAGTTACCAGGGGTCAGTTTGTTATGCCAAACGCTTTGCGCTCTTGGTGTGGTTAGAAGCAATACCTCTGCAGTAATGAATTAACTACACCGTATTTAGGAAGAGGGTAATCAACAACAGTTAAGGTCACCTGCCCAGCTCTCCCCACTCTCGTAGCTTAATTCACCATAGAGCTAAATAGGCTCCTCCCCTTTATGTGAAGTTACTGCTCATCAGTTTCGGTTGGCACTTTCTGTTCCACATTTGGGCTGTGTTTACTCTTCAGGGATCTTCCTATGTATTTCCAGTATTCCTTCCGTATGATATCTTTTTCTTTAGCCAGGATTTCACACAACTGAAGTAAGGGAAAACAAACAAACAAAAATACACAAGGCTGTTAAATTTTTTTTTGCATAGTTTTGTTATTTATTCATTAGCTTGATTCAGACTTAATGCAGTGCTCCACAGATGCAAGAATCAAAATCTTTGCTGCATTCCCCGACCCCCCGCAGCCTCATTTTGGACAAGAGTTCACAGGAGCAGAGATCTGGAACAGCTAAATGTTATTGTGCTCTTTCTTTCTTACCCCCCCCCCTTGATTCTGGGCTTCATTGTTCAAATCCCCTATGAGAATTTTGCTGAACTCTTTTTTTTTTCTTGCGCAGGGGCCATGCTAATCTTCTCTGTATCATTGTAATTTTAGTATATGTGCTGCCGAAGTGAGCACTTGCTGAACTCTTAAAAGATTTGGCAAACTTTCCAATATTTGTTCTCACAAAAAAAATGAGAAAACACCCAAAACATATAAAGCAGACTGATGAAAATCTTCCTCATGCTACTGTGGCCACATAGGAGAAAGTCATTTTAAAAGTATGATGGGAGTAAGGTTTTGTTATGACAATTATAATTCAAGAAGCATTTTAAGGTAGATGCTGAGCTGATATAATTTAGTATACCTTCTGGTGATGTCAGGGGTGCGTGGCAAATGCAAATGAGTTGTGCTAATGAGCTCTGGCTCCTCTTTTTCTACGAAATGACCCCTGCCCCCCCCCCCCCAGTAAGTCCTTTCTGATCCTGGAGAAAGTTATTCCACGTGACTCAGGTGGCTGCAGTGGGTCAAAGGGAGGAAGTGAAATAGCTCCCTTCCGCCTCTTCTGACAACACCTTATGCTGACATTTACCTGGATTTAAACCAAGCACTCAGAGCCTGGGTTGCCTCAATAAATGCTGTTACCACCACCTTTGCTCTACAGCCATGGAGGGAAGTGCTGGGGAATAAACCAGGGTGTTGTCATTCACACCATAATTAAGACTAACTTAATTATTAGGATAGAAAGAGAAACAGAGGAGAAAGGCAGAGGATAGGGACAGTATGCACAAATGCAGTTAAGTGTACTCCATTTTTAATTTCTCAGCCACGGGTTTTAGGGACACTATTTGCACTCCAATATTTTAAGCCTGTCACTGAGCCCTCTGCAGGTTTCACTAGAGAAAACATATCCTTGCCCTCAGAAATGCTGCCACAGCAATCATATTGGGCTTTCCAAGGACTTATTCACATCGATTTAACTTTAACTAGGGGCCAACCAATGGCCAGGTTTACTCTGGGTTGAATAGATCCAAGTGGGCAGCTGTGTTGGTCTGAAGCAATAGAACAAAGCAGTAGACAAGTTGCACCTTTAAGACCAACTAAGTTTTATTCAGAATGTAAGCTTTCGTATGCTCTAAGCAGACTTCATCAGACAAAACAGGAACGGCAAGCAGCAGTTCTTAATATAAGTGGGCAGTGAGTTGGTATGTAGAATCATGGGAATGTTTTTAGCAGATTAAAAGAATCACAAATTGGGGCCTGTGTTTGTTAATGTTAACTGGGCTGAAAAAACATTGGAGGGTGATAAACTGCAAAGGAACTTCAAGAACAGAATGGAGAGAGAAATTGCTGAATTACAAATTATTATGAAACTTGGAACAAACACCTCCCCAGGACTGAACAGGGATATTGGTTTTTTTATCTCATTACATATGCTAAACCAACTCTCACTGAGTATAGCTATACATCCACAGTATTTCAATGCATTTCTCTTTTAGAACAGTGTATCAGAATAAATTTTTTTTACATACTCAAATAAGGGATATGGGCTGTTTATCTCATTACATATACTAACCCACCTTCCACTATATTTTAATGTACCCTGTTTTTTTTAATGGCTAACTAATATGTATTTCTCTTTTACAACAGTGTATCAGAATATTGGGAGTTTTTTTGTATTGACATACTCAAATAAGGGATATTGGCTATCTTATTACATATACTAACCCATCCCCCACTGTATTTTAATGTATTCCTTTTTTTCTAATGGCAAACTATAATGATGTTATAACCTCTTGAGTAACTATGCCCTCTATTTAAACCCAAAACTAACAAAGGCATAATGTTACCAAGATTTATGGCACTTCACACCTACGACATCAATCTGTTTTTTATCATCCTCCAATGTTTTTTCAGCCCAATTAACAACATTAACTAACAAACACAGACCCCAATTTGTGATTCTTTTAATCTGCTAAAAACATTCCCATGATTCTACGTACAAACTCACTGCCTACTTATATTAAGAACTGCTACTTGCCATTCCAGTTTTGCCTAATGAAGTCTGCTTAGAGCATACGAAAGCTTACATTCCGAATAAAACTTAGTTGGTCTTAAAGGTGTCACTTGTCTACTGCTTTGTTCTGGGTTGAATATTTACTGTTAAACAGTCACCACCTGATTTCTGTCACACTCTGTAGCTGAATGAACATCTCTTCTGCCCCTGAAATCTAAACACATGAAGCTGCCTTATACTAAACCAGATCCTTGTTTCAACAAAGTCAGTACTGTCCACTCAGACAGGCAGTAGCTCTCCAAGGTCTTAGGTAGAGGTCTTCCCCATCACCAACTACCTGATCTTTCTATCTGGAGACACCAGGGATTGAACCTGAGACCATCTGCCTGCCAAATTATGATGCTGCGCCACTGAGCCACAGCCCCTCTCAATAAAGAACCATCACAGCAGAACAGATAATGCTCCGACCAGATACCTGGAGTCAAATCTTCATTCGGACAAAGAGAAAGGTCACTTGGAGAGAGGGGTAGCTGAAGGCAACTGATGCTCAGCCTATCTCAACAAATTCATATGAGGACAAATGAGAGAAATCCCATGGATACTGTCTTGAGTTCTTCAGAGAAAGGGTAAAGACTAAACATAATATTTTTACCAAGCCTGTGCCAATAATTTCCCCCTGTCTTGCTAGTTTACACACTAGATTCCCCCCTCCCTAAAATCAACCACATTTTTACCCCACCCATCTTTCAAGGAGGCTCAGGAGGTCTACCCACTTCTCCACTCCTCGCTAACTACTCTCCAAAGTAGTTAAGGCCAAGAGAAAGACAGAGTGTGGCTGGTCCAAAGTCTACTGATGAGTTTCATGGCTGACCGAGATACTGAACCAGAGCATCCCAGCTCTTAGCTCAGTATTAGTTATTATACAACACTGGAACTCTACTGCTGGAGTACTCAGAAATACAGCATACACACAAACACAGCATCTGAAGCAATAAAATCTACAGTACCACCTCCTGTTTTTTTGGCATAGCATATAAAACAGCTCTCAGAAAGAGGTGGTGTGGTATAATGGTCAGAACATCAGACCAGGTTTGAATCCCCACTTTCAATGGAAGTCACACACTTTCAGCCTAACCTACCACACAGGGTAGCTGTGAGGATACAACAGAGGAGAGGAGAATTAGGCCAGCCATCTAAGGTCTCCGTTGGGGAAAAAGATGGGGGTATAAACAAAGTAAGTAGGTAAAGACAGGAGGTTGGCGTATCTTCAAGAGTAGCAAAGTAATCTAGAAGAAGAATTGAGATTTATATCCCACCCTTCTCTCTGAATCAGAGACTCAGAGTGGCTTACAATCTCCTATGTCTTCTCCCCCCACAACAGACACCCTGTGAGGTGGGTGGGACTGAGAGGGCTCTCCCAGAAGCTGTCCTTTCAAGGACAACCCTGCCAGAGCCATGGCTGACCCAAGGTCATTCCAGCAGGTGCAAGTGGAGGAGTGGGGAATCAAACCCGGTTCTCCCAGATTAGAGTCTGCACACTTAACCACTACACCAAACTGACTCTCCTCTATTCATTCTACAGTGCTGGGCTTCGGATCGCTAAATAAAACAACACAGGGGGTTGTTACCATATAAAGATTTCCCCTTCTTTGAAGAGCCACCCCCCACTGGAGCATTAAGGAGTTCAATCTGGCCTTTGGGATTTGGCCTAGCAAGGGAAATGAACAGACCACGAACACTAAGTAAGTCTTCCAGATAGGCCTATAAAGCATCAGACTGGCATTTTAAGGGACACTAATAAATACACACCATTTTCTGAATCCTTCTTGTCTAAGTGACACCTGATGTACCACAATTTATAGCCAAGTCTCAAAACTGAAAATTTTGTCACCAAAACAACAGAAGCAGCAAACGCATTGCCAAATCTAAGTAGGCGGTGTTAGATAGCACCTTTGCAAATTTCACCACCCACACGTTATGAACAAGACGGTTCTGGCTGGAAGCCATCAGCAATAAATAAGAAGTTTGGAGAATATATTAGACATGAAGACAAGTCAGACGCTGCATATGCATAGAATGGCACATTGTGTGATGAACAGAAAACTTATCTGCCTTGACCTGAACAGCCCTAAAGCCTCAAACATATTTTTGTAGAGACAAACATTAAATATTAACAATTTGATCAACAGCATGTATGAAATTGGCAGTGACTACAAGCAAAACGTATTTATGTCAGTGTATTTCAAGAGAACTTCAGAAGTTGAATAAATAACTAAATAATTGAGGGAAGTTGTTTAGAAGCTTTCTACATCACCTTTCCAGAAAATCTGCTTGAAGTGGCTAATAAAGCAACATAAAAAAAATTAACACCACAAAAGTTGTTAACTATTAATGAACTATTAAAAACAGCCACAGCATAAAAATAACATAAAACATAGAAATAACATTAAAATGACGCTCAAAATACCTCTCATGCAAAAATCAGACTATAAAACTATGTAAAATATGAATTAAATGCCTGGGTAAAAAATAAATGTTTTGGTCTGGCACCTAAAAGTGAGAACAGTAGGCAACAGGCAAGCATCAAGGAAAAGAACATTCCACAGACAAGGTGCCACCACTTAAAAAGCCCTGTAAATTATAACTCCCAGCTTCCACTATATTGCACAGAAGTGCCTTCCTATATTCTTCTTTACTTATAATTGTGCAAATGTTCAAACTATGTGAGACAATGTTAAAAATTGTTTACATTTGAATCCATTGCAATGGATTAAAATTTGGTGCCATCTTTTGCACCACCGTCTACTTTCTCAATTGCAATGATGAAAGTTTACAGGAAGAGAGAATGGTATCTTCTGCTGGCAGTTGCCAACCAGGCTAAAAATGACAGCAGACTAGCTAAGCAAATGCAGGGATTTTTAAAAAGACAGGCTTTATATTTACCTCTAATGCTTTGTTGAGTGTTTCTTCCTTGTTTTCACACTGGTTATCTAGCATGTCTTCATAGATGTCCACCAAAAAAGCAATCAGGTAGGGAGAACTGTGGCTCGGTTGCAAGTCCAACAGCTGTTCCAGGAGACTGGGGTATTTTGATAAACCACGATCCTGCAGAATCCTGATGCAAGAAGACACCACTGTGAATTGGGGTGTGAAGATCACTTCCTACCCCTTATATTCGACTGTAGCTAGTCTGAGATCTTCTGAAATCACAGAGAAAGAATAAACTGCCAGCTATGGATCATCTGTTGCTAAAAACATTTCTGAGTAACCAACTTCACAATATATCCTAAACCTGCAAACCCAACTCAACTGGATAATGAAATAAACACTGGATATTCCGAGCATCAGTAGAAAGGAAGTTCCCCCTGCCTTGCGCTACAAGATGGAAACAAGGGTGGAAATATGCACAGAGCTGCAAGAACCAAAAGAACGAGGAGGAGGAGAATGCCTCGCCCGTACAGCAAAATTTAACTTGTTCAGCCACAAAGGGTTACGCTATAAGCACGACTGGAGTTAGGGGTGCGGATGGCGTACCTGCACATGTACTAGCATCGCTGGCTTCTTAATGTCAGGACATTTCAATGTGTTGGCTTTGTAATGCCAATATCTTTACTCTGAATCCTTCCTCTTGCTCCTGGGAAGCAGCAGCTGCGAATATCAGTGACTATGGCAAGACCAAGGCAATAGACATGCTGTAAAGCGGTCTATCCCAGCTCCCTGGTTTTGTGGACCTAGACGTATGGAGGGCTCTCTTCTCCACCAAAGGTACGTTCCCAGAGACAGGGTTCATCTAAATTATACAGGTGACACAAGCTGGTTAGGGGACCTCCCCCCACAGCATATCACACTATTCTCTGGAACTCAACTTTTACAAGTGCTGTGTATATTTGGAAAGCCTTCTAATCAGCTTGCCTTGGCACTAGCACATTTATATGCCATAGTGTACATGAATGCAACAACCTCACCACTGAGTAAAGCCTTAGAACCCAAAATGCTTTTGGTCCTGTTTTAATGTGGTTCAAGGTGATCAGCCTAGAGCAGGGGTGGCCAACGGTAGCTCTCCAGATGTTTTTTGCCTACAACTCCTAGCAGCCCCAGCCATGCTGGCTGGGGCTGATGGGAGTTGTAGGCAAAAAGCATCTGGAGAGCTACTGTTGGTCACCCCTGGCCTAGAGAACTGTTGGTCCTTTTTATTGGTTCAAGGCTCTTAAACTGGAGATATCCTGTTATATAGATTCAGGACTTTTACGTTCAAATATTTGCTACTTCAGGGGAGGAATGTGCCTATGGTTTTTAAAGTAGAGTATTAGTGTACTTTATAATAAATACATATATTTTGTTTATTTCTCATAATTTTCTCCCACCCAACCTTTGGGTACCCAGCTCTTATGCTTTTGGATGCACAGGCTGCAGTATCACAAGAGGAGGAATCCAGGCAACCGGAATGTGCATCCTCTTAACTAACCAATGTAACCCAGATGTTTCAGGGCCTTCCCTTGCCTCCCACCACTGCTGCTGTGGACTGCACACACAACTAGGGGGTTGGCTGACATGTTTATTTACTTTATTTATACTTTGCCCCCCTCCCCAGTGGCGAGCCAAGGAAGCTTAAGTCATTCTCCTTTCCTTTGATTTATTCCCACAACAATCCCATGCGGAAGATTAGGTTTAGGAGTGTGTGACTGGCCCCCGAGTCACCCAGCATGTGTCCAGGGAAGAGCAGGGATTCAAAACTAGGTCTCCCAGCTCCTCAGAGAAAAATAAGGAGGAACAATGCATGAAGGAAAGTAGTTTATTTGAACTTTTAGATCCTTGTTCCTTCTTTTTTCCCTCTCCCACTTATGCTCAGGCAATCTTCTTCACGCTGACTCTCAGCCCCGCCCCCACCCTCTTTTCAGTAAGAGTTTGTATGCCAATATAGTCAACCTTACATTGCTGCGGTGTAGGTTACTGTGGTGTGAAGTGCTTTAAATATTCTCTTTTGTTTAATGTTTAGCATTTTGGCTTGCTTTGTCCTTATCGTCTAGTGCCAGCAGAGATGCACAGAATAAATTAAATACAGGCAATTTCCTCTCAAATTCCCATTTTAAAAAATCAGTGTCCTTGTTTTGTTCTTTTGTTGCTATTATCATATTGATATGTCTACTGCATTCATTGACGATTCCTTCAAGGTGAGGCATTTGTAACCATCATGTGTTTCCCTGAGTAAAGCAGCCCTCTCCACTCTGACCCAAAACAGCCATATAAAAACAACTGAAATCAGAATACAGTCCAATATGCTTATGCTACAAGCATTGTTCCTTCTAAGTTGAATTAGCATGAGCTAGCTCAGATTTTTAGCCTCCAGCTCATACATTTTTGTCTTAGCTCAGGAAAGCACAATAATTTATAAAATAGCTCACAACTTTAATGCCAGTAGCTCACAACTTTAATGCCAGTAGCTCACAACTTTAATGCCAGTAGCTCACAATGTAGAATTTTTGCTCACAAGGCTCTGCAACGTAGAGGGAACATTGGCTACAAGTTTCTTTTCCTCTCAAGGGAACACTCTGGCAGATGTCAAGCTACAGCAGTAAAATGACTAGTGGCCAAGAGGTCCAGGGCTCCTGTGCCTTTAAGAGCTGAACAGAAGAGGAACTTCGGCAGGTGCTGCTTCTCTTGCTGGGGTGAGAAAAGGTACCCTTCTCAAATTCTGTCTGGGTTGCAAGCATACCATTGGGATTCATCCTACAGAATTCAAACACATTCTCACTTGGGAATTGCTTGTTAAACTAGCTTCTTGAAGTACACTTCCTGATTTACTGATTTAAGCCAACACATTTGGGGTCTTCCCTGCAGTGATGTACACGCTGCAACTCTGTGCCAAATATCACACCCTGCACTTTTCTTGTTTGCTGAGCTTGTCACAGCTGCCAACAGGCATTGGCATCTCACCCTTTCAAATAGTTCCAAGCACTCTCATTGTGAGGCACCATCTTGATCATTTCTAGAGTATACCTGAAAAGGAGAGGAAATAAAAGCATTTGACAAAGGGAAGAGAAGAAATAAAGCTGTGTTAAATCTGTACAAAAGTGCTCAATTCCAAGAGGAAAAGGCAGTGCTCTCCTCATGGAAAAGGGACTTCATGCCCCCTATTTCTTTTGTTTAGAATGGACAAAGATTCTTTTTATAAAGAAATTAAAACAACAACAACAAAATTTTATTTGTATCCCGCCCTCCCCGCCGGAGCAGGCTCAGGGCAGCTAACAACATAATTCAGGTTTAATTATACAAATAGATAAAATTACGTTTAAACATCATGAACATTTTAATTAAAAATCTGCTTAAGTTTTAAAAATTAAATTAGTAAAAGTGCTAATGCTATGTTTGCTTTTTTATGATGGTGGTTTCCTTAGCAATTTCCATTTTCATCAGCGAAAGCCAGTCGGAAGAGGAAGGTCTTGCAGGCCCTGCAGAACTGTTCAAGGTTCCGCAGGGCCCGCATTTCCTCTGGAAGTTGGTTCCATAGGCTCGGAGCTATAGAGAAGGCCCAGTTACGGGTACATTGCAGCTTCACCTCTCTCAGTCCGGGAATAGTCAACAAGTTTTTCCCGGCTGACCTCAGTGCTCTCTGGGGTTCATATGGGGAGAGATGGTCCCTAAATTGTTTCCTAGTAGGCACGGTACACAGACAAGCCCTCAGATGGCAGCTGATAAAAAAAGATGTTCACAAGATAACCAAATGCTTTTTAAGCAATCTGTGCTGGGCATTTCCATCCCCCGAGGAATGAACTTTATGCTTTTTCCTACACTATCCCATGCCTTTGCTGTGCATTGAGCTGTACAGCAGATCTTTGCCCTGAGGAGGTTTACAACTTAAAATCTGGGACAAAGAAAACACCAAAGGAAAGAGATTTGAGTCAAGGAGGAACAGGCAAAGCGTATACCTCAGTTCCACAATATATGTGCTTTGCCTGAGTAGAGGAAGGAAATATCCCTTTAACAAAGAAGCTCTGAGGATACCCAAAACTAAAGGAAAGCAGTAGAGCAGTGTCTTCTCGATATCTCAGCTGGCCAGAAGATGCTTGATGTATTCATTTCCTCTTCCTATGTAAATGGGGTGAAAGGGAGAAATTTCTACTTACTGGACTTCTCTCTCTATAACAACAGAGTCATCATATCCAGTTGTGTTGGAAATGACAAAATATCTTTGGTTCCAGACTGAGTTGTTTCGGACATCCTCTTTCAAAAGCTGTTCAACATACTCCAGTTCATCATCCCACAGTTTAAATTCCTGAGGAAATATCAAGGGGCGGGGGGGGGGGGGGGAGAACAGATTTCAAGAGAGGAAGCAAACTGAAGAAAATTGCTTCGGTTATCTCTTGGGAAAGCAGCTCTAGACTAAGAGGCTATATCAGCATAAATTTATAGACAAATAAAACTATGTGGTGGACAGACAAGTCAGTATTTATAATTTGGAAATGCAAACCAGAGAAGCAATAGGATGCTTATTTGTGTGCACAGAACAGCGTCTTAGACACAATGCATAGGAGCCCATGTCTTGTGAGTGGACTGATATTATGATCTGCGTTTAACTATGATTTCCCTCTCCACAAAAAAATAAAACAATCCATCTATAGCGTGATCAGGAATGAAACCAGAACTCAGGGGCAGGACTCAAGTTCAAACCCAACTGCAAAGGGGTTGGAATGTATCTCTTTTCTGTCTCAGCAGATAGAAGGGAGGACAAGCCAGTGGAGAGGAGCCACTACTGAAAGAGTTCTGTCTCTGGTTGCCACTCAACTCATTTCTGCAGGTGAAGGAATGGAAAGTAAGGTTTGGGAATTGGATCTTTCAGCTGGCATGCTGACTTTCACTGAAAGAGAATCATGATTACTAGGGAGAACTTGCAATCCTTTGCGATATTTAAGCCATCCCCCTTCACTTATCAATCCCAGGATAAGGTAGACGCTTACTTAGTAACAGCAAGAGCAAAAAATATATACCTGAATGACCCACTGCCTGTGTTGCCAAGCATGGTAGTTCTTGGCATCCTGGTTAAGAATGTCCGCTATGAATTCCAGCTCCCGGGATGGATCCTTCAGCCATTCCACCAACACTCGTCTGTGGTGCCTGAGAAACCATAACATATATTAAAACATTTGGTGACTTTTACTAGTAATGGGTTTTGCGTTTGTTTGTTAAAACATCATGCTGGATGGTATTCACCAGGGGAAAAAATGCAATGCAACAAAACTTTAATGATGGCATGCAACCACCGGGTTGGTTCAGAATTGTACATCATGCAAACTAAATCCATTGAGTTGATAACCAGATTATATTAAAGTTTCCTCAGCTGCAATTCAGCTGCGTTCTCGTTCACCCATGCCAGTCATCATTTGATGCCACTGCCAACACACGAACAATGAACATGCATGTGTGAACCAGACCACCTTGAGGAGATGCAATAGTGGTGCGACAGTATTGGGCTAGGCACACAGTCCCCCAAGTGGAATTATTGTTCACTGCAGTGCATCTTGATAATTCTTCTTAACACACTTATTAATGCTCCATTATAGTTGTTCTTGTTTGGCAGGCTTCACTGACCCATATCTATATCATAGCCAATGTTCCCTCTAAGCAAAAATTCTACTTTGTGAGCTACTGGTATTAAAGCTGTGAGCTACTGCATAAATTACTGTGCTCTGGTGTCATCCTTCCTGAGCTAAGACAAAAATGTGTGAGCTGGAGGCTAAAAAAACTGTGAGCTAGCTCATACTAACTCAGCTTAGAGGGAACACTGATCACAGCCAATCTAAAGACTGTCCTTCTGGTTTTCTGTGAACACTGCTTGCCTCCTCTTGCTTTCATGGCCTCTCTCAAAATGTAACATGTGCATTACTGATAGCACATAAACAAGCAACTTGAATTATTCTGAAGCATCCATGCCATATGCGCCTGGCTAGACTCCTGAGCCATGGTCTGTATGTAATCATGTGCCCTCCCTAGTTCAGAGAAGAAAGCATTCATTGACCAGGGAAATAACTGGTGTTAAACAACAGAACCAGGCTTTACCAGACTTGATAATTCTTTGGCTGATCTTCAATGATAGCTGTGATGTAATTGAGTTCCTCGTACAGGTCTTTCTTCAAGGACTGCAGAAGAACCCTACGGAAATGCCTGCAGAAAAAAAGAAACTGGGCCATGATTCTTCTCCACTTTTCCCTTGTACTGGTACAGATTAATAAAAGCCAATTACTGTGAGTCAAAAATTACATGAGCAAAATTTTAAAAACAAGTCCAACAATTCTGTATGGAATGGAATCCTGTAGAATCTAGGAAAATCATTATGCCAAATAGAAAGGTTAAAAGAACAGCAACTGTCTGCCTGAAATTTGACACCTTGTCCCACATCCCAAGCTTGAGAGGCTGTATGAATGGGAGGGCCATCTGGCTGGCAAATCCTCCATTCAATTTGCCACTTGAAATAATCTCAAGACATACAAATGAGTGCAAGGAGAGCTATGCGAGTCACACCGAGGGCAATCCAGAAAAGAATCTGTGTGTTTAAGTCACATTGATTCTCAAGGGGCATCAGAACAGCTGAGTTTACCTGGATTGCACCCAGTGCAAATAAGGCACTATACTGGGGGGGGGGGGGGATCAACAACTGCTTGGCATTTTCCCAGTTGGGTGATCAGATAAGCTCCAGATGATACATCATTATTATTATTTGATTTATATCCCGCCCTCCCCGCCAAGGCAGGCTCACAGCGGCTCACGAATTAGAGGTCACACAGTCACATTTGTGTGACCAAATAAAATAAAACAATAAAAACATAAAAACAATTTAAGAGACGAGAGCATTCATTGACCAGGGACAGTATTGGGCTAGGTACACAGTATTGGTAATGATAATTACCAATGTGGCCTGGATCTTGCAGCAAGGGATCAGCTGAACAAGTCCGCCTTGACTGTCCATTCCTGCTGACATTGATTCCCCGAACCCCAGAAATTCTGGAGAAAGAAGGGGCTCCCCAGTAACAGCCTGGGGGGAGGTCAGAGGTCTGCAGCAGAAAGGAGGAGCTGGCAAACATCTCCTTCCCTTCATTTGGTGGGAACTTTCCTGGGGCTTGCAAACCCTTATCAAAGCAGCATCTGAAGACAGCATAGATCTCATTCTCTGAAAAGACTGTCATCCTTATCAATCTCTCAAAGTAGCTTACGGTACAGAGTCAATTAAAACCACCAAACTAAATGTAAAAACCATTTTTTTAAATGCTGTATTAAAACTGGGAATATAAGCCACTCTTATCAACCTAAGCCAAATCAGTCTACCACTCCAAGATAAGAAGATTTCCACAAGGCCTTTAAGGGCTTTAAAGGTTAACATCCCAGCCTAGTTCAGGCAGGGCTCTCCCCTGGCCACTGGATAGCAACATGCATACATGTCACATCTAACATGAAACAGTTCAGCATGTCCAGTTATGACCTGGGTTCAGACTCCTATTTTCCAGTGAAGCTGACTGGGTGACCCTGGGTCATTCAATATCTCCCAGGGACATATGTGAGGATAAAAAAGGCTGGAAAGGAGAATCGTGCATTCTGTACTCCTTGGAAGACAGGCAGGCTAGAAAAAAACACATTCAATGGACAGTGTGGTTGATTCATAGATTTTATTTGGGATACCAATCGTGGTGCTCCAGCCAACACATGCGAGGCTTTATGTTTGTATACCCTATTCAAACACACACATGTCAATCACAGGAGCACTTGAGTGGCGAGGTAGTATGGTCTCACCCTCCATTATGCAGATGGAGAAGGTTAGGAGAGTTAAAGGCACTGGCCTGGGTGGTCAGATCTTGGAAGCTAAGCAGGGTTGGCCCTGGCTAGTATTTGGATGGGAGACCACCCAGAAAGTCCAGGGTCCTGGCTCAGAGGCAAGCAGTGACAAACCACCTCTGAGCATCACCTGCCATAAAAACCCTACAGGGTCACCATTAGTCCGCTGTGACTTGATAACAAGAAAAGCTTTGAATTGTGCCTTGAACCAAACCTGCCACAAGTGCAACTCCTCAAGGGTACATCTTATGTGGTCCCACTCCAGAAAGGAGTCTAGCTCTTCCACTGCACTTCCCAGACCCTTGTCACATAAAACACATGGCATCCTCTGAGATTAAAAAATGGCCATGTGTTACGGATAAATCAAACTGTGCTAAAAAAAATAATGACTCTCTCCCAGACTTACAAAGTATCAAAAACGAATTCACAAATATACAAAGTACAAATGACAATGAGAAGCACGGCACCAAAACCTAAGTGAGATATATGGCTCCAACATTCTCCTTAATCACTAAAATACAAGCATCTGTCCATTCTTCAGAGGAGCAATAGGAGTCCATACAAAGA
The DNA here is from genome assembly GCF_032191835.1 of Heteronotia binoei. Classification (NCBI taxonomy): domain Eukaryota; kingdom Metazoa; phylum Chordata; class Lepidosauria; order Squamata; family Gekkonidae; genus Heteronotia; species Heteronotia binoei. Next base: position 32,165,829 of record NC_083226.1, read on the forward strand.
AGTCGGCTTGAAGGGTATAGTTGTCCTCATGTGATCGCTAGCTGAAGGTCTCACATTTCACTGTACAACAGCTTCTACCAAAAGCCGAAATACTTATTATCTATGAACAAAGTACAACATGTAACAAACTACTTATCCAAAAGAACAACATATATATCCAACCAAAATTACACAGAATACGTGTATCGGAAACTCTTTGGGATTCTCTTTCCAGGACAATGGCTTACAATACTCATGACAACTTCCAATATAAAGCCCACAACAGCCGTTGTACTTTATCCAAATTAAAGGTACCATGCACAGTTATGGAAACCCACTTCTACAGCTAAATCCTTTTTTTTTGCTAATACTGCATAACAAATATTTTAAATAAAACATGAAAGATCATAAGACTAGTTCATACCTAATGGTTCCATAGTTTTAAAATAATGAATCCATCTGGCTTCTTTGTGTAATAAAGTTTTCTGTAAATCTTCTACTCTAAACATGGGGCTTTCTATCTTCTGTAATACAAAAAAACATAAATCTTTCACATCATATCAGTATCCATATAATGGACTCCTAATTACTTCTCTGAAGAATGGACAGATGCTTATATTTTAGTGATTAAGGAGAATGTTGGAGCCATATATCTCATTTAGGTTTTGGTGCTGTGCTTGTCATTTGTATATTTGTGAATTAATTTTTGATACTTCGTAAGGCTGGGAGAGAGTCATTATTCTTTTAGCACAGTCGTTTGGTTTATCTTGGTCTCTTACTGTGCTACCACTCTGGTTGCATGGTAAGTTCCACGGCACCCGAGTCTCATACATACTGCATGAAACCAGAAAGAGAAAGTTCTGCTTGCTTACGCAGTCTTACTGAGGGAGACCCCTTTAACATAATGTCATTGTTTTTCTGTTTCCACGTAAACAACAACAAAAAAGATTTTTATGAACCTGGTTCCAGCCTAAGAAATCTCCCTAGCACTTTAGGAGTCAAAACAAAAAAGGAAATCTCAAATTTCCTTAATAGCCTCATGATAACATCTGCTACTGCCCCCTGCCCCAGCCAGGGCTATTGTGAAGAACTCCTGATTTTTCATTTTTTTAAAACAACCCATCATCACCCATTTCAGAAAGTTGAAGCCACTGCAAAAACAATAAGAGCAATTAAAATGTGAACATTGCCGCCTACCATACAGTGTAATTTGCAGCATTGAGCTCGATGGCATCCCCCGTCAGCTTGAAAGCTCTTTCGCTCCTTTCGTCACGCTGCAGAACAGCTCGGAAGTAGTCGTACACGTCTCTAACTGGACAGAGAAGTGGGCATTAGGCCAAATCTCACTCTGGCCTTCCTTGGCCACCCTTCAATCATGATGTCTCATTTCAAAATGCTACTGCCAAAGTGCTTCGCAGCTCCTGTCACTGGGGCACTGCGATGCTCCTTATGGAATCCCTATTTTAGGGGTGTCAAACTCATGAGGGCTGCATGTGACATAAATGCCATATTGTCGGGCTGGGCCATGTGTATCAGGAAATGTAAGGCCAGGTAGTGGAGACTGTGTCCTTTATAAAGGACACAGACAAACACAATTAAAGATTTTTTTTAAAAAAGCTTTAAATTAAACACGCACAAAAGATTAGCACTCTTGCAATATTTTATTTAACAGTCTCTGATAACTGAAGGAAGCAAGAGAGAGGGAGAAGGAAGCAAACTTGCTTGCGGTGCTGATGGGAGCCCTCCGGGCCACATGTTTGACACCCCTGCCCTATACTCTTTCCTCCAACTCTTTCATGTCGAACACAAACAACTTCCTTGTCCTTCTCTTGACAGTCTCAAAAGTGCTGCCCCATCACATCTCTATGTTTGCTGTTATACTGCTGACATGCGTCATTCAACTCTAGCAGCTGCCCTCAAGTAGTCTGTGCTCTTAATTGACTCTTGCCTATTCCTGCTTGCTGCCCTTTAGGCCTGGCACACCATCTCTGGAGTCCCACACAGTGAAGTTCCTAAGGGTAGAACATCTGCTTTGTATGCAGAAGGTCCCAGGTTCAATCCCTGTTATTTCCAGTTAAAAGGATCAGGTGGTAGGAAATGCTGAAAGATCTCTGCCTAAGACCCCGGGGAGCCAGTCAGAGCAGACAACACTGGCCTGAAGAGCCCAACAGTCTGAATCCAGCATAAAGCAGCTTCAGAAGTCCCTCTGTGGAGAAACGCCATCTGAGAGTGTTGGTGCTTCATCCAAAAAGGCAGGGATCAGTAAATCCATTCAGCAGGCTGTGTAGCCTTCCCCTCACTCCCCCCCCCCTTCCAGAGCCAAACCAACAACGCTAGGGGGAAAATCTCCTAGAGAGGCAGGAAGTGCTGTGGTTCCTTGCATGTATTAGGCAGGAAGAGAAGGCAGATTTGAACTGGGGCTCGAGCGAGCATGTGGTGAGCAATGGAGGCTCCTGCCTGTGGGGGAGGCCTGCTCAGGAAAATGAGGCCTCCAGGCAGGCAGACTAAGTAAGTACTTCACAAGACAGGGCAAGTTTAGATCAGGGCCAGCCGGATGCGTTTATAATCAACTTTATTTTGTTATGCTGTTTGCTGTGCTGGGCTTTGCTGTGCTGGGCTGTGCTGTGCTAATTTTGTAGATGCAACTGCTTTTGTTTTGGTGTTTTTCTTTTCCTATATTTTTCTCTTTTAAATAAATGTTTTTTCTGTTTTAAATACTGGCAATCTCTGTACCACATAGATCCCCAAACCGCTTTAGGCCACGCTGTGTTAAGAAGGGGGCCCCAGGTGAAGGGGGGAAGGCATGCAGTTGGATAAGGTGCCAATCCTCCAGGGGTGCCCCAAAGAAGCGCTGAGGTCTCTGTGAAACCCAAGTGCAGGGTGGCAGAGGACCTGGAGGCCTGGCCTCACAGCTGGAGAGGGGGATTGGGAGTCCTGTTCCTCTCAATCGGAACCCCGGGACTGAGCAGGTGGTGGCAGCGCGCCCAAGGGGCGGGAGGAGGAATAGCTCCCTCCAGGAGTTGGCGACTCAATAGGGAGCTGACGGGACCGGGTCTGAAGGCAGAATCGGGCCGGTTCCGTCACACTTGGTGGCAGCGGTGGGATGAGAACAAACAGAGAACTTGATTGGCCAGGCATTTTTGCTTTTTGATACGTGCAAGCACCCAGAGGAAGCAACAGCGGTTTTGTTTTCTTTTCGGGTCAACTGGAGTAGGGAAAGTTTAGCTAGTTAGGATGGAGCGTGCTAAGAAACTGGAAATCCTGAAGAAACTGGAAATCCTGGAGATGACAAAGCCACAGCTCCAGGAAGAGTGCGCAAAGCACGAACTGGAGTGTGACAACCTGACTGTAGTAGATATGCAAGTCCTCCTGTTGGAGCATCTTGAGCATGCAGGGGCCCCTGCAAAAGTGGCCCCCACCCAGTCAGAAGTAATCGTGCAGCTACAGATGGAACTGGAGAGAATGCGTATCAAGGCGGACCAAGTCCGCAGACAGGAGGAAAGAGAGAGAGAGGAACGACAAGCAGAGAGGGATGCGATCCGCAGACAGGAAGAAGCAGAGATCCGCAGACGGGAACAAGAAGAGCAACGTCGCCATGAGCTTGAGGTGCTACGTCTGGAAGCTGAACTAAGCAAAGAGATCCAAGTCACGCCCAAAGACTTTGCAGTGTACAAGGAGGGAGAAGACCCCTCCACATACCTCTCCAACTTTGAGAGGGCAGCCAAACAGTGGGGGATTGCAGAGGAGGACTATATGTCTTACCTCTGTAGCAACCTGACTGGAGAGCTTTCAGCCATCTATTACAGCATGCCTATGGAAGATGGGGGGATAACTTTTGCGGCCTATAAAGCCACTGTATTTAAAAGGTTTAAACTGGGGCCAGACCACTCCCGAAAGCAGTTCAGGGGTTTGGCTCCACAAGAAGGTAAATCCTATTCTGAATGTGGGGTAATGAAGGAACAAACAGTTCCAGTGTTATTGGGCCGGGATTTGTTGGTTGGCCAGTACTCTATCAGGGCTGTACCCCGCAGCCAACCCCCCAGGGGAAAGTGGGAGGAGGGAGGCAACTTTAAGGAAGCCACCTCACCACCAACCAGGGAGGGGGAAATAGCCCAGGTTACTGAGGACGAAGAGAGGGCAGTCACCCAGGAGGGGGAGGGCCAGCCTGTCTCCAGCCCTGGAGTAGGGTGTTCTCAAGGGGAGAAGGGGTGTAGCTTTCCCCAAGTGCAGCAAGAGGCTGTGGATGTTCCTAGCGAGGAAGGGAACCTGTCTAGCGTAAAGGATGTGCAAGCTGAAGAGACCGAGGTGGAGAGTGGAGATTTCACAGGAGGTTCTGAGAGCAGCAAGGCTAATGTGGGCTCAGAGGAGCACATAGCTGAAGGCTTGGGGGAACGGGAGCGGTTCCAGGAGGGGGTCCGGAGCGGCCTTAGGTTGGAACCAGTTCACCAAGTAGCTGTGGATCAGGAAGTGGGATCGTCCGAGACGCTCTCAAAACAGGTCGTCTTGAAGCAGGGCAGACAGGAATCCTGGGAAGCTGTGGGACCTTCCAGGCAGGAAGGGGGTCAGTTGGGTAGTACTGAAAAACCAACCGAGGGGACTGAGAACCCAAGCCAAACCCTCAGGGGAAGGTGGGGGGAGGAAGGCAACGTTAGGGGAGCCACCTCACCACCAACCAGGGAGGGGGAGGACCAGTCTGTCTCAAACCCTGCAGGAGGGTGTGCCCAATGGGAAGAGGGGTGCCAATTTCCGCAAGGGCAGCAGGATGCTGTGGGGCCTTCCAGGCAGGAAGAAGCTCAGTTGGTTGACACTAAAAAACCAACTGAGGGGGCGGAGAGCCCAGATCAAACTTTGGCTGAGTGTTCTGGAAACAGTGGGACTAGGGGTGGCTTGAAGGAACAGATGATAGGAAGTCTGGGGCAGCCAGAAATGTTCCTGTCTGAGGTTCAAAGTGACCCGAGGCTGGAAACACTGTGCGATGTGGCAAGGGACCAGGAAGTGGAGTTCTCAGAAGCTGAGACAGGGGATAGGGTGATGGTTTTCCTGCCCCTTCATACTGGTGAATGGAAAGTGGAATGGGAGGGACCCCATATGATTGTGGATGATCTAGACGATGCTAACTGTGTGGTGGCTATGGAGAAAATGGGAAAGGCAGTTCAAGTGGTGCAGGTGAATATACCACAGCCATTCTCTGCGAGGTCCATGGTGGGGCACATAGGTAGGAAGGAAGGAGACAAAAAGAAGCTGGGACAGCAATTGTTTGCAGCACCAGAGGTAGTTTTCTGGGAGGACAGAGTGGACAGAGGGAACATTCCACCAATGAGGGATAAAGAAGAGGCAACTGTGTGGGAACTGGGCAGTTTCCAACCTCATATGTGGGGCCAGGAATTTCCTCCTTTGATGGACCACTCACCCCAGCAACAGCAGCAACGAAGGGAGAGCACCAAACTCCAGAGGTGGTCCTGGGAGATGGAGGAGTACATATTAAAGACTGGACATTCCTGCTGCATGCAGCCATGCAACGTTTTGTCCAGAAAGGACATGGGCACCTAGGGTGCTGGACTTTGTGTATTATTGGAGAAATACCTGAATGTTTGTGTAATGTTTTGGTTAATGGGTTTCTCCTTGTTTGGTTGGATTCTGCTACGGGGTCACCTCTGTAGGAGGCAACCCCTCCGGCTCAGAATTTAAGGAGGGGGACGTGTGGAGAAACGCCATCTGAGAGTGTTGGTGCTTCATCCAAAAAGGCAGGGATCAGTAAATCCATTCAGCAGGCTGTGTAGCCTTCCCCTCACTCCCCCCCCCTTCCAGAGCCAAACCAACAACGCTAGGGGGAAAATCTCCTAGAGAGGCAGGAAGTGCTGTGGTTCCTTGCATGTATTAGGCAGGAAGAGAAGGCAGATTTGAACTGGGGCTCGAGCGAGCATGTGGTGAGCAATGGAGGCTCCTGCCTGTGGGGGAGGCCTGCTCAGGAAAATGAGGCCTCCAGGCAGGCAGACTAAGTAAGTACTTCACAAGACAGGGCAAGTTTAGATCAGGGCCAGCCGGATGCGTTTATAATCAACTTTATTTTGTTATGCTGTTTGCTGTGCTGGGCTTTGCTGTGCTGGGCTGTGCTGTGCTAATTTTGTAGATGCAACTGCTTTTGTTTTGGTGTTTTTCTTTTCCTATATTTTTCTCTTTTAAATAAATGTTTTTTCTGTTTTAAATACTGGCAATCTCTGTACCACATAGATCCCCAAACCGCTTTAGGCCACGCTGTTTTTGAGAAGGGGGCCCCAGGGAAGGAGGAAGGCATGCAGTTGGATAAGGTGCCAATCCTCCAGGGGTGCCCCAAAGAAGCGCTGAGGTCTCTGTGAAACCCAAGTGCAGGGTGGCAGAGGACCTGGAGGCCTAGCCTCACAGCAGGAGAGGGGGATTGGGAGTCCTGTTCCTCTCAATCTGAACCCCGGGACTGAGCAGGTGGTGGCAGCGCGCCCAAGGGGCAGGAGGAGGAATAGCTCCCTCCAGGAGTTGGCGACTCCGAAGGGAGCAGACGGGACCGGGTCTGAAGGCAGAATCGGGCCGGTTCCGCCACACCCTCCCTAAAAGCTGGAGGGGCTGGCACAGCATACTGGTTAAAACACTGAACTGGGACCTGCAACAACTGGGTTTGAATTCCTGCTCTGCAAACCTCCTCAGGGCAAGGACGTCTTTCCTTTGCTTACAAGACTCTGTAAAGCATTGTGGGCACTGAAGAAACGAGCAACATCAAGGAAAGCACCTGACATGGAATATTCAAGAGCATCCTCTCCCTTTATTGCTTTTACCAGCATATGAAACACCTGAAGCTATGTGTGGCTGCTCTTGGCTTGCTCCCACAAGACCATGTGTCAGTCTGGCATCTTCTGAGTTGTCAGGTATTTCTGTAGAGAATGCAGGGGCAGACACCTCTGAACTCAAGCTCCCAAAGGCTATTTTAATTTTTCATACATGGAGCCTAATCACTCTTTTTTTACATAGGTGAAACCATCGACAATCTTTAATCACCACCGCTTCTTGCTAAGGGCAAGTATACTCTTCCAAGTCTGAGTCATCATCATCGTCTTCCTTCCTACACCAGTTGTGCTTCTGCGCTCCCACAACGCTCCCAATTCTTTTCTTTAAGAGGAACACCTGCAATAACTTTAGACCTGCCCTATGCATGTAGATGGGAGAGTCCTGGGATACGATTTTTTCCACTGCTGTAGAAGCACCACTGGAAACTATCCCTCCACAGCATAGAATCTGAGAAGGCCAGGACTCTCAAGGGCCAGAACGAAAAGGCAAGGGCTAAGAGAATGAAAGGCAGGCAAATTCATCTAGGAAGGAAAGTGGAGGCTGACCCTTGTCCACCCAATCAGTTACAGCCTGTTTCTATAGCCACTTTTTATACACGTTCCTACTTGTTAGGCATCTCACTAGTTCAGGGGTGGCCAACGGTAGTTCTCCAGATGTTTTTTGCCTACAACTCCCATCAGCCCCAGCCAGTATGGCCAATGACTGGGGCTGATGGGAGTTGTAGGCAAAAAACATCTGGAGAGCTATCGTTGGCCACCCCTGCACTTGTTTATTAAAATGCCCCGGAACAACTTACATTTCTCACTGTATATAATCTGAACCACTGGGTTTGGCCCATCATCTTGAGGCACTGGCTCAATATCAGCCCATTCCTTCCGGTCCCTGTAAAGATGTAATTGACAACAAGAAAGGGTAAAAGCAGCCTTAAAGCAGCAAGCATTTCAAAGGTTTTGGCAACAGCTAGGTTCAGTACCACTCAGTAAAGCAATGTCCACTGGTGCTTACAACTGTATAATGAGAGTCAAATGAGACCCTGAAGTGTACAGCTGCTTGAGATCACAGCAACTCCTGCCATCGCAGTAACTCTAAGAAGTGTTCTGTTATTGAAGGGAAATGCTACCATCCCATTCAGTTGCAAAAGCATGCACTTCTGGTGCACATGCATAAACCAGGCCTACTAATCTTTAGGTAGTAGTTGGAGATCTCCCACTATTACAACAAAACTCCAGGCAACAGAAATCAGTTCACCTGGAGAAAAGGGCTGCTTTGAAAGGTGGACTTTATGGGAGTATATGCCATTGATGTCCCTCCTCTCCCCATACCATACCCTCCTCAGGCTCAACCCACACATTTCCAGGTATTTCATGACCCAGAGCTGACAACCCTACAACCCAGCCATGGTGACATGGGAGGAGAACTGATGGGACTTATGCATGCATGAACTGATTTTCACCATTCCCACTTCATCCAAACAACAACATCAGGGCAGAGTCACAACACTCATGTATGACATTAACAGCAGATAGTTTCACAAGGTAGCCAGTAACACCTTCTATCTAGACCAACAAGATTTCCTGATAGTCAAACCTACCTTCGTCAGCCACAGCAGAATTCACCAACACTTGGCACCGTTTAGTGTATACTTCATGCCAGCGCATGCCTCTAAGCATACACAGAGAGCCTTTTCCTCTAAACCCAGCAATTCTCACCAGGCATGCAGGTTCAGAGATTTAAAGCTGCAACAGGGGAGAGAGTTCCCTATTTGTAATCTAAACTGCAATACCTCAATTCACTCTCGAAGCGTGCTGGTTTATTTTCAAGCGTGCCTCTCGGAGCCTATGCAGAGAGCTTTCCTCCCTTCTTCCCCTTGAGTGACCCCAAAAGAAAGCCTGTGGGATCGGGGGAGAAGGCGTGGCTGTTCCCAGGGGGACCCCTGGCTCCACTACCCCTGCGCGGCGGCAGCAGCCACTACCTGTAGAGGACGTAGCCGTCGGACTCCAGGGGGATCCCGAACTCCAGCTCGCTGTCCCCGGCGGCCTCCGCGTCTGTCTCCAGGTGAGGAGGAGCACAGGGCTCCGGATCCGCTCTCCCTTCCTCGTCCGCCATCATCACCGCGGCCTCCCACTCATCCCGGAAGAAAGGCAACGAGAGAGGCCGCCTTAGGAGGACTCTCCCCGGCCACACACCATAGAGACGAGCCAGGCGCCCAGAGCGCCTCCAAGGCGGAAACGGAGACATTTCGCCCAGGCGCCCCCAATGGGAAGATTGTGGAAAGAGACCATAGAGATGGGAAGGACAGACTCTCCCCTCAGCGGAGCGGCGGACTTCACTGCGGTTTCTTGTTGCTCAATGGACAGCATAGACGCGGTCTCACGATAGAGACGCAGGGATAGAGCGGCGCCATGTCCGAGAATATGGCGGAGCAGTGGATGTTTGTTGGCAATAGGAGTCGTAACCACCGTTCACCCAGCGTGCATTTGGGTCGGAGCTCACTTCTTCGGAAGCTTTTGAATGAGCCGGGTCTGACACAGGAAAGCTCATGCTGGAAGAAATATGGTTAGGTACTCCTGGGCTTCTGGTTAATTTTTGCTACAGTAGACTAACATGGCGACCCCTCTGGACTTGACCCGTTTAGAGCCGGGTGCTCATGCTGTCAACTAGAGTTAGCTCAAAGTCTGTGTTTTCTAATCGCTGCTGTCATTTTTTTGGCAGCTTTTGCTCAAGAAGCCGTCATCTCAATAGTGTTCTAAAAGAAACTCACGGTCCCGTTGCAGATATCAGAAACTTTTCAAAGCGGAGCCGCGCTGATACACTCGGGCACTTTCAATCCACTAAATAATGCACTTTCAATCCATTTTCAATGCACTTTCCAATTGGATTTTACTTGTGTGAAGTGGCAAAATCCAGTTGGAAAGTGCATTAAAAGTGGATTGAAAGTGTATTAATTAGTGTGTGTGATCACAGCCGAAGTGTAATCCAGGCTGGGATCACACACAAAATAATGCACTTTCAGACTGAATACTGGCAGTTGGAAAGTGCGTTGTTTTATGTGTGTGATCACAGCATATGATACGACAGGCTCTTTTTCTTATTGAATGTGCCTGCTTAGGTGTCTGAATGTGTCTACTACTTTGGTGATCCAGCTTTCCTTAAATCTCTGCAGTAATAGGTCAGACAGTTTATAAACACAGAAATAAATAATGTCCTATAATTAAAAGAAGACACAAGAATGTTACACTTTATTTTTTAGCACAGCTACACCTCCCCCCCACGTGGATTTGATTTTTTAAAAATCCTGATGAAAGGCAGAAACTTATCAAATGGACATAGAAGAATGAGAAAGTCTTCACCAGCTGAGTGCCCACATGTCTGGATTTTAAAGATTTGTGAAATGCAGTGTTTGAAGGCATTGAAGGCTTTCTCCCAAGTGAAAAACAAACTGTAGAGGGTCACAAAGGTGGGGAGGGGAAATAGGACACCTGACCCTTTAAAAGATTGGTTAAAAATTCACACTGTGGTAATGCATCAAAACGTTGCAGCCACTGAATTCCACCTACCATCCAGTTTTGTGAAAAAACAGTATATTTCCCCAGCCATAGCCAAATATTCCAGTAAGTCAGTGGGCCTTTGCTTCAATTCTGACAGTGTAATAAAAATACTATTTTATCTTTCAAAGATCTGTTTAAACCTTCAGTTTTCACTTTCTGGCCAAGTATGCACTTCTTTTTTTACAATTCCTTTTCTCTTCCCAGTTCTCTTTTCTGTGTCTATGACTAGTCACAAAAGGAAGTCAAGTCTTCCTTTAAATTCTGCCAATTGGCTAGCATTATGTGGATGAAGAGGAAGGATGTTTCCAACCGGTTCTGGGGGAACACAGTGGAATGGAGTTACAGAACCTCTTAATGGGAAAGAAAATTCTCAAAAAATGTTTACACGAGGGGCACCCATTTCCTTCTTGAGAGTTCTGGCATCTCTTTTTCCATGAAAGAAGCCCTGGTTTCCAACATATTTTATTATTTCTAATTTATAAATAGAACAGCCACTGAATGCTAGCTTCTCATTTATCTTCTGTGACCAACATTGCCTAAGACAGCAATCCTGAGCAGGTCTACTCTAAATCCTACTACTGTTTATTCAATGAGGTTTACTTGCAGGAAAGTGTCCTTAGGATCTCTCTTTTTAAAAATTTTTTGAAACCTTTGAAGTCCTGCTCCAACAATTATTGAGGGTGCATGCTCATCCAGTGAACAATAGACAGACAGATAGATAACATAGTTATTTCAAATGGCATTCACTGAAGAGGTAAGATTGGCATCCTGTCAGAACTGCCGCTCTAGCCATGCAGTTCATTGGGTGAGTGACCCATCTCACCTTCCTCACAAAGGTTGTCATGTGAATAGAGGGGAGAGCTCTTTACATGAAGGGGTGTATAAAATGTAAAATATATTATATGGAGAATGGCTGTTTCAGTTCAGATTGTAAACACTAATCCGGACTTAGCTCCACACTTTTACCTCAGATGTGGACATGTCTAAGAACAGTATTCAAGGCCATCTCTTAGTGAGAAAAGGGATGGAATGATATCTATAACATCACCAACAAAAATAACCCAAAGTAATCAATTTGAATAGTTATTTTCTCAATCTTTTTTTTAACGGTAATTTAACGATAACTTTTAACGGTAACTTGAATGCATAGAATTTCTTATGTCAGGCCTTCCTCATTAAGGTGCCCTGCATGTGCTGCTCCACTCTCCAATGTGGGGAAGGTTTATATAATTTTATTTCAGTACAGGAATGTGGTTGAATTACTAAAAACTGTTTAAACTTGAAATGCCATAGCAGGGGGAGAAGTCCTATGCTTGAAAATTCAGGGGACAAAATCCCAGCATTGCCAACAGAACACAGTGCCACCATGTGGCCAAACTGCAGTCTGCAGGAAATGCTCTTCCTTTTGCTCATTCTCCTAACATGCCTCAAGCAGTTCTCTGGAAAGGCAGCAAAAAACATGTTTTAAATACAGAAACAGAGAAAACGGTGAATCCATAATTCAAAATAAAACCACAGCTCAAAAGCTTTGAAACAACTGGATGATTTTGAGCTACACAACAGCCAAAAGTCCAATTTTTCCCTAAAACAAAGAATAGAATTTGCATTTTAGATGTTCAAAATGCTTCACACACATTGATCCTTACGACAATCCTATAATGTAGGTTAGTATTATCCTAAGGGAGGGGAGAGACTAAGGTAAAGGGACTTACCTGCAGTCCCTGTTACCTAAACAATTGGGTTGCCAGCCTCCAGGTGGTTGCCAGAGATTTCCTGGAATTACACCTGATTTCCAGGCAACAGAGATCACTTCACATGGAGAAAAGGGCTGCGTTGGAAGGTGGACTCTATGGCATGTATACCGCATTGAAATCCCCACCCTCTTCAGTCTCCATCCCCCAAACCTACATGTATTAGGTTGAATCTAGAGATTAGTGTGACCTCTAATGATCTGGCCAGAAGCTTTGTCCTGACTGATAACTTGTTGGTGGGCAAAGTTTATGTTGGTAGGCAGTAAGGCACTGGGCGGTGTGAGGAGAGGGGATGCTTGGCAGTGCCCCTTGGCCATGTGGCAACCCAGGCAGCTGCCTACATGGCCTATTCCCATGCACGGGCTATGCATGTAGCTCTTTCATGTACATTGCATGGAAGAAGAAGATGATTTTGGATTTATATCCCACCCTATACTCTGAATCTCAGAGTCTCAGAGTGGTCACAATCTCCTTTACTTCCCCCCCCCACACACACACATACATAACAGACACCCTGTGAGGTAGGCGGGGCTGAGAGAGCTCTTACAGCAGCTGCCCTTTCAAGGACAACTATGAGAGCTATGGCTGACCCAAGGCCATTCCAGCAACTGCAAGTGGAGAAGTGAGGAATCACACCTGGTTTTTCCAGATAAGAGTCTGTGCACTTAACTACTACACCAAACTGGCACTTACAAAGCCCCACCACCCCATTGGCTGGCTTGGAGAAGGCATTTGTCTCTTTAAATCACTTCTCCAAACCAGCTGGTGGCTTGGAGAATGCATTTAAAGCTAGTTGCTTTCCTTTCCCCTCCCCCATCTATTTTCCTTCCTTCCTTCTTCCCTCCCTTCCTCCGACATCTGACATTTATTCTATATGGGTCTTACATGAAGCAAGTTTGGCCACCCCTGCAATAATGCAACATCCAATCACGTGTGGACACAACCTTGGTTTCATGTTTCTTTTGGATTTTGCCAGGCAGTATAATATGATCTGTTACTGGAGTTTAGCACTGTTATAAGATATCTGAGTGGCTGGTTGTAAACACTCTGCAGTTGATAGCTGTTTTCTTCTACCGTATTTTGGAGGAAAGCTCCTGATGATTTGCACAACAGTGTTTTCACACCCTATGCACAAGTTAAGGTTACATTTCTAATTGTTTATTTATTGGTGTGATCTCTTGCCAATGGTGCGGTTGTAATAACTGCTGGATTCCTTTGGATGGCAGAGCAGGTCAAGAAACTTATTTGTACTCCATATTCAAATCACATATCATCAGCTGCTGGCTATCAGAGAGCAGATACAAATTACCCTCAAACATCAGAAGGAGAGTGTTTTCTTAATTTGTTTGTTGGGACTGCGCTCCTGATCTGGGATCTGGACTGAGGTTTATGAATGACACCAAATTATTCAGCACAGCAGAACCTGAATTAGAAAGAAGTATCTCTATAATAACATCTGTTTGAATTGATCCAGTAGGTGGGTAGTCATGTTGGTCTGAAGCAACAGAACAAAGTAGGAGTCCAGTAGCACCTTTAAAACCAACAAAGTTTTATTTAGAATGTAAGTTTTCATGTGCATGCATATATCATCAGACAATGGAATGGGGTACGTATAGCTGGTGGGCAGTGGTTAAGAATGCAAAGTGGTACAAAGGTAGAATCCAATAGCAAAATAGTGACATTAACAAATGTGGTCTGGACAGCATTTGTGTGGGAAACCAATAAAAGAGTAACATGTCAGAATGGGAGAATGATGGTGAGAGTGTCATTTGGCAATAAATGGAGTCTGCTAATTGCTCTATTGCTTGCAAGTTTGGGTTAAACTGAGAACATGTCTTCCCCAGAGGTATTCCTGTCCAACTAATTATTTTTTTAACATGTAACATACATTATGATAATTCTAGTTTGCCATAAGAAAAAAAGGATACATTAAAATATAGTGGAAGATGGATTCAGTTTATGTAATGAGATAAACAGCCTATATCCCTTATTTGAGTATGTCAATACAAAAAACATAAATTCTGATACACAATTCTAAAAGAGAAATACACTGGAATACTGTGGATATATAGCTATACACAGTGAGAATGGGTTTAGCATATGTAATAAGATAAAAACAACAACAACAACCAATATTCCTGTTCAGTCCTGGGGAGGTTTGTTCCAAGTTACATAATAATTTGTAATTCAGCAATTTCCCTCTTGGTGCAAGGGCATTATGTAACTTCCAGGAGAAACCCAGAAGTGATGTTACTCTGTTTTGGAATTGCTTGAAACTCTATGGGTAAAACCACAGTGTTTCTGTTGATTCCTAGAGCAGTATGTGATGTCATTTCCAGGTTGAGTACCTCCCTTGAAGAGATGTAATGCAGTTGTGATGGTGGCAACCCCAGACTCCCAGTGGATGCCAGATTCAGGCTGGCATTCCTTTCAGGCAATCATTGACTTCTTCTCAAAACCATCCTTTCCCCAAAATGAAGAGCTTCATCTGGATCTCATGTTCCACATAGGGTTGCCATGGGCTCATTGGGGGTGGGAGATCTGCTTTCAGTGGGCCTTGCCTGCTGTCACTCCAACAGCCAGTAGGAGAAAGAAAAAAATTGTCTTCAGCAACAGTATGTGTCACCTTCAGGTGGGAAAAACCCCCCCACAGAAGTGTTTTTAACCATTGGGCCTGTATGCAGTCTCTGGCTCAGCAAGATTGGAAACCTTTAGGATACTCTGTTGTGTCCAGTATTTGTATTTCCAAGTGAGGCTGGTAAGAAAGGTAGATTTTGCTCCGATTACACAGTGTGGTTTATGAATGAAGTGGGTGCAACTACAGCGATACCAGAGGGCCATTTTAAACTGTAGAGTCCCACCTTGGTACAAGCCAGGGAAAACTGCTTCTCTGAGGGAAGCATCTTTTTGGGAAATCCTTATTTGCCACGCAATAGCCTGATTGACATATCTCACAGAGTGAATGTTCTTCTACATGAACCCATTTGGGAATTCTTCCCTTCACTTTAGTGCACAACGACCCTGTGAGGTAGGTTAGGCTAAGAGCAACTGGCTAGCCCAGTTTCATCAGATTTCAGAAGCTAAGCAGGGTTGGCCCCGACTAATATTTGGATGGAAGACCACCAAGGAATGGCAGGAATACTCAGGTTCTGATGCTGTGGAGGCAGGTAGTGGCACACCACCTTTGAATGTCTCTTGCCTGGAAAACCCTCCGAGGTCAACACCACCCACTGGCCCAAGGTCACCCAGTCTAGCAAAGGGAGGATTTGAACTCTGTACTCCCAGATTCCAACCTCATCACCACACCACTGTATGTGTCTCAACACTCCACTTCTAATGTTTTGGGGTTTTTTGCTGGTTGCTGAATTTCTTGTTAGTTTTTTTAAGATTGCGTATTTTATATGTCATGTTACATTTTCATAGTATTTAAAAAAAGAACTGCCTTGAACTGTGGGAAAAGAGGGTAAAAACATTTTAAACGAAGACACGTTTAGCATCACTGTCATATGAAATTTGCAGTCAATCTTAGCAAATCTGGGCAGACCTTGCAAATTCGTATCCCCCCCCCCCCTTTAATGGGATTTGAACGCTCCTAATATTTTTTTTTCTTCCTGACGCTGCTCTTTCCCAAATTGGCAACTCTAGCATAATGCAGCAGTAATCCCGCCCGGCTACAGATCAGCAATCTCCGGTTTTAATGCACTCTTAAAACGAGATGCTTGAAATCATTTTAGAAACCCTTTATTTAAATTATAACGGGGGCTGCAAAGAAGGGGAGGGGCGCCCTGAGATCTCCTTGTTCGGGACTTCCAGGAAGCGATGACTTCAATTAAACGATGGACCTATTAACGTAATGAACCGAACTTTGCTTTGCAAAAAAAAAAAAAAAAATACATCTGGAAAAGAGAGGGGGGGGGGAATCCCCACTCTTGGCTTCTGCGCCGCTTTCCCCAAACGGGATATGTGAAATCCCGGAAGGTGGATTGTCATGAATTGTAGCTCCCAGAGGGAAGACTTGGCGTGGGCAGCTTTCTCATCCGCCCCAGGTTTTCCTCTACCCTTGAAAATCCTAAAGGGACAAATGTACAAACTGAAAGTATAAAGAGCCTAGCAACAACGAGCGAGACGAACAGTTATCTGGGGGTGAGTATTTCGGTTTGTTTTTTCTTAAAACACCCATGCACACACACGGAGAGAGAGATCTCTCGACGGAGAGGTTGCCAAACGCAGAAGGAGCCGCTTGCGACTGCGGCATCTTCGAAAGGCTTGTTTGTTCGCCATACTCTGAAGTTTTTGGGGTTTTCTTTAAAAAATGTGGCTTTTATAGGAAAAGAATCGTTTCGACCTGTTAGGGGAAAATAAAAACGAAGAAGGCTGATGGTGGTAAAATGCTACTACGTGACCCGCTCTTCCAGTCGATGTTTCCTTCTCTTTTTGGCCCTCCTGTGGTGCTTTTTAACATCAAGCAAACAAACAACCCCCCCCCCCCCGCGCTTTATTTTATCCGCACCCCAGGAAAATGCATTCTGCATTGGGGATGGGGGAACCGGACCAGTTTAAAAGAAGAAAGAAAAGCTGGCAGTTTCCACCGGAGCAAGATGAGGACGGCGGAACTTTAAAGGACTGCATGCAAAGGGATGCACAGGGCCCTCCTACGCGGAGTTGCACTCTTTTCAGACCGCTGACTTCCATGGAGCAGAGGGTGTAACTCTTATGACCATTTCCGCAGTAGTGAAATGCCCTCATTGATATTTTAAAAACTGCACTTTATGTGAATTTTTTCCATAGTAGATTTTTCCTCACCAGACACAAAAACAAAGTTTTCTCTTTGTTTTTTTTTTTAATCACCGGTTTTAGGCTGCTTGCATGCACTAGACCTTTAATCCTGGTTCAGCCCTGTCTCCAAACTGATTTTCTACGCTAGAATCATAAACTCATAGAGTTGGTTTCTAGGATTTCATGATTCAAGTCTAGAATGCCAGTTTGGGGACAGGGCTGAACCAGGATTAAAGGTCTTATGTGGAACTGGCCACTAGTGAGATAATGCACTTTCAGGGCACTTTAGCAATCATTCGCAATTGGATCTTCCAGTGCAAAAAGGAAAATCCACTTGCAAACGGTGCATTGACAGTGCATTATTAAGCACGTGAATTCTGAAAATGCAGGGTAAGAAGAAAACTTCAGGATTGCGCCTGGTGCGGAAAATTTCACATAAAGCGCAGTTGTAAAAATGTCAATGTTGGCAATTTCACTACGGCAAAAGTAGTCTTTGCCGAAGATGGCACTGCCCATAGGTGAAGCTCTCACCCCTCGCCACTATAGACACATATAGGGAAAAGGTGGTCTGATGAGTATTTGTTTGCTGGTCAGCCACTGCAGGCAGTGGAACAGTTCCTGAAAAAAGTTGGTGACTCTAAGGCACCAACTTTCAGATCTCTCCCCTCTCCACTGCTGTGTTAAATGGGGAACCTTGATAGTCTTTGTTTAAAAAGGTAAAGGTAGTCCCCTGTGCAAGCACCAGTTGTTTCCGACTCTGGGGTGACATCGCATCATGACGTTTTCATGGCAGACTTTTTACGGGGTGGTTTGCCATCGCCTTCCCCAGTCATCTATACTTTCCCCCCCAGCAAGCTGCGTATTCATTTTACCTACCTCGGAAGGATGGAAGGCTGAGTCAACCTTGAGCCGGCTACCTGAACTCAGCTTCCGCCGGGATCGAACTCAGGTCGTGAGCAGAGGACTCCGACTGCAGTACTGCAGCTTTATCACTCTGTGCCACAGGTCTTTGTGTACTTGGTGTTAAAAAGCACCACAGGAAGGCCAAGAAAAGAAGGGATGGAAACATCGATTGAAAGATGGTAGCATTTTATTACCACCACCCATCTTTGGTTTTGGGTTTTTTCCCCCCCATAGGTCAAAATGATCCTTTTCATACAAAAACCACATTTAAAACAGTTCAATATGTGGCATAAAACCAGGACTTTGCACTGTAGTCATTCTGGCTATAGAGACCTCAAGAGTAGAGCATCTGCTTTGCGAGCAGCAGGTCCCATGTTCAATCCCTGGCATGTCTAGAATAAATACACAAAAAGTAGGTGATAGGAAAGATGTCTACTACAGAGCTGCTGCTGGTCAGACTAGATGTGCAGACTTTGGTAGACCCAAACCGATTTTGCACTCACCCTACGCCGCTCTGACGTTCCTCTTTTCAGCGTGGCGTCCTGATTTCTCTCTATCTGCCCCGGGGCTTCAGCTTGCGTCAACATTTTTGTGCAGCAAAGAAACCACTAAAAACCATTTTCTCTTTGCTGCGCAAAAACGCTGATCTTTACTGAAGCCCTGGGGCAGATAGTGGGAAATCGGAAGGACGTCGCGCTGAAAAGAGGAACATCAGAGCAGCGTAGGGTGAGTGGGAAATCGTTCCCAGTGATCTGGCTCAGTATAAGGTGATGTCAATTTAAAAAGAGAAAGACAACTCAGATTTTTTGCACCGTATTTTAAGCCCAGAAAAGCTAAATACTGCAAGTTTCATAGTTTATGTAAACTAAGAGCATTTACATATACCACATACTTAGTATACCTTATTTTGGAAGGAACAAATGCAGTTGTGTCTCCCATCAGCCCACCATCTTTAGTTTACAAGATTTTATAAGATATGACCCTTCACTTTCTCAAGCCTATCCTTATAGGCTAGATCACAATGAGTACCTGTGTTAGTCTGCCTGTAGCAGTAGAAAAGAGTAAGAGCACCTTAAAGACTAACACAATTTGTGGCAGGGTTAGGAGCTTTGGTGAGTCACTGCCCATTTGTTCAGAGTTCTGAAGAAGTGAGCAGTGACTCACAAAAGCTCATACCCTACCACAATTTTTGTTAGTCTTTATTTTTTAGACTTAAAGCTATCATAAATTTTGTTAAAGCACATACTCTACCACAAATTTTGTTAGTCTTTTCTACGTACAGGCTAGAAATTTGCTTTCTTTATGTACATAAACTGAGATTCTCAGGCTTGTCAGACTAAAATGCCATGTTGTTTTTATTCTCGCAAAACACCATGGGACACAGACTGTCTCGATTATTATGACTAACGTGGTCAGGCGGGACTACAGTCTCAAAAATATAACTCAGAACTGTGTATTTTGATTTAGCAGATGGATGCATCCACTTCCCAAAAACCCTCGGCCCAAGAATCAGCCTTGCTGTTGACTGAAGATCAAAAATCCACTCTGGCTTCAAGTTTGAATCTCAGTCCTTGATGGCATCAAATCTTTGTCATTGGTGGCCACAGTGAAACACCATAACTGAAAAGAGGTCCCCGGGTAGACCACATCCTGGTATGGAGCAGGCAAAGTAACTGTGAATCACTAATGCATGTCCTTCATGCCTGAACGTTAAGGAATGAATGCAATCAGGAAGAAGAGATTTTGGGCATCCTGTTTCTGCGTGATGGCATTTTTTTTCCTTCTCGTCACTCTCCAGGTATCACAGATCTTTAGGACAACAAACTGGAAAATGATAGAAGGGAGGAATACAGTTGCTGTCCGTAGTGGTTGGGAGGGAGGGCGGACGAGGGCATCAAGGTGGTGGTGGTGGTGAAAAGTGCTGTCAAGCAGGGCTTTTTTTGTAGCAGGAACTCCTTTGCATATTAGGCCACACACCCCTGATGTAGCCATTCCATCAGGAGCTTACAGGTTCTTAGTATAGGGCTTACTGTACAGAGACAGTCACTCACTCAGTAACCTACCTCACAAGGTTGTGGTTGTAGGATAAAACAGAGGAAGGGAAAACAATACTGCAAACTTCTTTGGGGAGGCAAATGGAGTATAAATATATAAATACCTTTATGGGGATGTGTAAAATGATGGCATTCACATGATTGTGAACTGTTTTATCCCAGCCTGGTTGCTCTTGGTAAGTGATGAGATGTCATGGAGAAGGATAAACTGATCAGTGATAATCTCTTCATGACTCCAATTTATTGTGTAGAAATTATACGTTTTTATAGTGTGAAAAGGTTACAATGAATTTTATATCGTCATATGCAATGGGCTCCTGCTAGCATTGGCTTTTTATTATGGATAATGGGTGAACACATTTACATTGGGCAGTAAAAAAGGATTCTATTAAAATGTGAGTTAGAGCGTTATGGTTGAAATGAGTATATGAACTTGAACATCAGAAGCAAGTACATAAGCGAAACAAAAACAGTCTGTATTTTTATAAGGTTTAAATATAACGAAGGCCAAGTTCTAATGTTAATGACTTCCTAAGGTTCCTAGGTCTGGGTTGGGAAACACCTGAAGATTTGGGGGGGTGGAGCCTGGGGAGGGCAGGGTTTGAGGAGGGGAGGGACTTCAGTGGGGCATAATGCCATAGTGCAGGGGTGTCAAACATGCGGCCCGGGGGCCAAATCAACCCCTCGGAGGGCTCCTATCAGGCCCCAAGCAACTGGCTGTCATCTACTTTTTTCTCCCTCTCGCTTGCTTCCTTCTGCATAACAGGCTTGCTCAATCGCACAGGAGCTACAAAGTAAAACCTCTATTTTTTCCATTGGCTGAGGCTCCTCTCTTGGGGAGGAAGAGCTTGCTTTGCCAGGCTCTCTCAATTGCACAGCAGAACTACTGCGCCAAGCCTCTCTTCTTTCTGTTGGCTGAGGCTCCTCCCCCTTCTGGCTCCCTGGGGAAGGAAGGAAAGAGCCAGAATTTCCTTTGTCCAGTTCCCCGGATCACATGGGAGAGATACAAAGAAAGCACCTTTAAGATCAACGAGTACTAATGTTTTAAGCATGTTTTATTTTAAGGGTTTTTTTAAATCTTTAATTGAGTTTGTCTGTGTCCTTTATAAAGTTTATATCTCTGCTAACACACAACCTGGCTCAACATGGCTTGGCCCAACAAGGTCTCATTTGTCAGATTTGGCTCTCATAACAAATGAGTTCGACAACCCTGCCATAGTGTCCACCTTTCAAAGGGACAGTTTCTTCCAGGTTGGCCGATCTCTGCTGCTTGAAGATCAACAGTGATCCCAAGAAATCTCCAGCTACCACCTGGAAGCTAGCAACCCTATAATCAGACTTCCACACGGGTAGAATTCTAGCAGGAGCTCCTTTGCATATTAGACCACACACCCCTGATGTAGCCAATCCTCCAAGAGCTTACAAGGCTCTTTTTTGTAAACTCTTGGAGGATTGGCTACATCAAGGGGTTTGGCCTAATATGCAAAGGAGCTCCTGCTAGAACTCCACACGTACTTCCACATCTATCAGGAGCCTAGCAACTATATGTATTGGAAACATGTATCACCTGCAGTGTTCCTGACACACACAGTTGACATGTGTATTTTATATCCATGTGTATTTTACATGTTCATACAGCTTCGATACACATATGCATGAACCACAACTCTGAAAAACCCAGTGCACGCAAGCATACCCATTGCCCTATTCAAAAAACATGTAGACTGCGCATATCAGTAGCATCATGGGTACACATGGATGCAATCTTTGAAAAGAGTTTTGTGCAGATTCATATCTAAACAGCCGGGACAGCAGGAGAGAACATATATAAGGATGGATCCAGCCAGCTTCTTCTTTCAATCTCATCCATTTCACCTCTATACTATAGCCCCAGGCCCAAATTTTATTTATTTGTTTGTTTGTTTTATTATATTTGTATCCCGCCTTCCCCTGACGGGCTAACAACAATTAAAACAACATAAAATTAAATTGTTACAATAAAATCACAGTAAATTATTAAAACATCTCAAAGGTATACAGTTTTAATCCCTAGATGGTGTTATTATTAATTATTGATTAGTGCTGTTTGCCATGATGTTATTGCTTATTATTTTTGTACTTTGAGGTCCCATAACTCTCAGAATAAGAGGATGCTTTCTTAGTTTCAGACCAGCAGAAAAAGTGGTTGAATTCAGCTCATAACATTTGTTGATAAGGAAATTAGATAGACTCAAACATTAGCAATACAAAGATACATCAGATGCACGCAGTGGAACTGGCAAACTAGGAATTTTGATGTTTCTTACCTAGAGCTTGACTATATAACTACTGATCCATGTGCCTCTTGCTATGTATGTGTTAGAGATAATATAGGGTGATTAACATGTGGAATTCACTGCCACAGGAGGTGGTGGCAGCCACAAGTATAGCCACCTTCATGAAGGGTTTAGATAAAAATATGGAGCACAGGTCCATCAGTGGCTATTAGCCACAGTGTATGTGTGTATATAAAAATTTTTGCCACTGTGTGACACAGAGTGTTGGACTTGATGGGCCGTTGGCCTGATCCAACATGGCTTCTCTTATGTTCTTATAATGCTGCAAAAAGGTTCATTTTGCTCATGTGTGCACAGCTACATCAGCTGGTTAATAAATTGGCAACTCAAAGCATGATTCACAGTGAAACAACAATCCAGCTAACCTGACTGTAATCACATGAGAACAATGAAATCCTGAAATAATTTATCCTCATAGGAATCCCATTGACTACAGTAGAACAAAATAGTAGTGGGAGGTTACAGCCCATTGGCTTCTGAATGTTATTGATTAATCAGTTTAAGAACTGCATTTAGTATCTGGAAAAATACTCAGGCCATGTTTAATGAACTGCCATAGCACAAGGGACATGAAGATTTTTTATAACCTCCTGCCCCCTATACCTTGTTGATTTTCAAAATCCAAAGGTTCAAAAAACCTTTTCTGATCTGTTTGTTCCAGCGTGCTGAGATATTTCAAAAGCCCTTTTTGAAATGAACTCCCAGTGAAATAAACTGGAGAAATAATGTGGGTAAGTGGAGGGGAATTTGAGAGGTTCTTCATGCTGACACTTGGACCAGAGGTTTTTTTGTAGCAGGGACTCCCTTGCATATTAGGCCACACCGCCCTGATGTAGCCAATCCTCCTGGAGCTTACAGTAGGCCCTGTAAGAAGAGCCCTGTAAGCTCTTGGGGGATTGGCTGCATTGGAGGGGGTTGGTGGCTTAATATGCGAAGGACTTCCTGCTACAAAAAAAAGCCCTGCTTGGCAAGTATGTACTTCTGTCATTGTTCAGAATGCTTCATATACATTATTGGACTATAGGTAGGCTTCTATTATCTCCCAAACAAGGACTGTGGCTTGCCTAATTTTAGAAGAAAAACTTCGAAAAAGTGGCAAAAAGCATACAAAGTGGGGAAACCCAAGCTTCTTTAGGCAGATTCCTTTCTGCAGTGCCTGACCTAGCACTCTGTCCTGGCAGAAATTCCTAAAGATGTCTATGGTTTCAGCAGTCTTTTGTTATGAATCATTTCAAAATGGAGTCAGCCATGTATTATCTGAAGTACATATAGATACAGGCAGCAATCAGTAATGTCTAGATGGGCATTAGGAAAACAATGTAACCGTCTGGCCAATGACATCTGACTGATTGTTCTCCAAACCACCTTTGTCTGTCAAGGTACTGAATCTTGCTGTCAAGATGGTGTTGTATTGGATAATCTGGATTTTTCTCCTTTTCCAAAAGGTGGCTGTAGAACTTGGAAAGTCTGAAAGGATGGAGACGAAAAGCTCAGCTTCACAAAAGGGTGCATTCAAGGAGGAAGAACGCCAGAAAGATGCAAGCTTGTTAGCAAAGAAACCAGAATTTTCCAACACCGTAAAGACAATCATGGACAAAGACAGCCATCCTATCTTGGTTTGGTGGTCTCCACTGACAGGAGAGACTGGGCGGCTTGGTCAGTGTGGTCAAGATGCCTGCTTCTTTACAATCAACAGGACTTATCAGTACAATCCTATAACAAAGGCATTTCTCTTCTACGGTAAGGAACTAGTTTGCTGTAATTTTCGAGATGTGTGTGGGTGCTAAATGCCATCAAATTACTTCCAACTCATGGCGCCCCTATGAATTAATGACATACAAAATTTTCTGCCATTAACAGCCTTGCTCAGATCTTGCAAACTAAGAGCCACGGCTTCCTCAGCTGACACAATCCATCTCATAGATCTTCCTCTTTTCCTGCCGCCTTCAGCTTTTCCTGGCATTATTGTATTTTCCAGCAACTCTTGTTTTCTCATAATGCGGCAAAGTATGATAACCTCAGTTTGTTCATTTTAGCTTCTAGAAAGAGTTCAGGCTTGATTTGATTTGGTTGTCTTATTTTTGAGAAGCTGAATGTGTTCCTTTCCTCTTGTGTAGTTCGGCAGTTCAGAGGAACTTTTTAAAAACCACACAGCAGAAAATCATAAGCACCATCTTGGAAGGAGGGAAAAATTGAGGTCTTAATGTGCCATTGAGGGGATAGGCCCTGTTTTGGTCTAATGGGTGTTTTCTCATCCCCATTTTGGTGTAGTGTTTAAGTGTATGGACTCTTATCTGGGAGAACTGGATTTGATTCCCCACTCCTCCACTTGTAGCTGTTGGAATGGCCTTGGGTGAGCCATAGCTATTGCAGGAGTTGTCCTTGAAAGGGCAGCTGCTGTGAGAGCCCTCTCAGCCCCACCCACCTCACAGGGTGTCTGTTGTGGGGGGAGAAGATATAGGAGATTGTAAGCCGCTCTTGAGTCTCTGTTTTGGAGAGAAGGGCAGGGTAAAAATCTGCAGTCTTCTTCTTCTTCTTCCCTTCCTTCCAGATGATGCTTAACTGACAAGGGCTAGAGTTCTACATCTACCTGGGGAAGGCTTCCTTACAGTAGGCCCTGTAAAAGCCCTGTAGGCGCTTGGAGGATTGGCCACATCAGGGGTGTGTGACCTAATATGCAACAGTGCTCCTGCTACAAAAAAAAAAAAAAGCCCTGGCCCAGGCTATCCCAATCTTGTCAGATCTTGGAATCTAAGCTAGTATTTGCCTGGGAGATCTCCAAGGAATACCAAGGTCATATCATGAAAGCAAGCAATGGCAAACCACCTCTGATTGTTTTTTGCCTCGAAAAGCCTGTTGGGTTTCCACAAGTTGGTTGTGACTTGATGGCACTTTCCACCACTTCTCTTCCTTGACTGCCGCATATGACAGGTTCCCTGTCTTAAATTTTGAAAACTGCTCATCATTGAAATTTTATTGTTCCTTTAATAGACCTATTCATGCCTTTCCATCTTATTCTGGTCTGGAGCATATTCTTGCCGCCTCTTGTGTCTGTAAAGGCTGTCCATCTGCTTGACTAAGATTGATGGGATACAGCACAGTGAATCTGTCATACTTTTCACCTTGAAAGTGTAGGTCTGTAAAAAGTTGCTCTTTGCATGTTCCTCATTTGTTTCTGATAGTCTTCTGAGATCTTCTGTTTTCCTTTCTCAGCAGGAATTGTTCCTGATTTGTTTTTAATAAAGCCTAAAATGAGAAATGTGCATTAACATAATGGTGACTATTCTTCCCTAGTTAACAGCATATTTCTATTTTGTATCCACTGTTTCTCTAGCTGGTGTATTGCAAATTATGCTACATCATGTTCTTTCCTAAAAGCCCCCATTCCTGAACTCTGAGTCTGCTTTCACATGCATTGAATAATATACATGGAGTTTCACACAGGAAAATCCTGTTGCAAATGATTGCTATAGTGCACTGAAAGTGTATTATCTAACGTGCGTAGAAGCAGCCTTAGTGAAAAGAAAAGAGGTTCTGTTTGTTTTTAAAAGCTTCTAGCCCTCGTGGTTGCAGTTCAAAGGCCGGGAGTTTGGAAATGCAGAAGGAAAGTAGATAATTATAGCTGCAGTTCTAATGACTGAAGATTTTGAAACGTATTTCCTAAATCTCTCAGAACTTGTGATTTTTATGCTGAATTATTTCTGCTGTCAGTTTTGGCAGGGCTCCAAAGAAGCTGATGGGTTTCTTAAGCTCAGACTGGCTTTCTTCAGATGGGTGGGAAAAAACTCCTCTTTTCATAATACCTGACTGATGTAAAAAAGGTAAAGGTAGTCCCCTGTGCAAGCACTAGTCATTTCCAACTCTGGGGTGACGTTGCATCATGACATTTTCACGGCAGACTTTTTACGGGGTGGTTTGCCACTGTCTTCCCCAGTCATCTGCACTTTGCCCCCAGCAAGCTGGGGACTCATTTTACCGACCTAGGAAGGCTGAGTCAACCTTGAGCTGGCTACCTGAGCCTCGCTTCAGGTCATGAGCAGAGAGCTTGGACTGCAGTACTGCAGCTTTACCACTCTGTGCCACGGGCTCCTATACTTGTCTGATGAGTATTCTCTTAATAATCCAGAACCATATGTATATTCATTACATAGATAACCTGAACACTGGAACTTCAAGGAAAGCAGGTTTCATTGTGTGTGTGTGTGTGTGTGTGTGTGTTAAGAAGGCCCTGGCCTGGATAGCCTAGGCTACCTCAGTCTCATCAGATCCTGGAAGCTAAGCAGGATTTTCCCTGCCTAGTATTTGGGTGGGAGACCTCCAAGGAATGCCAGAGTCATGATGCAGAGGCAGGCAATGGCAAACCACCTCTGACCATCTCTTGCCTTGAAAACCCTACCGAGTTGCCATAGGTCAGCTGGGACTTGATGGCAAAACAAAAAAAGTGATGTCAAGCTTCGATACATCTAAGGGGACTTGCACAGTGTTTTATCATCTTAGGTTTTCATGAAACCCACAAAAGTACAAAATCTTCTGTGTAATATCATGCAGTTACAGTAAGTTGATGGACTGCATGGAGAACTATGCAATCTCTTAATCATCCTTTCTCATAGATCCTTTTATTTGCATATGCAGCTTAATTCCATACAGGGCTTTTTTTGTAACAGGAACTCTTTTGCATATTAGACCACACTCTCTGATGTAGTGAATCCTCCAAGAGCTTACAGCACTCTTAGTACAGGGCCTACTGTAAGCTCCAGGAGGATTGGCTACATCAGCGGTGTCAAACATGCAACTTGGGGGCTGAATCAGGCCCCTGGAAGGCTCCTAGCAGGCCCTCAAGCAACTGGCTCTTGTCTGCTCCCTGCTCCCTCTCTCTTGCTTCCTTCTGCATCTCAACTTGCTTTGCAAGGTTTGCTGAATCACACAGGAGCTACAGAGCAAAACCTAGATTTTCTCCACTGGTTGAGGCTCCTCTTCCTCCTGTTGCCCTGGGGAGGGGGGGAAAGAGCCAGAGCTTCCTTTACCCAGTTTCCTGGATCCCATGGGAGAAATAAAAAGAAAGCACCTTTAAGACCAACAAGTGCTAATGTTTAAAGCATGTTTTATTTTAAGTTTAAAAAAACCACCAAAACCTTTGGTTGTCCGTGTCCTTTAAAAGTTTATATCTCTGCTACCTAATCTTAAATAGGCAAACACATGGCCTGGCCCGACATGGCCCAGCCCAGCCCGACAAGGTCTCATTTATGTCAGATCCGGCCCTCATAACAAATGAGTTTGACACCCCTGGGCTATATCAGAAGGTGTGTGGTCTAATATGCAAAGGAGCTCTTTTTACATAAAAAGCTCTGATTCCATACCTGTTTATTCAAAAGTAAGCTCAACTGAATTAGGGAGGCTTACTCCCTAGTCAGTAGTGCATATACAGTTAATGCCTTAGCACTGATCCTTGTGTTTACTGACAGCCGATCTCTCTCCTGTCATTTGGTCCTATGCCCATACTTTGTTTTGCTTCCACATCACCTCAGCCATGTATGGAAGTCTGGATTTTGTAGAGGTGTACTGACCATATGGTCATTGTAGCCCCACATTATTCAGATAGTTTTACATCACTAAACTGTTAGGCTCAAACCATGAGAGACCATTTTTGGCAACTAACCAAAAACTTGGGTCCAGAGCATTTTAGCAGGCATTTCCAAATCTCATCAGATTTGTGTGTGTTTAGATTTCCTTGTTAAACAAATGCCCTGACCTGGATAGCCCAGGTTAGCCCAATCTCATCAGATTCTGGAAGCTAACGAGGGTCAGCACTGGTTACTATTTGGATGGGAGACCTCCAAGGAATACCACAGTTGGTATGCAGAGGCAGGCAATGGCAAACAATCTCTAAACATCTCTTGCCTTGAAAACCCCACCAGCAGTCACCATAAGTTGGCTGCAACTTGACAACAAAAACAAAATAAAAACTCAAAAATAATTGCCAAGAGAATTTTTCTTTGTTTTTTGCTTTTTAAAACCTAGGTACAGACTTTAATACGGATGCCTTACCTCTTCCTCGTAAAGACCACCACGACTGGGCTCTTTTCCATGAAGAGTCACCCAAAAATAACTATAAACTCTTCCAGAGACCAGCTATCACCTTGTTCAACTACACGGCAACGTTCAGCCGCCACTCACACTTACCCCTCACGACACAGTACCTAGAAAGTATTGAAGCCTTAAAGTCACTGAGGTACATGATCCCTTTGCAAGAGAAGAACAGCTTGAGGAAGAGACTTGCTCCACTGGTCTACGTACAGTCTGACTGTGATCCCCCCTCTGACAGGGACAGCTACGTGAGGGAGCTGATGACTCACATTGAGGTGGACTCCTATGGAGCCTGTTTGCATAACAGAGATCTTCCAGAGCATCTCAAAAACCCAGCTTTCATGGACAGCGATAACTTCTACAAGATACTCGCTCAGTACAAATTTGTCTTGGCTTTTGAGAACGCTGTTTGTGAGGATTATATCACTGAGAAACTGTGGAGACCCCTGAAGCTGGGAGTGGTCCCCGTTTATTATGGCTCTCCCAGTGTCACAGACTGGCTTCCCAACAATAAAAGTGCTATCCTGGTGGCAGGATTTCCGCACCCCAGGGAGCTGGCGCTGAAAATCAAGGCTTTGGATACAGACGACAAGGAGTACGAAGCCTACCTTGAGTGGAAATTAAAAGGCCACATCTCCAATGAGCAGCTTCTCACCGCCATGAGAGAACGCACCTGGGGAGTGCAGGATATCACGAAGGACAATTACATTGATGCCTTTGAGTGCATGGTGTGTACTAAAGTGTGGGAAAACATCAGGAGAGAAGCAAAGGTAATTTAAAAACTGGCCTTCTTGATTCCAGCCGGGCTATAGACCCACAGAGAATTGTCCTGAGAACCACCATGTGGTAGATAGCAGGTTCCCACTCACAAATCCAGAATACAGTTTTTGGCTTACAGAGACAGACTTGGGTTCTGCAGGACCTGGGAGAGCTCCCACAAAGGCAGATAGCGATCTGCTAACAGACTTTAACTGACCTAGGGCCTAACTATGCATTATGTTTTTCTCCAGGTCTACATGATCTGTATGCATTTTTTTATTTTTTCACTAGAAACTCAAATCCTAAGTGTGTGGGGCCCAATTCAGAATGGTTCCATGGTGCAGGAAGAGGAGCTTCAGCCTTCTCCCTGTGTCATTTTTTGCAAACCAAAACAGCCTGGGGGGAAACCATTTGTCTTGTGGGGGCTCCACATGTACTGATAGAGTGTATGGGACAAATAGCAGTGCCTGGAGCTGTTTCTGATCAAGGAGAAGCCAGCAAAGGGGGAGAAAGGCATAAGTGCTCTGTCTCTGCTCACCACTGTTCCAATCTGAATCTGGCTCCAGGTGCCTGTTCATTGGGTTTACAGCAAGGAACTCTCAAGTCCACTTCCGACGGTGCACCCCCAAACTGTGTACCATGTAATTAGGCCCTCAGTATGCATGGGATAGAGAAATCGGGGAAAGAAGTACTTTTCTCACAATACAAGAACTCGTGGACACTCAATGAAATTGCTGAGCAGTCGGGTTAGAATGGATAAAAGGAAGTACTTCTTCACCCAAAGGGTGATTACCACATGGAATTCACTGCCACAGGAGGTGGGGGCAGCTACATGCACAGACAGCTTCAAGAGGGGATTGTATAAACATATGGAGTAGAGGTCTAACAGTGGCTATTAGCCCCAGGACATAGATGGAACTCTCTGTCTGGGGCAGTGATGCTCTGTATTCTTGGTGCTTGGGGGGGCGACAGTGGGAGGGGTTCTAGTGTCCTGGCCCCACTGATGTTGCTGGGAGTTTAAAGTCTTGTATTGCAGTGCTGTTGAATGGCTACAGACTGCACTCTTTCGTTTCTGTTGGGGACCTCTGTAGGTGGCTAGATGCAAGCTCTGAAAGGTCCTAGATTTGGAGCTTAGTACCTTTTCCTTCAAAATGGTATTTACAGCACCGAGTCTTATGAATTCAGAGGCTGGGAGGGATCTAGGAGTCAGATCACAGCATAGCTAGGAATATCACAGCATTGTTAGAAAAATATTTGTCATCTGACATGGAATTGAAATCCTTAGGATAAGATTTTTATTTAAGCTGTTCTCTGTTACGCAAGTCCACCTATATCAGTAAAGGCCTGTATACAATGAGTTAAAAGCATTCGTTTGTTTCTCATGTGCCATTGAGATACGTACTATATGGGCAAACCAGCTGTTGTTGATGTTTGGTACCCCCATGTACTTGAGCTTCAGGCATTTGATGTTGGAAACTATACAATTAAGTGACCACTTTTGAATATTTTAATCTTAGAAATTCTGGGTTTCTCAGGAGAGGAGAGTGTACCTTATGACAGAGTTGAAGGTTTTTAAAATATAGTTTTGCCCAGGGGTGGCCAAACTTGTTTAACTTAAGAGCTACATAGAATAAATGTCAGATGTTTGAGAGCCACAAGACACAAATGCCAGATGTTTCAAAGCTGCAAGGCAGGGAGGCAGGAAGGAAGGCAAATGCTGAGGTGAGGGAGAGGTGGAAAGAAAGCAACTTTAACTTTAAATGCATCCAAGCTGCTGGCTTGGCGAAGTGATTTAAACAGATAAATGCCTTCTCCAAGCTGGCTGATGGAGCAGTGGGGGCTTTGAGAGCCACACAATATGTTTGAAAGAGCCACATGTGGTTCCTGAGCCACAGTTTGGCCACTCCTGGTTTTGCTCATTCAAACATCTAAATAAAAGTTTTATCCAAATATTTTTTTCTGAACTTTTACATCACTGTTTCGGACAAAAGTATACTAGCCAGGCAGTTGTATTTTATAGAAAGCTCAACCAGAGTCCATATGCAAGTGACTTGCTATGTAATCTTAAACAGAGTTCCATCCTTTTCAGTCCATTGAAGTCAATGAAATTAGAAGGGTGTAACTTACTCTGCTTTCGATTTCACTATTGTCTCTTCCTTAGTTCTCTACATTCTAGTAGTGAAAGAAGCCACCAAGTACTTCATTGAGAAAAATATACCTGTACATTGGTGTTTAACAGGTGGGTCATGACCACTGACTTAAGCTGGCATGCACACCACAAACAACATTTACAGCATATGTAAAGATACCACCATATGCAGAGATGCCACAAGGTCACTTTAGTAAATGGTTTATAATAATACTTATTGATTGCAGCATCATAAGATTAAAATTTGCCAGGTGCTCTTTGATCCACAGAAGCTGCGGTTGAAAATCTTTCTATAGCATTGAAAAATCTGTGCTAAAGTTCTGGTGCCCACCTTAATGCTTCTGAATTTTAACTTTACACGTTTTAAAATCAGTAGGATCAAGTGCTTTTTAATTATTATTTGTTTGCTTGATATGCTTAACATGGATTGATTTTGCTCCTGTGAGAAGCAATATCACTAATGGTGAAGTCAAGTTTGATCCAGGTCAGAGCTATTGCTAGGGAAATTGTGCTGCGCTGATGACAGAACTGCCACTTTTTACTTTCTTGAAGCAGAAGGGTCAGGGAGAGAGAAAACATATCAAAATTAACACACACACACACATACCAGGGGTGGCCAAACTGTGGCTCAGAGCCACATGCGGCTCTTTCACACATATTGTGAGGCTCTCCAAAGTTGAGGAGGAATTCTCAAGTAAGCATGCATAGCATCAGGACCTCAGTCACCCTCTGAGCACTAACCCATAAGTAGATGACTATTTCCGCTATGTGTGGAGGGGGAAGCTCTTCTCCACCACAGAAGTCACTCAGAGACTAGGGAAAGAGAGTGCAAGAGCCGAGACAGCCACTGGAAGGGGGGGGGGCAGGATTAAAGAGGGTGGCGTGGGGTTCCCCTTTAGTTTCGTTGCTCTTGTAGGAGCTGTATTTACTAGCCTTGGTGTCAAGGCAAAGAACAATGTATAATGATGCAAATGATGGTCAGTGATTTAATATGGTATATGTGTGTTTCCTTTTCCCACTGGTGGAAAAAAACAATTCCCTAATCTTTCCCTATGCTAGTCTTATGGGGACTGTTATTCCCAGCTTTTTTTTTTTTAAAGTCTCCTTCTAGCATGGTCATGTTGTAAAGTGCATACGTATGCATTTTATCTTTCTGCACAAATACAATATTTAGAGTTTTAATAAAGACATGTGTGTAATATTTGTTCATGTCTTGTGGCTCTCAAAAATCTGATGTTTATTCTGTGTGGCTCTTGCATTAAGCAAGTTTGACCACCCCGATAGATACTATATTTTTATTTTTAGCAGTCTCTTTGTGACCTCCCATCCTGGCTACTGATCAGGCCTGAACCTGTTTAGTAATGATAAACTGTGCAGTATCAGATTCTGTCAAGTAGAAAGTAGAACCAAGTTCCATGGTTGAAGTCCAAACTGGGTGCCAGCCTTGAAAGGCTAAGAAATAACACTGTGGAAGTAACAGCTTCTCAGTCCCTTTGTCTTCCTTCCTACATGCTGCTTAATAAAACTTACATAGCGTTTCTCTGTCCTTTCTGCCAGGGAATGTTACCGAGAAGGTGGAATGCAGAAGCCAATCACTTGAGCTGCCCCAGACCAGAAGTGTTTGTTTTTTCATCTTCAAACACTCACAGAACGGCTCTACAAGACATGTGGATACCAAGTTTTGAGCAGTCCAAGAGGGAAGCAAGGGCCCTGAGGCAGCTGGTCGAAAGGAACCGGAATTTCACAGCGCAGGAATTTTGGACTCTGGTATTCAGGAAATGACTTGAAGGCCCTTTGAGTCCAGCAAGGGTGGGGGAATTAAAAAAAACAACAACCCACCAACCTGCAAAAGAGCTTGTAGGGTAAGCCGTTGCCTATAGATGGCCTTAATATGCTAAGAAGTGGTTTTAGCAACATAACGTACTAGAAGAAAATGTGGTATTCAGTGAATACTAATCCAGAAATAGAAATGACCCAATGGGGTTATCGTCTGAGATATTTTTATACTAATTCTAGTATAAATTATGAGCATAATTAACATGGGAGCACATGGACCATAATTAAGTAAAGTCTACGCTTTGTCTTTCACATCATGGCTGCTTCCAAGTTGGAAGTCGCTTTCAAGGTGGTCCTGCTATAAAGACATCTGCCCACATGGTTCAGCTAACTGGTGTGTTTATGAACCACCCAAGCGATGGACTTTGCACATGACCAAGCATGTCAGATATACTGAACAGCCAAACCACAGGGCAGGGGCAGGAGTTTTTACCTGCATCTGTTCTGGCAGAGGGAATCTGCAACCCCCCTAGGAAAGATGTGTGGTAAGGAGGTCCCAGAGGCTTTTCATGCGATCAGCATGCCAAGGGCTGATCAATAGTATTGAAACTTCTGAAGACCTCTGTAAAGAACCGCATGTTGGGTGATTGTTGTGGTTCCTTTCCATACAGGCATTGCTGGCCTAGAGGATCATGGGTGCAAGAAAGAGCTACGTCTTTCTCCTGACCTACGTACTGCCTTTGGGAGGGAACATGGCACGATATAGGCTGATCTTGTCAGATATCAGAAGCTAAGCAGGGTCAGTATTTGGAAGGGAGACCATCCAGGAAGATTCTACAGAGGAAAGCAATGGCCAACTACCTCTGCTTCTCATTTGCCTTGGAAGCCCCTTGCTGGGGTCACCATAAATCAGCTGTGATTTGATGGCACTTTACACACACACACACACACAGAGCATTTTGTAGAAGTTATCTGAGCAGCCTGGGACCCAGTTGTGCTGCTCTGATAATGCATGAATTTCCCATTAGAGGAATAAGCTCTCTCTTTGCAGAGACATATTTAAGTAGGAATGCCAGTTCCCCCTGTTTCAGGGCACTTGTGTCATTTAGGGATGCATGGTGTCAGATATAAACCAGTGTAGTGTGTGGTTTGAGTGCTGGGTTACGATTGGGGAGGCCCAGGTTCAAGCCTACACATGGCAAGGACGTTCATTGAGTGACTTGAGCCACTCATCCTTTCGGCCTAACCTGTCAGTTGTGTGTAGAATGTATGTCACCCCAGATAGAAGGGTGGGATCAAACTATACAGTGTTTGATGAGAGTTTAACTGGAAATTTCAGGAAGTACTCAGGACTGGGCATGCTTAAGCTGCAGAGCTCTGCCTGGATAAAGAAAGGAACAGGGCTTTTTTTTGTAGGAAAAGCCCAGCAGGAACTAATTTGCATATTAAGCCACACCTCCTGACGTTCCTGCTCAAAAAAAGCCCTGGAAAGGAATATAGTCCACTTTGATTGGCAGGCAGTATAAAGCTTCTGGATTCCCTGGTCAGATATAAATACTAGGAGCCTTGCTCACTTTCCGAGAACAGGTATCGCATCTTGTATCTATTGCGCTCAAATTGCAGCAAAATCATTGGTTGTTAAATTTTGGGGAGCCTCAGTTGGAAAGCACACATTACAGCTAGATGGAGCTGGGCATTGGAATGTGACAAGAAGAAATGCAGTTGGTGAAAGTAGTGTGTCTGGGCCAGAATCTGAGCAGAATACAGATTGCAAAAAAAGAAAAACCTGGGAGTGTCCTCCTCCTGTTGAATTTCTGCGTACCATCAGCTTTTAAAAGTACAGGAGGCCAGCCAGGGAAATAAGTTAGCTCCCCTTCCCTTATAATTAGATGCATGATAGGACAAGATCCTATTTCTGCACCTGAATTAAAACCATATGCAAGCCAGTTTTTTGCAGTTTCAAGACCTTGCAGGGGTGGGGACAGAAATGGAGGTAAGTGGTTGTTTGAACAGCTTGTTACTCTGAAGCACGCATGGTCTGTGACAAGGTGTCTATCCCTGTGCTGACCACCTTCTGTGATTAGTGCTTGGAGGTTGCAACAGTGGGAGGGCTTCTAGTGTCTAGGTCCTACTGGTGGACCTCCTGATGGCACCTGGATTTTTGGCCACTGTGTGACACAGAGTGTTGGACTGGATGGGTCATTGGTCTGGTCCAACATGGCTTCTCTTATGTTCTTATTATGGCTTGACCTCTGTGCCAAAACAGCCCGCCCCTGGCAGGTGGATATCTTCCGAGGGCTTCTGTTGCTCAGCCTGTTTGTGCATCGGCAGTCCCCTTGGCATCAGCAATTTTAGTTGAAACTTGGCAGGCTCAAGTTTCCCGATGCTGAGCAAGAAATGTAAAATGCATTAGCGCTTGGACCCTGTATGCTGAAGCCCACAGACAGATTTAAAGTAAGGGGGAAAATGTTGGTTGAGATTCACCCAGTGTCTGCGGTTTAAAAATGGAATGGCCAAAGACGCTCCATTTCAGACCCTGGGAGGGAGGCTCTGTCTCTGAACAGAACTGAGGCTCCTAAGATTCAGTGCTGTTTCTCCCAAGCCCATGTAATTTGTGACCTGTGAAGTTAAAACACAATCCCATGTGCTTTGCACAGTGACCAAGGGCCTTCAGAAACAGTAAGAACAGAGGGTGGCCAGCACATGGCAAGAACTGTATCTTGCTGATACACAAGGGAGGTGATTCTGCATTCATACAAGCAAGAGGAAACATGGCAGGGAAGGGGCTGTGGCTCTGTTGTAGAGTATCTGCATAGCACCATAGAAGATCCTAGGTTCAATCCTCAGTATCTCCAGTTAAAAAAAGATTGGGTAGTAGTTGAGAATCCTGAGCTAGATGGCCCAGACTAGCTTGATATCGTCCGATCTCAGAAGCTAAGCACGGTGGGTCCTGGCTAATGCTTAGATGAGAGCAGGGCTTTGTTTTGTAGAAAAAGCCCAGCAGGAACTCATTTAGACCACACCCCCTGACACCAAGCCAGCCAGAATTACTTTCCTGTACGTTCCTGCTCAAGAAATCCAGGGTTGCTACACACTGCTCTACAAAGGCAGGCTATGGCAGACCACCTCTGTTTGTCTTTTTCCTTAAAAGTCCTACAGTAAGTAAGTTGCAGCTCTCCACCATCAGTAGGAGATAAGAAAGGCCTTTGTGCCTCAGACCCTGGAAAACTGCCGGCCTGATTAGACAATACTGACTTTGATGGATTGATGCTCTGAATGAAGGTTAGGCGGCTCCATGTTGTATGTAATGTTAGCCATATTGACTGTGTTAATCAAGTAAAGTTAGAGGTTTATAAAATTATTTGTGGAGTGGAAAAAGTGGATAGAAGGAGCTTTTTGTCCCTTCCCCGTAATGTTAGAACTTGGAGGTACCCAACAAAGTTGATGAGCAACTTGGTATGGGACAGACAACAGGAAACACTTCATTATTTAAGCAATTGTGGAATTCACTGCTAGTGGACGCAGTGTCGGCCATGAGAATAGATGGTTTTAAAAGGGGATTAGAACATTTGATGGTGGCTCAGTGGCTGCTAGCTATGGTGAGTAAAGCGGACCTTCCACAATCGGACACAGCAAATCTCGTGACGTCCAGAGCTAGGAGGAGGCATAAGGATTGGCCACTGTGAGAAAGAAGATGGATCACTGGTCTGGACTAGATGAATAACTGGTTTGATTCTTCAAGGACCACCTTTGAGAGTGGAGTCAGGTGATGGTCCAAGGCCCAGGTTGCAAAAAAAAAAAAAGTACCTCACCAAACCAAGATCAGGGCACCTTTTGACCTGCATTTTCTGTTTGAAAATAGCTTGCTGTCACTTGAGCTAGGAAGTGTAGCTCAATCTAATCAGATTTTGGAAGCTAAGCAGGGTGGTACTTGGATGGGGGACCACCAAGGAAGGTTCTGCAGAAGACAGAAATGGCAAACCCACCTCTGCTTCACTTATCTTGAAAGTTCCTTGCTGGGATCAGCATAAGTTGGTTCAACTTGATAGCAGTTTACACACACACAGTCAGGGCTGTCCGTAGGACAAAGAGTTGGATGGTTGTCTTGCCTCCTTCTGGAAGTGGGTAGAGTGGATTTTGTAATGTGCAGGGCTTTTTTGTAACAGGAACTCCTTTGCATATTAGGCCACAGATCCCTGATGTAGCCAATCCTCCAAGAGCTTACAGGGCTGTTATTACAGGGCCTACTGTAAGCTCTTGGTGAATTGGCTACATTAGGGGTGTGTGGCTTAACATGCCAAGGAGATCCTGCTACAAAAAAAGCCCTGTGCCATTTGTCAAGGCAGATAATCTGCATCTTCAGAAGTGGAGCAACCGACTTGGCAATCTTGGGCTTTGTCAGGGGTGCTATACATGCCAAAACCAGATCAAAGAGACTCAAGGCCCAGTTCTTTTAAACCCATAATGGGGAGTCTCCCTTGGAGAGATGTCTCAATGTTAATCAAGGATATGGCAGCTACAGGTGGGGGCCAGGCAGCCCTGTTGGAAGTATCCTTGTCCCCCCTCTGCATGTGTGTGGGGGAGGCTGGTTCTTGTAGGTTATCCTTGTGTGTCAGCCAGTGAGTTCCTGATCAGCTGCAGACTCAAGTGCACCTAACTCCACTGAAATCAATGACCATCTTACATTGCATACGATCACCCTGTAAACCAGAATGCTTACAGGTTGGCATACCGATTCAGTGATTTCTCAGTTGCAGACTAAAAGCATTGAGTTCTGAAGACCATCATCCCCATAAATTGTACTTTGCTACCTTTATCATGGTTGCTGTGATTACTAGTGCTAGTTCTTCTTGTGATTGCACTAATCTTTAATGATTTCAGGACGGGAGGGGTCCATAAGCCACTAATTGGTTTGCATTATGCTGGAAGGAAACCATGACTGATT
Organism: Heteronotia binoei; assembly: GCF_032191835.1. Lineage (NCBI taxonomy): Eukaryota > Metazoa > Chordata > Lepidosauria > Squamata > Gekkonidae > Heteronotia > Heteronotia binoei. The sequence continues at coordinate 32,203,705 of NC_083226.1, forward strand.
TTGCATTCACCTTTATGCCGCTGTCACGTCTGTCTTCTCAGCGCGGCATCCTCCCGATTTCCCATTATTTGCACCGGGTCTGCAGCAAACATTGTGGTTTTCGTGCAGCAAACGGAAACCACTAAAACCCAGTTTCTGTTCGCTACGTGAAAACCGCAATGTTTGCTGCAGCCCTGGTGCAAATAGTGGGAAATTGGGAGGACGCCGTGCTGAGAAGACGGACGTGAGAGTGGCGTAAGGTGAGTGAGAAATCAGCCCAGGTTAGGCGGGATTTTTCAGTGTTATTTAGATGTTCCATTGAACAGTAACATCTGAATATGCAAACTTTGAAATGCAATAAAGATTTTGAAAAAGAATTGAGAGTTCAGAGTTGTTTATAAAACATATTGATAGCCTTTCTGCTATAAACGTGATGAGTAACTCCTACAAATCTGTAAATAAACCAAATGAATGGAATTTAGTGAACAAGAAACAATGGAGTAGTGTTTTCATGGATATTTTCCCCACTCTCAGGCTCTCTCTAACATTGGCCAGGATCATCCTCTTAAATTCCTGTACCCAAAAGTTGCTCCTGATATTTGAGGTTAACCATCTAGTCCATCATGAGAAAACACAGACAAAAGTGTGTGTGTGGGAATTAATTCTCTTCCTATGTAGAAGTACTTTTTGCATGCACAAGGGCCTTTGTGCCTTGCAGCCACTAATTCCCCCCACTTGAGGTTACACATCCTTGAATTTTTGACGCTATTGTTAAAAACGTTTTATCTAGTCCATCTCCCATAGCAGTGCATTGCCATGTAACAACAGGCTTCCCTTTCCTTAACGGCAATTCTTTCTTAGCTTCAACCTGTGTGCACAAAAGAGGAGAAAAAAACCCAGTGCACCACTCTCTTCTGCTTCCACCAAGCTCTTCTCCAGCATCCTACAGATTAACTGATCTAGTGTTAGCTGAGGATCTCTTCCTGTATAATCAGAGTGCTTTGACATTTCTCTGAAACTCAGATTTGGCAAAGGTAATGTTTAGCAATTGTCGAATCCAGTTGCAGAGAAAGCTGCATCTTTTGAGGAGGTTGGAACGCTTTGGAGTGCAGTGCTTCAGAGCGGAAACAATCTTCTTGGAGTTGTAATAAAACCTTTAAACGCAGAGTGGGACTGTGAAGTTTATGATGGCTGGAAGATATTTAGTGTTATATGTACAGGAGGACCCAGTAGCAGTCCTAGCACGTGTGAGGCCCACACACCCCTCCTGTCCTACAGCTGGAAAATTCACACATGCTATTTAAAGGATGTTTAATCCCTTCTTTTACTGTTCGTGTACAAAATCCCCCCAAACAGCTGAAATTCAGTTGTATTGGGGTTTCTGAATCCACTTCCAGACATGCTGGAAGTCTAGATATTTGTACTTTGCTTTTGTCTCCAGGAGAGATGCAAAGTCACTGACAATATTCTCCACTGTTCTGTTTTATACTCAGAACAACCGTGAGAGGGAGGTTAGGCTGAGAGGGCATGACTGACCCATGGTAATGCAGCTTCCATGGCACAGTGGAGATCTGTCCTGGGATCTTTCAATTCCTAGGTTGAACTGGCCATGCTGTCTTGTCGTGTTCAGTTAACAAAACCCTCTCAAATTTCCTTTATTTTAATGTGCACATACAGGTGAGTTTGAGCTCCAACTTGAACGCACATACTGAAGGACTACTAAAACAACAGCAACAGGAGCATGACAATCCATGCATCTACCTGTTTGTCCTTCAAGAAAGTTTCTAGTTCTCAGTGTTACAGAGATGATCGTTTTAAATTTCTGATGGCTCTGAATGCTGACTTCATGCATTCACTGGGGAAGAAAACCCTCAGAGATAGCCTAGTGTTCCATTTTCTGCTCTCACTGCCCCTTGTTCCTTATTGTGCCCTTACTGCCCCATGCTCTTTTTTTGCCCTTGCTACCCACTGCAAAGTGGTAGGCTGCAGTACTGCAGTCCAAGCTCTGCTCATGACCTGAGTTTGATCCCGGCAGAAGCCGGGCTCAGGGTTGACTCAGCCTTCCATCCTTCCAAGGTTGGTAAAATGAGACCCAGCTTGCTGGGGGTAAAGTGTAGATGACTGGGGAAGGCAATGGCAAACCACCTCGTAACAAAAAGTCTGCCAAGAAAATGTCATGATGTGACATCACCCCATGGGTCGGTAATGACTCATTGCTTGCACAGGGGACTACTTTTACCTTTAACCCATTGCTCCTTTCTCTGCCGTCATTGCCCACTGCTCCTTTTTCTGCTCTTACTGACCAATGGTCCTTGTTGTGTCATCCTTATTGTACCCTCACTGTCCATGCTCTTTATTTTGCCCTTGTTGCCCATTGCTCTTTTCTCTACCTTCACTGGTCTGTGCTCCTTTTTCTGTCCTCACTGCCCACTGATCCTTTTTCTGCCCTCAGTCTACAGCAGAGAAGAATTTACAACATTCCTTCCCTGTTGTCTTCCTTCTTCCTGACAAAGCATCCCAGTCAAGTATGCCTCTGGGTTGTCTGCAGCCAGCTAAATTCTTCCCACTAATGTTCCTTGGCGTGTCTCCCAAGCTCTTCTCTCTTCTGGCTGTTTTCCCTGTCCTTTTATAACCTGAGCCACACACTCTAGCCAAGCCTTGTAACCCTAGTAGTTCCCATTCATTCCATTCTCCCACCTTAAGTCTGATTCACAACTCCATTTTGTGAAGTGTGGAGTGCAGGGGGGCGGGTGTGAGGACGCCTTCCATCTTAAGCTGCAGCTGTGTTCTTCCCTTAGACTTTGCCTAGAAAATTCTTTTTGACAAGTGAGCAAGGGGTGAGGAAGCCAGCAACTCTGGCCCACTTAGAGATCCAAGCAAAGGGTCCATTAACCATGCCCTCACAATGTTATAGAAACAGAGGCTTGGGTAGAATTCTACACGTCTGTCCTTTTGACTTTGGCCCAGTAAGGGCTACTGAAAAGGGGAGAATGTGCTATTGCCCATCACATTTGTGAAGAGGGGCAGGTCCTTTTAAGACTCTGAGAGGTCTGAATATTTGTTTGAGGGATCCAACCGCCCCCCATGTCCTTTCCCTCCCTCAGTTGGAGCAAGTATGTACTTAGGTTCCGCCTCCAAAAATTCTGTATATACTTGACATAGAACTGAACACAGCAGCATATTTTATAATTTTTATGTCTTAAACACACACACGCACAAACCCCCACTATCTGAAGTGTGCATGCACATGAAAGCTTATACCGTGAATAAAATTTTGTTGGTCCTAAAGGCACCACTGGACTCTAACTTTGTTCTATTGGATCCTCTGTTCACATTTCATCAGTGAATTAAAACATGAAATCCAAAGTTAAAGAATAAGCTTACAAATCATGACAAACTGTGTATTCAGGTTGTTGGCAGGTGTCATTTCATAGAAAAAGAGGTTCCGGAGTTCATTTGCATAACATATTTGCATATGCCACACACCCCTGACATCACAAGAACTACACATCTACCTTTAAATGCTTCTTGAATTATAATTTTCATAATAAATCCTTACTCCCATCATACTTTTAAAATTACTTTCTCCTATTTGGCCACAGTGAATGATGAAGATTTCCATTTGTCTGCTTTGTATGTTTTGGTTATTTCCCCTTTTTTTGTGGGGAAAAATATTAGAAAGTTTGTCAGATCTTAGAGTTCAGCAAAATTCTCACAGGGGGTTTGAACAACGGAGCCCAGAAACAAGTATTTGGGGAGCGGGGGGAATGAAAGAAAGAGCACAATAACATTTAGAGGTTCTGAAGCTCTGCTCCTGTGAGCTCCTGCCCAAAATGAGGCCTGGTTGTTGGACAAATTATATCTCCTTTCTCCTATTTTTGGTTTAAATTCAGATATTAAATCACTCAAAGAAATATCTGCAGGAACAGCCAGTGGTTGCAGTGACAGGTGTGTGTAGAGGTCTTGACAAGATTGTCATTATGGCTAGAGTTCAGTAGCACCTTTAAGACCAACAAAATTTATTCAAAGTGTGAAGTTTGGTGTGCAAGCACACACCTTGAATAAAACTTTGTTGGTCTTAAAGGTGCCACTGGACTCTTTGTTCTATTGCTTCAGACCAACACAGCTGCCACCTTGATCTATTACAGCTGTGAATGTTGGTGCAGTACTCTCCCCCATGTGTGAGCTCTAGGGCAAACTCACCCTTCCAGCCTTATGCATATGAGTCTTTAGCTTGCCTCTCAGTTTGGGAGCTGCATATGGGCTAGAGGATCAGGAGCTATGCTTGAGACCAGAGATACTTACAGCGCCATCCCAAACTGAATTACACCCTTCTAAATGGGCTTGGAAAGGTGTTGGAATTGTACTGTGTGTTGAAAGCTGGATTTATGCAGGAGCCATGTAAACCGAAGTTCAGGGTCTCAAATTATGAGGGATCTCTCAGTGCAAAACATTAGCGAAAATTACTGTATTGCCATTTTTTTTTGTAATGCCTCCTAAATTTGACATAGTTTATGTCAATGTCTTAATCTGGCCTGGGTTAATTTTGGGGGACTGGGTTGGGTCTCTGTTTCCCTACCCCTAAATTATTCCTTGATGTGTTCTTCTTTGGATGTCCTACAGCAAGTAGAAGATGCTGAGCAATGCTCGCCATATTGCATTTCAAGAGGGTTCTGTTTTTTTTTTCCACCAGCATCAGGATACAGCCTCCCTTCCCTGCAATTGCTTGGTTTGAAGTTATCTCATTGATTTCTTTAATGGGTCTAATCGGAAGTAACTAGAGATAGGATTACTGGTTTGGCTACTTCATCATAAGGCTTACAAGCCCTAATAATTAGGGTGTAGAAATGGATTCAAAGAGGAAGCTTTTGTAGGGTGCCACAACGTGGATCCTGCTGTTACTAGAGACCATAAGGGTAGAAAGCCTTCATTAAAGATTTTAGACTTTGATGGCCTATTCATAGCTTCTCATCCAAAAGACCTGTTAGAAACTGGATTTTACTGATTAAATGTTAAGTTTTTATGCCTTTGTACAGAAATCATATAGATTGACTTTTAGAAATGGTGAGCTTATGTCCTTAGCATGGGAGTCATGCACTTCCAACTGAGTAACCCTACAGATAAGTAGGGCTGTCAGGTTTGGAACTCACTGAACTGTCCTTAACAGGGCTTTTTGTAGAAAAAGCCCAGCTGGAACTCATTTGCATATTAGGCCAAGCCAGCCGGAACCGCGTCCCTGTGCATCCCTGCTTAAAAAAAAAAAGCCATAGGCATGTTGAGAATGTTGGGACAACGCTCTGGATTTTGGGCAAAAACTCTATGGTAGAATTAGCTTCTATCATAGAATTTTTGCCCCAAACCCAGAATGTCACCCTGATGTTCCCGAAGTGCCTACATTACTTCAAGGTCACACTGAAATCACATGGGCATGTTGCTAAAATGTTGGGTGTTCCTTGTTTTTTTTGTGGTAAGTCCCCCCCCCCCCGCCAGCCAGCTGATCAGCAGCAGAGGTGGGGCCTGGGAGCAGGGGAGCTCCACCTCCTCAGGGGGGTCTGGCATCCCTAGAAACTGATGTCTGTAGTTTATAGATGAACTGTAATTCTGGGGGAACCTCAGGGCCCGTCTGGAGGCTGGTATCCCTACTGTCCTTTATGCACCATGGGGAGGCAGAAAAGATGGGAAATGCCACCTGTCCTCCTCCCACCTGATGGCCAGTGCATGCCAACTGCATGCCCTGTGGTGCAGGCAGGGCCTACTCTGCCTTGTCCCCCCTGCCGCCTAATAGAAGGAGGGACCAGGCTCTGCATTGATAGCTGTCCAACAAGGCTAGGGCCACCTCCCTGAGGCTGGGCATGTGGGGCAGCCAGGTTGTTTGACTTGTACAGCTCTGGTGTTCCTGGAAATGAAATGCTAGAATAGGTGGACTTTGCCCTGAACCACCAAGGCAAATCTTACATTTTTAGGAATCCAAAAGAGCATCTGGAATTTTGCTGGTAGGCAAAGACATGCTCACGAGGCTGAGTGGAGTGAGTCAGTCTGAGCCCCAGTCAAATGGATCCTCATGAGATAATCTGAATTTCTATTCTGTTCTGCGCCCGTGTCACTTGTAAATAGCGAAGCAAAATGAGATCTTTATTGAAAGATGTCTTAAGCTGTATTGATCTGTCTCCTGGCAATAAAAGAGCTTGTGTAAATGGCCTTGTTGCAACACAACCCTTGTGGTAAACTTGGATGGGCTCTTTAAGATGAAAGAAACAAGACCTTGGTTTTGCTGGCTCAGTTGAAATAGCAACGGGGCGGGGGGGGGGAGGGATTGTTCTTGGGGGAGGTGGAAGGGAAGAGAGCAAAGAACCAAAAATACAAACAACCCCGAGCAGAACACATTAGGGCATTAATAATTCATGGCCCATGAAAAATTGAATTCTCTTGAAGTGGAGATTTTTGTGACACATTTACAATTTGGAAAGCTGATAGTACAGTGGCTGAAACCGCAAGGATGGGATGGGAAATAGAAGGAGAGGTCCGAGAAGAAAAGGGAATATGAGCAGACAGCTGGCCTGCTATTTCTCTCCCCTTCCCCCACCTCCCCAGTCTATTTTACTAACTCACTCTTGTCTCCCATACGTTGATATTCTAACCAGCAGTGGACAAGAACAAGCTACAAAGTTGTACAGGGTTTGTTTGTTTGTTTTTAAAGAAAAAAGATGGTCAAATACATGCATGATTTAGGGATAAAATATTTTATTTTGGATCAAGGGGTTTGAATTAGATCATTCATTTGATCCCGCTCTGATGGACACAAGGCAACCATTTCAAAGCTAACAAAAGTGGCTTTTCTTCCCACTCTTCTTGGAGTATACTCACTTCTTCTTCTTCTGTCCAGCTAGTGCTTTTGGTCAAACTTTTGGTGCTTTTTTTTTTTTTAAGGCTTCTGAAACAAGTAGGGATGGGGGTGGGAAACTCCAGCCAGATTTCCCAAAGTGAAAAATGAAATTATACCAAAGAGTATCATCTTTCCCTTCCCCCCAAAACCCTCTTAAGTTCTTGGGGTGGGGAGACAATAGCTGTTCTCCAGCCTCTGTAATTCTAGGCAGGATAGATGCATTTGCATGTTTTTATCTTTTTGTGTGTGTGTGTTTTATGTGCAGGTGTATGAATGTACATGAAAGTCATGGTGACCTCTAGAGACTGACCCCTACCGGGGGCCTGGAGGATATTCAGAGAGGTGGCTGAATAAAGCCTGCCCCTGTCCTCCTGACTGCTGGTATTCCAAGGAGGTCTCCCATCCAAGTATTTGCCAGAGTCAACCCTGCTTAGCTTCTGAGATCTGACAAGATGAGACTTGTCTGGGCTATCCAGGTCAGGGCACATTTGCATGTGTTTCACTGATAATGGTGTGCAGGCTGCTTTTTAAGTCTGTCTGCCATTGCACATCTTCCATTGAAGGGGACCTCACAAGAAACCACAGAATTCCCTTCAATGTGTGCCTGAAAATTCTTTGAGACTCACTAGAATGGCTTGCATGGATAGCTCAGGCTATTCTGATCTTGTCAGATCTCCAAGCGGGGTCATTTGAATGGGGTAACACCAAGGAATTCCAGGTTCGATGCCAAGGAAAGCCATGGCCAACCACATCTGCATGTCTCTTGCCTTGATAAGCCTACAGGGTTGCCATAGCTCGTTTGTGTCTTGTTGGCACTTCAAGAAGAGGACTGCAGATTTGTACCCCGTGACACAGAGTGTTAAAGCTGCAGTACTGCAGTCCTAAGCTCTGCTCTATGACCTGAGTTCGATCCCTGGTGGAAGCTGGGTTTTCAGGTAGCCGGCTTGAGATTGACTCAGCCTTCCATCCTTCCGAGGTCGTTAAAATGCGTACCCAGCTTGCTGGGGGGAAAGTGTAGACGACTGGGGAAGGCAATGGCAAACCATCCCGTAAAAAGTCTGCCGTGAAAACGTGAAAGCAACGTCACCCCAGAGTTGGAAATGACTGGTGGTTGTACAGGGAATCTTTCCTCCTTTCCTTCTCTCTGAATCAGAGTCGCAGAGTGGCTTACAATCTTCTATATCTTCTCCCCCGACAACAGACACCCTGTGAGGTGGGTGGGGCTGAGAGGGCTCTCACAGCAGCTGCCCTTTCAAGGACAACTCCTGCGATAGCTATGGCTAACCCCAAGGCCATTCCAGCAGCTGCAAGTGGAGGAGTGGGGAATCAAACCCGGTTCTCCCAGATAAGAGTCCACAAACTTAACCACTACACCAAACTAGCTCTCTTTACACACCCACACACACAGAGTTCTCAGCCTGGCTTCCTTTCAGAAATAGTCTAATACATTTTTATTCAAGTGGGCTTCAGATAGCCAAGGACAGGAAGAGACTAAAGTGGTTTAATCATTGTAATTAGCTTTTTAATTATTCTTTGTTTATTGTCAAGGCCTCACAAAAAAGGCAGGCTATAAATCAAACATGCAAAAGGAAGGATGCTCTTCATTTGTGTAGGAATTCTATTTTGCTAATTTTGCAGTGCGGCAGCATCAAGGAAACTTTCTCAAGAGCTGGCCTGAATGCGCGATCCTATATATATATATATATATATATATATATATATATATATATATATATATATATATATATATATATATATATATATATATATATATATATTTTTTTTTTTAAACCCAAACACTTTAGAGGGAAATTTCGTCACTTCACAAATATTTTTCCATTTCTGAGAAAGAAGGTAAGAAGAAACTGAATGCATTAGCTATGAAAAGCAACTTGATCCCTCAACAAAGAAAGGAAGAGTCCATGGGTATTGTTAAATATTTATTCTGAAAAGCTGATGCACTACATACTGGGGAGACATCACTCTTCCACAGGGGCATTTTCTATATGATCCAGCCCCAAGGTGCATCTCTGAGCCAGGGCTGAACCACAATGATCCATCATTTGGGCAAATGATTCCCCTGAGGAAGAACAATGGCTCGAACTCAGAGTCCCAGAATCTATCTTTCTTTCTTCTTCTTTCTTTCTTTCTTTCTTTCTTTCTTTCTTTTCTTTCTTTCTTTCTTTCTTTCTTTCTTCTTCTTTCTTTCTTTCTTTCTTTCTTTCTTTCTTTCTTTCTTTCTTTCTTTCTTTCTTTCTTTCTTTCTTCCTTCCTTCCTTCCTTCCTTCCTTTCTTTCTTTCTTTCTTTCTTCCTTCCTTCCTTCCTTCCTTCCTTCCTTCCTTCCTTCCTTCCTTCCTTCCTTCCTTCCTTCCTTCCTTCCTTCCTTCCTTCCTTCCTTCCTTCCTTCCTTCCTTCCTTCCTTCCTTCCTTCCTTCCTTCCCTTCCCTTCCCTTCCCTTCCCTTCCCTTCCCTTCCTTCCCTTCCCTTCCCTTCCCTTCCTCGTGGGACCCTGCCTGCCCCTATGCTTTCTTTGGAAGCAACTAATCCAAAATGGTTGAGGGCTTTGTGAGAGCAGCCAAGAACTTTCTGTTCCCAAGTCAGTACAGGTTTTGAAACAGACAGTTTAAGCCAGGTGTGTCAAACATGCAGCCCAGGGGCTGAATCAGGTCCCCGTAGGGCTTCTATCAGCCCCCCAAGCAACTAGCTGTTGTTTGCTTCCTCCTTCCTCTCTCTTGCTTCCTTCTGCTTGCTTTACTAGTCTTGCTCAATCACACAGGAGCTACAGAGCAAAGTCTCTATTTTCTCCATAGGCTGAGGCTCCTCTCTTGGGGGAGGAAGTGGGGGAAGGAAAGCTTGCCAGGCTTTCTCAATCACACAGCAGAGCTACTGAGCCAGGCCCCTCTTTCTTCTATTGGCTGAGACTCCTCCCTCTCCGGGTCCCCTGGGGAAGGAAAGAGCAGAGCTTCCTTTGCCCAGTTCCCTGGATCCCATGGAAAAAATACAAAGAAAGCACCTTTAAGACTGATGAGTGCTAATGTTTTAATCATATTCTATTTTAATTTTTTTTTTAAAAAAACTTTGTATTTGTCTGTGCTCTTTATAAATTTTATATCACTGCTACTTGGCGTTATGTTTTATGAAACAAATGACTCGGCCTGACAAGGTCTCATTTATGTCTGATCTGGCCCTCATAACAAATGAGTTCGACACCCCAGGTTTAACCACTTCGGTTGAGGGGGCCTGCTGGAATGAATGTAGTCTAATACATTGAACCATCTTTATTAAGGGATTGCTTGTATCAAGGCAAGCAACACAAAAGGGATTGGGTAGGTAGAGTCTAGAGAGGAGATGGGAATCTAAATACATAGAGCTGGGATGGGGTGGGATGTCCAGTTAGGGTTACCAACCTCCTGGTCCCAGCAGGAGTTCCCCCACTTTTGGGGGCTTTGATCCACTGCTGGCCAGCTGGCTGGTGGGGGAAACCTGACCACCAAACAGGGATGTCACTGCACAATGTCCCCAATGGAATGATGTCACTTCCTGGTGATATCATTATGCTGGGGATGTTGCACAGTGATGCTCTGGGTTTTGGGAAACTCTATTGTTTTGAAGGCAAACCCCCCCCCCCTAGAGTTTTGCCCTGAAATGAGAGCACTGCATGCGACATCATTGTGTTGGGATGTCCCACCCATCACAGAATGCCCTCAAATCCTCCTGCCGTGATGGCGAGGGGACTTGGCAACTTTCGGTCCAGTAGATGGCGCCACAGAAGAGGCTGGCAGAATTATGCTGCTGCATAAAGCCTTGGGGAAGTCTCACACAGAAATGCAAAACTTGGCAAAACCTTACCAACTATGATAGATTAAAAAAAGAGGTTTCCCTGCTGCTTATTTGTCTTTGTTCTGCATGGATAGGCTAGATTTAGGAGAGGGAAACACACAGGAACTGCTGAAGATAGAGCAGCTTAACCAGAAGGAAGTTATCCTCTCTGTGCCCCGCTGGTAAGTTTCCACAGTTATATGGTAGAGTGACCCAGCATGGGACACAATGAATTTTCAGCCAAAGAAAGCCAGCTAAAACAGAAGTCCAGCGGTATCTTCAGCTCCAGCAGCACCTTCATGAGCTTTTGTGGGTCACAGTGAGTCACAAAAGCTGATATAGACATAAATGTTGTTAGCCTTTAAAGATCTCACTGGAATTTTGTTTTATTTTGCTACAATAGACTAACATGGCTACTCCTTTGTAGTCATCTGAGAAAGAAGAGTTGGTTTTTATATCCCATTTTCCTCTACTTTAAGGAATCTCAAAGAGGCTTACAATTGCCTTTCCCTTCCTGACCCTACAACATACACTTTGTGAGGTAGGTGGGGCTGAGAGAGTTTTGAGAGAACTGTGATTGGCCCAAGGTCACCCAGCAGGCTTCGTGTGGAGGAGTGGGGGGTGGAATCAAATCCAGATCTCCAGATTATAGCTTGCCACTCTTAGCCACAACATGCTGGCATGATCTTTCTTTTTATGATGCAGTACAGACAATCAGGTGTGGCTATTATATGATGTAAAGTCAAAGCTGCATAAGAGCAATGGAAGTACTTCATAAAGTGGCATATACTTTTGAGTCCTTTTCCTGTGGTCACCAGAAGGGAGAACACTTTTTGACACTGACCAAAACGTTTATTAAAAGCAATTTAGGCCCATCCTATACATTAGGGATCACCAATATTATAGGGATGCCAACCTCCTGGTGGGGGCAGGAGATCCCAAGTCCTGTTGCCCACTACAAGAGAAAAATTAAGAGGAGGAAACATATCAGTGTACAGGAAGTAACAAAGGATTGCTCTAGGGATCATTGGAAACTCTATGGTTTTCAAGACTCTATGGATTAACAGGATATCCCCTCAGCACTGCTGCTATAATAAGATATTTTGGCCTAATTATAATGGGAAACATTGCTCTTTTCATGACGATATCTTCTTGTGGTGCAAAGACATCTTCTTGTGGTGCCTCAGCACTGATGTTCAAGTAACATCACAATATAAACAAACTCCAGCAGAGGATTGGTTAACAGAACCACAGTAGCAGCCTCTGTTGTGAGCAGCCCAGATGTTAAAACCAATATTTGAAATTTCCAGACATAGCTTTTATGATTCTACTCCTGCCCATGACATTTCCAGTCGTATCTGAATCAATACTCAAATGGAAAAAAAAACAGATCAATACTGAAATGAAAAAATGGATCAATATTGAAATGAAATTGCCGTTGCTCCTTTTATTTCTCTCCCCCAGAATTGGCTTTACAGTGGATGCTTCTCTCCACTTAAAAACCCCATAGACTGCAGTCTTCATTTTGACCACCAGATGTCACTATGGTGTTGGACATAATGCTGGATGTTAGGCCCAGCCACAAGTCCTTTGATTGGTCAAAATGACTGTAAGAGTTGTCAGTAACATTCCTGGGCTGATAGTTCAAATCCTTCCACCTCACCAAAGACTCAAATACAACCCTGTGCACTAAAGAAATCTCTGTATATAACAATGCATACAAAATGGAATATCTGACTTTCCTTATCCTAGACCAAACATCCTTGCTAACTGACAATGGAATATTCCAGAGCGATCTGGGCCGTGGGTCATTGGCTCCGCTTGTGTGTAACTTTAGGAGGAAGATCACGGACCTGTGAGTTACTTTAGACTGGAATTCCTTCTCTCCCTGTCAAGGAAGTCTTTCACTGAAAGTCACAAGAGGGGTAAGGAAGTTGGCATGGCTTGTGCGGTCTGCTTTTATCTCCTCTGTGAATAAACAGCCAGCTTAGATTTCCTAAGCTATCATTACAGCACCTTTAGCATGGCCAAAGAAGAAGATCTGCAGATGGGATACTGTTCTTTAAAACAGTTTCTACAGTGGCAGTGTTGGAAATAGGGTTGCCAGATCAAACTCAAGAAATATCTGGGGACTTTGGGGGTGGAGGCAGGAGATTTTGGTGGTGGAGCCAGGAGTAAGGGTGTGACAAGCATGATTGAACTCCAAAGGGAGTTCTGGCAATCACATTTAAAGGGACTGCACACCTTTCAAATGCCTTCCCTCCATCTGGAAATAATGGATAGCGGCACCTTCTCTTGGGGCTCATAGAATTGGACTCCCTGGTCCAATCTCTTTGAAACTTGGAGGGTGTTTTGAGGAGAGGCACAGGATACTATGCTAAAAATTTGGTGCCTCCACCTAAAAAAACAGCCCCCAAAGTCTCAGATACTCACATCAATTTTCTGTTATATCCTATGGCAATCAGTCTCCATAAGCCCAGCAGACTTATTATTATTACTGCTACTACTACTTCTACAACTACATTGTAATATATAATGAAATAATTATACAACTCACGGCCCGATTGCTAACAGACCACAAATCGGTATCAGTCCACGGACCTGGGGTTGGGGGCCCCTGGTTTAATTCCTTTATGCTCAGCCTTTCTCACCACTGGGGACTCAAAGCAACTTATGTTGTTTTCCTCTGGAACACATAAAGCTACTTTATACCGAGTCAGCTAATACTGTCCACTCTTATGGGCAGCAGCTGTTGAGGATCTCCACTATAAGTCTTTCCCATCATCTGCTACCTGATCGTTTTAACTGGATATACTGGGGATTGAACCAGGGACCTTCTGCATGTAAAGCAGATGTTCCTCTACTGAGCCAGGGCTTATCCCTGTGCAACGTGTAGAAGAACATATCTTCAAAGAGGCAAGAATGGATGTGAGTTCCTTTAAAAACAGTTGGGCACTTCAAAATATTTCCCCACAGACAACAAGTACTACAGTCACTCAGATAAGATTCTATATTGTCCCTTTTGCCTTAAGTTGATGCGTTGTAACTGGTCACTATATTTCTCCTCTAACATTGGAAGGAAGCTGTGGAATCTTTTTTAATGGCTGGATCAGTCATGGATTGTTTAGTTTTAGTTCATCCTCTCATAATGCAAGTTGGGTCTATAAAATTTTACGATGGTTTTGTCCATATGTGCTTTGTAGGGCACTGTCAGTTTCATGGATGAGGTAAACTGGCATGACTCCAGTGAGCTTAAATCCACACCAGCTGAGGATCGAAACCCACACATGTACCAGTCTCTACAGGTAATACTTCTGTGTGGAATTATGTTGACTTCTAACAGACAGAGACAGATGAAGATTTTGGAAATGGAGGGTTATGGAAATCTGAATTCTGAGCATAACTTTTCACCTCAGGTTCAGATTTTACGCCTCTTAGAGAGTTAAAAGGCCGGATGATTGTTAGAAGGAATGAGGGGAGTAAAGGTACATAAACCTGTCATCAGAATGGCATTCCACAGTTTCAAATAAAACATTGGAAGACATACTACCCTGACATGTAAGAGAGAGAAAGGGAGAAAGGTTTCAGTTTCAGACACAATGTTAAACTTTGCATTATGACATGCATCATGACCGTTTCCATATGCCACTAATGCCCAAAACATGTGCCATGAGAAATATATTAAATTAAATAATTAAACAGTACTGTGAGCTCAAAGTGCCCATCTACAGAGGAGGATGCCTGCTCTTTCTCTGCATGATGGAAGAGCAAAATGGGCCATCCATTTTTTACTCAGAAAAGAAGTGTACCTCAGCTGTTAGAACGTTCTAGTGGCAGCTTTAAAAGATTAGGCATTTGTTTAAGAGCTTGTTATGCCTAGCAATGACTCCAAAGCCACTGGAATGCATGACACACCACAGCAAAGGATAAAGTTATATAGTTTAAAATGTAGCTGGGTTCTTGGAGCTGAACTCCAGAAATAGTCACAAGCCTGCTACTGCTTTTGCGAACTGAGGTTTATTTAGGAAGTAGCATTGTCTATGTTATTTCCCATCTGCATCACCTGTACCAACAAAGATAGCTATTCAGTATGCAAGAGACTATGGTAGGGTTGCCAGTCTCTCTGGTGGAGATAGGGTTCCCCCTCCACTAGGCCCTGTCCCCAGCACCTGATCAGCTGGCAGGGGAGCTTACCTGGAGAAAGATTAAAGCCTAGGTCTCTAGCCCAGGGGTGTCAAATGTGCAGCCCGTGGGCTGATCCAGCCCCCAGAGGGTTTGTATGCAACCCACAACCAACTGGCTGATGTCTGCTTCCTTCTTTTCTTTTGCTTTCTTCTGCATCACAGCTTGCTTTGCCAGGCTCTCTCAATCTCACAGCAGAGCTACTGAGCCAAGCTCAGGAGCGATACAAAGAATTGCACAGGAGAGATACAAAGAAAGCACCTTTAAGACCAATAAAGTTTTATTCAAGGTATGAGCTTTTCGCCTTGTTTGAGATATGTTGATATATATTGATATACATATACATATTTGTTGGGCTTGTTATGCCAAAGCTCTCCTGGGTGCAACTGGGTTCCCCTCCTCTTTTTCACTGTATTCAGGCCTTCATGATCCAGCCTTTCTTTGTAGGAAAGCAATGTGAACTATTTAGATGATGAATAACAACTAGCCAGTGAGGTGGAGTGTGTCCAGACCAAGAGAGTGTGTCCAGACAAAGTTCACCCAGCACATTTCCTTTCTAGATTTTGAGCTACCTGGATTTCCTCAGATAGTAGGCTGATCCTGACCACTATACTTTGCTTTCTCTCTATTCTTGCATTGTTACACAGGAGTTATAGTTATTTCTCATGGGAAGACTACAGTTTTGTAGACAAACACATAGCCCTCAGTCTTTGTCATGGCGTCTTCACATGTTCTTGACCAGCACATCAAACAACTTATGTACAAAAGTTTGCAATGCACAGTCATTTCATGTTTTCCTCTGGGTCTTAGGCTCAGAGCACTAACCATGAGATTTCAATATGATAATGAGATGTCAATAAATCAAAAGTAGTTTTGCAACCTATGGATACACACCTGAACAGCATACTCAAGATTGCTACAGAACAGACATTGTCTCTAGTTTTTGATACAATAATTCAGAGTAAGAGGGTCATTTATCAGAGACTGTTAATAAAATATTGCAAGTGTGCTAATGTTATAAGCATGTTTTATTTCAAGTTTTAAACAAATCGTTAATTGTGTTTGTCTATGTCCTTTATAAAGTTTATATCTCTGTTACCGGCATTATATTTTATGGCACACATGGTCTGGCCTGACAAGGTCCCATCTATGCCAAATGCACATAACGAATGAATCTGACACCTCTGCTCTAGCCCGTGTCACAAGGAAGTGACATCATGACACTAGCAATGTCTAGGTGACAATCTGGTATTTGGGGGGAAACTATGGTAGAAGCCAGTTTTACCATAGAGTTTTTGCCCAAATAACAGAGCATCATCTGGACGTTGTTGGTGTCATGATGTAATTTCCTGTGTGATGCCAGCTGGAGGCCTAGGTCTTTTTCTTTCTCCAGATAAGTTCTCTTCCTTCCCTTGTCAGTCTATACCACCGGCCCCTGGAGGAAACTGACCCCGTAAAGAGCTGCCCCTGGAACTTCGTACCAATTGGAAAAGTGGGGAATGTGAAATAATGGGGTGGATTTACATGCAACTGGAAAATCGGTTGCAGAAAAGCAAAAGCCCAAAAAGCAATGGAGTGGAGCACATGTGTGTTGTAGGGGGCAAGTCAGCATGCCTGGACATGGAGAAGGTGCTACATCCCTCTAAATGTACATGTGTTATCTCCTTGAATAGGATTCCTCCCTTTGTTCTTAACCTTGGGGCTGCTCTCTGATTCCTCCTCTCTTTCTGGCCTTTTGTTCTCTCTAGTCCTCTATGTGGCTCTTCATGGAGTCGCACTTCTCTACAAGGTGTCTCCTGTAGAAACAATGCCTTCATACTTCCCTACACATGATGCTGCAGGGAAAGTACTCTTTAGAGAAGAAGAGGATGATGATATTGGATTTATACCCCACTCTTTACTCTGAAGCTCAGAGTAGCTTATAATCTCCTTTACGTTCCACCCCCCTCCCCACACACACAACAGACACCCTGTGAGGTGGGTGGGGCTGAGAGAGCTCTCTCAAAGCTGAGCTTTCAAGGACAGCTCTGCAAGAGCTATGGCTGACCCAAGGCCATTCCAGCAGCTGCAAGCAGAGGAGTGGGGAATCAAACCCAGTTCTCCCAGATAAGATAGTGCACTTAACCACTACACCAAACTGGCTTTCTCAAATTAGGCTTCTGTCTCTCTTGTTGACTGCACCTGAATGTGAACTAAAACTATTTGAATAAATGTTTTACTTCTGCAGTATATTGCTTGGGAGATTTATTTTACTTCACGTGGTATCATGCTTCTGTGATCAGGCAAACTCAGCTGTATTAACCAAATATGAAGCTGAACAAAGGAGAAAATTGCATTTTGCATCAGTATGATCAACTCTTTGGTTAGCAGTCTGGGGGGGCTCTTCCATCCAAGCCCTAAGATGATGCACACAAACTGGGGGGGGGGGAGGGAGAGAGGAGGAGGAGGAGAGAGAGACCACTAATTGGTCTCTGACTCTCGGTCCTATAAATTTAACATTAGTTCAGTCTGACTTCCAGACCAACGTTGCTATAATGTTATTTTGAAATACAGACTGCTGTCTTTTTCATTATTGTTATCAAGACACATCTGTGGTGTGGCATGAAAATAGCCTCATCCTATTAAGTAGATTAAACAGCCCTG
Source organism: Heteronotia binoei (assembly GCF_032191835.1). Taxonomy (NCBI): domain Eukaryota; kingdom Metazoa; phylum Chordata; class Lepidosauria; order Squamata; family Gekkonidae; genus Heteronotia; species Heteronotia binoei. The sequence goes on from NC_083226.1 coordinate 32,221,212, forward strand.
GGTCAGTCCCATGGGGCCATTTTTTTCCTCCTGTTTTGCACTAAAAGTTGCCTTCCAAATTTCTCTCCTTATTAAAAATTTAAACACACAATAAAGATATGTGCCTTCCGCATCCATCATAAAAAGGATCCGCTGCATCTTTACCTGCAAACTCGGCCAGATAATTGGGGGCGGGGGGAGAAAAGAATGGAGGCTGTTGCAGGAACTGCAGCAATCATCCACAGGAAAAAAGAAGAGTGGGCAAGGTGCAAGTCATGAAGGCTCCATATATACATGGTTCAGTTTAGGGCTTTTTTTGTAGAAAAAACCCAGCAGGAACTCATTTACATATCCAGCAGGAACTCAATTGCATATTAGGCCACACCTCCTATGCCAAGCCAGCCGGAACTGCGTTTCTGTGCATTGCTGCTCAAAAAAACAAAACAAAACCCTGGTTTAGTTCCAAGTACTTTATTCCTTCCACCCAATGTTCATAGACCACATTGATGAACTAAGTACCTTGCTGGCCAGTCAAGCAAAACCCAATGGCCTTCATGCATCTGGGTGATACGTGGCACCTTCCCACAAAAGCAGCAACTAGATCAACTCAGGTGCTCAGTGAGGATGGGCTCAATCTAGTCCCTGATCCCATGCCACAAATAGTTCATCCCTTTCTTTCTTCTCCAGATATGTCACTCTGGCATGGGAAGATGAGTCTGCAGCTGGCTGGGGCATGCTCAGATCCATGGTAAGAGAATACTGGACCATTTGGTTACTATAGCAGAATTTTGTCCTGTCACAGAAGCTTGATACTGAGTGCAGTAAATAAATCTCCCAAGAAGTGTAATCGCAAAAAAGGTACACTTGCGTTTATTCAGGCAGATCCAGTTCACATGCAGGTTGCAGTTGAAAGGAGAGAAAGACACCTAATCTAAAGAGTACTTTCCCTATCTCAAACGGCCAGTACCAGGAGCTCATTTGCATATTAGGCCACACACCCCTGATGTAGCCAATCCTCCAAGAGTTTACAAAAAAGAGCCTTGTAAGCTGTTGGAGGACTGGCTACATCAAGGGTGTGTGGCCTAATATGCAAACAAGCTCCTGCTAGAATTCCACCCCTGTCAGTTTGTCTAGGATCACTTGTGTGGAGTATGAGGGCACTGCACCTATAGGAGAGACCTGCAGAGACATGTGTCTCCATGGAAGGTCATGTGCAGGGAGTGAGAGGAAGGGGTCAGAGGGCAGCTCCCAGGTGTGATCATATGAGAGATTAGGTCTGCCCTAGCCACTCCTCCCCTCCAGATTTAATGTGCATGATCACATGTGCACATCTGTGCCCTGCATCCCGCTCATCCTTACCTCATCCTAGGACAGGCTGGGACCAGAGTAAATTGCTATCAGGTGCTTCTGGGTATCAAACCTCTGAAGCACATGCCTGGCATGTTTCCTGGCTATCTGAATGGCCGGGGCACACCATGCATGTGCCCCAGGCGTGCACCTGCAGGAATGTCTGAATTCTCCTCTAAGTGTGCGCGTGGCCTGTGCCTATCACGGCCACTGTGTGATTGCTGCAGTGTGCCTCTTCCTGGAGCAGCCTTTTCAAAGACAAGAGACCACCGCAGCAAATTCTCGATGTGATCACACTTGAAGAGAGGCATCCAATTCAAGAGGATAACACCCATGCACGCTTAGAGTACCCTCGAAATATCCAGGCATGCTCACTCCAACAGGAAAGTCAAGGCAAGCATCCTCCTTCTGCTGGTTCCAAAAGGGCACCCCCTTCCCCAGGCCAGTCCTAGACTGTCTCGCACCCCAGGCAAGGCTAACTTCTGGCAACACTCCCCCCCCTGCACTGATAACACCACTGAGTCACATGGAGCTGCCCAATTTGGTGCCCCCAGAAGGACGGCGCCCTAGGCAATCGCCTAGTTTGCCTAATGGCAGGGCCGGCCCTTCCCTCCTGCTATGAGAAGGAAGAAAAAAGCCAGGACTGACTCTTTGCCTTTGGAGAAGGAGATACTGTGGTTCCAATTGGAGAGAGATTGCACCCTGCACAGCCACAGGGAAAGAGGTGTCCAACCACAGAGGCATAAAAAGGCCCAGGTCTGTTCCCAAGTCCTGGGCATAAAGTTGTGAGGCACCTGCCTGGGCTGAGCAAAGCACTTTGCTGGCAGGAGGCACCCTAAGGCTTCCCAGGGTTCTGCTGCTGCTGGATCTTATCCTCGGGACTCAAGCAGCTAACAAGAAGTGGGGAATGAACAGGGGGACTATAATATAGTGGGTTCGATGCACTGAAGAGGCAAAGTGGTAGGGATCATCGGCTCTTTATTTGATACAGCACGGTAGGTGGCTGCTCTACAAAGACTGGAGAACTAGTCCAATGAGGCCAACTATATTCAACTCTGGGTTCCCGCCCAAGCACCTTATTGGATCACTCAAACTAGCAGGGGGTCTGTGATTGGTGCAGGGCAGCAGGGATTTGGATCCTGCTGCCCATTGTTCCCAAGTTCCGTTCGTATGGCTCCAATGAACCAGGCAGGAACACTTCATTCAGTCTTCACTTGAGTCCAGTACACAACAGGGACCTTCAGCCCCACTGCCTCCGACTCCCTTGGCTTGCAATCCTAGAAATATATCAGATGCTATGGAGTCTGAAGGCATTCCAGTGGGAAGAGCTGCTTTGGCAGTTGTTGAGGGAGAGACAGCAGGTTTGCACTATTTACAAGGAGACTGGGGTCTATATGCCCTGGACTCTTAGCTGGATTGTGGGTCTCCAGCCTCCAGATGAGGGTTGGAGACCTCCCACTATTAAAACTGATCTCCAGAGTACAGAGATCAGCTCCCTTGGAGTTACCCAGGGCTTTTTATTTTGCAGGAAAAGCCTTGCAGGAACTTATCTGCATATTAGGCCACACCTTCTGACACCAAGCCAGCTGGAACTGCATTCAAAAAGTGCTGGGGTTTCCAACCTTCAGGTGGTGACTGAAGATCCCCTGGGATTACAACTGATCTCCAGGCAACAGAGATCCATTCACTTGGAGAAAATGACTGCTTTGTAGGATTGCTGGGTCTGTGTTGGAAAATACTTGGAGACTTTGAGGATGGATCCAGGAGAGGGCAGGGTTTGGGAAGGGGAGGGGCCTCAACTTAGTACAGTGCCATAGGGTCCACCCTTCAAAGCAGCCATTTTCTCCACAGGAGCTGATCTCTGCCAACCGGAGATCAGTTCTAAAAGCAGGAGATCTCCAGGACCCACCTGGAGGCTGGCAACCATACTGCTTTGCAAGATGGCGTCTATGGCATTATACCTATCAAAGTCTCTCCTCTTCCCAAACCCCTCCCTCCTCAGGCTCCACTCCTAAAATCTCCAGGTATTTCCCAACCTGGAGCTGGGAACTCTACTTGGAGGAAACGGCAGCTTTGGAGGGTGGGTTTTAGGGCATTACATCCCCACTGAACTCTTTCCCCTCCCCAGCCTGAGCCCTCACCCCCAGGCACTGCCCTCAAATACCCAGGAATCTCTGAAGCCAGAGCTCTCCCATGGCCAGGGCATAGGGTTGCCAAGTCCAATTCAAGAAATATCTGGGGACTTTGGGGGTGGAGCCAGGAGACTTTGGGGGTGGGGCCAGGAGACATGGGGGCGGAGCCAGGAGCAAGGATGTGACAAGCATAATTGAACTCCAAGAGTGTTCTGGCCATCACATTTAAAGGGACGGCACACCTTTTCAATGCCTTCCTTCCATAGGAAATAATGAAGAATAGGGGTACCTTCTTTTGGGGCTCATAGAATTGGACCCCCTGGCCCAATCCTTTTGAAATTTGGGGGGTATTTTGGGGAGAGGCACTAGATGCTATACTGAAAATTTAGCCCCTCTACCTCAAAAAACAGCCCCCCCAGAGCCCCCAATACCCACAGATCAATTCCCCATCATTCCCTATGGGACTCGTTCATGGAGGTGCATAATGGCTTTGGGGGCGGGGCTTCCCCTGCCGGCCAGCTGGCTGGGGGAGGGGGGAAGCCTGTAAAACCGGGGGATCCCCCGCTGGGCCCTGGGGATTGGGAAGCCTACCAGGGCAAGTGGAGAAGGAAAAGAATCAGGTCAGGTGGCACCACAGGCAACAGGCAGGCCCTCCTGTGACAGAGATCGTGCCTACAAGAATAATGGCATTTCAGCAGTCTAGACTAAAAGGCACATTCCCACCATGCATGGAAACGTCAGCCACACATAAGAACAACTGATGCCATCTGCTGCAGCAAACATCCTGCCTGCGCTACACTGGCGGTGCTCAAGAATTTGAAGAGGGCAGTCCTGATTCCTGACTCTCTGAAATTCTTGTTCTCCCAGCCTGTGAAGGCTCTTGCTGAGAGAAACCTTTGCTGAAATATCCCTCCCAGACTCAAAAAGGTTATGCAAAACCCACCTACCAACTGCCGTTACCATTCGTGCACCCAGCTTCTCTGTCCTGAAAGGCAATTAGCATTCTTATTACAACCGCGCCATCTCGGAGCTCACGAGATACCTCATGTCTATTTGCCAAATCTGAGGCCGAGTGCACAAGTTATAGGGAAACCAGCCTCCAGGAGGGGTCTGGGGATCCCCTGGAATTACAGCTCATCTCCAGACTACAGAGATCAGTTCATCCACAGAAAATGGATGCTTTGGAGGGTGGTCTCTGTGGCACTGTACTCCACTGAGGTCCCTGTCCTCCCTAGACTCCACCCCCAAATCTCCAAGAGTTTCCCAACCTGGAGCTGGAAACTTCCCACCCACCCACTGGTGGCCGGGGAGGACCTGTCAACCCCTAATCTCAGGTCTCCCAGCTAGCTGGAAATTCCACATCTGGTGCCCAAGTTCTCTCTTCCTATGTGTGGACGCCAGAGGACAGCAATAGAAGGGTCAAATAGGGCAGAAAAATGCCAGGAAGTTGAACTGAGGCCACTGTAACCTGGGTCTCCTAGATATCACTCAGGACGAATGAAAGGAGGAACTTATATTTCTTACAGGTATTGTCTCTCTGGTAGGGTGAAGGATCGAGCAGAAAATGAGAGGTAGCACTTTGGTCACTCTGTACTGACATTCAATGTTCCCTCTGCAGTCTTGTGAGCAAAAATTCTACTTTGTGAGCTACTGGCATTAAAGTTATGAGCTACTCCATAAATTAGTGTGCTCTGGGGTCATCCTGAGCTAAAACAAAAATGTGTGAGCTGGAGGCTATAAAATGATGAGCTAGGCTAGCACCTCAGCTTAGAGGGAACACTGCTGGCATCCTTTTATTGCTGGCAGCACTTGATGACTACCAATATATGGGAAGTTGGACTGGAAACATCACAGGCAATTGCATTGCCACAGTTTCTGCCCTTTTCCCTCAAGCTGTCATTGGCAGCTCTGGTTGGATGGGAAGGCCAAATAGACCTTCCAGATTCACTTGTTTGTGGAGGTGGAAAGACAAGGGGGAGAAAGCGGGGGTGGGGAGGGGAAGATTCCTGTGTTTATAGAGGTGTGTGAGGTCACAGGATAAAGGACAATTGTGTGTGGGGGGGTATTTCATTCCTCAGCCCCTCCCTGTTCACACTTGTAGCAACAATAGAAGCATTTATCAGTTCTTTCACACTCCTACCTTGCATACTCGGGGTAGGTTTGCCAACTTCCAGGTGAGGCCTGGAGATCTCACAGAATTACCTCAGATCTCCAAGATACAGAGATCGATTCCCCTGGAGCTTTGGAGGCTGGACAGTAATCTGCTGAGGTTCATCCCCTCCCCAGATTCCAGAATCCACTCTAAAATCTCCAGGGATTTCTCATCCTGGAGTTGGCAACCCTAACTGGGAGAGTGTGCTTTTCATTATCCTCCCAATATGTTCAATTGTCATTTTAGGGAAGAGAAGAGATTGGATTTATACGCTGGCCTTCACTCAGAGTCTCAGTGCTGTTTTCAATCTCTTTCCCTTCCTCTCCCCACAACAGACACCCTGTGAGGGAGGTGGGGCTGAGAGAGCTCTGCGAGAACTGCTCTTGAGAGAATAGCTCTGAGAGAACTTGTGACTGACCAAAGTTACCCAGCAACTGCATGTGCAGAAGTGGGGAATCAAACCTGGTTCTCCCTGGTTAGAATCCGCAGTTTTAACCACTACATCAAACTGGCAGGGCAGTGGGAGGATTTTCAAGCTTTGGTAGGCAGAAATGTGTAGCCACAACAAAACCAGGTCCCTGGTTGAATGTATTGAAGGTGGAAAACATGCAGATTATCCTGCTCTCTCAAAATGGTGGTCTTGCATTTAGATGGGATCGTCAGTAGCACATTTGTTGTTATAAGCTGCCCTGAGACCACTCATGGGATAGATAGATAGATAGATGATAGATAGATAGATAGATAGATAGATAGATAGATAGATAGATAGATAGATAGATAGATAGATAGATAGATAGATAGATGATTATTTGGGTATCTGACATTATTAGTGCCATCGTGTATTTCAAGCATATTCTCAGGTACATAATTAGCAGCTGTATCTTCTAATGCTCTAATTGAACGACAGAGCAAGGTCTTTAGCATTATGAGCTGGTTATCCAAAAATAGCAGCAGTTGCAAGAAAAAAAAAGAGAGAGGCACAATAATGTAACAGACCAGGCAAGTAACAACAGCATTAACCTCTGGGATGTGACATAAAAGGGCAGAGATGCACGCAGCTGCACTCAATTGATTTGTTTCAATATTAGAAACAAAGCTCTGATGACTCCGCAATTTAAAGAGTGCTTAGAGCTTGCCAACAAGATGTAGGGACAGGGAAGCAGGCAGAACAGAGCTATGCTTGGGAGGGAAATGATCCACTAGCTGAAGAGTGGGTGCAAAAGGGATCGAGGCACAAAACAAGTTCTCCAAGATCATGTAACATAATAGTTCTTATTAAAGCCAAGTCAAATTATGTGAAACATTTTCATTCTGTCTGGAGTATCTAAGCACTTTTTTTTTTTTAAGTGGTAATGGAGAAGCAAGATAATAGCGTGTTCTGAGAATTAGTGTGGGCACCAGCCCAGGCAGGATGGTCCTGTGGCAGCTTCTCATTGGCTCAGGGACTCCAGCCTAACAGGGTTTCAGCCAGCTAATGCTGCCAGGGAAGGGAGGAGACTTTTTATGGCATCAGCTGACAGATTTTTCCCTCCCCCCTCCTGTAAGGGTGTCTGAGGAGGAGGTGAGAATGTAAAATTTCAGGTGCAGAATTTCATTTTGCTAAGAGTCATATTTATTCTCAACTCACTCTAGCACCAGGGTGGGGACAGAGTCAGAAGCTTTCACTGAAACAGTAAAATCCAGCCTTGAGAATAGGAAATAATTTCTTGGTTGCTTCCAAAGCCACTTCCACATGGGAATCCCCCTCCCCCACCGCATATGGGTCACCCCTGTGTGGGGAGCATGAAGGTTATGTTGAGACCAACTCCAGGCTCCTGCTATTTCCTCCTACTCTGGAGAAAATACAAGCCTCAACCTCTCGACTTTAAAGGGGAACTTGCAGAGTGGCTGTGAGTTGAAGAAGCACCTGCCTGGATAGGCCCCTTCTGGGACAGGGTTGCCAACCTCCAGGTGGGGCCTGGGGATCTTCAGGATTTACAACTGATATCCATGCTACAGAGATCCATTGCCCTGGAGGAAATGGGTGCTTTGAAAGATGGATTCTATGGCATTATACCCCACTGAGTTTCCTCCCTCTCCCAGGTTCCATCCCCCCTCTGTAAATTTTCACAATTTTTCTCAAGCTGGAGTTGGCAGATCTAAAGTGCATAGTCAAAAGGGTTCAGGAGAGCTTTCTGACATGCACCATTCCCTTTCCTTTATTCTTTTTGTTCTGTTGCATAGTCAAGTCCGACTCTTTGCGACCCCATGGACCAAGTCATGGACCAAGCCACGACAGGCCCTCCTACCATCCTCCGAAGTCCACTCAAATTAATCTTAGTTATATCAGTAACGCTGTCCAGCCATCTCATCTTTTGCCATCCCCTTCTTCTTTTGCCTTCTGTCTTTCCCAGCATCAGGGTCTTCTCCAGTGAGTGCTCCCTTCTCATTTGGTGGCCAAAGTATTTGGGCTTCAGCTTCAGCATCTGACCTTCCGGGGAACAGTCTGCGTTGATTTCCCTTAGGACTGACTGATTGGATCTTCTTTCAGTCCAAGGGACTCTCAAGAGTCTTCTCCAGCACCACAACTCAAAAGCATCTATTCTTCTGCGCTCGGCCTTCCTTATGGTCCAGCACTCATAGCAATTACTACTAGGAGTACCATCATTTTGATTTTATGGACTTTTGTTGTCAGGGTGGTGTCACTACTTTTTATTATACTGCCTAGGTTTGCCATAGCTGTCCTCCCAAGGAGCAAACGTCTTTTAATTTCATGGCTACAGTCATCATCTGCAGCGATCTTGGATCTTAAGAATGGACTACTTCCATGTCTTCTCTTTCTATTTGCCAAGGAGTGATGGGGGCTGGATGTCATGATCTTAGTTTTTTTTATGTTGAGTTTCAAGCCTATTTTTGTGGTCTTCTCTTTCACCCTCAACAAGAGGTTCTTTAGGTCCTCCTCACTTTCTGCCATGAGAGTGGTGTCATCTGCATATCTGAGGTTGTTGATGTTTTTCCTGGCAATCTTACTTCTGGTTTGTGCTTCATCCAGGCCAGCATTCCACCTGATGTACTCTGAATATAAATTAAATAAGTAGGGTGACAATATACATCCTTGTCGAACTCCTTTTCCTATTCTAAACCAATCAGTTGTTCCATATCCTGTTCGGACAGTTGCTTCTTGACCCTCTTGCAGGTTTCTCAGGAGACGTGAGGTGGTCTGGTACTTCCATCTCTTTAAGGACTTGCCACAGTTTGTTGTAATCCACACAATCAAATGCTTTAGCATAGTCAATGAAGCAGAAATAGACATTTTTCTGGTACTCCTGTGCTTTCTCCATAATCCAGCAAACGTTGGCAATTTGATCTCTAGTGCCTCTACCTCTCTGAAACCCAGCTTGAACTTTCCCTTTAACCCAGTTTAAAAGGCTTATTTATCTTTCCTTGTTGAGCCACACAGTGACATTACAACATGACTTGTTAGGAAAAGTGTGGAGTGGGAGGGGTTCTGGGCTACAGGTTCCTGGTAAAATCTCTGTTCCATCAGTACCTTTCTTCAGGTGTGACAAGTAGGTTTCCCAATTCCCAGGCCTGGTGGGGAATTCCTTGCTTCCAGCTCCTGTCTCCCACCCTCAAAAACTGATGAGTGGGAGCGAAAAACCAGCACTCATAGCAATGTTCTAGGAATTTCCCCCCATCTCTTTGGTCTTGACCACAGAGATTAGGGGAAATTTCTAGAGCATCATTCAGAAATAATATCACATCTTCCCCAAACTCCAGTGTCCTAGTGTACTGCTTGCTTCTGCTGTTGTGATAGAGGCATTTTTCATGCCCTCATCTGGAAGCAGGCAAAAGTCACCCTACCTGAAAGAATGTGGAAGATTTCATTGTTTTACAAAACAACAATTGCATTAAAATGTTTTCCTCACATCTATTTTGGTGCTTTTACACACATACACAAAAGACACTAAGCCGAGAAAACAGGAAACATACCTGCACCATCAAAGGCTGCTTTGGGACTGAAGATGCAAGGAAACAACAGGTAGCATTTCCTGCCTTGGGGTGGGGAAGGGAAGTCAGCTTGACTAAATAGCATCTTTATAAGGTGTGCGCACACAGGAATTGTAATGCTGGCGAACAAGAAGCAAAAATGCAAAGCATTAAAAATCCATCAAAGTAACAACCCAGGGCAGATACGCAGGCTAACATGACAAAGAGGGCTGGCACCAGAGGATCATAAAATGAGATTGCTTTTGAATTTAGGAGCGGGTTGCTCGAAAGCAGCAATGAGATCATTTTCTAGCGGTGCCAGCAAGTGAGGTGCTGCATACATTGAAGCGTGAAGTCAGGTATCATTCTTCTTCTAACAGTAGGGGAGAAAAAGTAGCTCATTCCACAGGGAGCAGAGGAAAAGCCACCTCCACAGTGCCCTGAGCACACACTACTCATTGCTGGCAGGGCCCCTCATCAACCCATCTTCATGCCTTTCCTCTTCATCATATTGGTGCCACTGATTTTTTTTTTTAAAAACCTTTCTAGGCCACCTAGGGTTGCCAGGTCTGTGCTGGAAAATACCTGGAGACTTTGAGGGTTAGAGCCAGGAGAGGGTGGGATTTGGGGAGGGGAGGGGCCTCAGCATGGTACAGTGCCATAGAGCCACCATTTTCTCCAGGGGAGCTGATCTCTGCTGGCTGAAGATCAGCTGTGAAAGCAGGAGATCTCCAGGCCCCACCTGGAGGCTGGCAACACTAAGGCCACCCTCAGGGTTGTCACCTGGGAACTGGCAAATTCTTGGAGATTTGGGGGTGGAGCCTGGAGAGCGTGGAAATGAAGGTGGGGTGGAGAGAAGGGAGGCTGGGGAGTGAAGGAACTTTGGTGGTATATAACGCCATAAGCTAAGGTTGCCTGCCTCCAGGTGGTAAACAAAGAGAGATTCAAGGTGTAGAGATGGTAACAAAACAAAACAGAAGTCCATGAATGTAAATAACTAATGCACTGTAATAATGTTTCAAAACTAAATCATCAAAATGATATTATACAATTTGTCAATAGCAGAGAGAGTATAGCGTCCATGTAAGGTGCAAAGCTATTCAAATTCTCATAACAACTCCAATGAAGACATACAACTTCAAACCTCTCAGATGAGTAGGTATAAAAGTGCTTGTGCTGATCCTGAAAAGTTCCAATAAAGTGCTTGCAATAAAGTGCTTCATGTGTTCTTAATCACTTTCTCATATTTTTATCAGAAATTATGATTCCTGGGTGGACCGGACATATTCAAGCTTCTAACAAACCTGGAGAAAATGGCTGCTTTGGAAGGTGGACACTATAGCATTATACCCCATTAAAGTCTCTCCCCTCCCCAAGACCCTTCTCCAAGGCTCCACCCCCAAAAAATCTCCATGTATTTCCCAATCCAGAGCCAGCAGACCTACATAATGCTCACTCTCCAAAGCAGCCATTTTCTCCAAAGGAACTGACCTCTGTAGTCTGGAGATCAGTTGTAATTCCAGAAGCTCTCCAGGCCCCACCTGGGGGATGGCAACCCTGGACGCCTTAGAAAGGAGGAAAGACAGAGCCTTGAAACTGAGCAAATGCCTTTATATGTACTTTCATTATATGAACTTATATGAAGTTTCATTCATAGGGCAAAGCCTAAAGAGTTAAAGGCTTCAAGGAAATGACAGCCTTCTGGAAGACATTTGAAGGAAAATAGTTAGGTGGCACTACAGAGGTATTTTGAGAAGAAGCCCAAGACAGAAAGGAAGAATGGATCAGGGATTCAATGGGAGCTCACAGGAGTGCAGCTCCTGAACCTTCCTGAGAGATCCACCTCCTCCTTCCCACCTTGTCCATTGAATAGTAGGTGCACCTGCATAACAATCCCTGGATGGGCTTCACCACCTATTTTTCTACAAAATGACCCCTGGAATGGATGATGGAGATAACAGAAAGCAGAAAACAGCCACTGTAATACTGACAAAAAGCAGAAGAAAGTAATTCTTAAAGTCAGATTGCCAGCTTCCATATGGTGGCGAGAGATCTCCTGGGATTACAACTGATCTCCAGGTGACGGAGATAAATTCCGCTGGAGAAAATAGCCCTTTGGAAAGTGGACTCTATGGCATTATACCTTATTGAAGTCTCTTCCCTCTCAAATTCCACCCCACCCCCAAATCTCCAGGTATTTCCCAACCTAGAGCTTGCAGACCTAAGGCAAGGTAGCTTTTCTATGGGAACGACTGAGTGAAACAGGGAGTGAAATAGGTAGTCTCTTGTGAAGAAGCCCACAGAGAAATCATGTCAGGAAGTTGCCTGTTTTCTTAGCATGGGGTTATATTACCTCAGGGTGTAGCGCATGACCCAGCCTCCCAATGAAACCCAGCGAGGAAGGAACAGGACCAGAGTTAATGATGCTGGGCTAGAAAACTAATAGCTTCCCTCCCTCGGACTTTGGAGGGTTAAAGAGACATCAACATGGAACAGCAAAAACCCAGTTGTAAGTGATACTGTAAGCTTAAACTAAAGTTAGCCATTTATCTTATAATAAAATTTTAATAACATACATAGGCTGGAATGCTGGAAGCCAAGAGCAGGTCTGATTCTCCTTGAGAAATTGGGTAGAATTCAGCCTGCATAATCTCCTCTCTCTCTCTCTGTGATAAAAGCCAAATATTGGTTTTCATGTTTTTCTTTTCTTTCTTTTTTTGAAAAAGTCAAACTCGGCAGGAGTGGCACATTTCTGAGAGACTAGCCTCATAATGACAGGGACAGTGGGGATCTCTTTAATAGCACACGATTCTGCCCACTAATGTGAGCGAGGACTGGCCCCCTCACCGCAACAGAGGCTGCTGTGAGTTCCCCTTGGGTTGCATTATTGGCTAGTGAGATTACTGCTACAGGCTATCCCTGCAAGGTGGGACAGCTCCAGAAAACACTCAGACCCAGTATCCCACCTAACGTTTTGGTGGAGAATGGGCTGTGCATCTAGCAACAGCAGCTCTGGCTGTAGGTTATAACGCTACAGCCACCAATGTTCCCTCTAAGCTGGGGAATCTTGTGAGCAAAAATTCTGTTTCATGAGCTACTTGCATTAAAGTTGTGAGTGAGCGGTTTGAGGATTGCATAAATTAGTGTGCTCTGGGGTCATCCATCCTGACCTAAGACAAAAATGTGTGAGCCAGAGGCTAAAAAACTGAGCTAGCTCACACTAAGTCAGCTTAGAGAGAACACTGGTTGCCACTCTCTCATTTCCTTGACTGGCCCCTTTGTTCAGGATATGGTTTCTTATAGGGAAATACTGGAGTTGAGTCTCATTTTTACATCAATTTCACAGTACCTGATTATTAACATAAATGTGATTGCAAGGGAAACAGGTAAGTGCCTAGCCTTTCAGGGAGCATTAATCATTTTCCTCCCTGAAAAACTAGCAAGCCCTTGTATACCACACAAATGCACACACACTAGGGTTGCCATCTCTGGATTGGCTAATTCCTGGAGATTTGGAGGTGGAGGAGCTCAGCAAAGGCAAGGTTTGGGAGAGAAGGGTCCTTGGTGGAGGTCCAACTCAAGAAAAATCTGGGGACTCTGGGGGGGAAGCCAGGAGAATTTGGGGGTGGAGTCAGGAACACGGGTGTGACAAGCAGGACTGAACTTCAAAAGGAGTTCTAGATATCACATTTAAAGGGACCACGCTCCTTTTCAATGCCTTCCCTCCATTTGGAATAATGGGGGTCCAGAGCACCATCTTTTGGGGCTCATAGAATTGGGCTCCCTAGTCCAAACTTTTTTAAACTTGGGGGAGTTTTGAAGGAGAGGCACTGGATGCTATGCTGCAAATTTGGTGCCTCTACCTCAAAAAACAGGCCCCCCCCCCAGAGCCCCAGATACCCACAGGTCAATTTTCCATTGTACCCCATGGGAATCAGTCTCCATAGGAAATAATAGAGTGCCCAGCAGATATTCCCCCACACACTTTCTGATTACCCTGAAGCAGGGAGAGGGTCTCCAAACTGGGGGATCCCCTGCCCCCACCTGGGGACTGGCAACCTTAGTGGAGTTTAATGCCATAGAGTACACCCTTCAAAGCTGCCATTTTCTCCAGAGGAACTGATTGCTGTATTCTGATTCTGGGATGTCTCCAGGTTCCATCTGAAGGTTGGCAACTAGTTGCTAGGGGCCACCACCTATCAGTGCTGCTTTAAGCAAATATCTTCTACTGGTCAATGGCCACTAAACAGCAACTAGTAATATAAAAACATAGGGGAAAAGTCACTGCTCACTAGCCAATCTGCTAGGGTTACCCCCCCCCCCTCCTTAACAAATGGAACTCAGTTTGATAATTCATTAGCAATTTGCTGCACTGCTGATATCTCTACCACTGAATCTCAGACAGAATGCAGGGGATTCTTCACCTGTGTAGATCAGTGCAGCTTATGTGTAAACCGAAGAATGCTATTGGCTAACCGAGTAAGTTCTGCAGCTTTTACTAGTTTCAATAAATAATAACCTTCTGATAATGCGGCATGGTGCCCAAGCCTGGTGGAAATCTCTATGCAAGTCGCAAGAGCCAGTTTGGTGTAGTGGTTAAATGTGTGAACTCTTATCTGAGAAAACCTGGTTTGATTCCCCACTCCTCCACCTGCAGCTGCTGGAATGGCCTTGGGTCAGCCATAGCTCTGGCAGAGGTTGTCCTTGAAAGGACAGCTGTTGTGAGAGCCCTCTCAGCCCCACCTACCTCACAGGGTGTCTGTTGTGGGGGGAGAAGACATAGGAGATTGTAAGCCGCTCTGAGTCTCTGATATAAATATAAATCTGCAATTCTTCTTCTTCTAGAAGCAAATTTTGAAGAAGGCCCAAAAGCTCTCTAAGGGCATGGAAAATTAATGAGCAGCACTTAGGTTTATCAGAGGCTGAAAGAAGAAGCAGAAGGGGAAAAATGCTTTCAATGGTTTCATTGGTCTTCAGAGACATCTTGCTACGTATATAGATCAGGGTTGGTTCCAAGTTTCAGTGGACTCTGGGCAGAGAGTGCCAGGGGCGGGGCTCTTCTTCTATGCTTGCCAATGTGCATAGAATGTCTCCACTCACACCTCCCTACCCACCTGTGTTCTCCTCCCCCACTGTCTAGCCAGCCTCCTTAAGGTTGCCAGGTCTACACAGCCAATGCATGGAATATGGTTGCCAGATCCAAGTTGGGAAACTCCTGGAGATTTGAGGATGGAGCCTGGGGAGTACAGGGACCTCAGTGAGGTACAGTGCCATAGAGCCTACCCTCTGAAGTGTTCATTTTCTTCAGGGAGAGTGATCTCTGTAGTCTGGAGATGAGCTGCAATTCTGGAGGATCCTCAAGTCCCACCTGGAGGCTGGCATCCATATCTCCTCACCCCACCCACTAGCTCATTTTCTAGTCCTTCTAGTCCTCACACGCCTTTCCTGGACTGCACTGGACAATGCATGCAGCTGGCACCAGGGGTGGTGGGAGGGCTCACAACAAGCAGATGGGCAGCAGGGGAGGTGAGTGGCCTGGGTTGGTAGCCACTGGCCCCACCAGAAGACCTGGACCTCAGTAGTTCCCCCACCTCAGAGTACACTGATGCTGGCCCGAGTATGGATGACTTGCAACATTTTAAGAGACTTTTAATGAAATTTACATAAATCTGGTAACAGGTTTGCAAGAGGGCTCTACGCTCTTATTTATTAATAGTGCATCATTACTTAGTAGGGTTGCCAACTTCCAGGTAGTCAGGATAAGGAGAGAACCACAGGACAACAATGACTTGTACAAAAAGCCACTGCATGGAATATGGTTTCTGTGGCCCTAGAAGGTAGGACCAGAACCAATGGGTTGAGATTAAATCAAAAGAGTTTCCAGCTCAACATTAGGAAGAACTTCCTGACGGTTAGAGCAATTCCTCAGTGGAACAGGCTTCCTCAGGAGGTGGTGGGCTCTCCTTCCTTGGAGGTTTTTAAACAGAGGCTAGATGGCCATCTGACAGCACTGAAGATCCTGTGAATTTAGGAGGAGGTGTTTGTGAGTTTCCTGCATTGTGCAGGGGTTGGACTAGATGACTCTAGAGGTCCCTTCCAGCTCTATGATTCTATGAAAAATGGACTGTGGTAGGAGAATTTTCCTCTGCAGTTGACAATTTATGCTTGGCATGAATGTGAATGTATCGGAGTGATCTGGAACGTAGTATTGGAACAAATGTATTGCAGTGATCTGGACTAGCTAGAGAGCTACATTGAAGGCGATTCTGAGGTGTCCAGTATAAGATTCCAGCACTGAACAGTGATTACTAATGAGGCATTAAAAAGGTAAAGGTAGTCCCCTGTGCAAGCACCAGTTGTTTCTGACTCTGGGGTGACATCGCATCACGACATTTTCATGGCAGACTTTTTACAGGGTGGTTTGCCATTGCCTTCCCCAGTCATCAACACTTTCCCCCCATCAAGCTGGGTACTCATTTTACTGACCTCAGAAGGATTGAAGGCTGAGTCAACCTTGAGCTGGCTACCTGAGCCCAGCTTTTGCCAGGATCGAACTCAGGTTGTGAGCAGAGAGTTCGGACTGCAGCTTCATCACTCTGCGCCACTACGATGCACAAATAATGAAGAACGATACTGCACAAGCACTTTATTGAATTATATGAGTTTATTTATGTATCAACATACAGGGAACTATTGCATCTTGATGATTTAAATTCATTTTATGAAGTTATTTATCTGTAGCACATATTGTATTTTACTAAATACATTGTGAAAAGTTTGCGAGTTGACTCACTACAGTCTATTTTTATATAAGTCAACTTCTAGGTAGTGGCTGGAGAGCTCATGCAATTCTGACTGATCTCCCTTCTGCAGGGCTTTTTTTGAGCAGGAACGCAGTTCCGGCTGGCTTGTTGTCAGGGGGTGTGGCCTAATATGCAAATGAGGTCCTGCTGAGCTTTTTCTACAAAAAGCCTTATATGAAACAATGGTGATGCCAGGGTGTGTGGCCTAATATGCAAACGAGGTCCTGCTGGGCTTTTTCTACAAAGAAAGCCCTGCCCTTCTGAGATCCCAAACTCCACCCTCCCCAGGCTCCAGCCCCAAAATCTCCACAAATTTTCCCAACCTGAAGCTGGCAACCCTATTATTTAGGATTGAATGCTGAATGCTGTACTGGACATAGAAGGATCTCCATTAACAGCTTTGGTGTGGGGATGAACTGGAAGCCCCAGGGACAGATGTATCCTGTTGTGGATGTCTACCTTATCCTTCTCCACTACCCACCCAGAGACAAGAGGCTGAAAGAAGAGTGTTCTTGTTGTGGCAGTGGGTCTTCCTAGCAGCCCCATTTGGGAGGATAGGCTGTGGGTCTGGTCCACAAACCTCCATCCCCTGGTAGTTCTCTAATAAAACTAGCTCCTCCCCAAACATCTGCATTAAACAGGTAAGGAAGAGACATGAATAAAGAATAAGTAGTGGGAACAAGAAAGGGGAACCCAGGTCATGATAGCTATGTTGTCCCCACGTAAAAGCTTCTTCCCACCATTCCATGAGCCAGTTTGGTGTAGTGGTTAAGTGTGCGGACTCTTATCTGGGAGAACCAGGTTTGATTCCCCACTCCTCCACTTGCACCTGCTGGAATGGCCTTGGGTCAGCCATAGCTCTGGCAGAGGTTGTCCTTGAAAGGGCAGCTGCTGTGAGAGCCCTCTGCAGCCCCACCCACCTCACAGGGTGTCTGTTGTGAGGGGAGAAGACATAGGAGATTGTAAGCCGCTCTGAGTCTCTGATTCAGGGAGAAGGGCGGGATATAAATCTGCAATTCTTCTTCCATCACAATTTCTCAATACTGTCATTGTCTAGCATGACCAAAAAACACAACCCACTAGAGTGAGCCACAGGGACCCTATTACTCCAGTTTTGTCCCTTCAACACTGGCTCAGAACTTGTTTCCAGGCCTCCTCAAAGGTGCTCGTGTAGGTTGGTGGCAACTTGAAAGAGGGCCTTCTTGGTCTTGGCACCAAAGCTATGGAACTCTTACCCCAGGGGAATTTGTCTCCTTCTGTCACTGTCTTCCTGCCAGCGGTAAAGACCCTCATTGTTTCATCTGGCATTCCTGCTGTGATCCTTCCCATGTGCCCTATGTTGTAATTACTTTTTTCTGTGCTGTTTCATTTAGTTTTGGTTTCAATAATTTTATACAATGTGTTTTTATAATGCTTGTTTTACCTATTACGCACCTTGGTGGTGACCTGGATAGCTTGGGCTAGCCTGATCTCATCAAACCTCAAAAGCTAAGCAGGCTTAGCCCTGGTTGGTGTTTGGATGAGAGACCACCAAGGAAGTCTAAGGTTGCTATGTAGAGGAAGGCAATGGCAAACCACCTCTGAAAGTCTTTTGTCTTGAAAACCCTCTGAGGCTACTGTAAGTCTGCTACAACTTGATGGCACTTCACACACACACCCCCACACACCCTAGGTGGCCCTGATGGAGCCAAAAGACAGGGTGAAAAATTTGTAAATAAATCAATAAAACCCAGGATGGGAACCTGAGTTGCTACAATAGACAAGATGCTTAATTGGGAGGGGTAAATAATGACAGAAGAATATTTAGTTTCTGCTCCAGTGGGGACCCTAAACTCAGGGTCAGCCCTTCCACTAGGCAAACTAGGTGATTGCCTACGGAGCTGGCCTTCTGGAGACACCAAACTGGGCACACCCCCCCCCCCTGTGACTCAGAGACATTATTAGAGCAGGGAGGGCACCAGAAGTTAGCCTTGCCTAGGGTGCCGGACAGTCTACGCCTAAGATCATCCAAGTTCTTACCAAAGTCAACCCTGCTTAGCTTCCAAGATCTGACAAGATAGGGCTTGCCTGGGCTATCCAAATCAGAGCCTCCCTATTAGATTTTGAGTTGAACAGCCTTTCCCCCCATTTTTGCATGTCCTTTCAGGACTCAGATTTATGGATTTTCTTCTAGGAAGCTGACATTCTGCAAGTTATAGCTTAGGTTAGCCTGTCTTCCACTGCCTGTTCTTTGGAAAGCAGATGCAATATTAATTTCTCTGCATTTAAAGATGGGGTGGAGCCCAGAACTGCATCTGCTCTGCAGCAGGGAAGATTAATGTGAAAGAATTACCGAGTGATTAACGAGAACTTTAGAAGAAGCTTTTAATGAAATTAAAATAAAGTCTCCGCTGGCACATCGTTCTCTTACCTACACGTGGCCTCCTGCCTCTCCACAGGTGCCAACAATGTTCATGGAAATTATACATGCAGGAAGGGGAATCAGCGTTCATTTTCTAATTCCTGAAAGTTAGCACGTTTTATTTCTTCCGCCCATATGGGCAAGAAGCTAAGCTCGCAGATAAAATATGGCCTTGGCATACAAACAGTTTTGCATTTGCAAAGTGTGAAATTCTAGGCAGGTTTTAAGAGACTTTTTCATTTGTGGGGCGGGGGGTGGGGGAGAAAGCATTGGAGTCTGTTTCTGGCATGTTTCTTAAAAAGCAAGTTTGGTGTAGTGGTTAAGAGTGGCAGGCTCTAATCTGGAGAACCAGGTATGATTCCTCACTCCTCCATATGCAGCTGCTGGGTGACCATGGTTCAGTCATAGTTCCCTTAGAGAAGTTCTCTCAAGAGCAGTTCTCTCATAGGGTGTATGTTGTGGGGAGAAGAAGGGAAGGAGATTTAAGCTGCTTGGAGATGCCGAGTGAAGGGTGGGGTATAAATACAATCTCCTCCTCCTCCCCCCACAGGTGAATTGGGCATTTGGAGGTCTAGCAGCAAATATTAGCTGGTAGTCCTGTATGAGTTTATTAATTATTTATTCAAGTGGTTTCTGGGCCACCTCATCAGAGTCTTGCTCAAGTAAAATAAAAAAAAAGTTACTGGTATACAAAAAAATGAACCTCAGACCAGATCATTAAAAAGCTGGGAAGATAAAATCCATCATTAAATGCCTGAGAAAGAAGATGGGCTATGACCTGGTGCCTTGAAGAAAGTAAGCTTTGAGAGAGAGGGTGCTCCACAGATGAGGTGCCACCACAGAAAATGCCCTGTCTCTAACCACCCACCTCACTTATAAGAGTAGGGGCAAGGGCAGCAGGTTGTGAGAGGCAAATCTTAACTGTTGGGGTAGATAGTATGTAGTGTTGCTAGGTCTGGGTAAATTCCTGGAGATTTTAGGGGTGGAGTCTTGGGAGGGGAGGGGCCTCAATGGGTATAATTCCATAGAGTCTACCTTCCAAAGCAGCAATTTTCTCCAGGCAAACTGATATCTGTAACCTGGAGACACACTGTTATTCTGGTAGATCTCCAGCCACCACCAAGCAACCTTATGAGGAGACAGTCCTTCAATAGCACTCTGGAATTCTCAAACAGCCCCCCAGTCCAATTTTAATAATGGTTGTTTTCACAGCCCTCTTTACACACATTTTACAAATTAATAAAATTATTTTCATTTGCAGGAAAAAAAAGAAACACACACCCCATTTCCCTTGCTGCAAATTCAGGGGAAAGTTCTGCATATGCTTCTACAACAAAGTTTGAGTCCAGTGGCACTTTTAAGATGCATACACACGGATAATAATTATTATATGGTGCTGCGTGTGCTATTACCAGGAGATCCTAAGATCGTCTGGCTCACAAAAGCTTATACCCAAAATTAAACTGTGCTGGTCTTAAAAGTGCCACTCGACTCAGACTTTGTTCTGTTGCTTCAGACCAACATGGTTGCTCCCCTGGATCTACTTACAGTTCTAGTGAGGCTAGTTCTGAGTATTAAATCTGACCTTAATAAAATGTGTGCTTAATAAAATGTATTAATGGTGTGCTTAATGAAAAGAATACCGACCTGCTCTGCAGCTGGTTTCTAGACTGACTTTAAAAGCAAGGTAGAACTTTGAGAAAAGAGTCATTCTGGGTCTTTTTTTTTTTTTTAAAAAAACCCCTTCTAGTTAAAAATAGATTTCTTTCTTTTTGATAATAAAACTGACACTGTGTAAAATGGCCTTGGCAACAGGATAACATTATGTACCAATGTTATCGAGCGACAATGAATGGGGTATAAACCCTCTGATATTTCACAGCTAAAAATAGGTTAATGCCACTGTGTGTACTTGTAACATTTCGCACCAAGGATTGCTGCACAAGCTCCCCACCACCTACCCCCACATTGCAGAAAGGTTTTTCTCTGAATGCTAAACGTTATACTTTACTTTGCAATTGCCAGTCTTGCAGTGGTTTTTGAAGCAGACTGTATTAGTAGGTAAATAAATGACATTTTAAACAAGAAATAAAAAATAGTTCTTAAGTGCTTAATCCCACCGTGTAAATTTAGCTGCAATTCCAACACACTCAACTATGTCTGTAATAAGAATGGATGAAGTTAGAAAGGGCAGGAACTAAGCAGAACACATTTCATGTCTCCTAGTATTTATATGCAGACTCACTGGTGTCAAGAATATGCATCTTCCTCACTGCCTTTTCAGGGATTTACTTCCTAGAGATTCAGGAGTGAAGACAAAGATTCCCATTTTGACAAATGCACTTTTTAACTATAACATTTTAAAGACATTACTTATAGACATGGACCATTTTGTAGAAAAATAGGTGGTGGAGCTCATTAGTATAACTCATTAGCATATCCCCCCAGCCAAAAGCAACCCGATGCAAGTAAGGAGAGCCCTGGGTGAGCGAGGCCTGCTTGGGCTGGTTAGAGATCCAGCCAGTCCAAGCAGGCCTTGCTTGCCTGGGGCTCTCCTGGGTTGCCCTCAACCCCAACCAAAAGGCCAGCAAGCCACCCACCACCCAAAATCACATAAGAAGTGGAGAAAGGGTGGTGCGGGCTTCTCCAGGGGTTAATGTGGGCTGCTGGGGGCATGGCAAAGCTCCTGGTGGCTGGCTGGCTGGCTACCCACTCTCCTAATCCAGGGATTGTTATGCAGCTGCACCTACTATTCAATGAACAAGGTAGGTGGGGGGAGAAGAAGGGGAACCCTCAGAAAGGTTCAGGAGCTCTGCTTCTGTGAGCTCCTACTGAATCTGAGGCCTGCTTATAAACCGGTTTCTCACTAGATCTAATCCTGGTTAGCCCTGTCCCCAAGCTGACATTCTACAATAAAATCATAGAATCATAGTCATAGAGTTGGTTTATTTGATTCTATTTGTGTGTGCACTGCTGCTTGTTACGAATTTATTTTATTTATGCTATTATTTGGATTTATATCTCCACCGTCCTCACAAGTGGGTTCAGGGTGGGTCACAACATAATTAAAACAATTAAATTGATAAAACAATTTAAAAACAGTTAACTAGATAAAAGATGGAGGGTTTCATAAACATAAATCCATAGCTGAACAACGAAATGGTATAAATAAAATCACACAATGCCTATGTTCTAAATGAGAATCATCAAAATGCGCAGCATTGAATGAGCAAAGCGGAATTTCACTAGATTCAGCTTTTCTCCTTCTTCCATGATGAGCTATACCTGCAAAAAATTCTTTCTTCTACACCACTTTTAAGGGTATCCTTTGGTCCCCATAAGCAAATGATACTCAACATGGTGCCCACCAATAGCTCCCAAGTATCTTCTTCCTTGTGCCTCAAACCAAAGAGCCAGTCCTGGCTTTCATCCCCTTCACTGGAGTCAGAAGTGCTCCAGAAGAGCTCAAGGAGCATTACCGTTATGACTCCTGAGAGCTCCCATTTGGAAACAACAGCTGTTTCCATCTCAGATGGACTCTTAACTTACAATCTCCCAGCATTTTATGGCTGGTCCCTGCCTCACTAGCAGCCATTTTGTGCCCTGATTAGAGAACACATTTTTGTCCGTTCTGGTGTGATTGGGTTCTGAAGAGATCTGCCCTTCAGGCATTTCCCAGGCCTGCTTAACATGACAGTAACTCTGTACTGCATCTTTCACCTGCATCCTGGAGTGGGGGGGAAGTGCTTTGCAGTGCCACCGTATGTGATTCCAGTCTAAGCCCAAGGAGTAACTCTGTAGAAGACTGCACTTTTAGTAAAGTATGTATAAGTAATAAAACTGCAATTGGACAGAAGAACAGACATCTGGAAAAGCAGTTGGAATGCTTCCTAGCTTGATTTAGTGATAGTATTTACAAGGTTCCCCCCACACAACTGGATGGATTCAAAGCAAATAACAAACAAGACAGCCATGTGACAGCTACACTAACATATTGGGTTTGTACTAGTTTGTGATGGCTTTTCCCAAAGAATCCTGGAAATTGTAGTTGAGACACTGAAAATGCTCTATTAGAGACCCCTAGCCTCTTTTGCAGAACTACAATTCCCAGTCTTCCCTGAAAACAGGGAACAAATGTTAAATCAGTAGAAAGTCTGCAGGGCAGAAATGACCTGAGAGGGCTTTCAGTCTGTCAGGATTTTATGGTGACCTTTGAGAACATGGCTTTGGCTAAGCTTGTCGAAAAATACCCTACCCAGCAAAGTAACACATCTGGTAAGGCTTGCGGTGCAATCAAAATGCTGCAAAATGAAGAAACTGTGGATGACATTTGATTGGCAACTCATTCCACAAGCATTCAAGGAGGAAGGATTGATCCCACTCTACACTGGAAAATTCCACAAACTTTGATAGCACCCATTTTATTTTATAAAGCAGGGAGAAGGAATCCCAACTGCAGTCACAATTCTTTTGCTGCTTCCTCTGCCTTTTCTACCAGGGCTTTTCTTGAGTAGGAACGCACAGGAATCCAGTTCTGGCTGGCTTGGCACCAGGGGTGTATGGCCTAATATGCAAATGAGTTCCTGCTGGGCTTTTTCTCTAAAAAGTCCTGTGTGAAACAATGGTGATGTCAGGGGGTGCGCATCTGTAGGCAACAGGGCTTTTTTTGCTAGAAAAAGCCCAGCAGGAATGCATTTGCATATTAGGCCACACACCCTGATGCCAAGCCAGCTGGAACTGCATTCCTGAGCATTCTTCCTCAAAAAACAGCCCTGCCTCTAGCATCTGAACATTGGGGGAAAGAAAGAAATGGACAGAATTTTAGTGGCAGAGTAGCACAAAATCCAGCAGCCACCAGGATTAGGAGAAGGACAAGGAACAGGCAGTGATGGCCAGCAGAAGACTGCAAGGAAGGGTGGGGAGGTGAACTGGTTATAGGGCACTGGAGTAGAGATGGTGGTATGGGAGAAATATGGTTTCTCTTTCCCCACAAGACATCCATCTCCCATTCTTGTTACATTATAAAGGTAAAGGTAGTTCCCTGTGCAAGCACCAGTCGTTTCTGACTCTGGGGTGATGTTGCTTTCACGTTTTCACAGCAGACTTTTTACAGGGTGGTTTGCCATTGCCTTCCCCAGCCATCTACACTTTCCCCCCAGCAAGCTGGGTATTCATTTTACTGACCTCGGAAGGATGGAAGGCTGAGTCGACCTAAAACCACCTTCCGCTGGGATCGAATTCAGGTTGTGGGCAGAGAGTTCAGACTGCAGTACTGCAGCTTTACCACTCTGTGCCATGGGGCATTATATTATACATTATAATGGCATACAGTTAGACATGGTTAAACATGTTCATGCTCCACTGAGTCAACAGGATTTCAATACTTGATGGTGAAATCAATGAGATGTGAGAATATTGAACTTTTGTAGATTGTTCCCAGTGATTATGGTGTATTGCAGGTCTACGACGCTGTTTAAGTTAGGAATTATTTGAAAACAGCATGCTCTGGATGTCTTGTTCGACAGGCAACCTAATGTGATAAATGAGCTTTTGGGGAAAAGGTTAATTGCTATCCACGGAGTACTAAGATATTTATATTGACAAAATTATAGGCTGGTTTATGGAAGGTATCTGCAAGAAGCACCATATGAAGGGGATGAGCATTAACTAATGGCATTCATAATTTAGCACCACAGGCTAATAATTTTAAGGAGACATTCGAAATGAAATTATATTAGAAAATTACACATCAGGGGTGGGCGTAACTGATGTGGGAAATGACTCTGATGTTCCAAACAGGATTAGTTTAATCCGAGCACTATCCAGCCAAGTTAACCGTTTCTAAATCCTGTTGATTTCAAAGGGAGGGATTTAAAAAAACCCCAAGGACTCTCCTGCTGAAATCAATGGGATTTCTAAGCATTTGAGAGGCTGCAGCCTTGTGCAATCTATGGAAAAGACAAGGTCAGATAAACCAATTTCAGGCAGATTTAAGTTAATAGCATAGACTTGCCCACAACAAGCAAAACACACATACACACACCATGTTTCAATACCCAAATAGTTTGGTTTAACTTAGCGTTGTCAGGTGTCCAGTGGCCACCAGCAGCAAGTGGGAGGGTGGGAGAAGAGTCCACCTTGCAGACTGCACTGACCGTTGACCTTTGACATTGCAGACTGGGAAGTGACTCACAGGAAATCTCAATCTGCAATTTTTCTCACTTATCAAATGTATTTAGAAAAGGAAAGCTCAGTGTCTTGCAGAACTGTAAAAAGCAACAACAACAACAGCCCAGAATGAAACCTAAAATCTCCACTTGCTTCGTTAAAAAAGCCATTTCAGGAAACACAACAACACCCATGCGGTTATATTTAATATGTTATACAAGTCCTAGTTTAGTTTGATCATAAGAGGTTTTGCAAAATCCCAGAGCAGGGGCGTCAGACTCATTTGATATGAGGGACGGATCTGACAATGAGACCTTGTCAGTCTGGGTCAGGTGTGTCATAAAATGCAACGCCAGGTAGCAGAGATATATACATTTTATAAAGGATAGAAACACAATTAAAGATTTTTAAAAAAATTAAATAAACCATGCTTAAAACATTAGCACTCATTGGTCTTTAAGGTGTTTTCTTTGTATCTTTCCCATGGGATCCAGGGAACTGGGCAAAGGAAGCCCTCGCTCTTTCTTTCCTTCCTTCCTTCCTCAGGGGACCAGGAGGGGGAGGAGCCTCAGCCAATAGAAGGCTTGGCTCAGTGGCTCTGCTGTATGATTGGGAGACTGGAAAAGCAAACTCTCCCTCCCCCTCTTCCTCCCCAAGGGAAGATGTCAAGTCCCCAGACTTTCTGTTAACACACTCCATGGTTCAACAAGAATTGTTTATTGGAACACTGAAACCGCAGGGCAGGATGCTCCTTGCAAAAACTGACAATGGCGGGAACACATCCCTTCATATACCTTAGGTTGACCATTACATTTCAAAGCTGATGGTGCCAAACTGCTCAACCCTCCCCACAAAGTTCCATTCCCATGCTCCTTCACAGGTCCAGACATAATTTCTGGGAACCAGACAATGACCTTTGTCTCCCCAGAAACTAGGCAGAACGATACTTGTGCTCAGGGCCAACACCTGAACTAGGCAAACCAGGCGGTTGCCTGGGGCGCGGCCCTGGCAATGGAGCCAGTGCAAGCCCTGGGAGGGTGCTGGAATAGCCCTCCCACCCATCCTCGCCTCCATGGCAAGGGAAATACTGATGAAAGCGACTGTAGGGAAGCCGTGCGCCTGTGCTGTAGAGCGTGCTGTGGGGCTGCCCACCACTCTGCCGGCTGCGTCACAGCAGGAGCAGAGCTAGGGCAACCTCACAGCGCACTCTGCAGTGAAGTCACACAGCTGCTCTGTGCGCTTTTGGAGGGGGTGGAGCACCCTGCCTAGGGTGCTGTTCTGCCTCGGGTCGCTGCTGCTTGTGCTTGTTATAGAAAAGAGATAGTGCCAGCCAGCAGGGTGGCGATGAAAGCAAGAGCAAGGCACAAGGTTACTACAGTACATTAAGCAAGATAATAAACAATGGCAAGAGACCCTCATGACAGAGGAGCCTCAGTCAATGGAGAAAATAGAGGTTTTGTTCTGTAGCTCCTGTGCGATTGAGCAGGCCTCGCAAAGCAAACTGGTATGCAGAAGGAAGCAAGATATAGGGAGAAGGAAGCAGATGACAGCCAGTTGCTTGGGGGCCTGATAGGAGCCCTCTGAGGGCCTGATTCGGCCCCCAAGCCACATGTTTGACACCTGTGCCCTAAACGTTTCCAGAGGTTGCCGACTGTAGCCTGGCAACCCTAGGAAACCTTCAGCTATTTCCCACCTACATGGCTACAGAGCAGGGCAGGTTCTGTCAAGGAGTCAATAAATGGTCTCAAGCAGAGGTTTTCAGAGGGACAGCCACAGCCTCTGCTACAGTTGCCTCTGCTGCTTTATTGTTACCCTTCTTTGCTTTACTTGCTCAAACCCAGAAGTGCCATAATCAGTCCTCCTTGCTCCCTGAGGTGTCTTTAAAAGCAGTCCAAAAAGGGTAGTCATGCCTCTGACCTAGGCCGTAAGATGGAGCCTTCAAAAAGATTTTGAGAAACAAATTATTTCTTTCCTGAGCATTCAGACTAGGAGGGGGACAAAATGCATGTGACCACATGGTTCAATGATCACATCGGCTGGAGGGGAAAACAAAATGTACTGGGACAATGCAGCATTTGGGGCCAAGGAAGGCCTTGCCCCCACACTGATTCCCTAGTCACATCTGCTCTGCCTTCCCCATAGGGGTGAACTCCAAGTTGGGGAAATCCTAGAGATTTGGAGGTGGAGCTTGGGGAGGGTGGGGTTTGGAGAAGGGAGTGACATGACCTCAGTGGGGTTATAATGCTTTGGATTCCCGCATCCAAAGCAACCATCTTCTTGAGAGGAAACTGGTATATCTCCATGCCCCACATAGGGATTTGGCAAACCTACTTTCCCAGCACTGTTGTAAGCTTCAGTAGTGGAAAAAATAAAAGTACCCATATTATGTATGGCTTTCTGCCCCTTTTAAGACAACCTGGAGCTGTCTTCTATTAGGGTAACAGTGCAGGAAGGGGGAAGAGTCCTTCCCCTTGTGCCAAGACCATGACCCTAACCGGAGGCTTCTCCACAGCAAAATCACATGATCAGAGAATCTGACCCCAGACATCAGGAATGTTTCGGAATTATGGATGGGAAGAGCTGGGAAGTGCTCCGTCTTCCAATCACGATGACAACTGAGATTATAACAAGAGACCAATCTGCAAAACTCTGACAGATTTCTGCTTTTTATTTACCAACATGCAGACATGATGCATCTGACAGAATAAGCTCCGGTCTACATGAAGACATGCCACAATAAACATGTTTGTGTTTTCAGTGCGTTGCAGGAATCCCCTCGTGTGTTTAGCAGCGGCAGAGCTTCACGGTGCCTCTTTCCCTTTCTCTCTGGAGGATGAGAGAAATATCTTGACCTTGTCCCTTGATCTTGCGGCAGTATGAGAAACAGAGAGTGATCTACCCGGTTTGTTCTATTTCTGACAGCACTTAATAGCATGCGTGGATTGCAAAGTGCTTGCGGTGAGTGGTGGTGGTGGGGAGAACAGAGAGACACACTGCACGGATGACGTGACAAGAAGCTGCTGATACACCAGAGCACTAAGAAACTGAGTCAACGACAGATGAAGCCTGCAGCTTAATTTCTCTCTTTTGGAGAAAGAGTTTACAGAGGCAATTTGTGAAGGACAGTCTGGATTTTTTTTTTTTTAATTTGGGATTTATATCCGCCCTTCCCACAAATGGCTCAGGGCGGCTATATAGGTGGATATAACCTGAAGTTATGAAACTGCCTTATACTAAGTCAGGCCATTGGTTCCTCTAGCTCAGTATTGTCCGCTCTGATTGGTGGTGACATTCTCAGTGGGAAAAAGCCATTCCCAGCAGTGGCTACTGAACTCTTTTATTTGCAGTTGAGCAGGACTGAGCCTGGAACCTTCTGCATGCCAAGCAGATGCTCTGTCACTGAAATGCATTTCTCCCCAATCAAGCCTGGGTGTTTTAGGTACACTGGACCTGTTTAAGGTGTTGAAAGCTGTTGAGAAGGTGTTGAGAACTGTTGGTAGGGTTACCACCCTTCAGGTGGGATCTGGGATTCCTCTGGATTTACAGCTCATCTCCAGACTGCAGAGATCAGTTCCCCTGGAGAAAGTGACTGCTTAGGAGGGTGGACTCTATGGCATTGTACCCCACTGAGATCCCTGTCCTCCCCAGGCTCCACCTCCAAATCCCACTGAGGTCACGTCACTTCCTTCTCCAAACCCCGCCCTCCCCAAGTTCCACCTCCAAATCTCTAGGAATTTCCCAACCTGCAGCTGGCAACCTACCTTCATCTCTCAGCGATGTCTAGGGAGGGTCATGGCAGCCCTATATCTCAAGAATACAAATCTTAGCCATCCTTACTTTATATCTTTTGCAAGCGCCTTTGATTCTTCAGGAATAAATGATTTTAAAACTACTTAAATTATAAGTATTTGTGTGTGTGTGCGCGCACATATATTCTCAATACACACACACAGATAGGGGATAATAATAAAAAGATATCCCAGTTTCCAGGATTTTCAAGAATACTTTATGCAGATCTGCAGTGGCCACACTGTGTGCCCACCTGGAACAAGCATTCATATTTTTGTCCAGTCATATCCTGCAAAGCAATTCTACACTTCAATGAATCACATTCCAGACATTTCTCTCTTGATAAACTGCAGTATACCTTGCACTGATTTGTGGAACGACATGACTTGTAAGTTTCTTTGTATATTGCTTAGAGTCCAAAGACCTCCGCAGCATACAAAATACAGCATTAACTGATTAACAGAAGACACGGGATTTCTACATCAAAGACTGCAGCAGTAATCCCAGATGAGGAAATTAGCTTAATCAACAGTCACTTTGGAAACAAAAGAGCTAGAGCAGCTTTATGGCACCAAGGATTGATGAAATGCCCTCCCTTATTATTGTTATAAAGGACAATGCAGATTTGGTTTTTAAATTGCATAGTGTAGCCAGATACAGAGAAGAGAGATGATCCTACAAACCTGTGGGGGAGGGGGGGATTTTCAGACTTGCAGAGAAATTGCAACAGTTCGAAAGAAGAAGTCTTCAAGGAAAGTTGGAAGAAGGTGCCAAGTAACTGAGATGCTGCCGTTCCCCTTGAAATTCCCTCCTAACCCTTATATCCCTCCTGGGATGTTAGATTAAAAAAATAAATAAATAGAGGAAGGTGGGATGACACTCTTCAGCCTCTCTCCTTGAGTTGCTTCTGATTCATCCTCTTAAAAGCTGTGCCAGCTTCAAGGGCACAGAAAGCCCCTGCTCTCTCCACTCTTCCATACTCCCTCTAAAGGTAAAGGCAGTCTCCTGTGCAAGCACCAGTCGTTTCTGACTCTGGGGTGACATTGCTTTCACAACATTTTCACAGCAGACTTTTTACGGGGTGGTTTGCCATTGCCTTCCCCACTCATCTACTCTTTCCCCGAGGCAAGCTGGGTACTCATTTTGCTGACCTCAAAAGGATGGTAGGCTGAGTCAATCATGAGCCAGCTACCTGAACCCAGCTTCCTCCAGGATCAAACTCAGGTCATGAGCAGAGCTTGGACTGCAGTACTGCAGCGTACCACTCTGCACCATGGGGCTCCTATACTCCCCCTACAAACACCTTTGTGTCATTTTCTCATTTGCAGTTGGGCAAGGCTTAGTTTCAGCATGGTGTAGTGGTTAAGAGTGGTGGATTCTAATCTGGAGAATCAGGTTTGACTCCCCACTCTTCCACATGCAGCCTGCTGGGTGACTGTGGGCCAGTCACAGTTCTCTCAGAGCTTTCTCAGCCCCATCTGCATCACAGAGTGTTTGTTGTGGGGAGAGGAAGGGAAGGTGATTGTAAGCTACTCTGAGACTCCTTTGGCTACAGAGAAGTGGGTATAAAAACCATCTCTCCTTCTTCCCTGGCATAAAGTCTTGGTTACAACTGCCCTCATTATAGCTGCTGCCTGAATTCTGTTTGCCCTTCCTTTCCCCTTCTTCATTTCAGCTACTTTGTTGGATTGTTCTTAATTCCTCACTAAACTTTTCCTTATGTGACAACATAATGGTAATGAGGACGAAGCTTCATACCTTCCCGATGGAGAAGCAAAGACGGGCACACATATTGCAACTTTAAAAAACAGCAACTGAAATCTCATGAGCTCACGGTTGGCATTTGCGGTTGGCTTCAGGCAAAGTTGCTACTACTTGGAACTAGCGTTTCCAACAAATTTTGTCTAAAGCAAAATGTCAAGGTAAAGCTGGATGGTCTTCCTAGGATTGCCGACTGATCAGGAACAATGGCTTCGCCTACTCCTGTGCAAGTCGCCTAGCCTTCCGGCAGCCGTAAGTGAATCCCAGGCCCTCCAAGTGCTCCATCTCTATGGCTTCTTGTGTTTATTTGGGATTGTTCCTATGGAGGGAAGCGTAGGCTACAAGCCTTTGTCATCCTCCTGGAAACATGAGAATAAGACGTGTTGAGGTGAGATGTGGTCAATCACTTCCTTTTCTCAAATTGCCATTTCTCAAGAGAGTGGGGAGGAGAAGGCTGCATTGTATTGTACTAATTGCTCAGCAATTCTGCTTCATCTCCATCCCACTCCACACCAGCATCAAACTTATTGCAGCCAGTTGCTTCCCAGGGTTTTCACAGTTTATCCCATGCTGTGCCATAAATGATCGTCCCACAGTATGTGCTCCATTCCTGTCTGTCATATTTCTGTCAGCAGGCAAAGCAAGTATTCACATACACACTAAATACATATAATTATTCTGGTAGCTTATTCCTAAATCAAAACTTAGAAACACAAATTCATTACAAGTCTTTTCCAGATGTTATATTCTAGTAGCCTGGCAACCACACATATCAGGAGTAGGGTTGCCAGGTCTGTGTTGGAATATACCTGGAGAATTTGGGGGTGGATCTGGAAGAGGGTGGGGTTTGGGGAGGGGAGGGGCCTCAGCATGGGACAAGCAGCCGTTTTATCCAGGGGTGTAAATTAAAAAACTGCTAAGAGGCAACATAAGTTTTAAATGACAAAATAATGTAATGTGAAGGTCAGTGGTGTTCTGACCAGGTTTGCACACAGAACTTCAAATGAACAAAAACATGCTTCAAAAGGATATCCCCACAAGTAAGTTCAAAAGCAGTTCAACAAACTTTCCAATCACAAAGGAATATCCACATTCCAGTATTTAGTTCATAGAGCTAAAGGAAGCCCTTCCAAAGACATCTGTTCTAGATATCAAGACATTTCATCCATATTTCTTCAGTTTGGAGGCTTATTTTTCACTGGAACCCAATCTCTTACAATACATTCATAGAAGACCAACAAGATTCAAGAACTATCTAATAGATTTCCAGGTTCTCCCAGCTGAAGATGAGTTGTTAAAGCGGAAGATCCCCAGGCCCCACCTGGAGGCTGGCAACCCTACTTTGCATTGTTGCAGTATTGCCTGAACAGGGGCAACAGTCGCAAGATTTGACAGGCATGGACATCCTTGACAAACACAACCCAGAACTGTGACAAAGACAGTGGATAGTTTGTGTGTTTGAAAGCTGTAATTGAATGCAAACTGTTTCCATTTCCCTCTTCAGACAACATGGCAAATCCATGTATCAGGAGGATCTAACATAGTTGTGAGGCTCCAGTTTAGGATCTCTGCAATGTCTGAAAAGAGCTTTAGGTATAAACTCAGGCACGTCAGGATCCAGCCAGAGTTGTATGAAACTGCTGCACAGACTTTGGTCTTTTCCACCGAAATAAATTGAATTTAAACTCCTCCAACCAGGCTAGTTCGTGCCCTTTGATTTCAAGTTCATTCAGGTAGATCTCGTCTCTGCTCAAGAAATTCAGTGATGTTAACCAGCTGCAAAACTAGGGGATGGATATTTGAAAACTCTCCTAGAGAATGAAACACAAAGTAATCAAATGGGAAAGTTTTCAAGAATGCTCTATTAGAACTAGTCCTAAATTATGTGCTAGGGAAGATGAGCATTCTGCACAAGGGTCTTAAAAATATATAGAAAATTTCAGTTATTTGGATGCATCTGTGTTTACTGGAAAAAATTTTTACAGTAGGGTTTTTACAGTAGGGTTGCCAAGTCCCCACTGGCTGCCAGTGGGGGACTTTTATCATGCGCACGTAGTGCATGGGACGCAATGACATCACCCAGAAATTCCCCCCCAAATTGCTAGTGTCCCAGCGTAAAACCATAGAGTTTCCTGCGATTTCCTAGAGTGTCCACACGTGACGTGCCTGGCACAATACAACACTTATGGGTGATGCCATCACACCATGCACTGACAGAACTTTTGGGGGGTGGGGATCCCCCGGCGGCCTTCTTCCTGCTGTTGGGTTGGGGTCCGCTAAACTGGGGAATCCCTTGTCCCTGGTGGGAACTTGGCAGCTCTATTTTACATGTAACTGTTACTGTAGTATATTATGGGATTGTGGTGTATTGAATCTGTAATGTGCTTGGGATGGTCTATGGAAAGTTATCTTGTTTCTCAAAAATGAGACAATGGTGGTTGCCTGGGAATGTGAGGGCCTGCCCCCTGCTTCCACTCTACCATCTGGAGATGGAGGCTGGGAATAGCCTTCACTTCTCAGGAGATAAGGAAATGTGTTCCCTTTGAACCGCTATATGCTAGAAGGTCTGGTGTGTGTGTGTGGGGGGGGGAACCCGGGAACCCACCCTTCCCTAAAATACTTAATGATCTCTGTGATTCTTACTTTTGCTTCTGGCAAGGCCTCTGTAAGGGAAAGGTCTGAACTTGTAACATATCAATAAAGCTTCACCTATGTTTGTATAGCAGACGTCTATCTGAGTGTTACTTGGCAAAGTTTCACACCATTGCTCTGAATGCTAGTTGAGAAAAAAAATATATTTTACTATTTCCTTTTGATTGTCAGTTGAGAATCCGGAGGAACTGTGATATAGCAATTTTGATTAAAATGATTTTGATTAAAAGCCTGCTGGAAGCTCAGGGAAAATGGCAGTTTTGTGAGCTAAGGAAAATGGTGTGATACTTTTGAGGCCTGCAAAAAATGCACACCTTCCTGTCTATACAGCATGCAACACATTTTCTTCAAAAAATGTTCCGAAGATATAATACCAAGCCTATGCAAAGCAGGGAAACAACTTGAAAAGTGGACAATTAGAGGATGACATTAGGATGTCCCCTGAACCTCCACTGTGATCTGCATGCCAGACCGCAGCACAGCCTACAATCTTAAGCAGAGTTACACCCTTCTAAACCCATTGGTTTCAAAAGACTCAGAAAACTGGGGTTACCAGATGTTGTCATCGTCTTCTTCTTTTTTCCATCCTCTTTCAGCATCTATCCTCTAGTGCAGTTCCACCAGGCCTATGGTTGAAGACAAAAACAGTTCCCATCAAACCTGCCTTTCCCCATCTTTCTTCTAGCCCTATGGGGTAAAGCTAAAAACTGGTTTCTTAGCGCCATCTGAAATTAGGATTGGAATTGTTATTGAATTGTTTTACTGTTTTTAATTCTTTTTTAACTTGACTTCTAAATGTGTTACTAAAATGTTGTTTACTTCCCTGAGCCCTACTTGCAAGGGGGGGGGGGGGGGCGGTCTACAAGTTGAATGCATGAATTAATGAATTCTGGTCTCTTAAAAAACTGATGAAAATGTTCTCTTTTTGGGTTGGATTAGTAGCAGTTACCACAAGTTAAATAGTTGGGATATTTAAAATGAGATTTGCCAAAGTGATCACTTGTTTGAAATAGCCAGGAAATATGTCCTCTTTTTTGCTTTTTAAAATATGGTAACCGCACAGAAAGCTGTGACTCTGTTTAGGATCGTGCTGACAGTATGCCACCATTTTTTATTCCAGAAATAAACCCTGTGCCCCAGGTATCATATAAAAAAATCTGAGTAACACATACTTAGCAATCTGATTTAGGACATCTGTTGTTCATAATGTCTCAATCATATAGAAGTTAACATGCATTTCTCAGTTACTTGGAGAAAGGTGCTGAATGGTTTGGAAAACCTGCCTGGATTTATGCTGGTGTGGCTGAAAGCAGAATTGGACTCTGAATTTATAGTCATGGTTACCAAAAAAAAAAAAAAATCAGAGTGGGAGAAATAATGAAAAAGTTATCACCAAGACCAGGGGATTTCACTTTTACTGGAGTGTTTTAGGTTAGCAGATGGCACACAGCATTGTAAAAACAATACAATACTTATTTGCCTGAAATTAAAGAGCCAGCCAAGGGAATAATTGATAGATGGAGAAGGCAGCAGCAACTGGGAAAAGATCCACAGGAAAGGGACTGACATCAGCAGCCCAATACCTAGTAACGGTAAACAGACAGGCAAACAAGCTGTTGTGGGATCCAGAATTAATGGGATGGAAGAATGTACATTTGTAGCCTTCTTGAAACTTTCTCTGAATTGAAAAAAAAGCTAAGACTTCTTTTGGGTTTGAAGCAGGTCTAAATTTGGAAGAAGAGAAGAGAAGAAATTGGATTTATACCTTGCCCTTCACTCAGAGTCTCAGTGCGGCTCACAAACGCCTTCCCCTCCCCCCCCCATCACTACAACAGACACCCTGTGAGGTAGGTATCTGCCTGCCTGCCTTCTGGCTCTCAAACACCCGATGCTTGTGTCTTGCAGCTCTCAAACATCTGATGTTTATTCTATGTGGCTCTTATGTTAAGCAAGTTTGGCCACCCTTTGCATTGTCCAGCTTTATAGGGCTTTTGCAAAGAAGTCTGAGATGGTACACATAAGGCATTTTGAAGGCACTCTTGTTCTCTTATGATAAAAGGAATAAGAGTATACAACAAAAGACCAGTGGTCCATCTAGTCCAGCACCCCATCTCACACAGTGGCCGACCAGTTCCTCTGTAGGAACAGCGAAAGGGCATAAAGGCCGAGGCCTTCCCATAATGTTGCGTCCTGGGATTCAGAGGTACCCTGAAAGTTATCAGTGGCTATTAGCCATGGTGACTAACCTATCCTTCATGAATCTATCTAACCCATTTTTAAAGCTGTCTATGCCTGTGGCTATCACTACATCTTCTGGCAGTGAATTCTACATTATAATCCCTCTCTGTATAAAGAAATATTTCCTTTCGCCTGTCCTGAAACATCAGCTTCATTGGATTCCTTTGAGTTCTAGTATTTTGGTAGAGGGAGAGTCAGCTTGCTGTAGTGTTTAAGAGCGGCAGATTTTAATCTGGAGAACCAGGTTTGACTTCCCACTCCTTCACATGAATCCAACTGGGTGACCTTTAGCCAGTCACAGTTCTCTCAGAACTCTCTCAGTCCTACCTGCCTCACAGGGTGTCTGTTGTGGGGAGAGGAAGGGAAGGCGATTGTAAGTCACTCTGAGACTCCTTCAGGTAGTGAAGGGTGAGGTATAAAACCAACTCTACTCCTCCTCCTCCTTGTCAGCTCTCTCCACCCTGTGCATAATTTTTTCAACAGCCAGAGGGGTATAGTGATCCGGGAGACTCAGGTTTGAACCCTGCTGTCAACTTGGTGTAGTGGTGTGTGATCTTGCTGGGTGATCTTGTGCCAGTCACACACTCTCAGCCTAATCTACGCACAGGGTTGTTGTGAAGATGAAACAGAGAAGGGGAGAATGTTGTAAGCTGCTTGGATCCCCACTGAGGAGAAAAGTGAGGTATAAATGAAGTAAATAATTAAGTCCACAAATATTACTTAAATATGTTGTCCCTGGATCTATAAGGTTTATCCAACAGAAACTGCAAAGGCAAATGCTTCACACAGTCTATTCAGCAGTTGCACAAGAGATCATTTTATACAGTAACAGAAAATTATGGGTCATAGACCTCACTGATGTAGAGCTGTCCTGTGGTGTTATAATTTTGGAACAAGGTTTGTGCCAAAATTCGCTTAGTATTAGAATCAGCATTTGTGATGTCAACAGTGGCAACATTTCAGAGCTATCTCATTTGGAGTACTGTGTGCAGTTCTGGTCGCCGCACCTCAAAAAGGATATTATAGCATTGGAGAAAGTCCAGAAAAGAGCAACTAGAATGATTAAAGGGCTGGAACAGGTTGAAACGCTTGGGACTCTTTAGCTTGGAGAAACGTCGACTGCGGGGTGACATGATAGAGGTTTACAAGATAATGCATGGGATGGAGAAAGTAGAGAAAGAGGTACTTTTCTCCCTTTCTCACAATACAAGAACTCGTGGGCATTCGATGAAATTGATGAGCAGACAGGTTAAAACGGATAAAAGGAAGTACTTCTTCACCCAAAGGGTGATTAACATGTGGAATTCACTGCCACAGAAGGTGGTGGCGGCCACAAGCATGGCCACCTTCAAGAGGGGCTTAGATAAAAATATGGAGCAGAGGTCCATCAGTGGCTATTAGCCACAGTATACACACACACACATATATATATACAAAAAATTTTTGGCCACTGTGTGACACGGACTGGATGGGCCATTGGCCCGATCCAACATGGCTTCTCTTATGTTCTTATGTTCTTATCTGGTTCCTGGAAAAAGAAATGGCTGGCTGATACAAAACAACAACAACCAATATCCCCAAGTAATTTTACAGAACTGGCAACTGAAACATCTATCTAGAAAAGAACAGTGGAGATCTGATACTATATTATGGGCAGGAAGAAACAGCAAACAATTGTTTACCAGGCAATACAAGTTTCAATATATGCATATCTGATGAGATTCTGGAAAGATAGATCAAATTCACTTAAACCATTGTAATGACTTATTCTGACTCTGATTCTATTACTTTAACTTGTATATTTTATCTCCCCGCGTGTTCAATCTATATGCAGAACATATCAAAAGGAAAGCTGGATTACATTTATATGAAAGTGAAGTGAAAATTAGTGGAAGGAACATTAACGGTCTGAGACATGCAGATGGCACCACATTACTGGCAGAAAATCGTATTGACTTGAAATGAGTACTGATAAAGGTTAGAGCAGAAAGTGACAAAGCAGGATGACAGATGAACATCAAGAAGACAAAAGTAATGAATCCTGGGGAATTACACCACTTTAAGGCTGATGATGAAGAAATTGAAATCGTTCAGGATTTTCTTATTCCTTGGCTTTGTCATTAACCAAAAGGATGGCTGCAACCAAGAAATCAGAAGGCAACTGAGGCTGGGAGGAGCAGTCATGAAGGAACTAGCAAAGATCCTTACGTGAAAGGATGTGTTGCTGGCAACCAAGATCAAGATCATTCATACCATAATATTCCCCATTACTGTTTATGAGTGCGAAGGTTGGACAATGAAGAACGCTGACAGTAAGAAAGTTGATTCATTTAAAATGCTGTGTTGGAGGAGAGTTTTACGGATACTGTGTGGACTGTCACAAAGACAAATACGTGGGGGTTCTAGAGCAAATCAAGCCTGAACTCTCCCTAGAAGCTAAAATGACTGAACTGAGGGTATCATATTTCAGTCACATTATGAGAAGGCATCAGGACTGGTGCCAGGGTTTCTGGTGCCCTAGGCTCCCCAGCTGCCCCTGTGGCGAGGGTGTGCACGGATGTGGCAGGCAGCATGGCTCTGAGCACCCTGCACACCCGGGTCACCATGCTTTACCCGCTCTGCCTTTCCTTAGTAGGCTTATTCAAAACCTCTATCAGTATTTGGGGGTAAATACGGCAGGGAATGATTCATAGCAATGGGAAAGCTATCCTCATAGGATGCTTGACTGCCATTACTATCTTATACAAGGCACCTTTATAAGCTTCCAAGGAAACCTAGGCTAGCAAACCACTAACAACCTTGGCACAAAGTTCCCGCTTACTGACAAAACACCACAGGCCTACTCCACCCAGAACCAAGCACTTTTATTTCATATGGATAGAAATTTAGACACTTGCGTAGTTTCCCTACTAAATTAAATGAGATCTCAAAATGCTTAGGTTTGCTGAATCATGCCATGTATAAATAGCCCTCCATTTATCAGTATTTTTACTTTTCTCCTGTTTTGGATATAAGCCCAGTTGATTCAGATAAATTAAATTGTACTTTAGATATATACTGTCATGATGGATACCATATTTGGAAGATGTATTGTAGCATTGAGAGGTAGACATTTCTAGGGCTATGCAATCTGCCAAGCCCCTCCTGATTTGGGGATCAGTTCTTTTTGCAACGCAAAGACATAGCTATGGGCAGCGCTTTTGCGTCTTCTATCGCTTGCTTATTCATGGCCTTGTTAGAAAAAGAATTTTTTTGTAATCAAGAGAAGAACCCATTTTTGGAGAGATCTTGTTTTATGTTTGATTTGCGGACGACATTTTTGCAGTGGTCAAGAGGGAAAGCATGCAGAAGATTTAGTGCATTGGATGGGCTCCTGCCATGAGAATATAAAATTTACTTTTAAATAAGATTCTGACACGGTGGTCTTTCTTGACACTGTGGTTTTTCGTACTGAAGCAAATACTTTAGCAATAAAGAACTAAAGAAAGCCGGTTACTAAAAATGGCTATCTACATTATGATTTGTTCCATCCTCCTCATTTACGCAACAATTTGCCCTATGGGCAGTTTTTGCGTCTTAAACGAAATAGCACCTTGAAGGAAGACTACTTGAGGGCAAGTAATCAATTGTCAGCTCAATTAAGCGAATGTGGTTACTCGGAGGGCGTAGTCCGACAAGCAAGATGTCACGTTCTCAGAGTGCAGGCAAGCAGGAGTCCAAAGTCAGACCAAGGTCAAAGTCCAGGAAGTCAAGCAGGAGCCAGGTCACCAACGCAGAATCACAAACTGGAATCAGAAGTCAATGCCTAAAAGCCAAAAGGTCAGGGTGCCAAGGAAATCAAGCAGGTCAGGATCAGGAAGGAGCATGGATGCAAGCCAGAGAATAGACGTTGCTTCCACAAGGTTACCAGGTCCTGGGTGGGAGCTATATGGGAGTCTCAATCAGCCTGCTCCCTGGGTGGCAGTGACTCTGCTAGAACTCAGGGCTAAGAGATCTGAAGCATCAGCGTGCCTCATGTCTTCACTCTGAAAGTTCTTTCCGGAGCCTGCTTCGAACTCTTGAGATGGGAGGAGGAGAGCTTGGAGGAGATTGATCGTCAACAGCTGACACTGGTGCCTGGAGAGTGATTGATGGGCCAGCTGCTGTTTGTTCAGCTGAGGAACTGGCTGGCAACTCTTCCAGATCCATTAACCCTTCCAGCTCCTCCTCGTCAGGGCTCATGACACAAGATCAAAGGTGTTAAGACAAAATAGGTTAGAAATGATACAAAAGCATAACGGACAGAGAGAAGGGAGAGTACAAAAGGTTTTCTGTTCCTTTCAATGCATGAGAGCATTAGAAATCAAAAAGCTAGTTCCCCGTCATTGGAACATAGTGTCTGGTATTGCGGGCTGTTCACTTCCCCCTATGGTCGGTTTTCGTAGGTCCCAGAATATACGAGACATTTTCGTTAAGACTGACGCAAAGTGCTTGAGTACATTTCCTGGTTGTGTAGTAGAGAGAATTTCAACAGAGTCCTCTTTCCTCCCTGACAAGCTGAAATTTCCTCTTCTGAGTAACTACTGAAAAGTTCAGGATCTCTGTCCTTTTGCCTTTGTAAAGGATGAATACAGCGTTGAAGGGCTGTGCTCAAGGGTTAGTGGACAGGATGTTCTTTCCCCGTGCAAGTCACGTGGCCGCAATGTATTTTCACAGATCTTTTTGCCTCAGATTGGCAGGGAATGTGTGGTGGTGGTGGTGAAAAATACTATCAAGTCACAGCTGACATATGGCAACCCCCAAACACTTTCAAGGCAAGAGATGTTCAGCAGTGGCTTGCCATTGTCTACTTCTGTTTAATGACCCTAGCCTTTCCTGGTCATCTTCCATCCAAGTACCAAACCACTTAACTTCTGAGCCATCCAGGCAGGTCTGGGAGGTAAAACATATACATGACATATAGATCAGTACTGCGCAATCTTAAGCAAAACTATGCCCTTCTAAGCCCACTGAAGTCATATCCAAGAGCCGACCCTCCCTAGGTCACTGACCTTCTGGGGCACCTAGTTAGGTGCCCCCCATATGACTCTGTGCCGTTATCAGAGCGGGGAGGGGGCACTAGAAGTTAGTCTTGCCTGGGGTGCAAGACAGTCTGGGGTCATCCCTGGTCACATCAACAGAAATTCTGGACTTGCTTGCTCAAAACTGAGGGCTTCCACAAGTGCACAAACTGAGGAGCAATGGATTAAAACAGGTGTTGATGAATTGCTGGAAATGACTGGTTTTATGGGCCATGCTTAACCGTTTGAAACAGCCTTTGAAACAGAACTACTGACTTTATGTGATCTTATTTAAAACAGAACTGCTGACTTTATGTGGCTGGTCAATAGAAGCTGAAATAATTTTTAAGGAATTGCCTCTTCTGTAAATGATCCCTTCACAGTTGTGATAACAGCTCTATAAAAATGGACATTGACCTTTGGGTAGTCCTTTGGTGGAAAGGTTACCGGTATGTTTCCAGAACAGCATTTCCTCACCCCCCTACTTACCTTTGAAGCCCATAACGAAAGAACAAGAGAGCAGTAAATCACAAAGTTCCAATTGAACTGCAATGTGAGAATTAATTGTTTCAGTGAGTGATTCTCTACAATTGCCTATGCTATAGTTAGGAGCTTCAGCAAAATTGATGAGGAGAATTAATAGATTCTGGCTGTACAACATATCTTTTTGCTGAGTATAGTTTAAAGAGCCACTGACATATGGCGTTGCGAGGGATATAAAAAGGCAGTTGTCACCTGGATTTACAATGACTCATGCTTATACTAGGGATGCAGGACAATGTTTCTCTCCCTTGTTAATCTGAAATTCATTACCACCCACTGTTAGGCTGTATATTTTAGGCAGCAATTGTCCCTTTTGGAGCAATGTCTGCATATCTTCTCAAGTCTCAGTTGAAGCCTATGCTATGCAAATGAAAGATATGAGGTAAAACTGTTCCTGGACTGTACCATTTGCTTTGCAAGTTAAAAAAAATTCCCTACACAAAAGAAGCTAATCTGTCAGGGAGAAGTCTAGGTTAAGCTAAGTTAGACCCTTGAGTGCCAGAAGGGTGTAACTCTACTGGCTTTTCAAATTAGATTGAGGTGCCTCCAGTTGACACGATTGACAGGTGGCCTCATGGAGATCTACTCTGCACCATCAAAGTCAACTATCAGTTGCTTTCTCAAATCTGCCACAGAGAAATGGATTGTATACTGTGGGTTGTGCACCTAAAATGGTGGTGGATTGTGGCTCATATTCATAGTTTAAGATGGTCATGTTCAACCGTTCACTTACATGAAAGTAAGGGGTTATCAGCAATAGGTCCCTGACAGGTATAGCAGGGGGTGGCTACTGTTTGTGTTGTTGGCTTTTCTGTTATATTCCCTTTATTTATTAACAACCCAATATTATGCAAATGTAATTGTATCCCTGCGATGTACTAACCCCATGCCACGACTAAACCCATGCATTTACAACTATTAATGTTCATTGTATTCCTTAAACATTTAATGCTTTGTGTGTGCAGTCGGATGTTCCAGGCCTGTAGAGGGAAAGAGTGTGCAGGGAGACAATTCTAATCTGGTTTCTCTGGGTGACACTGATATGGACCAACTGAGCTGGGAAAAGCAGGAAGAATGTGACCTTGATGAAGAAGAACACTGAGGCCTGAAAAAAGACTTTATACTAACTGAAATTATTTTGGTGGGCGCAGAAAAACAGGGAGTCGTTATTTCTGAAGGTATAATAGCTGCAGGACCACATTAGTCTAGCAAGACATCCACATTAGTCTAGCAAGACGCAATCTTGCATTGCATGCTGATGTTTGCTATCTGATCTATTAAGAAAGGTTCTTCTGCATATACTCAAGGAGACTTATGATAGTATCTGGGCAAAACCTTCAAGGAATGCAATCAGGATCACCATTAGGAAGAGACATTGTCTGCTTCCTGCTGCTCCTGATTACCTCAGTCCTTGAGAATCAGGCTTGCTCTTTTCTGCATGGCCTCATCTTGGTTTCTCAGTCATCCCGGGATGTGATAGAATGTCACAACTTGGATTTTGTCTCTCAGCATAAGGTCTAAATGATGTGGGTGTGGCTCTTAACATGGCAATTCTCGAACTCAGTACTGTTGCTGACCACTTCACGTGATTTTGACTGCTTAAGTCTGCTAATTTTTCACTGCAGATTTTCCTTGTAGATTTTATGTACAGGCATACTTGGATTAATGGGAACCTGTGTTGGTTGACCCCACAAAACAACAACAACCACCAAGAGCTGAAAATCAACCACAAAGAGCTCTCAAAATCTTACTGGCAGGGAATGGCCAAAGAATTATTGTATCTGTGGCTGTTTCTCTTCTCTGTAATGAAAATTCAGGCCCAGTTCATGTCCTGTGCATAATCCACTCAGATTCTAACCCTTAAACTATTATATAAACTGAATGATATATGCCAAGACTTTACATAGGTGACCAATTTTACAGAAGTGTTTTATTCTGCTTCTGAATGGCCTGCGGGCTATAATAAAAACCACACTGAACACTTGTATTTCCCCCCTCAGAACACCATATTTCCATTTTTACTCTTCCTAGGTTCTCATTTTTACTTGTAGAGGCACCTCACCACATTGTCAAAGATCTTTATAGCCGTTTGTGTGGGTCACTGCCCATATATGGTTGGCATTTTAAAAATATTATTTATTTATTTATTGACTTATGGTGATCCTGTGGGGTTTTCAAACAAGAGGGTTCAGAAGTGGTTTGCCATTACCTGCCTCTGCATTGCAACCCTGGTATTCCTTGGTGGTCACTCATCCATATACTGACCAGTGCTAACCAATGTTCCCTCTAAGCTGAGTTAGCGTGAGTTAGCTCACAGATGTTTAGTCTCCAGCTCACACATTTTTGTCTTAGCTCAGGAAAATTGACCCTAGAGTACAATAATTTATGCAGTAATTTAATGCAATAATTTATGCAGACTTGACACTTTCCAGTCTGGCTTCTACCCTGGGCATGGCATGGAGACTGTCTTGGTTGCCCTTGCAGATGACCTCAGAAGGCATCTGGATCAGGGCAGGTCAGCGCTGTTGCTATTGTTAGATCTTTCAGCAGTGTTTGACATGGTCGACTATGATCTAATGACCCACTGCCTTGCCGACGTAGGAATCCAGGGGATTGCCTTACAGTGGTTTTCCTCCTTTCTCCGTGGTTGGGGACAAAGGGTGGCCCTTGGTGAGCAGACCTCTTTGTGACACCCACTGGAGTGTGGTGTACCGCAAGGAGCTATTCTCTCACCAATGATGTTTAACATCTATATGTGCCCCCTTGCCCAGATTGCTTGAGGTTTTGGGCTGGGCTGTCACCAATACACGGATGATACCCAGCTCTATCTGTTGATGGACAGCC
Organism: Heteronotia binoei; assembly: GCF_032191835.1. NCBI lineage: Eukaryota > Metazoa > Chordata > Lepidosauria > Squamata > Gekkonidae > Heteronotia > Heteronotia binoei. The sequence goes on from NC_083226.1 coordinate 32,265,029, forward strand.
ATTCAGACATCACTCTGGTGCATTTGACCGGGGCCTTGGAAGCCATGGCTGGATGGCTGCGACAAAGCTGGCTGAAACTCAATCCAACCAAGACGGAGGTCCTGTACCTGAACCGTGGGGACTAGAGTTGGGCCTCTGACTCCCAACCCTGGATGGTACATCTCTTGCACCAGTTCAGAAGGTGAGGAGTCTGGGAGTGATACTGGATGCCTCACTTACTATGGAGGCCCAGGTCACAGCAGTTGCTCGATCTGCCTTTCACCACCGCCCTACCTATCCCCCCAGGATTTAGCTACTGTGATCCATGCAACGGTCACTTCCAGGTTGGATTACTGTAACTCACTCTACACAGGCTTACCCTTGTGGCTGATTCGGAAACTCCAGCTAGTGCAGAATGCAGCAGCACAGCTGTTAACTGCATTGCCTTTATGGGCAAGCAATCAGCCAGTGCTGCGCCAACTGCACGGGCTACCTACTGAGTACCAGATCAGCTTCAAGTTTTTGGTACTGACATTTAAAGCCTTACGCGGTCTGGGATCAACATACCTGAGGGACCGCCTTTCCCCATATACGCCCCAGAGGTCGTTGCGATCGGCTATGCAACAACTCCTGACCACCCCTAGCCCTGAGGATGTCCGACTTGCCTCAACCAGGACCAGGGCCTTTTCAGCCCTGGCCCCTGCCTGGTGGAATCAACTCCCTGTGGAGATCCGGGCCCTACCTGAACTACTGCCATTCCGTAGGGCCTGCAAGACGGTGCTGTTCCGCCGAGCCTCTGGTTGAGGCAGCAGGCGTCCTATTATTCCATCATTTGGCCTTCCTTGTGGTGACATCATGCTTTATTACAGTGCTATCTTATTGTCATTACTATCGTTTAAGGTGGGCCTACAACTGGTTATTGATATGCTGTGCCCTGTCTGCCGGTGGTGCGTTTTATTTATTGTTTTTACTGTTAATTTTAATATGGTGTTTTAACTTTGATATGTAGGGTTTTTTTATTGTTGTTATTATATGTTGTGATCGGCCTTGAGCCTGTTTACGGGAAAAGGCGGAATATAAGCCTACTAAATAAATAAATAAAATAAAGCTCACAACTTTAATGACAGTAGCTCACAACTTTGATACCAGTAGCTCACAAAGTAGGATTTTTGCTCACAAGACTCTTCAGTTTAGAGGGAACATTGCGTTTAGCTGCCAAAATCTGATGAGATTGGGCTAGTCTGTGCTAGCCAGGTCAGGGCAGCTTTTCTTAAAAAAACAAAACAGGATTTAAAACCTAAACCAGTAGTTCCTAAAAGTTAGAGATGGCATAAGAAAGGCTTCATTACTTACTTGGTGTGGGTTTGGGTCAAGTCAGAACAGCATGGCCACACTCACGCTGACAAGTGCCTGCTATGCATGTGTCTCTCTGACCACCCAGGCTAACATCTTGGTTAATGGCTGTATTCACTTGGTGTCCTATGTCTGGCTGAGGGCAACAGCAGAAGTGCATTTGGGCAGAGGGCGAGATATACATCTGAACATCAGCGATGCTTCCTCATTGCGGCAGGGAGAGCTTCAAATCTCTCCATGAGGCAGCAAGATTGAAACTACTCAAGGCAGAAAGATGGATGGCGCTCCTTCTGCCAACTGTTAAAAGCTTTCCGCCCAGCAGTAGCCGACTGCCAAACATTATCCTTCTGGGATAAAGCTAAGTCACGCCAGGGTCAACGGCTCGACATATTACTGGAATTCTGACAAGGTATGGAAGCTCCACTCTCCCTCTCCCCCACCCCCAATCTCCAGCCCCCTGGTGCTCTTCAAGAATCCCCCAGACTGAAAAGTAGAAGCATGCAGAATAAATGAATGAACCTGGAAGCTGATCTCGGTAGTGTGTACATGCACTGGCATGAATGGTACCAAATAACATGTCCTTCATTACATCTTAAGAGCAAGATGACATCTATGCCTAGGAGGCTATGTGAGGGATGTGCAGTCCTAAGTATGTTATCTTGGAAGTAAATCCTCTGGATCTGAGTGGGATTTACTTCCTAGAATGTGAGCTGAGCGCTGTTCCCTTCATTTGTTTGGCCTTCGTCACAGCTGTTTTTTCTACCATATAGTAAATCTGTTCGAATCATGTGGGAAACTTCACGAGAACAGAATCTGGAAGAAAGCCATCAAAGGAGAAAGACGGATGCTTCAGACTGTAAAGTCCAACAGGGAAGGAATCTGTCTCTAGTTTTGCTTCCGCTGTAAACCATGATCCTTGAAGGTCCTCGAAACAGCAACAATCATTCATGTATTAAAAATCTTCCTTCTCGTTCTCCAAATTCTACCATTCAGGGTGCTAACTGGCTACCTTTTGAATAATGATGTGATAGTAAGAAGGAAGAGGGGAGAATGATGTAAGCCACTTGAGGTCCTCATTGCTGAGAAAGGCTGGGGAGAAATGAAGTAAGGAAATAAAGAAATTGGCAAGAGAAGGTGACAGGGTAGATATAGAACAGGGTAGATATAGGTGACCTCCTTCCAACAGCCATCTTTCATTGCTGAACCAGCGGAGGGGGGGACTGTGGAGGGGGATAACTGGTGATGGCAAGGTGGTAACAAGAAAATAAAGAGCTGCACTGGCCACAGGAGATTAAAGGCCAAGGCCAATGTGATGCAAAATCAAGTTAAATTATACTTCAATTACATTTCCAAAAGTTCCCTATGTATTTTGCCAACAGGCTTTGTCAGGGGAATCTATTAGTAATCTTTTACGCATTTTGAAGTACTGGAAGATGAACAGATTCACCTGAGGAAGCCTGTTGGCAAAATGCATAGGGAATTTTCGGAAATGTAATTGAGTAATAAAGTTTAATTTTACCTGATTTTGCACCATCAGCCTTGGCCTTATATATATATATAAAACTCTATGGTTGCTCTTATGCAATGACTTCACCAACCAGGGCTGAAACTGCATAATTGGACCAATTCTTCAGTTGGACTACCTTCAGAAGATATGTATTATTATTCTGGATTTTCCGTCTTTTATGGACAGCAGTTGCAACGAGCATTTGGGATGGCTTACCTACTGTATTTTTGTATTTACTGTGATCTATAATGACACAATTTGTGACATTTAGTGGTATTTGAATATATTTCTAGTGGTAATTTTGTACAAGGAGAGTTGGTGATATATTTTCTTTAGCTTCCTTTCCTCCATGATCCCAATACTATTGTGATATTGCCTGCATAACAGCATAGGACTTTCCTGGTAGTCTCCCATTCAAACACTAACCAAAGCTTATTCCTCTTAGCTTCTGAGATCCAATTCAGAGTGATACCTATTTACTGAGGAACCAGTCCTACTGAGTGCAGTGAGGCTGACTCCTGTGTAGACAGCTTTAGCTGTTTTTCTACTGTACATTTTAACATCATCTCTGATGTTATTTGTTAAAGTTAATATATATTCCTGCCCACCATAACTTCAGCAATAGAAAATAACACATTTAAACATGTACATATATACATTTATTGAATGAACACTGAACTTATATTAACAAGGCTTGATGGTGGTGGTGGGGCCCTGATACAGAAGGGGGAAATAAACCAGAGGAGAAAATATTGAAAAGATCAACATAAAGCATCTCCAGCTTATTAAAAAAAAATAGTACGTGGGAGATCTGGATCTATGAGGTTTTAATACACAAGCTATAAACCATGGGCAAGTGGCCCTATAAAATGAGAAACACTGCACTCTCATGCACACATTTTTGTTGTTGTTGTTGAAATTACAGATTCTATTAAAAAGGTTATTTCAGGAATGACTGCTAGTTTTAATGAAACAATTGAGCTGACTTAGGCCGGTCTCCAGCTGAGCGAAACAGCCACACATGCAGTTTAGCTGATGGTCCTGAGGCTGTCCTCTATAGTCAGAGGACACCAAAAGACATTGAAATGCACTATTTGTGTAGGGCTGGAAATACAGGCTCTTTGAATTACAAGCCAGATTTCCTACTCAGGAATGTAGTGATAGCCATAAGCACTGCTGACTTTACAAGGGCATCAGACAGATTCTTGGAGGGTTAGAGAGGTCCACCAATGGCTATGACTAAAGGCTACTGCTACTAATAATGTAAATTTCTGAATTCCAGTGTTAATGATGAAACCATCAGGAAAAGAGCTCTTTGCCTCGTTTGTCCTTCCTGGTAGGGTTGCCAGGTCTCTCCTGGTAATTGGTGGGGGGTGGGGGGAACTTATCAGGAGTGGGAGGCCCAGCCAACAGTGCAGTGACCAACATGACCCAGAAGTGACATCATCATGCAGCAATGTCAGGGTGACACTCTGGTATTTGGGCAAAAACTCTATGGTAAATTTGTCTTCCATAGAGCTTCTGCTCAAATACCAGAGTGTTGCTCCAATGTCGCCAACATGATGATGTCACTTCCAGGTCACGTTGGAAGTAATGTAGATACATCAGCTGCAGTGTCAGCTGGGCCTCTCTCTTTTTCCTAGAAAGTCCTCCTTGCCAACCAGCTGATTGGTAGTGGGATGGTGGGACCTGGTGGCAGAGGACCCCCACCTCCACTGGGGGATCTGGCAACCTTAGCTGTAGCTGGTAACTAAGGTTGCTGTCCCCCCCAGTAGAGACAGGGGTCCCCTGATACGAGGCCCCACCACACTGCTGTCGATCAGCCGGCTGGTGGAGGTACTTGGATGGGAGAGCTTGGGGGCAGGAAAATGCTATTTGATGCCACTCCAGCATGAGACATCACTTCCAACATGAAACTGGAAGTGATCTCATCAAGTTGGAATGATGCTCAAGGGTTAATCCAAAACTCTGCAGTTAAACCATTTTCAGCGAATCATAGAGTGTAGGCTTGCCAATTCCCAGGTCCCAGCGGGGGTTCTATCACTTTCCCAGACTCCTACCCACCCCCAGTCAGCTGGCCGGCGGGGGGAAGCCCCTCCCCCACAGCCACCATGTGACTTTTCACCTCTGGAGGCTTCAGTCTCTGATTGGAAAGGCTTCCTCTTGGGATGGTATGTCTGTGTTACTTTGAAGAAGCTGGCAGCAACTCGTGAGTAGAGATGCCAATCCCTCGCTTCAGAGTCGCCAGAAATGGGGAGGGGGGAGGGAAATGTCTGCTGGGCACTTCATTATTCCCTATGTGGAGATTGATTCTTATAGGGAATAATGGGGAATTGATCTGGAGGTATCGGGGGCTCTGGGGGGGTGTTTTTTGAGGTAGAGGCACCAAATTTTCAGTATAGCATCTAGTGTCTCTCCCCAAAATACCCCCCAAGTTTCAAAACAATTGGACCAGGAGGTCCAATTCTATGAGCCCCAAAAGAAGGTGCCCTATCCTTCATTCCTTCCAATGGAAGGAAGGCATTTAAAAAGGTGTGCTGTCCCTTTAAATGTGATGGCCAGAACTCCCTTGGAGCTCAATTATGCTTATCACACCCTTGCTCCTGGCTCCGCCCCAACGTCTCCTGGCTCCATCCCCAAAGTCCCCAGAGATATTTCTTGAATTGGACTTGGCAAGCCTAGTAGAGTGCCATACCAATGTGACAATGTCACTTCCAGTTCCGTGCTGGAAGTGACATCACATGTTTGTGTGATGATGAAGAGCCCCTCCTTTCCCCCTGCCAGTCTGTTAAGCAGCCTAGAGAATTTGGGGCAAGACTGATATTTCTCCCACTATAGTAGACCTGCCCACTCCCACTGCCAGGGCAGCTGGTGTGAAACATGGTACCTGAATAGATGAACTGCTGGTCTGATCCCGCAGGCCTCTTCTTTCGTTCTTATCTGGCTTAACCACTCCAGGCATCAAATCTGTGGCCTCAGGGAAATAAAACAAGCACAGAGCTATAACTCTCACAGTTCCAGAAAATTACCATTTTATAAATGTGAAGGCTGGCAGGTTTTTTAAAGATACACTTAAATAGTGCAATGTTTAAAGAAGGGACTAAATGGAATTAAGCAATTAGTTGCAAGGGTGGGGGGAGCTTAAAAACACATCCAGAAAAAGTAATTACGTAGGTCACATTGAAAGCTATGGGACAGAATACAGGCCTGGTCTACTAGGGGTGCAGAATGTGTGTAAAATGCCATCACACCACAGCTGATTTATGGTGACCCCAGCAAGGGGTTGTTCAAGGCAAGTGAGAAGCAGAGGTGATTTGCCATTGACTTTCTCTGCAGAACCTTTCTTGGTGGTCTCCCTTCCTGCTTGGCTTCTGAGACCTGATGAGATTGTGCTATACCATGCCTGTCCAGAGATGCACGCCGCACCGGACCTCCCTGGTCAGCCACAACTCTCCCCCTTAACCTGGGGAAGCTGCCGAGCCATCCAGAGGTCAGGGAAAGGAAGGAGACACAGTGCCACAATCAGCCACTGCAAAGAAAATGCTGCCTGTCAGCTGGCTCCTGCAAGAACAAATGTTAGTGCAGGAGCCCAGGAGGAGACTTCCTCCGCTGCTGCAAATGCTCACCGTATTGCTAGCTGCAGGGCCGGGTGACAGGAGAAGGCAGGGGCCAGCAGGGAGGAGTGTTGGCACCCACAGGAGCCAATTTGCCCCACCTCCAGACAGGGAAGCAGCTGGAAAGGACCCCCCAGAGCATCACAGGACTGAGCAGGGAGTGGCAGGGCATGCACAGTTGGGCTGGGGAATAGGAATTTGGAGAAGAGCCTCACCTGACCCATATTGGGGCTGCAGCTGAAAAAGGAAAGCAAGAGAGTGGGGCCAGGGATTGGGAGAGGGGTCCCATACAGGGCAGGGAGCAACCTCCATTAAAATAGAAGGACTTCCATTTCTGCCCCTCTCTGTTCCCATCAGCCCAAATGAAAGAGGATAGAAGGGAGGCCTTAGGAAAAGGCCTGTTACTTCTGGGTGCATCTTCAATATAGTGCAACATAGTCTGAGGGCCTGAGGAGTGAAAGGCAACTGGAGCACTTCTACTGCTAATTCACTTTAGCACAAATGAAGTTCTTTCTTTGTTTCCTCTGCTGGTGACTGCTGAAGATTCACATCTTTAAAATCTCAGTGGCAGCTTTAATGCCTATGCACTGAGTTTCCCTTTCTTGTCTCCTAGCAAGACTGGAATTGTTATCATAACCAAACACAACTGTAGATGGCCCACTTTTGGCCATAGCTCACAGCATAAATACTTGCCAATGCCCTGATGGGGGTGGGGAATCTTGCCCCCCACCAGCACCTGTATTCCACTGCTCCTTGGAGTGGCAGTGGATGGCCGCCAAGTAGATGATGTGATGACACTTCTGGGAGAAAAGCAAAAGTGATGTCAGTCTTTTCTAGGAAGCTCTGGAAACTCTATGGTTTTATCATAGAGTTTCTAGCGATTTCGAGAGGCTTTACATCACTTTCAGTTTCACACAATTGCTGACACCTCCCCTGCCATGTCCCTGTCCCCATGGCGAGCAGTGCTATCTGCCCTATTTACTGGGGATAATTTCTATTATCTAGAATGTGCCCTTTGTAAAAATCCTGTCCCTATTTTTGTTTTTCGTGGGGATGCCCCACTAAAAATCTGTTGATTTTCAGATTTGTCAGCCTTCAAAGTAATTTCTTTTATTCTCGTATAAGGGTTTTTTTTTGGGGGGGGGGGGGAGTCGTCTTACATTCAAGGGTTGCCTTCCTTTCTAATAAATATTTGAAATAATAAACAATAATAGAGTGTTAATTTTGTGCTCATCCTAAGGGGTTTTTTTTATCTGTTTGTGGTAGTTCTGTGATAGGTTAAAAGCCTGCTGGAAAATGGGAAATCATTTGTAGGAATTAGGGATGCTCAGGGCTTTTTAAAAGCAAGAATACACAGGAAAAGGCCTGGCTTGGCATCAGGGGTGTGGCCTAACATGCAAATGAGTTCCTCCTGGGCTTTTTCTACCAAAAAAGCCCTGTGGACATTCATTCATTTTTAGACCATTATGGAAAGGGTTTCTCCTTCACAAACACAAGTTCTACTGCTCTGTGCCCTTGATGCAGTTTTGCCAAATAGCAGAACACAAGAATTATATGAAATAAAACTGAATGGCTTACAGTGCAAGTTTAGGCTTAAATCAATGTGTTCATAAGGATGTAATTCCATTTAGGAGTCCACTATTGGAAACCTGGTTAAACTCATATCCTATTAAAGCTGTACAATACCAAGTTAGGTTACTAGAGAGTCTAATTACATCTCAGAGAGGAGCAAAGTTGTGAATTATTAATTTTGGAACATGTATTTCTGAATTAGTGACATGTAATATCTTTGCCTGAATTGAGTTTGAGCTAATAATAATAATAAAAAATTGCTTGTGAACAACTTTTTAAATATATTTGAGAATTCTAAGTCATCCCTTCAAGCTTTGGCACATGCCTGCTCCATGATGCTGCTGGGTAATTGCAGTTAAGTGATGGGAAGCTTCCTTCTATGAATCTAATGATGCCCTGGCCCCTGATTGGCTGATGAAATATTGTCCCATGCTTTGATGGTGATGATGGCTGGATTGAACTGCTGGGTGGTTCTCGACAGGGCCAGCCCTGCCACTAGGGAAACTAGGCAATTGCCTAGGGTGCCAGCCTTATAGGGCACCACCCATGTGACTTGGGGACATTATCAGTGCAGGGAGGGTGCCAGAAGTTAGCCTTTCCTAGGGTGCCAGACGGTCTAGGGCCAGCCTTGGTTCTGGGCATTTGTTCTTTAAGCTGTAGTGCCACTAAAAATCTCAATCAGTTTTGGCAGTAATAGAAAGTGCTGTCAAGTCACAGATGCAGGGTTTTCAAGGCAAGAGATGTTCAGTGGTAGTTTACTATTGATTGCCTCGCAGGGCTTTTTTTTCGGTAGCAGGAGCTCCTTTGCATATTAAGCCACACACCCCTGATATAGCCAATCCTCCTGGAGTTTACAGTAGGCCCTGTACTAAGAGCCCAGTAAGCCTTTGGAGTATTGGCTACATCAGGGGTGTGTGGCCTAATATGCAAAGGAGTTCCTGCTACAAACCCCCCCCCCTGCTGCCTCGGCATAGCAACCCTGGTATTCCTTGGAGGTCTCCGAATACTAGCCAGAACCAACCTTGATTAGCTTCTGAGATCTGATGAGATTGGGCAAACCTAGGCTATCAGGTCCAGGCCAAATCAGTTTTAGATATGAAGAAAAGCTGACATTTCCTGATTAAGAGAGAATAAGTGTTTCAAATATGTCACATTTGACTGCCAGATCTACTGATCACTCATTGTGGTACAGTGAAATTAAGATATTTTGGCAAAATAATATAATTATTAATTATACACTGAGAAAGAGTTTCAAGCTAAGGATACCTGTTATATCAAAAATGTATGAATTATGAGTACTGTTAACTCATATTATAAGAGTTATTTTTATAACCCTCTTTTCTCCACCTGAAAGAGTCTCAAAGCAGCTGACAATTGCTTTCCTTTCCTTTCCTCATAACAGGCACCTTGAGAGGTAGGTGGGGCTGAGAGAGTTCTGAAAGAACTGTGACTGGCCTAAGGTCACCCACAGGCTTCATGTGGAAGAGGAGTGGGGAATCAAACCCAGTTCTCCAGATTAGAGTCTGCTGTTCCTAACCACTAAACCACACTGGCCCATGATTTGTGAATTTAATCGATATGATTAAGCTGAATCAAGGGGAGTTCTTGGTGCCGTGTACTAGGATTGTCAGCCTCCAAGTGGGGCCTGGAGATCTCCTGCTTTTACAAGTGATCTCCAGCTGGCAGAGATCAGCTCCCCTGCCTTGAAGGGTTGACTCTATAGCACTGTACCATGCTGAGTCCCGGCTCCTCCCCAAACCCCACCCTCTCCGATCCAACCCCAAAGTCTCCAGGTATTTTCCAACACAGACCTGACAACCCTACTGTGTAGTGATTTTTTGTATAAATACTTGTGACAATCTGAATAAATGAACTGTACAAATGAAATAAAACTCTGTATTTATTGAAGTAGAAGAATGAATTAAAAGTAATATATGAAAAGGCTATGGCGTGCTTTAAACTGATATACACTGCTTGAGATTTATGTATCCTTTAAAATGTAGCGTACCCAAAATAAGTTGTGATGTTATACAAAATTATGATATCAAATCTGAGTAATGATAGTTTTTCATTGAGTGGTTTTATACAACAATTGTCCCAATAAAACTTTTAGAGTAGACTTTTATGAGAATTTTGAGGTATAGAGCATAACGTTATGATTTTCCCTGGAGAAAACCAAAGGGAATTCTAATATCCATGTTATGCCTTTAGATGGTTGCATCTTTCAATATATTAAAAATGTATCAGGTTCCTATTAAAGCTTCATATGTCAAATCAGTATTTTATAGAACCATATAGAGCAACAAAATCATACTGAAACTACCTATTTTATTCTTCTAGGGCATTTTAAGAGAGAGAGGTTTATACAAAAGAGAGTGGGGAAGTTTGCTGCAGGATACCACAGGGATTTCCAGACACTTTTAATATGTGATAAAATACTTGTTCTTGGATATTTCACTTTCACTAATGTTTTTCACTGCATATAAGTAGGAGGCTAAGATCTATTTTGAGTAGACTTCTGGAGGACCAAGAAAGCTATAGTTTGGGGACAGGGATTTTGGGGTGAATTCACAGGTGCTATCAGATTAACTATCTGCCAAGGCTGTTTGTCAGAATTCTGCTCATCACTGACCTGGCATGTCGTGGGGTCCTCCTCTGACTATGGGACCAACATCAGAACTGGTTAGGCACCCAGGGTAGCTGTTAGGCAACCAGACAAGAGATATCCCCATAGAGAAGCTACATTCTGAACCAGTTGCAGTTTCTAGGCTGTTCTCAAGGGCAGACCCCAGAACAGCAGGCTACAGGAGTCCAACCATGAGGTCACAGAAGTGTAGATTAACAAGGCCCAGTCAGAGGACTCTGGGAAAGGGAGGAGTTGGTGAACCAGATGCTGATGATACAGAAAGCGCTTTTGGCCACTGCAACAACCCCACTTTTCAAACTGCAAGGCTGAGGCCAAGAGCACTCCCAAGCTCTTAATCTGATCTGCAAATGGCTCTTATGCAGAAAGTTGTACTCTGCGGGGCAGGCAAAGCTCTGAGGCTTGGTTAGGGTTATCAGCTCTGTGATAGGAAATATCTGAAGATTTTGTGGGTGGAGCCCGGGGAGGGGAGGGGCCCCAGCAGGGTACAATGCCATAGGGTCCACCCTCCAGAACAGCCATTCCCCCCCCAGGGGAATTGCTCTTGACCATCTGGACATCAGTTGTAGTAGTGAGAGATCTTCAGGTTCTACCTGGTGGTTGGCAACCAGTATCTGATGCTCAAATATTCTTACTGCTGTACACCCTGGTATCTATTAAGAGGAGCTCTGGATGGAACAATAGTATCTGTGTCCCATGTCACCCTTCTCTCTACATCCCTTCCTTCCAATGTATACGCACTGGTTCTTACTCATTGGATTACTGATATGAAACCCATGAACCTTTGAACAGGAGCAAAAAAGGCACCCTTAGATAATTCACAGTCATTTAGTGTGTTAAATCTGCAGTAAAATTGACCTCTCTCTGTCTTTTTGCCCTCTGATTTTAGCCCGCACCACTTTCTAGTCACAGCCTTTCAGAACCCGGGGATAGAATTCATTTAACTTTGCATGTATAATTGTGCCTGTGACCCTTGACAGTTTTAATCAACATATGGAATTTAAATACATGCTGCCGTTTCCCTGCGGCTTTGTGAGACTTTTAAATCCGCCTTGAAATCAATAGCCTGCATCAGCGACCAAATAAAATTAGCAATCGGCTGGAATTGAAACTGAAGCTCGCAGGGACTCGTGGACAGGATCTGCCGAGCCCAAACCCCCTCCCGGAGGCTGTGCCATCTGGAATGGAACAGCAAGGAGAGGCCGGTTACTGTGCTGTACATTTCTCACTGCAATCTCTGAGGCGCAGAGAGCCTCTGGTAACAATATTCCTTTGAGAAGGATGTGCGTGAGGTACAAACAGTGCCTACCTGGCTAAAGAAAGGCATTCATTTATCCTCTCGGCTTGCAGGCCACGAGTCACACATGCAGCAGGGACCAGGTGGGACCGGAGAGAGAAATTGGAGTCCTGTCTTTGGACTTCAGATCACAGGACGGAAGCTCGTTTGCTGCTCCAGGCAAAAATTTGTTTTGCCCAACCATCTTGTTGTGTGCAGCTTGTGTGCATAGATTATGTTTCCTCCACAAGGTTTTCCAGACTGCAGACCTCTTTTTTCCTTCCTTGCCAGTACAAATGAATGAAATGAAGAAAGCAACTTTTGTTTTATTTTGTCATATAGAACAAGGAGGAAGATAGGGACACAGTTGCTCCCTGTGCTTCAGGCCAGTTATCCAAAAGGCCTAAGGCAAAGGATGTGTTTTTTTACCTCAGAAGATTTTGATTCTGATCTTTTATTTATTTGATTTATATCCCGCCCTCCCTGCCGAAACAGGCTCAGGGCGGCTCCCATTCAAAGGTCATTAAAAAAACAGTATTATTAAGCCATAAAAATATAAAGTACATCATAGATAAAAGCATATAAAACAATATCATAAAACAATGTCAGGTGCTATTTTGATCTAACAGCGGAATATATGGATTCATATATTGAGAGCCAGTTTGGTATAGTGGTTAAATGTGCGGACTCTTATCTGGGAGAACCGGGTTTGATTCCTCACTCCTCCACTTGCAGCTGATGGGAATGGCCTTGGGTCAGCCACAGCTCTGGCAGAGGTTGTCCTTGAAAGGGCAGCTGCTGTGAGAGCCCTCTCCAGCCCCACCCACCTCACAGGGTGTCTGTTGTGGGGGAGGAAGGTAGAGGAGATTGTGAGCCGCTCTGAGACTCTTTGGAGTGGAGGGCGGGATATAAATCAAATATCTTCTTATTCTTCTTCTTATATTGATGCATTAGTAATGGTGGGCAGCTGCCAATTCAGTTGATGTTAAGTTTTATTATTTAGCTGTTACTGCTGGATGTCCTATTAAGAAAAAGGTCCAGGTCACAGTAGAATGTTCGAGATGGGTCAAATAGTGTCTGTTTTTGTGGGTCAGATGGTTTAATATCTGCTTTTTATCTGTTGTGGATTTTAATTCAGAAATGCCTGGCGGAAGAGCACCGTTTTGCAGGCCCTGCAGAACTGTGAAAGCTCTCTAAGGCCCCTAACCTCCTCCGAAAGCTCGTTCAACCAGCAAGGAGCCACAACAGAAAAGGCTCTGGTCATCTTGAGCCTAGCCTCTTTGATGCTGGAGATCGAAAGCAGGTTTTGAGCGCTTAGCATTCTTTTGCCCCACACAGCCATTGCTGACTCTTCATTAAACTACATTATTCCTTATCCTCTGGAGACCTTAACATTTGTTCCCTAATGGAAGTTGGTTGTGGTAATTCAGTCAAGTAACATTTCCCCCCCCTTTATCCATGTTGGGTTCCACTACAGATGGCATCAATTCAAGGTCCTTGTTATGATCATTAAAGCCCTTCATGACCCAGGAACCACATATTTGAATGACTATCTCCTTCCATATATCTTTGTGTGCCAGCTATGGTAATCAGGTAATCATATGTTAGCAATCCCACAGTCCAACTGGCATTGGCCAGAGTACAAGTCTTTTCCATCATGGCTCTGGCTCTATGGAATGGATTATCAGAAGAACTGCTTGGTGTTTGTTAGGACATTTGAGGGGTTTTGAACAGCAACCATTTTTTAAGGGGAGGAGGAAGGAGGGATTGGGCTTGTTGTTCTATCTTTGGTTTTAGCTGGGGATGTTTTAGTTATTACTGTATGCCACCTTAACCAGGAGGAAAGACAGGATATAAATGTTTTAATTAATAAATAAATAACACAAATGAATCCACCAATTTCTATGCATGTAACTTCAGTAGGCTTTGACCTGGACGGCCCAGGCTAACCTGATCTTGTCAGGCCTTGGAAGCTAAGCAGAGTCAGCCCTTTGTAGGATATGGATAGGTGACCAGCAAGGAGGCAGGCAATGGCAATGGTGTGCATCTGTGTTCAGCTCTTGCCTTGAAGACCCTATGGGGGTTGCCATAAATTAGCTGTGACTTGACAGCACTTTCCGCCACCAATCTAGGTAGGCCAGTCGTCCCTTACCTTGGTGCACGCTATACCTGTGTGCTAACACAGTACATGGAGAAAGCGACAACCTAGGCTTCCCAATCCCCAGGTCCCAGCGGGGGATCCCCCGTTTTGACAGGCTTCTCCCTGCCCCCAGCCAGCTGGCCGGCTGGCGGGGGGGGGGGGGGAGCCCCGCCCCAACAGTCATTCTGTAGATTTAGAGCTCCTGCAGGTTTAGAAACCTGCAAACAGTTTTTAAAATGTGTACCTTTAAGGCTGAGCAGGAAGTAGGGAACAGGAAGGGCTTCATGGGAAAGGATCAGTAACAGTTTCCTCAGAGAAGGGCCCCTCCCTTTCTTTTGCTTTCGTTTTCAGAGGGAGTAAAGTTCTGCAGGAGCAAGACCCAGTAAGTATTTATGTGTGTGAGAGAGGGAGGAGGCAGGGGATTCCCTGGTTTGGAGGCCCTCCCCTTGCTTTATAAACTGTGAGGGGGGAGGGAAATGTCTACTGGGCACTCTATTATTCCCTATGGAGAATGATTCCCATAGGGAATAATGGGGAATTGATCAGCGGGTATTGGGGGCTCGGGGGGGGCTATTTTTTGAGGTAGAGTCACCAAATTTTTAGTATAGTATCTAGTGCCTCTCCCCAAAATACCCCCCAAGTTTCAAAACGATTGGACAAGGGGGTCCAATTCTATGAGCCCCAAAATATGGTGCCCCTATCCTTCATTATTTCCTATGGAAGAAAGGCATTTGAAAAGGTGTGCTGCCCCTTTAAATGTGATAGCCAGAACTCCCTTGGAATTCAATTATGCTTGTCACACCCTTGTTCCTGGCTTCACCCCCCCCCCCCCATGTCTCCTGGCTCCACCCCCAAAGTCCCCAGATATTTCTTGAATTGGACTTGGCAACCCTACGACAACCTCACAACAGCAACCACATAGAAGCCCCTCTCCCCACACTCTGGAAAGGTTTGTTTACACATCCATTTTAAAATTACGCTGAACATCAGGGGAACCTTCCTAATGGTAGAAACAGTTTGTTAAGAGAATCAATTCCTTGTGGATGAGGAGCTCTCTCTGACAAGATTTCTTCTACCAGAGGCTGGGAAGCCATCTGACAGGGATGCTCTAGCCTTGGATTGCCTGTCTTTATTTATTTAAAAATTTACATGTTGTCTCCCCAGAGACCTTTTTTGAGGTGGCATTGAGCAGGTGCTAGGGTTGCCAATCCCCAGTGAGGAGCAGGGGATTCCCCCAGTTTGGAGGCCTTCTCCCCACTTCAGAGTCATTAGAAAGTGTGTGGGGGGAGGGAAACATCTGCTCAGCGCTCCATTATACCCTGTGGAGACCAATTCCCACAGGCTATAATGGATAATTTATCTGAGCTCTGGGGGAGCTGCTTTTTGAGGTAGAGGCACCAAATCTTCAGCGTAACATCCAGTGCCTCTCCTCAAAACACCCCCCAAGTTTCAAAAAGATTTGACCACAGGGTCCAATTCTATGAGTCCCGAAAGAAGGTGTTCCTATCCTTCATTATTCCAAATGGTGGGAAGGCATTTAAAAAGTGTAGGATCCCTTTAAATGTGATGGCCAGGACTCCCTTTGGAGTTCAGTCGCCTTGCTCCTGGCTCCACCCCTAAGTCTCCTGGCTCCACCCCCAAAGTCCCCAAATATTTCTTGAGTCAGACCAGGCAACCCTAGTAGGTGCTTAGAAGGCTGTAAGACCAATTTGAAGTCCAGACAGCAAGGGAGAAGTATCTGGTAAGCAGAGAACATAAGAAAAGCGATTTCGGATCAGGCCAACGGCCCATCCAGTTTAACACTCTGTGTCACACAGTGGACAAAAAAAAAAAAAACCCAAGTGCCATCAGGAGGTCCACCAGTGGGGCTAGAGGCTCTCTCACTGTGCCCCCCACAAGCACCAAGAATACAGAGCATCACTGACCCGGACAGAGAGTTCCAACAATAGGCTGTGGCTAATAGCCACTGATGGACCTCTGCTCCATATGCTTATCCAATTCCCTCTGGAAACTGGCTATGCTTGTTGCCGCCACCACCTCCTGTGACAGTGAATTCCATGTGTTGATCACCCTTTGGGTGAAGAAGTACTTCCTTTTATCTGTTCTAACCTGTCTGCTCAGCAATTTCATTGAATGCCCACGAGTTCTTGTATTGTGAGAAAGGGAGAAAAGTACTTCTTTCTCTACCTTCTCTATCTCATGCATAATCTTGTAAACCTCTAAAATGTCACCCCAACTGCTATGGTTTCCCACAATAATCATCCAGGTGGAGGAGAAGAGCCACTGTTGCCAGAAGTTTGTTCGTGGAGCAACGATTGATTCTTGCCCCCTGCCTTTTGTCTCCCTTCAGAATAAATCCGCCACTCTTCCCACATACAATTTTGCTTCAGAGTTACGCAGAATTAGCTGCGGATGCTCTTGAATGACTGCTTTTAAAGCGTCATCAGAAAACTGTCTAGATAATGCATGCTGTAAATCCCAATCACATAGTTCCTTGTCAGTGGAGTAGCTCCTCAACTCCACATTTAATAGGTACTTTTGCCAAAGGTGATAGATGCTGGTTAAAGAAAAATCAAAGCTTGTATTCTTTAAAAAGAGAGAGTTTAAATGGCACTGAAACAAGAAAGAAAAAAAACCCTGAATTTATTTTCCTTTTTTAGGTGTTTTGGCTTTAAGATGTAGCAGAACATAAAACCCCTCTAGCATGTTCCGAATTCCCAAACAGAAGCAACTTGGAAACAGCCTAAAAGGGTGAGATTAATGGGAAGCATTTATCCTGTACAAGACCAAAAACCAAAACCAAACCTATTTGCTATATATTATTTTCCCACTAGATGTCTCTCAGTGCTGTGTGTACAGGCCTGGAAATGTAATGGGCTTTTAGAATGTAGGTGTCCAGAGCATCACAATAACGCATGCAGTGAAGTCATGTTACTGTTTCAGGCCATTGTGGAAATAATTTCTTAGCATCTAGAGACCAGTCAGTCATTCCAATATACAATAAAAGTGCTATCAAGAGGAGGAGGAGGAAGAGGAGAAGGAGGAGAAGCAGGAGATTGGATTTATATTCTGCCCTTCACTCGAGTCTCAGAGTGGTTTACAATCTCCTTTCCCTTCTTCTCCCCACAACAGACACCTGATGAGGTAGGTGGGGCTGAGAGATCTCTGAGTGAACTGCTCTTGAGAGAACAGCTCTGACTGAATTTGTGGCTGACCCGAGGTCACCCAGCTGGCTGCATGTGAAGGAGTGGGGAATCAAACCTGGTTCTCCAGATTAGAGTTTGCCACTCTTAACCACTGCATCAAACAAAGGACTTATGGTGATCCTGTGGGATTTTCAAGGCAAGAGATGAACAGAGGTGGTTTGCCATTGCCTGCCTCTGCATAGCAATCCTTATATTCCTTGGTGGTCTCGTATCCAAGTACTAACTGGAGCTTCCCAGATCCAACCAGATTGGGCTAGCCTAGGGCACCCTAGTCTATAGCAGATGTCCCTGTTATAGCAGATGTGAAACCCTGAATGTTGCTGTGGATTCTGTGGTGTGTTCAGGTTGCAATCACAGCTCATTCAGGCTAGCCCTGGAAGGCCTCTGCATGCAATGCCTAGCCTGCCCTCAGCTCCCAGCCAGCCTGGTGCACAGCAAACAGTGGTTGTTCTGCTGCAAAAAGAGTCCTCTGTGCCGCGGGTTCAACTCTACAGCGGAAAAATACATTTTGGATTGACTGCAGCTATGGTGCTTCCAAAGCAATTTCATAGTCCTAAGAACATTATGTCACATCTGTCTTTACCCTAGGATGGTTGCCTCCTGAAGAAGAGAAGAGATTGGATTTATACTGCACCCTTCACTACCTTAAGGAGTCTCAGAGCAGCTTACAATTTCCTTTCCCTTTCCCTCCCCACAACAGACACCCTGCAAGGTGGGTGGGGCTGAGAGAGAGCTATTTCAAGAACTGCTTTTGAGATAGCAGCTCTTTCAAGAACTGCGACTGGCCCAAGGTCACTCAGGAAGTGCATGTAGAGGAGTGGGGAATCAAACCCGGTTCTAGTCCCAGATAAGAGTCCACGCACTTAACCACTACACCAAGCTGGCTCTCCTGTTTACTTACTTACTTCATTTATTGTTCACCTTTCTCACTGAGACTCAAGGAGGATTACAGAGTTAGAAACCAGTGCAATAAATAGGGTTTCCCAGCTCTCCAGATGGGGCCTGGGGGTCTCCTGGAATTACCACTGATCACCAGACAAAAGAGATCATTCCCCCATGGAGAAAATTATGGCTTTGGAGGATGGACTCCATGGTGCTGTTCTCTGCTGAGGTTCTTTTCCTCCCTAAACTCTAGCCTCATGAGGCTCTAACCCCGAATTTCCTGGAATTTCCCAACATGGAACTGGCAACCCTAGCAATAAATCTGGGCATACTACATACAACACACAGTGCTCAAAACTGGATTACAAAAATCCGAGAACAACTGAGTAAAAACATCATAATACACCCCCAGTATATAGTAGGCTGCCTCTGCACATGGGAGTTCTATTAGCTATCACGATTGCCCTGGCCATACCATTGTACCTTCTGCATTTGTGATTTTACCCATTTCCCTCATTCTCTCTTCTGCTTAGTATTGTATATTTTGAATTAGAGTTGATAATCCCTTGGAAGTCTGGAATCTGGAAGGCCCCATCTTGGTAGATGGATTTTTTAAAACATGCAATATTGCCCTTAGCACTGGAGTGCTAGAAACTCAGTTGCATTTTCAAAACCAGCAGTGCTAACCTCTGCCATCTTGAAAGATCTCCCAGCAGTCGCTCAGGCAGAGTTTCTGAAACCATGAAGGAAAGTCTATCAAAAAAATCCACTGCTTAAAAACCCTTGTAACTTCTCCAGATGAACCTTGTATCGTTCCAGCTAAAGCCGTATAACGACAAGCTATAAATTATATGGGTGCCAGAGCATGCGGCACACTTCGGGATGGGGAAATGCCGCTGGAGAAATCTTCTATCTGTCAGAGGCTGAGCATGTCATAAATCCTGGTGTGGTGTCAGGTTAGCATCCTTCCTGCCCATCGTGGTTGCAAAGCCTATAAATGTTTTATGGGTCATTTTTGTAAGTGGTAGAGTTTTGTGCACTAAACTTTTTTCCTCCACTGAGTTTTTTCTGCAGTACCCTTTCCCTGCTTTTGCATGAAGTAAGAATAGTACTGACTATACAACAAGAAAGTAAAGATTGCTTTCCTGCCAGCACAGATATGTTCCTGGCTGCCACTGAAGCCTGTGAACATCAAGAATACCATCTCTTTCCTTTCTGGCCTGTTTGCAGACTTCTGTTCCTGGCTGGGCCCATGAGTCACACTACTCTAATCTGAGGACAGCTCAGTTATGATACCTTGATTTTCTTGTTGCCTTCCTCAGTGAAGACACAGTCAGAAGACTGACAGCATCAGTTACCTGTTCAGGGGACAGTGAAATATAAGAAGAGTCTTGCCTGTGTCAGACCAGTGGTCCATCTACTCAAGAAATCATTTGCATATTAGGCCACACCCGATGCCAAGCCAGCTGGAACTGCGTTCCTGCTCAAAAAAAGCCCTGCATCTACTCCAGCATCTTGTCTCACACAGCAGCCAACCAATTACTATGGGGTGTCAGCAACAAGGCACAGAGGCCAAGGCCTTCCCTGGGATTGATATTCTAAGGTTAAATGCCTCTGGATATGGAGGCTCCCATCTGTCAACTGTTAGGCCTGTGTCTCCCATGAATCTGTCTAATCCCTTCTGAAAGCTGTATATGCTTTGGGCCATCACAAGGTGGTGGTGATGGAGAACAACTAAACTTAACCTTCTTTAACCCTATGCCCAATCTCAACCTATCATTAATGTTCTGACCTGGGTTACAAGAATGCAGGCCACCTGCTAGAAAGGGGCATTTATTTTTATTTCAGACTACATTTAATTAACCAGTCCTGAACGGTGATGGTAAATGTTGGTTTTATGTTTTTAGTGTACCTGTTTTATGTATTTTATTAACATTGTAAGCCACCTTGAACTCCATAGGAAGAAAGGTGGCTAATAAATACTTTATTTTATATTTTAAAATGTAATTTAAAATATATAAAAATAATTAAACTTAATGTTTGGAGCAATGTGCATGGCTGGATGATTGGACTACAGTCAAAGGATGCTTGTAAAGTTTCCAGTTCTAGGTTGGAAAAGGAGCTGCCAATCCCCAGTTGGGGGCAGGGGATTCCCCAGTTTGGAGGTCCTCCCCCTGTTTCAGGGTCATCAGAAGGTGGGGGTGGGGAGAGAAATGTCTGCTGGGCACTCCAGTATATTCTATGGAGACCAATTCCTATAGGGTATAATGGAGAATTTATCAATGGGTATCTGTGGCTCTGGCAGGACTGTTTTTTGAGGTAGAGGCACCAACGCTTCAGCATAGCATCCAGTGCCTCTCTTCAAAACACCCCCCAAGTTTCAAAAAGATTGACCATGGGGTCCAATTCTAGGAGTCCCAAAAGACCACACCCTGATCCTTCATTATTCCAAATGGAGGGAAGGCATTTAAAAGGCATACGGTCCCTTTAAATATGATGGCCAGAACTCCATTCAGAGTTCAATCCTGCTTCTCACACTTTGCTCCAGGCTCCACCCCAAAGTCTCCTGGCTCTACTCACAAAGTCCCCAGATATTTTTTGAGTTGAACCTGGCAACCCTAGTCAGAAATTCCTGGGAATTGAGGAAGGGAGCCTAGGAAGGCAGGATTTGGGGAGGGTAGGACCTCAATGAGGTATAATGCCACAGAGTCCATCTTCCAAAGCAGCCATTTTTCCCAGGGCAACTGATCAGTTCATTCAGAGATCTCCAGGTCCCACCTGGAGGCTGGCAACCTTAGGTGCATGGGTGATGTACAAACACATCCAAAATGAGCATTCCAGAGGAACAACACAGTTACACCCTTCTAAACCATCTTACTTCAATGGACTTAGAAGGGTGTAACGGCGCATATTTTCATACCATGAGTCTTTTGAATTGAAAATAAACAGGAGACTAGGATTATTCCACCATTGGTTTTCATGAATACATCCTGCTTCTTCCAGTGCAAAAATGACAAAAATCTAGAAAGTTGTTGTATGGACTCCAGCATCTTTTATGTTGTTTGTTTAAGGTTTTCAGCCTGCCCTCCCCTGAAGCCACTGGCAAGTTCCAAATGGGTTGTTTGCAATTCCATAAATCAACAGTAACAGAGGAGCGGGACAGAGGGAAAAAAACAACCCCCCAGCTACACTTCCAATAATATCATCCTCCAACTAGTGACAGAGCCATACTGAAACTGTCCTGCAGAGGCCAAGGTAAGCAGAGTTCTGTCGCTTGGTTATTGCTAAGGGAAGATGGGAATTTCCAGCTCGTTCATCTGTCACTGGCATCTTCCAGCCAGCCGCCCCAACTAGATGGGAAAATAACAGGCTGGCGGATGACAAGATCTGGCTCTGGGGTGTTCTAGAGGCCATCTGTTTGCAAATGACTGATGAATCCCCAGCCAGAAAAAGGGTGGTTGAGCTGTTAGAAGGGACCAGCGCTGAATGGCACCCAATCTCAACATTAAGCAGCGGTGAAATTCATCAAAAGCAGCAGGAGGAGGGCATTTGTCAGCTTGCGTTAGAGGAAAACTTACTTCTAGATTAAAGCTGCCTTAACCAGCAGAGAGGATAGTAAAAAAAACCCCCCAAACTCTCCAATGCAGTGGATTCCTTTGTAAATATGTGATTGTTGCAATACTAAGCAGGCTTAGGAATCTACTCGTGAGTATATATGCTTGGAATTGCGCTTCATGCCACACGGATGCACTGAAGTTATGCCCTCTGGGGCTGGTTACATAATGCCCTTCCAAAGTCCAGTACCTTTCTTAGGGTTGCTAGCCCCTCAATGGAGGTGGGGGTCCTATGCTGCCAGGCCGTGGCCCTGCCTTGATCAGCTTCCTGACAGGGTGATTTACCAGAAGAAAAAGGAAGGCCCAGCACCATCATGCTGGCAATGTCTGGTGATGCTCGGATATTTGGTATCTGACAGAAGTCATTTTTACCATAGCATGTTGCCCAAATACCAGAGCATCACCATAATGGTGCAATGTGATGATGGCAGTTCCAGTGCATACCAGAAGTGACGTATTCACATTGCTGTTGATGTGGCCTGGGCCTCCCTCCCTCTTCTGGTAAGTCCCCCCCACCCCTGCTGATTGCCAGGAGGGATCTGGCAACCATATGTCTGATGAGAGAGTTGACCCCATTCCTACCACTTGGGAGACATAGACCCTTCTTTTCCTTCTGCATTACCCAGATCTATGGAGTTTTACATTTCCCTTGCCTCAAGCCAGGGCTATAACTGAGTGGGGGCCGTGGGGGAAACACACCTTCCCAAATCTGCCAGACACACCCCCTCCTATACCGTTTTCGTACACAGCTAACCTTGCAGTCACAATCCTGTTTCCTCCGCAGCGTCTGGTTGGATTTCGCACCATCTGCGCCGGAGTTACAGGAAGTGCCGTGGCCTTTGTGTAGCAAACGTAAACCGCTAAAACCCGGTTTACGTTTGCTACGCGGAAGCTGCGGCACTTCCTGTAACTCCGGCGCAGATGGTGGGAAATCCGACCGGATGCTGTGGAGGGAACAGGATTGTGACTGCGAGGTAAGCTGTGTGCGAAAACGGTACTAGTCTCTCGACCCCTCTTCCTTCTTGTTTATACTTTGTTAATTACATTAACATCCCCTGACACCCCTTCCAGACAAAAAAGAATCCTAGATATGGGCCTGCCTCAAGCAAAGCCAACAGGCACTTGTGCACTGGAAGATGTACATCTCTCCCAGTCCTAGGCAGCCAACTGTACATGCATCCACTTCCTCTGTGTGTCACAGGTGCCTTCAGACATAATGATGTCACTTCCTGTGTGTGCCAGAAGTGACATCATCACGTCACCAGCAACATTGCCTAAGCCTTCCCCTGGAAAAGGAGCAGAATTTCTCCCCTGCTTATGCAAGCTCGGTCAGGAGAACTCTCAACAACACCTGTGCAAACTTTGCCATCCACTACTTGTGTACTTAAATCATAGTGCTAAACAAGAAACATAAGAAATGCTTTTACACTATCAAGAAATGCTCTCCAGGATCCAGCTAGTCCAGTATTCTAACTGTGGCCACTTGGGTGCTTCCAGGGAATAACATGTAGAACATGAAAGCTTTTCTGTGTTCTTTGTCCACAACATTTGGCATTCAGAGGTCTACTTCCTCCGCAGACAGATATTGCATTTAGCTATCATAGTTGTTGACAGGTCTGTCATTCATGAGTTCATCTAATCCTCATCTAAATGAGTGGTTACACAGAGCTCTCAAAAGGTTTTATGTTCCTCACATTCAATGGGGTTCATCTGACCCTTGCTGACTCAGTTAAGAGCCTTAGGGTTATACTGGACTCAACATTATTGCTGGAGAAGTAGGTTGATGCAGTTGCAAAAAAGAGGTTCTTCCAACCCAGCCTAGCTCAAAAAATTGCCCCTTACCTCAATACAGGTATCTAGCCACCTGGTTCCATGCCTTGGTAACACTGAGACTAGACTACTGTAATACAGGGTACATTGGTCTCCCCTCAAAATCAATTTGGAAACTCCAGCTGTTGCGGAATGCCACAGCTCTGCTATTATCAGGAGCTAGATGGAGTATGCATATTACTCCTGCCCTGCAGTCACCCCACTGACTGCCCATCAGTTGTCGTTCTCAATTTCAAGCGCCAGCTATCACATACAAAGCCCTGCATGGCCTTGGACCCTCATGTCTGCAATACCATCTGTCCCCCATGACAGCTTCACTCATCAGAATGGGGCCTTCTGCAGATTCTACATGTACCTTTTCCATTGTGGAATAGTCCACCTGAGGTTAGAAAGGCTCCCACTCTCCTGACTTTCCACAAACTATGCAAAACTGAATTATTCAGGAAGGATTTTCTATGAAGGCAATTTCATTGTTTATTGAATTTCCCATCCTGTTGATCGTTTTGACCTAATCCGTGTAATCCACCTTGAGTCCCAGTAAGAAAGGTGGACTACAAATCAGTCAATCAATTAATCAATCAAACCAGGGAGACTGAATAGGGCTGCCAGCTCTGGGTTGGGAAACTCCTGGAGAATTTGGGGGTGGAGCCTGGGGAGGGGCCTCAGCATGATACAATGCCACAGAGTCTACCCTCCAAAGAAGCCATTTTCTCCAGGGGAACCAATCTTGATAATCTAGAGATCAGTTGTAATAGTGGGAGATCTCCAGGTGCTACCTGGAGGTTGGCAACCACAAATGATTGCTCTGTTGGCAACCACGAATGATTGCTTCTAATTCAGTGCTCTGTATTAGAAGACAGGATGGCCTAGAATGGCCTGATCTTGCCAGATCTGAGAAGCTAAGCAGGATTGGCCCTGGTTAGTCCTTGGATGGGAGACCATCAAGGAATTCCTGGATTGCTACATAGAGGCAGGCAATGGCAAACCACCTGTGTTTATCTCCCAAAAATGGTGTTGCCCTAAATCAGCTGTGACTTGTCAACACTTTCCACCACCATTAAAAGAGAACAGGGGATTCTCCTGCCTGAGGTCTCTGTCTCACTCTCACAATCCTGTAGATTAGAAGATAAACTGCTCACTTGGAGGACTCCTGAATTAATTAAACAAATGAATGACACTTCTCTCTCTCACACACACACACACACACACACCCCTTACTGGCTCAAGTTGTTTTCCTTGTGGATTCAGGATTTGCTGTTTGCTTCAGTTCTAATGTCATGCAGTCTTATTAGACTCATCTATTACTCTGACTGCATGGGGGTACTGTGTTAAGTAGCTTTTTCTTTTTAAAAAAATAATAATAAAAACCTTCTCAAACAAAAGCTTCAAAATCCTAACTTCATGGATGATCTCATCCTAACTCCTGGGTGGATATTAATCCACTTTACAGAAACAAGGATACAGCTTGGCAGAACTGTAAGGCCTTCCTTGGAGGATGCCTAGCGATAGCAGGTGTGGAGGGGTACGGGGGTGGGGGGAGGAAGAAGGGAAGGGGCCTGCAGGTGTACTGGTAAAGAGCACCTCCCTGGGCTGCTCTCATCTCATACTGATGCAATTAATAATCCCTTTACTTGTCATCAGATTAACCCCTCCAAATATGTTTTCTGGGGGTGGAAAATTGCCAATTATACAAGTGACCTTCAAGCAACTCTGCATTTGCTTTTACTAATATCCTCTGGAGCCCAGAAACCGAGCAGAGCTCGCAGGTAGACTGAACAGCTCCCTCCCATTTCAGTGCTGAATTGTCGCCTGGAAATTAAACCCTCAAGGATGCAGGTGGAGGATTTCCTAGCAGTCCCAGCCTGTGTCCCTTTGGCACGTCGAGTGTACATCTGGTGCTTAAGAGGTGCATTATTAGAATTATTATTGAGATTGATTGGGTTGCCTTGCTACAGGAGGGAAAAAGTCAATACTCCAGGCAACTCACTTTCTAAAAATACAATAAAGAAACCCCACCACGTTTTAAATATCAGCAAACAGCAGTAGTAATAGAGGCCTGAGAAATGGTAAGGGAAAACTTGGGAAAGTTTTCATTTGTCAGAGAAAGTGATCATGTTCTTTGGTAGATCTCTGTATTTAAAGTCTTCTATAATGTGGGTGCAATCACTGCCCAAAAGCAAGCTTCCTGTCCCAACTGGTCTTTCCTCTGAGAAGGAAGGAACCGGGTACAAGGCAAGATGTCTTGATTTCAGGGGATGAGGAGGAAGTTAAAGTGTTGAGGTGGGGGTAGGTACTTGCTAAGGGCAGAGGCCTCTTCAGTTGGCCAGTAGGCAAACTAGGTGATTGCCTAGGGTGCTGGCCTTCTGGGGGTGCTGAATTGGGTGCCCCCCATGTGACTTGGTGACGTTATCAGTGGGGGGGGGGCACCAGAAGTTAGCCTTGCCTAGCGTGCCAGTCTAGGGCCAGCTCTGGGCCTCTTATGGGCTTAAAGGTAATCTACAGCACCCTGGATTGTGCCTGAAGGCATTAGGGGTGATTTTAGTGATTCTGGACTCTGGGCAAAACTCAAGAATGAGGACCCAGAATTAAGCAGCATGAGGTTTGGGGGTGGGGTTAGCAGTAGGGTGATCCAGCCTCCTGCTGTCCTACAGCTAGTCATGCTGGTAGTATCTTGGTGGCAGTGGGGACTTTAGGGCAATGGCTGGGACAGCTTGCTGAAGGATGATGGGTTTCCAGTATGGGCCCGTGGTAGCTACCTTGGATGCCCCATGGTTAACATCACCTCTGGAAGGGATACAGCAATGAGAAAAAAATTGCGGTAATATAATCTTTGTGGCTCATGCTCATTACGGTCATGATGCAGAAAGATTTCTTCCAAGGTAAGTTCCATTGGGGAATGAATTATGAAAGCTGGAAGGTACCAGGATGATAGCAGCCATATTGTTACATCGCTAAGAAAGAAAGGTTGCAGTTAGCTAATGAGCTGAAGCTAAAACAAAGGTGGTCACTGCTGCCATCTGCGCATTGAGAAGGACAGGGTGCTCCAAGAGAACCCATAGACTATGCATGCTTTTTGGGGGGAATGTGACCCTGTCAAGAACCAGTAATACTGCGAAGCCCCAAGTGTCACAGCCAGATACCATCAGCCCTTCCATCCTCTTTGGCTTTTACTTTAATTAGTTTAATTTATTTACGCTTTGTACCCGAATCTCTCTTTGTGTGTGTTTGTGTCTGTCTGTCTGTCCTACTCTCCCCCTGTAGCTGTAATCCAGCACAAAAGAAGGTGTGCTTAAACCATACTGATTTCAGTGGGACATGAGCTCGCCTACTTGGTCAGCAGGTTGCAGAAGACCGAGCACTCAAGCACAATCATAATTTCCAAAAGCAGGGTGCTTCGTCCATTGCTTGAGTTCATTGCAGAGGGAGCGGGCTGGGGTGGTAAAAATAATACCAAATATTTATTATTTTAATTTTTTTCTAGCTGAACACCACACTCACAGTATCCTCAACCTGGCTAAAGGCAGGGTAAAGGTAAAGGCAATCCCCCATGCAAGCACCAAGTCATTACTGACCCATGGGGTGATGATGATGAAAACATCATGATGTTTTCTTGGCAGACTTTTTATGGGGTGGTTTGCCATTGCCTTCCCCAGTCATCTACACTTTACCCCCAGCAAGTTGGGAACTCATTTTACCGACCTTGGAAGGATGGAAGGCTGAGTCAACCTGGAGCTGGCTACCTGAAAATGGCAGGATAGCCAGACTCAAAAGCAAGACCTTTATTTTAAAATGGTTGTGTACAAGGGGAAAGTTGAACAAATGAGCTTTAGGTACATGATTCAAGACTGGTGAAGCCGCAAATGTTGATTCAAACCCACTGTTGCGTATTCAGAGATATAGGATGCTTTAGAGCGAATCGAGGAATCCTTGAAACTGTTTATTTCCAAAAGAAGAGGGCAATAAAAACACACTAGAAAGTCAGGAAAAAAAGAAATCGGGTTTCCACTGGGAGATAGCTCATTTGGCTTACCTGCCAAAGGGAGAGGATGATGACAGTTTGGGGGTATAGAGATGTGGGCTATGTGCCAGGTAACCTGATAGGAAGAGTTTGAGGTATCTTTCACAAGGGACAAGATTCCTAACTCTGGATTGGAGAGAGGTTTCCATCAAAGCAGGCAGAAGGGCTTAAAGGGGGGAAATCTTCCTTTGTTCAGATTCTTTGCCCAGATAGGCTGGGACCAAAGCTTTTCTGCAAAGCGGGCAGTAAGGTTTGGGGATGGATGTGCTCCATCAAAGCTAACTGCCTTGTGTTGCAACTTGGCTAGACATGTTTCTTATATTCTTTCCCTTAAATCTATCCTCACTAGGCATGACAGCTATTGTCCATGTATGTGCTCTAGTTATGCCTGTAAAGGTTGTGATGATGATTTATGTGCTCCAGTTGAATCTTTAGTAATGAAGTTTCTTTCCTGTTTATGAAAGCAGACTGTGATTTAAATCCTACTCACATAACTTGCTAAGAACACGCATGCACACTTTCATATGCAGGCAGTCATGCAACACACATGTGAGAACGTGCAGCCCCAGGGAGGGTTTGTGACTACCACAGCCACCGCTAATGTGGAATGTATGTGTCTGTATGATATTTTTATATCTTGCCATTCCTCTAGGGTTGCCAGGGTTTTTTTTTCCCCAGTAGGGACAAAAATGGAGGGGGTAGAATGAAGCAATGTCACTTTCAGTTGCACCAGGAAGCTATGTCACAACTCTCTAGGAATTCCCTGATCTCTATGGTAAACACTTGCCTTCCCCTGAGAAACAGTGTACATGGGGCTACTCCATTTTATTCTTACAGCATAGGGCTGCCAGCTCCAGAGTGGGAAATATCTGGAGTTTTTGGAGGTGGAGCTTGAAGCAGGGGTTGGGGAGGGGAGGGACTTCGATGAGGGTATAATTCCATAGAGCCCACCTTCCGAAGTGGCCATTTTCTCCAGGTGAACTGATCTCTGTAGCCTGGAAATTCATTGTGATAGCTGGAGATCTCCAGCCACTATCTAGAGGTTGGCAAGTGCAACCCTATTACAGCAGCAGATAGTTTAGGCCAAGAGCTGGTTTCCCCATTATATAGCAAGCTAGCATGAGAGACAGGATGCTGGTTGTAATGGACTTTGGGTTTTATCCAACAGGGCTCTTTATCTCTTGAAGCATGCTTATAGAAAGTATGCTACAGATTGCAATGATAACTGTAGTCAAAGGTGATAGCAAGTTTTATATAAGAGCACATAGAAGACATACCTTAGCAAGCCATCTGCCGATATTTGTGGTTTCCTGGAACAACTGGCTTTAGACTATTATTTATGTATTTATTTGGAAAATTTCTATGCTACATTCCTAGATAACCTGTCCAAGGCAGCAAAGAAAGAAAAGCATGAAACATAAAACTAACTTCAACCTAGCAGTAAAAAGCAATGCATAGCACACATCAACATCAAACACAGAGCAGCTGAAATGGGTCTTAAACAGGCTGAAAACAAACTAAAACATATAAAACCCTTTTACTAAAATTCTGAGTAAATAGAAGTGTTTTGGCTTACACAGTAAAGATGCCACCACAAAAACCTGCATCTCTAGCTGGCACCTGCCTAGGGTTGCCATACGACTGCTGGAGGCAGATCTGCTCTCAGTAAACCTAATCTACCAGTATGCCAGCAGTTGGAAAGACATTCTTTTTTTCTTTTTTTAAATTACCATTGGTGATAGCGTGGCATCACTTCCAGAAAAACCAGAAGTGGGATCATATTTCTCTAGAAATTGCCAGAAAGTCTGTGGCTTTACCATTTTGTTTCTGTTTTCCTTGAAAGGTTATGATGTTGTTCAGGATTTCTTGTGATGTCACTGATAGCTACCATCCCATGTCCCTGTTGCAGCTGGTCTCCTGCTGGTTACCAGGGTAGACCTCGCAACCATACAACCATCTGACCTCTGAAGGTGAGGGCTGGCACAGAGTAAGGGTCTGTGAGGAAGACATTAGCTGGTGAGCTGAACAGTAATGCTTGGAGAGGGCAGGTTTTTGGGATGTATGGATCAGTTCTGAAAGTGGTGTTCTTAATGTTTCTTTAAACTTTTTTTTTTGGCATTACAAGAACAATAACTGGCCACGTGTGCAGCTAGGCCTCAAAACCAGAGCTTTTCCACCAGGTCTTTGCATGAGGCAGCAGAAGCCCACAATGCATCAAGTCTGGCCTCCCTGGTCTGGTACAGTTGGGCCTATTATTGGTTCCAGCTCTGTTTGTATTATGGCCTGATTAATTTGTCTACTCCCTGAAATGGAGTAATTTTAATTGTTTTATTGTTTTAACCATTTAAATTTGTTGTTAATTGCCTACTGTTTTATTGTTACTTGTTCAAATTTGTTGTAATCTGCCCTGAGCCCACCC
Organism: Heteronotia binoei; assembly: GCF_032191835.1. NCBI lineage: Eukaryota > Metazoa > Chordata > Lepidosauria > Squamata > Gekkonidae > Heteronotia > Heteronotia binoei. The sequence goes on from NC_083226.1 coordinate 32,295,083, forward strand.
ACCCACAGGATAGGGTGGAATAGAAAGGAACTAAATAAATCTTTAAAAATTGAGGACTTTCTTCTAAATGCGTGGTTCCTCATTTTTTAACTGATTTCCAAATGCAGATCCTATGAAGTTCTCTTTTTAAAGTATTTTGTATGTACTTGTGTGCCTGGAAATCATAGTGACCTCTGACAACCCCTACGAGGGCCTGGACATTTTTCAGAGGGGTGGCTTGATATGCCTGCCTCTGTGTCCCAGCCCTGATGTTCCTTGGAGCTCTCCCTTCCAAGTACTTGCCAGGGTTGGCCCTGATTAGCTTCAGAAATGTATCCAGGCCAGGCCAATCCATGAAGTTCTTTATGTGAAATATATAATTATCAGCTTCCTTTTGCACTTTCTGGCAGTTCTTACTGTAACTGTGGCTCAAAATGAGGCACAATCTGTTTCAAGCACTTTCAGCTACTTGTACGTCAGGAATGCATCCTCAGGGTCTTGCCAGCCGAATGCAAGTCACCCACAAGTGTGGCAAATTAACCAGTGACCTACATTTTCTAGTTTTGTTTGAATCTTTAAATCATCATCAAGGATCCTTCTGTATCTCGTGCTGCCATCCCATTCGTGTATCATGTGATGATCTGCTGAAAAATACCTTGCACCACTTAGGAATGCAATAAAATATGGACTGGTCTTGAATTCTTATTAATCTGCTTTGCATTTGCTAAGAATCAGTTAGCCTGGAGTGACACACTTGATTTGAAGCACAGACCCGTGTTTACTTGGAAGGAACTCCATCCAAATCCAGTGGATCTTTAAGTGCAGAGAGATCTAAAAGCCTTCATCCACTTGCAATACCTTTCTTCATCCAGTCTGGTGTTTATAAATTTTCCACTCATTTGTCTGAGGTCAATGATTTCGAAAGAAAATAATATATTTCCCCTCTACATTGACTGCTTGTTATCAGAGGAAATGTCCTCTGACTCTGGGCTTGTTGTTTTGTGTGTGCCTTATCTGTGAAACAAATTCCATTCCATGAAATCCCTCAGTCAGATCTGCATTCTTAGGGGATGAGTGTTTGAGCCATAGAGTTTGAATTTGAAGTGAGTATAAGCAGATAAATCCTCACTGGATAGTTAAGTAATAATAGAACTGGTTGCTTTGTATCTTGCCCATGCAAGGAGTTTGGGTTCCATACATGAACATCTGTTTTGCCATTTTACCCTGGAAACTCTATCTCAGGTTGGACTGAGACTGTAACCCTTTAGTCTCTCAGCTAGGAGGGGATTTGAACCCTGGTCTATTAAGTCGAAGTCTCTATGCATTAGGTGGTATCTGGAGGCTGCACCTAGTTGAAGTAGGAATGGGGAGGCAGTGAAGATGCTTCCCTTCAGCTTACCTCGGTTTGTTTAGAACTGAAGTCTTTTGGTCTTCCTTGAAACTTACCAAGCCAGGCAAAAGCATCAAACTGTCTGAGACTTTGGTGTCACCTTAAATGTAAACCACACTAGAAATGTCTTTATCATTTAGAGATCTCAATATTCTTTGTTCTTGCCACAGCAGCCTAGAGGTTTTCCTAATGTTGACCCCAAATTATTCCCAGGGTTCTTTGCTTGGCAGCCTTGAAAGCTAAACAGTCTGGGATCAGTTTGAATTCCTAGGGTTGGCAGGTCCAACTCAAGAAATATCTGGGGACTTTGGGGGTGGAGCCAGGAGCAAGGATGTGGCAAACACAACTGAACTCCAAAGGAAGTTTAGGCAATCAGATTGAAAGGGACCACATGCCTTTTAAATGCCTTCCATTTGGAAATAATGAAAGATGGGGCACCTTCTTTTAGGACTCATAGAATTGGACTCTCTGGTCCAATCTTTTTTACATTTGGAGGGTTTTTTTTAGAAGAGATACCAGATACTATGTTGAAAATTTGGTGCATCTATCTCAAAAAACAGCCCCACTACAGCCCCAGATACCCACGAATCAATTCTCCATTATACCCTATGGGAACTGGTCTCCATAGGACAGGGGTGTCAAACTAATTTGTTATGAGGACCGGATCTGACATAAATGAGACCTTGTCAGGCTGGGCCATGTGTGTCATAAAATGTAATGCCAGGTGGCAGAGATATAAACTTTATAAAGGACATAGACAAACACAATTAAATATTTTTTTAAAACTTAAAACATGCTTAAAAGGTTAGCAGTAGCACTCTTGCAATATTTTGTTTATTTAACAGTTTCTGAACTGACAGCTCTTGGTCTGAATTATTGCATCAAAATCCAGAGACAATGACTGTGTTGTAGCAATCTTGAGTATGCTGTTCAGGTGTTGTTCAGATATATATCTGTAAGTTATATACCTACTTTTTATTGAGATTCATTACAGAAATCCTATGATCATTGCTTTGAGCCTAAGACTCAGAGGAAAACACGAAATGGCTGGGCATTGCGAACTTTTGTACATAAGTTGCTTCATGTGCTGGTCAGCCAATGGAGAAAATAAAGGCTTTGCTATGTAGCTTGATTGAGCAAGCCTGGAAAAGCAAGCTGTGATGCAGAAGGAAGCAAGAGAGGGAGAGGGAAGCAGATAACAGTGATTTGCTTGTAGGCCTGATAGGAGCCCTCCAAGGGCCTGATCCGGCCCACGGGCCACATGTTTGACACCCCTGCCATAGGATATAATGCAGCTCCCAACAGATATCCCCCCTTCTGATAACCCTGAAGCAGGAGGAGGGCATCCAAACTGGGGGATCCCCTGCCCCCAACTGGGGATTGGCAGCCCTATCCTTGATTGATTGTTCTGAAAATAGGTCCGGAACCACAGGCTACCTTCTTAAAATCATGGTGAATGTGGACCCGACATGCTGTATTAGAGGAGGTCCAGTTAAAATGGCCCTCCCACGGAAGCTCAATTCCTACTGAATTTCAGAATGCTCTGGGAGATTTTAGGATTCCAAACATGCAGGTTGAGGCTATAGCGGAAAAGTGGAACATGAAGCTCCTCAGAGGTGTTTTACAAGGCTGTCCCTCAGTGACCGCTCCTGCTCTTGGGATGCAAAAAAAACCATCCCTGCAGAAAAATGATGTGGCTGATTATCACCCTGTCTCTAATCTACTCTTTCTGGGTAAAGTGACCTTGAGAGGTAGTGAACCAACCCTAAGGCTTCTTGGATAACTCATCTGTTTTAGACCCTTTTCAGTCTGGTTTCAGGCCAGGCTATGGGACAGAGATGACTCTTCTAGCTTTAGTAGGTGACCTTGATCTGAGTGTAGACAAAGGCCAAGCCTCTCTGTTGCTCTTACTGTATCCGCAGCCTTTGATACCATAGATTTTGCCGTCTTGTTGAGGCGCCTGGAGGCAGAATTAGGAGAGCAGCACAATATTAAATTGCACATCAGCTGTGTGCCCGAATTTCCTTTGCCAGATACATTTTCAGAAGTGTGCTTTAAGATTGCAGCCTTCTTGTCTCTCTTTGAAAACCCTGGCATGGGGCCCTCAGTATTCCGCACATGATAAAAATTATAGGGAGGGGAACGTACATCCCATTAGGTTAAACAGCTATGGATAAAAGATGGGAACGGAAATAATCCATCGTGCATGGGTGTAGGATAATCACATAATGTCATCCTTTCAATCCAACAAAGAAAAGAGCTTTCAACTGTTGCTAAAGGTTACACTATCATAAAAAAAGAAGAAAAAAGAAATAGCCACATGCAGGAATACTAAATGGAGCCTATTAGATTTAGAAGCAGATTCTCGGCTCTCACAGTAGAGATTAATACAAGTCATTTGCAAAAATGTCATGAACAGACAGTGATACTCGCAGGAGCTGTTTGGAGTTTTTTGGAGGGAGAAAAAGCTTTTCATTCCAGCCGTTCTCTCTCCTTCTCACACAATTCTCTCAGCTGTGCATCTGCCACCTTTAAAGAGTATTGCGAACATGGTGTGCTTGGGAACTATTTGCTACTGCTTGGAAAGAATTAGTGTTTGCTGGACTCCCAGTACCCAGTTTGATTGAAAGAACACAACTGTTTTGGACATTAGCTCTGTTCCCAACCATATTATGATGATGATGAACTCAGTTCATATTTCGGACATTAGCCTTTTTTTCCCCTCACGGATCACACAAGCAGCCGTTTCTGTTCCCTCATTAATAGGGCCTTGTGGACTCTGAACAAGCTTCCATGAGTCAAGCAAGGTGTTTGGGAACTATGGAGCCATGCAATAAAAGTAGTGCAATGTGACCAGTGGAGGGTAGAACCATTCCACGTTTTCTCCCTTGTGCTCATGAATAAGCAAATATAGGACATCAAAACCTAGTGATAAAAAGGCTCCACAAGATTCTTCTTGTTCCGAATATTTGCCACAAGCAGTTGAGACGCATCCTAATATTCCAAACAGCCCAGTCCTTTGAATTTTATTTGGAGTCAACCCTTCCTAGGCCTCTGAACAATCTCTCAGAAGAGGTCAGGGTGGCTTTCTTGCAAGACTGAAAAACAGACCTATTCCAGAAATTAGTGGGGTGCTCAGACCCTGAGTAGGGAATATTCATGGGTGAAGTTCATAAGGTATTCTAAGACTGATTTTAATGGTTTTTTATTTCTTGATTTAATGTTTGTTTTAGAAAACTGTTTTTATCTGCATTGAGTCTTGAGCTGCTACAGGAAAAGGTGAGCAATCAGGGATGCCAGCCTCCAGGTGGGACTTGGGGATTCCTCAGAATTATAGCTTCACTCTGAACTACAAAGATCAGTTCCCTTGGAGAAAATCGGATGCTTTGGAGGGTAGACTTTATGGCACTGTGCCCACTGAAGCCCCTGCCCTGGATCCACTCACAAATCTCCTGGAATTTCCTGACCTGGAGCTGTTATAACTCTACCCCTCCACCCCCTGCTGGTGTCTGCTGTATCACACTAACTGCTTGGATTTAATTTACTGTCCACCTGTACCTGAAGATCTTGTTCACACACCCTACTACCCAGAAGCGTAACCCTTATCCACCATGTGTGCTTCTCATTTTTTGCTACTCAGATGTAAAACTCTACATTCATTGCTGAATTGCATCTCATTCACATTCTGTTAAGCTTTCACTGTATGGATATAATAATTTTAATTTTTTTAAAACTTAATTTTTTTTATTTTTTAAGGAGCAATAAACATCATACACCATACAAACATATAACAATGGCATAAAAATGATTACTTATGCGTACATCTTGAGCAAAGGTCAAATGAGAGAGACAAAAAAACAACAACACACATGGGAGTAGTTACACACCCATTTTCAATTTGCCCTTAGCCCATTCAAATATCCTTCAATATAAAATAAAATTCAGGTACTTTTTTGGCATTTTACTTTTCTTAGACGACTTATTCACAAAGTCCAGAAAAGGAAACCATTTCTCTACAAAATTTTCTCCTATATTAGGATTGTCCCCAAGAATAAGTTGGGAAGCAATTTTGTCTTGGATTATGATATCCCAAACCTTTTGGAACCATAGAGTTAGTGATGGTATTCTTGCGGTTTTCCAGTGTTTTGCCAGAAGTAGTTTACCTGCCAAAAGCAATAGGGAAATAAGTTCTGGTTTTAGTTTGGAAAAACTGTTCTTTGGCCACAAATTAAGGACAGATTCAGGGGTGTGAGGAATGGTTTCCTTTACAATTGCTTCAGTTTTTGTTATTAAGGTGTTTCAAAATATTTGGATTTTTTGGCACGACCACCAACAATGAATAAAGGAACCAGAGGCTCCATATCCTTTCCAACAGATAGAGCTAGTGTTTTTGTGTACATGACTTAAAATTTGTGGAGTTAAGTACCATCTTGAGACTAACTTATATTGTTGCAATTTGAAGTTTGTGCATTTAGATTTACATATAGACAATGTCCAAATTGTGTTCCATTCTTCTTCTGAAAATTGAGATTTACAATCTTTGCCCCATGCATTTTGTTGAGACGTAGGTTGTGACCAGTTTTTCTGATTTAATAAAAAATACAATTTTTGCAATTGTACCTCTCATACTCATGCTTTCCTCGTGGATTAATTTTTCAAAAGCATTTAACTGACTAATGGGTTGCATCACTGGGATCACCTTGCTTAGAGCATCATGTAACTGATGATATTCATACCAAGGAATTTCAACTTTGAATTTAGACTCAAGTTGGGTATGTGTACATAATTTCCCTTTTGAACTAATGTCTGAAATTCTAATAATTTTTTCCCGTCTCCAAGTCCCGAAATTTTCCTTAGGTATTCCTGGCAGGAACCAGGGCTACCCCAGAAAGGCCATTACTGGAGTTGAGGGTTGGACCACCAAAGAGCTATACTTGTCCCAAATCTCCAATGTATAGCGTAGATAAGGGTTGGTTAATACAATTTTTTCTCCTATCTGTCTCGCTATTCCATACAAATTCATTGAGACATATAGGAAAAATACTTGCTGACTCAATTTGAAGCCAGGGCAAAGAACAGCTCTTCCTAGCATACAACAAAACATTTCATAATTGGGCCGCTAAGTGGTATTTCTCTAATATTGGTGCACCTAAGCCACCTTTGGCATTTGGTTTGGCAAGCACTTGGTACGAAATTCTTGGCTTTTTGCTCTGCCATAAGAATGAGGATATGCTCTTTTGCCATGTTTTCATGTCAATTCTCGGGATATGTATAAGGAGGTTTTGAAATAAAAAAAGAAATTTGGGCAAAACAAAGGTTTTTAACAGGTCAATTTTCTCTAGTAAGTTAAGCTGAAGTTTAGACCAGGTAATTAGGTTTGTTCTAATTGTTTTAAACAGCTGCTTAAAACTTACTTCAAATAGACTAGATAGCTCTATAGGAACTTGGATTCCTAGGTGGCGCCACGATTTACTGACCATTTAAAAGGGAAAGTAAGCATAATTTCTTGATACACACCTGGAGGCACATTGATCGGGAAAATTTCCGATTTAGACATGTTTATTGTAAAACCAGAATATTTCCCAAACGTTGTTATTACCTTCATTAATTTAGTTAACGATTTAAGTGGATTACTTAAATAAACAACTGTGTCATCTGCAAATAAACTAATCTTATGAGATTTATCATCCACCTCTATTCCTTCAATTTCAGGAGCCGAACGCACTAAATGAGCTAGAGGTTCGAGTGATAAAGCAAATAAGATTGGGGATAGGGGACATCCCTGACGCGTGCCCCTTGATAAAGTTATTATATCAGACCTGATATTATTGATATTTATTTGTGTTTTGGGGGAGCTGTAAATGGCTGTTATCGAATTCAAAAAGTTTTGGCTAAAACCCATCTGTTCTAAAACAGCTTTTAAATAAGTAATTTTTCTAACATATCGAACGCTTTTTCCGCGTCTAAAGAAAGGATAAGGGAAGTTGCTTGAGTTGTTTTACCGAAATGAATTAAGTTAAGCGTTCTCCTGATATTGTCTGAGATAGTCCGACCAGGGATAAAGCCTGTCTGATCCGAATGAACATATAAACTAATAATTTTATTCAATCTACGGGCCATTACAGTTGAGAAAATTTTAAAATCATGGTTCAGAAGTGAGATTGGTCTATAAGATTTAGGGTCTTGTTTGTCCTTACCTTCTTTGTGAATTACTATCATTTTGGAATTTTTCCATGTTTCGGGAATTATACCTTCTTCCGTTGCTAAATTACAAGTTCTGGTTAAAGGGGACAATAAGCTGGAACTGAATTTTTTATAGAATTCAATTGGAAATCCATCATTTCCAATTGCTTTGTTGTTTTTAATTGAGGATAATGCCTCCATAATTTCTGGTTCTGAAATAGGTCTGCCCATGAACTCAACATCATTTTTTGACAGCTTTTTTTGTCAAATTTCATATCCCTCGGATATTTTTTTAAATCCAAATCCCTGTCTGTAGACGATTTATATAAAGAAGAATAAAAGTCCTGAAAGACCTTAATAATTTCTTGTGGCATAACGTGTACAGTGCCTTGGGATGATCTAATAGAATGAATCATTGAGTTTGCCCTGTTTTGTTGGAGTCTAAATTTTAATAGTCTTAAAGACTTTGTAGTTTTAGAAACATATTGCTGTTTTAGATATAGCAACTTTTTTTAATATCTGAAGTTTCAATCAATTCCAGTTTATTTCTTTCCATTGCAAGCTTTTTAAATGTTTTTTTCCCTCCAAATTTCATATGCCTTTTCTCCAACTCAGCAATTTTAGATTTAAGTTCCAGTATAGCTTTATCTCTATTTTTATGGCAAGCTGCCGCTAATGAAATAAGGTTACCTCTGAGTACTGCCTTAAAGGCATCCCAGACTACATGCTGGGAAATACCACAATTATTATTGTGTTGAAAGTACTCTTGTATCTGTTTATTTACGCTTTCACATATGTTATCTTTAGTCAAAAGCAATTTATTTAAGGACCAGGTTTGACCTTTTAGGCTTTTAGACATTGCAAACACTGAAGTTAGAATTTACTAGTATTTAAAGTACCTAACCAAACCCTTTGAGAACGCGAGCTAGGCTAAGCTAAATATTATACGCTGTTCCACACTTCAACACTTACCAACTAAATAGAATCTAAATAACTAAAAGGAATAAGAACCAGATTTTGGCACCAACACTCACACCAAAAAGAAAAAGAAAACACTTCTACAGAATACCCTGTCTTGGGTAAAGTTTCACAGCTTCCTATTAACTAGGAAACTAGGGAAAATACCTTAGGTTCCCCTTTCCAGAAACTTCTATACCTCTCCTAGGAGGGCAAAAGCTACAGCCAGATCACGTAAACTCTAATACCTCCTCATTCCGCATTGTGATTTAACAATGAAACTCCAACATAAAGTCACTTATAAGTAATAAAACTAGATCTTTAGATGTAATAACTCTTAACTTAGTATAAGTGCGCCATACGCACTTTCCCCACAAGGTTTTAATATAGCCTTCCCCTACAAAATTGGAAGCAGGAGACAAGATTATGACCCTTATACAACAGTAAATTTCCAGTTGTAACAATTTTTGCATTCAAAGAAATACCAATAATAACTTTTCTCTTGAAATTAATTATCAATTTGCTTCCATTAATTAAAATCCAACTCTTTTGAAGCATAACCATCAACTTATTCTACTAGTACTTAAGAAATATATTAAAACTTGCAACAAGGAAATTTCATTAATTCTATAGTTAATCCAACATCTTGACCTTATTACTAAGTAAACTCTGATATCTATATAAACATGAAATGGATTGAATAATTACAATAGATTACCTAGATTTCATTAAAATTAGTACTTTGGGTTTACATATAAACCTTTAGAAAAGATGAATTCATAAAAAACCCATAAATTATCCGGATTTCATTGAAATGGGTATTATAAGTATTGCCTATAAATATTAGACAAGTCATTTAAGATTATGACCATTATAAAGCCATAAATTTCCAGTAGTAACAGTTCTTGCAGTCGAAAAAAAATACCCATAATTACTTTTCTCTTGAAATTAATTATCAATTAGCTCTCCATTAATTAAAATCCAACTTTCTTGAAGCATACCCATCAACTTATTCTATTAGTACTTAAGAAATATATTAAGACTTGCAAAAAGGAAAGTTCATTAATTCTATAAATAAACTCTGATATCTATATAAACATGCAATTGATTAAATAAGTACAATAGATTACCTAGATTTCATTAAAATTAGTACTTTGGGTTTTACGGATAAACCTTTAAAAAAGATGAATTCATTAAAAAAAGCAACCCATAAATTATCCGGATTTTATTGAAATGGGAATTATAAGTATTGCCTATAAATTTTAAGAAAGATAAGTTCATAAATACAGTAAATTACCAAGATTTCATTAAATTGGGTATTTTAAGTATTACAGGTAAACCTGAAAAAAGATAAATGCATAAACCCATTTTCCGTACAACTAAAACTGTTACTGGGTTCAGACTAATAAGTGTTTAACAGCTAATAAACCATGTAACGCCAAGTGTATAGCTAAAGCCAATGAGACAATAAATGAATGAAGTTTAGAAGACATAAACAATTCTTATGTACATCCTTCTCTTGTCAAGCCACTTCATCAGCTGGCATTTTGTCTTCAGAAGCTTTAAAATTTCTCCTCAGTTCTTCTTCCTTTTCTGTCGTGTACTTTAAAGAGAGAGCATTCATTAATGTTATTCCCGACTGCGCATCATGGATTTTGTAGAAAGCGCCATTTTTGAATAACAGGAGGTCTGAGGTCAGACTCCATCTAAACCTTAGGTTGCTTGCGTGGAGCTTGTTTGTGATGATCTTTAATTTTCTCCTTTTTTCTAGCGTTTCTGGTGAAAGGTCCAAGAGAATCAAGATCCTCTTCCCATTATGTGTTACACCATCTCCTTGTCTTGCTTTTTGTAAAATGAGATCTTTAATTCTAGCATTTGAGAAATGAACTAATATATCTCTGGCGAAATTGCGGCGCTGTGATGACATGGAGCCTAATCGCTGCACTTTAGTTATATTAGCTGCCATATTGTGGGGTAATGAGAGTTTCGTTTGAAGCCAATCCGCAATAAAAAGCAACAAGTCCTTTTTCTCCTCAGCCCCCTCCTCAAAGCCCCGAAGTTTTAAATTTAAAGTCTGCCATTTATTTTCTAGGAGTATCAGCCTATTCTGCAATTTATTTTCATTCTCTCTCATGACGGTTATTTCTCCTTTAAGAGATAAGCCCAGTTCTGCTGATCGTTCGGCTATGCTCGCCGTTGTATTGAGATCCTCAGCTAACTCGCTAATCTTTTCCTTTAAGGGCTTAATGTGCTCTATAATAGCCTCATTAAAGTACTTGTGGATATATAAGTGTGGAAGTTCCAAGTTTTTTTTATTAATTGGTCTCTCCTCCTCATGATCGGAGATAGCAGCATCATTAACCTACGGGGTAATCGGGCTGGGCGCCATGTTCTGGGTATTTGGAGACCGCGAAAATGGGCCACCCACCTTTGTTGTGCTTTCTGGTGAGAAGAACATCAAGACCGGAGTTTTGTTTTTGGGAACTTGCTTCTTCTTTGTTTGCACAGCTTTTCCTTTGGTTTTTGTTGAAATCGGAGTTTGTTTATTTAGTTGACGATCAATCTGGGGAAGGAGGCGGTCGGAGCTAGCTTATTTTGCGTCTGCCATTAAACCACGACGCTCCGCCCCCCCCATAATTTAAATAATTTTAAAATCTAAAATTATTACCACCTATGAATTTCTTCTTCTCCCCCCCAGCTGTTAAATACACAGCCATTAAACCACGACGCTCCGCCCCCCCCATAATTTTAATAATTTTAAAATCTAAAATTATTACCACCTATGAATTTCTTCTTCTCCCCCCCAGCTGTTAAATACACAGCTATGGTGGTTGAGTAGAAAACTGGCATTCCTATGTAGATCTACTCAGAAAGAGCTTCCATGTTATTCAATGGGGCTTACACCCAGGAAAGAGTCCTTGAAATGGCTTTATCCTGTATCAGACCATCAGTCCATCACAGTCATTACTAGAGTTGCCAAGTCCAATTCAAGAAATATCTGGGGACTTTGGGGGCAGAGCCAGGAGACATTGGGGGTGGGGTCAGGAGCAAGGTTGTGACAAGCATAATTGAACCCAAAGGGAGTTCTGGCCATCACATCTAAAGGGACTGCATTCCTTTTAAATGCCTTCCCTCCACTGGAAATAATGAAGGTTAGGGGCACCTTCTTTTGGGGCTCATAGAATAGGATCCCCTGGTCCAATCTGAAATGTATTTAATCATTATCTATCCTTTCCTTTGAGAGGTGATAGAGAAGGTATTACCCAGCAAGGGTTTCCTCTTTGCAGATGTTTTCCATTAAATGCCTTGGAAGTAGGAGCACTTCCCAGATTTTGAGTTGGGTCGCCCCACTTCATTATGGAAGAAATCAATGAGTAATCAGTTATAACCTCCGAAGTTTCATGTAATAGTTTTAAAGTATCAGCTTTAAGGATAGTCTGAGTGGCTAATGAATCAAATTCATCTGTTTGCCTTTTGATTTGGGATTCTATACCTACACTTAGTAGAGAAGGCCCATCTTTTAAATCCTGATTTATATCATGTCCCTCATTGATATCAGAAGCATTCTCCAAAACCTCAAACCAATTTTTTTAGTGGTGTGGAGATCAGTTGATTTATTAAAAAGTTTTCCAGTCTACTTTGGCTAGCTTTTATAAAAGGCTCATCATCATCAATCTGTCATGCCCATTTTTAGAGACTAATTTTAACAAATAAAAAGGAAGAGAACACCCCTCCCCACGAAAAAAATCTAATCTAGGTAATTAACCAACCAAACTTTATGCCTTCAAGGGGGAGGAGTGAGGAAATAGCTGGACAAGCCAAGGCCAGCCTCCCTCTAGCTAAAACAAATACAAAAAAACCACAAATCTATCTTTGAACTACAAAGAATAATAGAATACTACATATAAGTAATAGGAGTAATAAAATAAAATCCAAACTAGTAACAGCCTAATAAGCCTGAACAACCCTAAATTAAACTCACCTGAAAAGAATTAAAATAAAACCTACACATGGCTGCATCCTCCCCTCTCAACACTCTGTCACCTGGGAATAACTAGGGAGAAGACAAAAAAGAAAAAAGTTGTCAAGGTTTAAACTAATAAATTTCCTGGCCTTCTGAAAGTTAGATAGTCAGAAAACTGGAAAGAAAAGAGAGAAAGCTAAAGCACTGCTAGAAAAGTCCTGCCACCCTTGACAGGATTAAACCTAATATGGATTGTCACACAGCAGGAGACCAGGAAGGCCTGCCCCTGGCTGCCACCACTCTAGTAAGCGTCTGCATGAGAGGGCCCAGAGCACCCCATCTGTACCTTCCTTTTAGTAAAACCTTTTAACCATGATCAAGGAGAGGTGAGGCCTCAAGCAGTTAAACAACAACAGTTTATCTACAATGTGTAAACAATGGGTGAGTTTATTGGTGATGGGTAATGGGGTGAGTGCACTAAAACCTTTAGTGCAACAGTGAAATATATATATACAGTAAAGGCTGGCGAAAATAAAAACTCTGACATTTCTGACTAGACATTCCCTATATTGCCAAAACTCACCCTTTGAGTAAGGGATCTCTCCTGCTGCCTGCTCTCCTGCAGCCTTTTCCAGAGTGAACAAACCTCCTTCCCAGCCAGGCCTTTTATGCTCCCCTCCCAGATCCCACCCTCTCTTCGCCAGTTTTCCTTCCAAAACACTGCTCTCCATTCCTGAGAAGAAGAAATCCTGAAAGAGGTAGGCCTCCGTGTCTACTCCTAGGCAGGCTTCTCTCTACCCTCTAGGCCACAGTAGGCCTCAGACCATGACAGGGAGTGAGACAAAGGAATTACTGTACGCTGATAATAATCACCCACAAAGGTAGTCCAAATAAAATTGGGGTGGGGTGGGTGGGAAGGAACGGAGTATCCAAACTAGATTTATAAAGAACAGAAAAAAATATAACAGAATCAAATAGAAACTGAACATTAGAGAACAAAACTCTTTGAAGCAGAGCACAACTTGAAAGCATTAGCCAGACTAGCATCCGAAACTGAAAACATCCATTTAACTGGAGAAGCCAGGGATTGAAGCTGGGACCTTCTGCATGCCAAGCAGCCCCTCCTTAGGGTTAAAGGTCTACTTGATCATGCCCACATAATTCAACATCACAAGAATCTCCAGGCTGAAAGAGAGAACAGCTGACTAAGGTTACTCAGGGAGGTTTCATGGCAGAGTAGGAGGGGAGAAGGAGATAATTGGATTTATAACCCTGCCCTTCAGTACCTGAAGGGCTGCCAAACTCCCAGGCCAGGTGGGGGTTCTCCCACTCAGGAGGCCCCCAACCCACCAGCCTGCATTGGGCCAGTGGGGAGACCCCTCCGACATCCCCAGCGCAATGACGTCACTTGCAAGTGAGCGCAACACGCGTGTGAACAAAGTCCCCCGCCAGAGGCCACAGGGGACTTGGCAACCCTATGAAGAAGTTGAAGTGATTTACAATCTCCTTCCCTTCCTCTCCCCACAACACACACAAAACTGAGAGAGCTTTGAGAGAACTGCTCTTGCCTGTGGAGGAGTGGGGACTCAAACCTGCTCTCCAGATTAGAGTCAACTGGTCTTAACCATTATACCACAGCTGGCTCTCCTGCTGCGTCTCTTAGATGTCAATCTGAAACTCTAGCCACTACACTACCCCACGTGTATCTGAACATAGCTAAATAAACATTGGTTAGCAGATATGAGTGCCTTTCTGGACCCCATGACTAGCATGCTGAATGATGCCCCAAACAAAATTATAGTATAAATTGTGTAAAATGAAAGTGCGAAGCACCTAATTTCTATAATGTATACAAACTGTATAATGATTTCCATACATAATATATGTGAACTGTATAATCATTTACAAATGTATAATATATTAATTGTATAATAATTTCCATAATGTGAACAATTCTTGACCTGGATAGTCCAGGGTGGCCTGATCTCATCAGATCATGGAAGTTAAGCAGAGTCAGCCCTTGATATTATTTGGATGAGAGACGTGTAAGGAATACCAGGATTGCTATACAGGACATTACTTGTCTTGAAAACTCCACAAGATCTCCTTAAATTAGTTGCGACTTGAAGGCACTTTCCACTAGGATTCACAATCCCCAGGTGGGACAGGGGATTCCCCAATTTGGAGGCCCTCCCCCACTGGACACTCCATTATTCCCTAAGGAGATTGGTCCCCATAGGGTATAATGGAGAATTGATCCCTAGATATCTGGGGCTGGGGGAGGGGGCTGCTTTTTGAGATAGAGGCACCAAATTTGCAGATTAGCATCTGATGCCTCTCCACAAAAGACCTTCCATTTTAAAAAGGACCAGGGGGTCCAATTCCATTAGCCCCAAAAGAAGATGCTCCTAGCCTTCATTATTTCCAGTGGAGGGAAGGTATTTAAAAGGTGTGCAGTCCCTTTAAACGTGATGGTCAGAACTCCCTTTGGAATTCAATTATGCTCGACACAACCTTGTTCTTGGCTCCACCCCCAATATCTCCTGGCTCTACCCCCAAAGTCCCCAGATATTTATTGAATTGGACCTGGCAACCCTACTTTCCAGCCACCTTTATTTGCTGCAAATTTTTAGTCGTTTTGGTACACCATTTAGATTTTTCTTGGAGATGAAGATGAGTAGCCATGTTAGTCTGTCTGTAGCATGTTAGTCAGTCAGTCTGTCTGTCTGTCTGTCTGTCTCTCTCTCTCTTTTCTGCATAAGGCAATCAAGCTTTTCTTAGGCGTGGATCCTGCCAGACCGCCTAAGCCTTTGTCTAACGGAACTCAAGACAAAGACTGGTGCCGAGAAGAAGACTGAACAAGAGGAAGACCATCTTCAGCCAGAGCCAAGTTCCTTTGTGTAAACCGGGTGTTACCTTAGGTAGCAATTTGGCCATCTATTGTCACCTTTTTAGATAAGTTTGGTAAACTCAAGCACACCTCTACCCAGTAATTTCCCCCATTCTTTCCCCCATTTTGGAGCCTCACCCTGGTCCATTGCAACCTGAAAGTCCAACCTGGTACCCCTGGACCAAGCTTGTTCATTGGTCAGTCATGGGCACCCAATTAGGTGCCACCAATTAACTTGCTATTGGCTGCTGCAGAAGTCCAGCCCTTATGGTCACTGCAGAGCCTCCCCTTTTCTGAGGTCATGTACCAGCTGACCACCTGTCATCCACCCCTGTGCCTCCCATCCCCTAAGGGCTCAAGGTAGTCTATATAACCTGTAACACAGCTCCCCACATGTGTGCTTCTAGCAGTACCCCAATTCCGCTGTCTCGATCCATCCCCGATTCTAAGGCCAAGTTTCGGGTCCCCTCTCCCACTTTCTCGCTCGTCGCCATTGGAGCCTTCCTTGAAGACTACAATCGGTAAATTGTGTTCATCTACCCATGTGTTCCACTATATCTCTCTCTATTTTTCTTAGGACTGTATGTATGATTTTATGAGTATTTTATCTTGTATGGAAGCCTATATTTTTCTGGAATAAATTTTTAATTGTTTTACTTAATTAGAGTCCCTAATATTTTTAAGCATTAATTTCTGGACGTGGAATCCTGTATACACAGGTAAAAGATCCTGATTAAGCGAGGTGCCCACCTGACAATTCCCCAACCTCGTTTTGAGGGCATTTTGTCTTACAGTAGGGTACAAGCTTTCGTGAGTCACTGCTCGCTGGACTCTTCCTCTTTTCTCGATTGTTCTTATCTGAGCATACCCATTCTTCCCAGCATATGAGCTACAAAGCAGTTATCAAAAAATGAAAACCCTGCAAAACAGACACTTGCCTCAAACATGACATGACTTGCAGAGAAATGGCAGGAAGTCCTCTCGCTTGGAATTTGAAAAAGCAACTATTTTAGCTGTTTAATGATCTCTGTGCTGCGTCACTAGAGGATGCTGAGCCGCAGCTACAGATGGAATTAATTGACCCAAACTGCTCACAGATGTTGACAAACAAAAGATAAAATATCCATAGTGGGGACCCTGCCAGTTTTTGAGCAAACTAAGCTTTGGAAAGCCGGATAAAAACAGGGATTTAAATGGCTCTTTCTCAGCAATCCAATTTCCCCCTACTGTCAATTTCAGCCACACTTACCATATCTTGAAACGAGAGCAAGGAAGAGGACACAGAGTAGCATCTGCATGGTGGTGCTGGAAATTGCCTTCAAGTTGCATCCAACTTATGGTGACTCTATAGTTTTCAAAGCACAACACAAACGGAAGTGGTCTGCCATTGCCTGCTTCTGCATAGCAACCCTGGACCTCCTCGGAGATTTGCCTTCCAAGCACTAACTGGGGCTGACCCTGCTTAGCTTCCAATATCTGACCAGATCAGGCTAGCTTGGACCATCCAGGTTAGGGCATTTGCAAGGCAGTGCAAGCAAACTTGGGCTTCCAAAGCACTTGACAACACCCTCTCAATAATTTTCACAGCAAGCCTCAAAAGCAGGCCAACAGAGTTATCCTCATACTGCATATGGGTGGGGAACAGCATGTGCAAAAAGGACAGAATTCACAGCTGTGACAAGACTGGAACTAGGATTTCATGGCATACTGTTTTCACTTCTAGCCTCAAAAGCTTGCACATTCATAATGTTCTGTCACTGTGGCTGGTCCTCATAGCAGGTGTAACGTGTTTAGGTGCTGGATTTCTCTTAGCTGTTCATTGATTTTTAAAGTTTACTTCCGCCGTCTCTTTAGAAAGGAAGGCCTTGTTCTTATAAGAGGAGGAGAAATCAGCACAATACTATCCACCCACTCATCTGTCCATTCATTCAACACAGGCTGAAACCACTTGTCTTAACTCAGCTACAAAGGCTGGATATGACATGACATAGATGCATCTGATCATTGGAAACAGCCATACATGCCCTGCCCTCAAGTGAAGCCACACCCTGTGATCTGGTGATCATGCTCTGCCAACCTGCTGCCCTCAGCTGAAGCTCATCTCTGCTGCAGAAGCTGGTGTAAGCTCAAAACCTTCTCACCTGTCTTACTGGGTTTTTAAAAAAGTTTCAAGCCCTGATGCTTTAATACAGGAGTGGCGGAACTTGCTTAATGTAAGAGCCACATAGAACAGTGTTTCTCATTTGCAAATGCATGCTTTGCAGGGCTGTTGTGTAGCTGATGGCCCAGCCATCAGCAATATTGTTGTTCTTTTGATCTTTTGCTTACTTGGGTATCCAAGTAAGCACTGTTTTCTGGCCAATCAGAGAGCAGTGCTATTTTTTAAAACTGCTCTCTATAGGGCCAGAGAACCTTTTTAAGGAGTCTTCCTGGCTGGACTCCTCCATTGCTGCTGTGTTGCTGTGTGTTGGTTGGTGTGACAGATTGTGCTGCTGCTGGCTGGCCCTTGGCTTCAGCTGCTGCCTGCTGCTCTCTCACTCAGCCTTAGCAGACTTCCCTGGAGTAGAGAAGACAAGGTAAGACAGTCTTGGGGTTCTTGTTTTTATTTTAGTTGGTAAAAGGACTTTTAAAGACTCAAAGTCCCTTTACTTATCCAGATTTGGGTGGTGGTGGGGTAGCTTATTTGGGATTAGGGGGTTAGGGGTTTCTGCTTGGGGAGGGGGCCTGGGGTGGGGTGGGGGTTTGCCAATTTTCCCATATCTTAATTTAGTGAGAGGACTTTTAAAAGTGCAGTGTCCTTTTACTTCTCCTGATTTGGGTGGCTTGGATTTCTTGGGGTTAGGGTGAAGGGTTTTTTGGGGGGGAGGGGTTGGCAAAGTTTCTGTATTGTTAAAAGTTAAGTTTTTTACTGTTTTAAAAGGATTCTGTGTTTGATTTGTTGCTGCTTGTTGTGCTTGGCCAGCTCTCCCTTTGTTGTTTGGGGCAGGGCTGGAGAGCTGGCATCTGTAGATTGTGTGTTCTGTGGCAGGGAAGCTGGCACCTGGGTGAGAGACCCAGAACCAGCAGGCTTGTTGTGGTTGGCCAGCTCTCCCCGTGTTGTTTGGGACAGGGCTGGAGAGCTGGCATCTGGGTTTGCTGCAGCCAGGTCTGCAGAGCAGACCTTGAGCAGAGTGCATTTTGTGTGGCGGTGATGTTGGCAACTGGGTTTATATTGGTTCCAGGCCTGCAGTGCAGGGTTCATAGAGTAGATAGAGGGGTGTAGTGCATTTGGGTCTTATAGAGATTATCTGGTGTGAAGTTAGGTTTGGCTTTGGGTGCCCCAGGAATTGGACCCCCTGGTCCAATTTTTTTGGGACTTGGTGGGTTTGTAGGGGAGAGTCCCCTGCGGGTTCCTTGCAGTTTTTGGGGCTCTCCCTCAAACCCCTTGCCCCCCAGTAGCCTCTAATTATGCCCTATGTTGCCATTGATTTCAATGGCCCATAGGGTATAATGATGGAATAGGGGCACCCTCTTTGGGTGCCCCTGGAATGGGATCCCCTGGCCCAATCTTTTTGGGACTTGGGGGGTTTGTAGGGGAGAGTCCCCTGCAGGTCCCCTGCAAATTTGGGGGCTCTCCCTCAAACCCCCTCCCCTCCAGGTGGCTTCAAACACACCCTATTTGCCACTGATTTCAATGGCCCATAGGGAATAATGGGGCCGTATATTTGGAAATAGCCGCGCATCTACCGTATATGCGGCTATTGCAACTACGGAATTCAGAAATATACGGGATTCCAATTTTTTTTCCCCCGTATACTTCCGAATCTGTGTAATTCCGAATTTTTTTTTTTGCACATCCATAGTCGTGACCTGGTACCGGGCCACAGAAGCCTCACTACCGGATCACAAGAAAAGCCAAAGCTAGCCCTGTCCCCAACAAGGCTAGTATGACCTCTGCTCTGCTTCCTTCCTTCCTCTGTCTCTCTGTTGTGCAGAGAAAAGCTAGCCTTGAAGACTCACACAGGCTGCAAATCCTGAGCTCTGTTGGGTTTCCTCCCCCCCCCCCCCCGACTCTGTGTTGTGCAGAGAGGAGCTGGGCTGCCTCTCCTTCCTTCTTCCCCCCCTCCCAGTGTTTAAGAGAAAAGCTGGCATCCACTGGCACTTTAGACCCATGAAGTGTTCTTCAAGGTATGAGCTTTCATGTGCCTTGCAGTATGCTCTTTTGGGGAGATTTCCCCGTGGGGCCTGGACGGCAAAGATATTTGTGAAATGCAAAACATGAAGGAAGGGAAGATGAGAGGGAGGGAGGGAGGCAGGTCGATAGGGGAGGGAGAGGTGGAAAGAAAGCAACTTTAAATGCATCCTCCAAGCTGCCAGCTGGCTTGGCTTGGAGAAGTGATTTAAAGAGACAAATGACTTCTCCAAGCTGGCTGATGGGATGGTGGGGGCTTCAGGAGCCACACAATATGTGTGAAAGAGCCACATGCGGCTCCTGAGATGCAGTTTGGCCATCATAGCTGCTTTAGTAAATACACTTGAAATGGGTTGCTTGGCCCTGCTGAGATCTCTAAAGCTAGTGGGAGCCAAAAAAAGACTTCTAGCATTCAAGGCTAGCAAAAACAGGGTGCATTTCTAGGGTTGCCAGCTGCAGGTTGGAAAATATCTGGAGATTTTGGGGGGTTGAACTTGGAGGGCAGAGTTTGGGGATGGGGTATAATACCATAGAGTCCTCTTTCCAAACCAGCCATTTCCTCCAGGTGAACTGATCTCTTCCACTGCCTGGAGATCAGTTGTCACAGCAGATTTCCAGCCACCTGGAGGTTGGCAGCCCTGTTTTGTATAATGCACAGTGAACATTTGGATTTACTTGGTGCCTGTTGTAAAAGTTTTCTGGTTTTGGCAGATGGCACTAATAGACCTTCTTCGAACCCCCTTTACAACCTCAACAGCATCTGCCCAGGCCTTTCTTCGTTAGTGATACACTGAAGAGGCCATTAGCACATCTCTCTCCAGAAGGAGTCCCTGGTTTTCCAAAGTCATTTTTGTGAATGAGTTGTCACTTTTCCTATTTTATAGTTGCCCTGGGGAAACTGGAATATGCTATGAAGGAAACAATGCCTTCCCCTAATCCTGCTGTGTCAAGTTTCAGCAACTCCCCCACCCCCAAATCCAGCAGGCTGTCCCTTGAATTGAGCAGTCACCATTCATTTCCTCTGGTTTTGTCCTCCAATTGGCCTCAAACTGGGCTAATCTCTCAGTAAGCAGGTTTCTAGCAGCCTTACACAATTGCCTGAAATGGAAGAGTATAAACTGTTTCCCCGCCAGTCACTCAGTCGGTTGCCTTATTGATTAAGCAAATTTAGAAATTCAGTAAAGCATCCAGTCCCCTGCCTGCCCCCCCCCCCCCAGCAAATAGAATTCCTTCCCAGGCAACTGCAAGGGAAATTGCTGTGATTTTTAAAGCTGCTTTCTGTAAACTAGCAAAACCTCAGCTCCAGGGAATCCTCCTGAAGATACTTTTAAACTAAAGCCCAATCTTATGTCTCTAGCAGGGCTTGAGGCTTTTTGTAAGGCCTAGAAGGGCCACCTTATATTGGGGGGGGGGGGGAGGGGTGAGCTTCACTGCATAGTTCTGCTTATCTCCCAACATCAAGGTACAGAAGGCCTGCCAGGGAAAAAGTGTGATAGAAAGATGGTAATCCTGCAATGTCCTATAGTTCTCCATTTGCTAAACCCATCCCATCATGGGTGGCCAACGGTAGCTCTCCAGATGTTTTTTGTCTACAACTCCCATCAGCCCCAGCCATTGGCCATGCTGGCTGGGGCTGATGGGAGTTGTAGGCAAAAAACATCAGGATAGCTACCGTTGGCCACCCCTGCACCAGTATATCTTTGTTCCCCTCATAATACTAGGGTTGCCAACTCTGAGCTGGGATATTCCAGAAGAGATTTGGGGGCAGAATCTGAGGACGGTGGAATTTGGGGAGGGTATAATGTGATACAGTCCACCTGCAAAACAGCCATTTCTCCCCCTGGGGAAATGACCTCTGTAGTCTGGAGATCTGCAGTCTGATCTTTGTCATTTGCAGATCAGTTGTAATTACTGGAGATCTCCAGGTGTCACCTGGGGATTGGCAGCCCTTTCTTCCACCACAGCTCAAGGTAATGTGGTTTCTCTCCACATATGATCCTCCTAACAGCCCTTTGAAGTAAGTTAGGCTGAGAGTGTGTGAGTGGCCCAAGATCACTCAGCAGACTTCCAAGGCAGAGTGGGGACTTGAACCCGGAGCTTTCAGAGCCTATTTGGAGATTCCTACGTCATGCTAACTCCCCATTAGCTTTCTTTGAAAACAAATATTTGTGTGTGTGTGTGTGTGGTGCTGGAAGACATGGTGGTTTCTGGTGACCCCTAGTGGACCTCGGATGTTTCTGATATGTGGCTTGATAGCCTGCCTCCGCCTCCCACTACTGGTATTCAAGGAAATCTCCCTTCCAAATACGTGCAAGAGTCGACGCTGCTTAGCTTGTCTGGGCTATCCAGGTCAGGGCACTCCCCATTAGCTTTTAGCTGGTTCTCTTTATCATAGAATAGAAACCAGTCCATAAAGATCCCCCCCTCAAGGGTCAGAAGACAAATTTGCCCCAGAGCCACACGCATCAAGTAATTAGCAAGCTTGTCATTTACATATGATCATTAGCCTTTGTATCAACACAATTAGAGGAGCAGATTAACATTTTGTGTTCTTGCTAGATAAGGGGCATTCTCTAGTAAAGCAAGCAGGCAAGATCTGCTGCTGACATTTACAGATTCTTTTGTATCCGTTCCAATTAGTAATGCTGACGACAGTGGGAAAAGAGGCTGTGGAGTCTGTTTAGATGAGAAGCAACAGCCCTGAGCTGGGTAGGCCAGGCAAGCCTGATCTCCTCCCATCTTGGAAACTGCCCCTGAATGTGAAGGTTCCCTTGAGTCATCATGGCTAGTAGCCTCTGAGAGACCTATGGATGAGCCCATCCTCTATGAATTTCTCTATGAATTCGATGAAATTGCTGAGCAGACAGGTTAAAACAGATAAAAGGAAGTACTTCTTCACCCAAAGGGTGATTAACATGTGGAATTCACTGCCACAGGAGGTGGTGGCGGCCACAAGCATAGCCACCTTCAAGAGGGGTTTAGATAAAAATATGGAACACAGGTCCACCAGCGGCTATTAGCCACAGTGTGTGTGTGTGTGTGTGTGTGTGTGTGGTGTGTGTGTGTGTGTGTATATATATATATATATATATATATATATTTCAGCCTTCTTTGGTAGTGAATTCCGCAGTTTAATTATTCTTTGAGTTCTTTACTTTTGTCTGTCCTGAACCTGTTTGCCAACAATTTCATAGTATAGTACCCCCCAAGTTCTAGTAATATGGGTGAGGAAGAAATCTATGCACTTTTTGTGCTCTAAGCCATGCATAATTTTATAAACCTCTATGTCTTCCCTCAGGCGTCTTTTCCCCCTAAGACTGAAAAAGTTCCAAACTCTGCAGCCTTTCCTCCTAGGAAATGTGCTCCAACTCCTTATCTTCTTGATTGCCTTCCTTTGTACATTTTCCAGTTCTGCAATGTCCCTTTCCAGAGATGACGACCAGAACTATACCCAGTATCCGCCCCCCCCCCCCAAGGATGAATCACCTTACACGTACCTACACTGAACTTCATTTGCCATGTGGTTCTCCAGTCACCCAGTTTCGAGAGATGCTACTGAAGCTCCTCACAATCTGCCCTGGTCTTCACCCTTGTGAATAATTTGGTATCATCTGCAAACTTGGCTACCGCACTGCATTCTTCGCACTTGAGACTAAGTCTCAGGATTGTATAACTGCAGCTAAAGAATGAGACTGGAGTCCCATATAGGACACTGACCCTCCCCCCCCCCCCATCCTCACTGTTGCAAATATTAGGGCGTGACAGGGTGGGATGACACCGACCGGCAAAGATGCTTCCTGTTTTGGCTTGCAGAGGAACCTTCAGCAGGTGCATTGCTGCAATATAAATTTCAGAAGCATTGCCAGGGGTCAGTGGCGGAGTGCCAGAGAAAGATGTGAATATGCTACTTTCACACAGTTTATCACAGGAGTCTCTCAGGTTGTGTCTCCCTCAGGAGCCAGTCCAATCTCTTTCCATTTGGTCTTTGCTTTTTTTGTCTGTTTTCCATCACACCTCTTTCCCAGGTATCCCTGATCTAGATGTACTTTGTGCACATCCCTTTGAAGTATGCCAGGCAATGATGTGCTCCAAGTCTACCACAAAACCTTGTCACTATTGTGCCATTTCAGTATAGTTGTACATTTCTTCCAAGAGAATATTTCTCTTATAAAAAGGGAATTGTTGGCTAATGGGCCACTTCACACTGTATTTCTAACAGCTGCAACCCTGAAAACATAGTAAGTGTGAATATGACAAACAGGTGTTTGAATGCAGGTGTAGCCTACAGGTGCATTTGTCAGAAATCCAGATTTGTGGCAAATCCAGATATCTGTTACTGTGAAATGAGCAGAACGAATCTAACTGCATAGGAGCAGATGTATAATGTAGTCCACTACTACTCAGCCAGACACTAGTAGTCCAAGTGGGGTGTTTTTATGTTACTAAGAATTTGCTCTCCTTCAGTTTACGTGGTTATATGCAAATATTATGTTCCATCTCCTCTACACCACAGATTATACCTGCTAGTAGCCTTGGACACTTGGGGTTTCTCCTAATTCCCCGTTCCCCTGCCCAACTGGGTCTTTGATATGCCGCTTCGTGCCAACCCTATCTGCCAGGGGTTATCTACTGTACTTCTGCAATTTTTAAAATGCCCTTAAAACTTACTGCAAATAATAAATATAGTAACAGAATTTCTTCTATGTCCTCCTTGAAAAAAGTGGGCTATTTGTTTCTATCCTGGGGAGGGGGAACCTAGGTTCTTTGAGAGTGACTGGTGGGGCAAAAGATAAGAAAGGCTGGGAACTCTCCTTTCACATACATTTCCAGTGGTCATCGGGGGATCTGAGACCAGCTAATTTGTGTCACATTTCTACTGAACCCGCCCCCCTCCCCCAATATTTGGTGCACTATTTCACCACTTCACTTTCCATTAGCAACATTAAGGACATGTGAGACATGTCACCGGATAATTCTTGTTAATTATTTTTTATTGAACCCTGGTTAATGCCAAACTGCTTAGCAGCAATTAGACATGTGATTTCTAAGACAGGCAACGATTAGCAGATTGGATGATCAACTCCACTCCAGAAATAAGAACAGAGAAAACTGGGAAGGGGAGGGTGGGGGACTGACAACAAAGAACCAAACATTTACTGAACAAATGTCTGAGCACAGACAACATTTGAATTATGCCGTTTATATCTGGACATGGGCACTAGGACCGGAGAGAAAAGTAGGGTCAAAGGAGAAGGGCAATTGGATTGAAACTGTCTGCGGAACAACTGTGCCGATACTACACAGTAGCAATTTATTCCAGCACCTCTTTTACTGAAAGTGAACAACAAAACCTTAAATAAATCAACAATTGCTTATTGCTCGGTATTTAGGATTATAGATTCTTTAGTTAATTGGTACCTCATGGCCTTCCTCTGTGCATTCTTTGTACATTTTCCATCACAGATACATTCTCTCCAGACCAATAAATTATATATATATATTTTAGAAAAAGAGAAAAAAAATAAAGGATACATTATAGTTTTAAATGGGAAAAAGTGGTATAACCAAACATTTTGACATATATTTTAAAATAATATGAGGACTTTCTGTCTCTCTCTCTCTCTCTCTCTTAGATGTCTACGTATAAATAATAAACACATTATTTACAGTGTTATAATTGATATGTAACTCATAAAGACAATAAATGATTGTGGAAAAACATCCAAGTATGTACAAGATGTATTTACAAAAAAAGAAAAAAAATACACTTAAAATGATATGTGGCCATTTCCTTGTCTGCATTTCTCTGCAGCATTTCATATACGGTGGATATATACTACCCAGTGGTGGTCATTCAGCCAGTGCCTAAAAGAATGAGAGCGGATTTTGCTTGTGGATTTGGGGGGGGGGGAGTGTGCAGTTTTAGGCAGGCGTCAGTTATGCATTTTGAATGCTCAAGTTAACATTCCTTATTTGAATAAAGATGTAAGAGGAATACAGAGACATTTTGGTGTCTCAGGACAAAGAAGTTAAGGAACAATGAACAATGCATTCTCAGTTTTCCCCCAAAAGAAATTAATACTGGGTAAGACAGGTGCTGGGATTCAAAAGGGGAAGGATGCAGCCAAATAATCAGCTGGTGGAATCGGACTTGTGCAAAGAACTCGGGCGCACTACAGCAGTGGCAGAGCTGGGTCTCGTGTACTTCTGCATGCACTATCCCATCTGGAGTTTTTAGTATTAGACAGCCCCCTCCCCCCCCCAAAAAGGTTACCTACCACCCAAATGAGACTGCTACAAAAAAAGCATTGTGAGATGAGGCCAGTATTTGACTGCAACTTTGACTTCAGTTTTGTTTTGTGCAAATTTCAACAAAAATTAAATAGGAGAGGGGGAAATGGAATCTTCACTCAACAAGCCTATAAGAAATGCGCAATATAAACTGTCTTGTGTCTTAATGCTGCCTGTTGGCAGGCTTTAGTTTTTTCACAATGGCGAGAGCAGCATCTTCTACAGAATTTGCTTTTATGGGGGGAACCACTTAGACAGTTGGTTTAAGAGTTTCTTGTTCTGAACTATGGCTCTGCCTTAAAATGGTTGTGCCCATCAGCTGGTTTAGACTTACATGCTCATCTGTCGTTAGTTGAGTGGTGATTTAATGAGCCATCAAATTAATAATACAGATTTAATGTTTCTATCAGTCAATACCAAACTCTTAGTACAACATTTTCAACTGCAAATAAACAAGCTGGGAGTATTCAAGTGATGAGAGATTTACTGAGCCATCCTAAATAGTTACACCCTTCTAAGCTGTTCATATGGCACTGCATATGGTACACATGTGTCCGAGTCTAACCCTAAGAGGACTACTAACACTTGTTCGTACCCTCTGGAATCACACACTTTGTTAAGCATATAGATATGACCATTATTGGAGACTGAACTATCATTAGAACCATGTTTATATTGCTAGATTTAAATATTCTGTCCCCCATAACATTCAACAGGACTTTGGTCCCAAGCAGGGCTTTTTGGGTAGCTGGAACTCCTTTGCATATTAGGCCACACACCTCTGATATAGCCAATCCTCCAAGAGTTTACAGTAGGCCCTTTACTAAGAGCCCTGTAAGCTCTTGGAGGATTGGCTACATCAGGTGGGTGTTGCCTAATATGCAAAGGAGCTCCACCTACAAAAAAAGCCCTGGTTCCAAGGATCCAATCATATATTGCATATAAAGGCCAGAGACCACTTTTCAAAATCATTCTTTATATTGTCTAGATAAAAATCTGGAGAGCTGTATATTTCAAATCAGCCCTACATAACTTGATGTCAACTTAAACCAGTTTAAGAGTTCCAGCCCAGTGCTCTTAGACTACTGTTTCCCAGCTTCCTGAACTAACGCCACCATGCACATGCTGCACTCTCTGGTCCCTTGCTGTTAGAGGCTGTTCCCTATATACTATCCCAAGAGGATGGTTTTAGCCATGTGTGGTCACAGGAATAGGAATACCTATAAAGAAACACTATTTTACACCAGAGAATCACAGATTCCCAACTACTGCCCTGTGTCTCAGTTTGGAAAGTACTGTTCTTAGATTCTATACTGTGACCATATGTGCTTTTGATTACAGATTTCTACAGATCAGATGGAAATCAACACAATTCTGAGTACAGTGGGCAAGGTCCACCAAACATCTGCAGCGATGTTACAAGTAAGGATATGATGTAATTACTAAACAACCTGTTTTGCTATGGTACTTGGGGAGGGGGGATAAACCATCAGTCACCTTAGATGCAACACTGCATTGAATTGCCATTTTTAGAAGAGCTCTATATGGGAAAAGACAGCTTAACCTCTGAAACCTTTTTACAAATCCTTAGTATGAGTAAAATATTCTGAAGGATTATCTGTGTTTTCTCCCTTGTTAGCCAACTATTGGGAAGGGGGGTAAGCCCCCCCCCTCCCCAATGAAATGAGATTTAATGAATGGCCCATATTCAAGATATATAGGCATTATTCCCATTTTGGCCACTGAATCCATTTAGCCCTCTAGAATGGGTCCAGCCAGTGTTTTCACGCAATTCTCTTCCTTACTTGAGCCCTTACCCCACAAGGTTTTTGCCTATGGATGTCCCATGATCCCCAGTGCATTCTTTTTCTTTGGTGGTCAAAAGGGGGCCCCGCCCTTCAGAAGAGCTAGCTAGCTCCACCCTTTGTCTATTTTGTAAACTCCCTTTCACTAGATCACTTCTCTCCATTACAGCATCGGGCAACATCTACAGCGAAAGAGCCTTGAACAAGTCGTAGCAAGCACTGTTGACTACAGAAGTGATTGATCTGGTACATGAAAAAAGGATAGGGCTCCTCCAGATCCATTGATGTATTGTAGTTACAAACTCAAAGAAAAACTGAAGCATGTGCACTTGCATGTAACAATCATAGTGCATGTAAATTTCTGCACTGTGCTTGCATTCAGACCTCATTGTAGAACATAGCATGTTAAAAGCAGTCTATGAAACGCTGTAATGAACTGCATAGAGCTTTCCATTCATCCTTTTTATATTGATAAAATGTCAACTTAAGTAGTTTAATTATGCCAGCGAGTGGAAAATTATTCCTTTTTTAGGTGGCATTCCTGCAAGGAAATGCCTTTCTTGGTAGAATGAGTCACAGCAAGTTGCTACCCCAAACGTTATACATTTCAGTTCCATTTCCAATCACAATTTAAACACAGCCGGTCTTCGCATAGGTGTTAACTACCAGATATTATTACGATCTAGTGATACAAAGGACTAAAGATTTTTTCTCATTTTCTCTTTTTAACAGGCACACCAGCTGTTTCTGTCGGTGACCTGCTTGCCATGGAAAGGTGCTAAATGGAAGGATGCCATCAAATAGCTCCCTGAATAGCAGTGCACACTAGAAAAAAAAGTGGCCGCCAATAAGAGACAACAGTAGCCGACCAAAGGCATGAGGATTTGGTGTTGAGTTTTTTTGCCCCTGCTAGTTTCTGGACATGATGATTTAACCTTAACACACCTTAGAACAGAAGGTGGTGAACCAATGTGCAAAGCATCATTACTACTGCTATTGGAGTACTGCTTTCTGCACTTGTGGTTGTGCACTCTACAGCATGGAAGAGGGCACATGAGAATGCCCTATATGGCCACACCCTAATTTTGGAAATGAAGTGGAAGTAGGAGTTGCAGTCACTTCCATGCCTGGGCATGCAAAAATATAGCAAACAGCTGCAGGTAAGGAGGAGGAGGAATGGATGGAGAATTTTGAAGTCTACTGAAGTATTAGTAACCTAGTAGTATAAGTTTGCAGTCTCTCATACGCTTTTTGAAAATGCGCAGGACAGAGTTACTATGTCCAATCCAGACATCTTCCCAGATAACTGGTTTTATATCATTACCTGTGGAAATTCTCTCTGCTTAGTTAAGTGGATTAAGTGTTCTCTATCGCCAATTCAGATGCCTGTCTCTTGAATATATATATTAATGTGGCATACTGATGTACAATATATTGGGACCACTTCATTTCCCTGAATACCAGTAAAATAAAGGGAGGTTAAAGAAAGATGAATGAGGAAGAAATGCATTTCCAAGGATACAATTTCAGGCATTGGAGAAGTATCACAAGAACCTGGAGGCTCCAAGTCATGGAGAAGAAAGAGAACTTTCCTGTTCCTTTCCCTTTCTCATTGTATTGGCTAAATAGCTCCTATGAAATATAGATTTCAAAATCCATGTATGCTTTAGATTGTTTGGGGCAAGTCTGGGATGAAGGGCAGTGTAGGGATACCAGAGCTGCCTTTAGAAATCAGATTTTCACCAGTAAAGAATGACAGTTCCATTTTAATCCCAGGATACTGATAAATTTATACTAGAAGAAGCATTCGGTTTTTAGGTTCAGAACCAGCAGCCAAGACTCAGCGAAGTTTTAAGCATGCGCTTGAAGTCAGGATGGTGTAATGAAAACTTCAAGCTTGTACTCACATGAATTTATAAGGGAAAGCAAATGCATTAGTTATTCTGCAATGCAGCCTTCTCAACACTTACCAATCATGTGCAAACTTCCACAAAAGTACACCCCCCCCCCAAAAAAAAATCCATGTAAGAAATAGGATTAGGATTGCAAATCTGAAACCACAGTTTTGTTCATTCCCCAGTTTAGGATGGCTGGGAATCTCGAGGTCTCATGTTGATATACATTGGTGTTAGCTAAGTGCAACCTCCTAGCCTAGAACTGTGGGCCTTGTTTTCTTTATGGCGTCTTCTAAAGTTCATTAGCTTCACAGCACATCCAATCTTATTTTTTGTTCATTAAAAAGTATAGCCCACATATACGTTGAAACAAAATTAATAAGCAAAGCTTCTAAATCTGGTCCAATGTGGATGGCTACTGGCTTGTGAACTAGGAGCAGAAATAATCTTGCTACCTGGGCCAGAGAGCCAAGCTAGATGGCAGATCTCTTTATTTAAACCCAAATCAATTCCATTGACATAGAAAGCAGGATGTGGGGAGTCCAATTTTTAAGAGAAAGGAGCATGGGTGGGAGGAGACTAAATGCTCCTCTTGCCTGTGGCTTATTTATTTGCAGTTTCCTTCTCAACAGAGTCCTGATACCAGAGGTGAGCTCTACTAGAAGAAAAGCATTTGGTGGTGGTGAGGTTATGTGGAGATGAACAATGGCTGCCCCTCCCCCTGCTGGTGGCCAAGGGGTACCTGGCAACCCTAAGGGGGCCAGTTCTTCCTTCAGCTGAGCAGTTTGCTCTACAGATCAAAGCAGATCCAGCCACTGTTTTATATATGACTGGGGCAGACATGGGTTAAAAAAAAAACAGGTCTGCCACTCGCATTTCATTTGGTTCCCTAACTTGCTTATTGGAAGGAGAGCATTTTAGTTTAATCAGTGGCCGCATGCATATTTGTAACAAAACCCATGCATGATTAGGAGCCCAACAGATAGAATATATTTGTTTACAGTAACAAAACATACAAGTTATTTAAATAAAAAGCAGTCTCAATCACCATCTGTGAACTAAATGCTCAGCTTTTCCTACAGAGCTCATTTTAGCCCTTTTGTTTTGGGTTCCATTTTATGTGGATGCTGTATTGGTAACAGGGATTTTTAGGCATAATCTGGCCAGACCGAAGCACTAAAGTCCCAACTCTCCCGTCAACAGAAATTTAAGGTGCTCTTTTTAAAAGTATGTGATTGCTGTCTTGAGCTCCTTGGAGGAAGAACAAGATTATTAAAAACAAATAATTAAAAATAAATATTTTAACATAATTACTTATGTTGGCTCATACCCTTAAACCTACTGCAAGTTAAAGCAGTTATTTTTACTGCTCTTCTTTTTAAGCCCCCCCCCCAAAAGTTTAACTATTAGAAAACACAGGCCAAAATTATTACATTTTTCCAGTGATATATAACCAACCAACCTGTCCACTATTTTACCAGTACCCAGAAACCAAAATGAACAGATAATGTGGGCATAATCCAGTGGGAGATTCTCACACACAAACCACAATGAAAATGAATGGAAGGTGTGTGGGAAGCCTGTGGTGCCACTGCTGATGGTTTTCCTTGCCAGTGGCACAAACACAGAGGAAAATGTCCTGCTGGGGATTGGGTCCTCTTGGATTTTAGAGACCAGGAGACCCTTAACTTGTTTCTAAAAAACAGCATGTTAGAAATGTAGCCTTTAGGGAGAAAAGGGGGGTGGGGAGGAAGTCAAGGAACAACTGTTCCTATATAAATTCTGTCAAATGGTTAATGTAGTTTTGTGTCTCTCCTCACCCCTTTTGTCCTGTTGTAAATAATGGTGTTGTGTTGGATTGACCATTTTCTCAAGTCTCCCCAAACAAGACTCTTTTTGGTCAGAGAGCAAGCAAACCCCAGATTCTGTAACAAAAAAATCCCACCACTTTTGAGAAGAAAAAGGTACGTTTTGTTCTTCAGGTAGGTAATGCCAGTGCAGTACGTTTTGACCGAAGGCTGCAAGACGCAAACACAGGGACTGTTGCAACTGCCAATTGTAGAGCCAGTCACCATTAATGCATTGCATTACAGTTTTTTGCAAGGGATGGGGTGGGGGGACTGAGGGGCTTGGGGTAGGGTGGGTGGAAAAAACCCAGAATGTCGGACACTTCTGCGCAATACTGTGGAACAGCAATCACTTGTAACTTTTACAAAACTTGCTCTCAACATAACGTAACATAAAGGCACCATTGATATCATTCTCATTTTTGAAATACTGTAAAAAAATTGCTACATATGGCACATAACACTTTTGTATATACATTATATATTTAATTTATAAAAGTTTTTTTTCTGTGTTTTTTTAATCCTAGTAGCCGAACTGCTAAAATAAAATAAATTGTTTTAATTTAAAGGTGGAGTACTTCATTATATAAAATAAAGTTTTACATGTGAATCTATGTGGGTTTTTTGTTTAAAATGTTTTTTTTTTATACAGCGATGGGGTCTTGGTTAGCTATTACACTGGATAATCTTGCTTGCAACTCTTCTTGTGTGGAGAACCGGCTGGTTTGGTTAGTCCTGGTGTCAGCCAGCCGGTATGCAGTAGCTGATTCTAGGTCGGCTGCTGTGGGGTTCAGTACACTCAGAAAAGGCGTGTCTTCTCCTATCCTTTCATCTTCTGCTTCACTCTCTGAGCTACTGTTCTCACAGCTTGTGTCAGTGTCCATTTCCAATCTGTTGGAAATGTGGCCATTGGGCTTTGTTCTTTTTGCCCTCCGACTGTTGACTAGTTTCTTTTGGGGCTCCTGTGCGGGTTCATATTCCTGCGTGGTTTCATATTCCTCATCCTCCACTATCCTCAGAGGACTTGGTGGGAGACTGTTGGTTTCATGTGCAGGATTGTGGTGGTAAGAGGAGTTGAACAGTTGTATGTGATGCTCGTATTTTTCACGCAACCGGGGCGGTGTCACAAGAAGGAGAGGCCTCTCCTCTTCTATAAACGGACTGACTGCCACAGAAGGGACAGACATTGTTAAGCTGGAGACCTGTGGAGACATTTCTGAAGCAGGTGACTTTGGAGAATTCGGAGTGTGGAAATCTACAGGTGACATGCGAGCTGGTGTGGTCATAGCAGATACATACCTAAAGAAGTTCAGATGAGAGGAACAAAACAAAAGAATCAAACAAAAAGGTCAACTTTTAAGAAAATTAGTTTCTTCTTTCCTTGGTTTCGGATTAACAACCTAACAATAACCTTCCATTTATGTCCAGTATTGGACAAAATGAAAGGTTACACAATTTTTTAAATTACTATTTTCCCCTGCAGGAGAAGCCAAGCCAGCCCCAGAATTGAGCTGGCATTAAAACAAAACAATATTTTTCAGTTTGGGTCTACTGGAGATGAAAAAATTTGGGATTTCCCAAAAATCTCAGATCTGATACCACACCAGTACACGAATCTGAGATTTTTTTGAAATATCATTTTTTTCTGGGTTCAATAGACCCGAACAAAAAAATACCATTTTTTTTTAAATTGCACACCTTGGTACATACGGTATCTCCTACCCGTTGTTCAAAAGAAACTCAATATCCCCAGATACAAGTTTTGATTTTATTTCTCACAACTTTTTGATGCAGAACCCAGTTTAGATTAGATGCGAATAAGATTCCAAGATACGAAAAATCTTTAACTTGTTCTAATTCACTCTCCCTCAAAGGATTCCTTGTTATTTTAAAGTAAAAAAACCCACTATCTTGGACTTTTGGCAGTTTAATGTCAGACCTTTGCGGCAGAAAAAAGTTTTAGGGATCTTTTAAAACCAACACAAGTGCAGGATATAATTTGCACAAAGTGGAATAGCAACACTATGGTGTGCTAGATGAGGACGACAGGGTTGATCAAAATGGCTTGACTGATCATTTAAGTATAAATTTAATATGGGGCCAGCAGTCAATCTTGTCTGACACCGCATTCAAGGCTGAATGAGTCAGATAGTTCGCCCCCCTGTCCACAATGAACCTGAGCAGTAGCATCTGAATGCAAACAAAATATTATCATAGTAACCTTTTATCAGCTGAAGTACCTTGCATCTTCACCCACACTCTAGTCCAGGGGACAGAATCGAAAGCCCCCTTTAGGTCCATAAACCCTACATAAGGAATACCATCTGAAAAATGAGTATATTTTTCTATCAAATGGGATAAGAGCAGATCATGATCCATGGTTGCCTGAAGCTGATCTGTTCCTATCCTAAAATATCCTGTTGCTCTAGCCACTTCACAAGAATCTTCAACAAATAAGAAGAATACAATTTGCTTAAACATGACAATAAACTGATTGGCCAATAGCAACCAGGATCAGATTGGGGACCCTCTTTAAAAAATCAGCACAATTATTGTGTGCCTCCTGATTTTGGGATAATGCCTGTCTGATTTATCTGAGTAAAGGGAGCAAGAATTTCTGCAAGCCAACATGTATTCATCTTGGATAACTGATTAGGAATGAGATCAACACTAGGGGCTTTCCCTGACCAAAGACTAACTATTAAATTCTTGATTGCCAAGGCAGTTTGGCAAACGATCATTTATAACCAATGGTCTGATGACAAAAAAATTCCTATAAGCGGAAAACAAAGTCTTAAATGCCTCCCTAACCTGTGGGGAAATACAAGAAGAAATATAACTCCGAGTTTTAAGGCCCTGATTCATAACAGACCAGAATGCTGAGCTGTCATTAGAACTGGCAGCTGCTATTAATTGGATCCATGGCTTAAGCAAGTCTTCAGCTGAGTTGGTCAGGGCTGTGAGAATCTGCGATGACTATGAGGAACTTCAGAGGGATATGCTGAAACTGGGTGAGTGGGTTCAATATGAGCAAGTGTAAAGTATTGCACACTGGAGCCAAAAATACTAACTATAAATATAGGTTGATGGGGTCTGAACTGGCAGTAACTGACCAGGAGAGAGATCTTGGAGTTGTAGTAAATAACTCACTGAAGATGTCGACTCAGTGTGCAATTGAAACAAAAAAGGCAAATGTTATGTTGGGGATTATTAGGAAGGGAACTGAAAGCCAATCAGCCAGTATCATCACGCCTCTGTATAAATCTATGGTGTTGCTCCACTTGGAATACTATGTATAGTTCTGGTCATCACACCTCATAAAAGATATAGCATTGGCAAAGGTGCAGAAAAGGGCAACTAAATGATTAAAAGGATGGAACACCTTTGCTATGAATAAAAGAGGCTAGGATTCTTTAGCTGATTGAAGAGTGACATTATAAAGGTTTACAGAATTACGCAGGGGATAGAGAAGGTAGAGAAAGAAGTACTTTTCTACCTTTCTCACAGTACAAGAACTTGTAGGCACTCAATGAAATTAATAAGCAATAGGCTTAAAAGGAATAACTTCTTCACCCAAAGTGTCATTAACACATGGAATTCACTATGCGGAAGTGGTGGCAGCTGTAAGCATAGATAGCTTCAAAAGAAGATTGAATAAGCATATGGAGCAGAGGTCCATCAGTGGCTATTAGCCACAAGTTATAGATGGAACAATCTGTCTGGGGCACTGAAGCTCTGAATCCTTGGAGCTTGGGAGCTAATAGTGGGAGGGCTTCTGAAGTTCTGGCCCTGCTGGTGGACCTCCTGATTGTACCTGGGCTTTGGCCGCTGTGTGATATGGAGTGTTGGACTGGATGGGCCATTGGCCGGATCCAAGATGGCTTGTCTTATGTTTTTATGTTTGGCTTTCCGTTACCTGGTCAATTTCTTACAGTATTTCTTAAGAGCCCAAAACTCTCTCTGAGTCAAAATAACATTGTTCTTAAATTCTCTGTGCTTCTTTCGTAGTTCCTGCTTAGCTAGTTTGCATTCCTTATCAAACCATGAAGCGCACATGATGGAATCAGAAAGTTTTACCCAAGGATGTCTTTCAAAGGAAGACTTCAAATCAAATGAGATAAAGAGAGATAAAATAGCATTTAATATGGCCAAAGCAGGATTGACATTTGTTTGAAACAGGAGAGATTTCCTCAGAGTTGCAACCTCAGGGGGTACTCATTTCATACAAGATCATTCTTATTATCTTTGGGTTCCAAAGGACTTGAGGAGTAATCTTAAACTTTGAACCAGTGGATTATTATTCAGAACAGAAATCTGAACAGTTGGTAATGTCATATAGAGAGCAACAGGCAGATGGTCATTGCCCAAAAAACCTGCATGCCCTCATGTTGTTAATCAATGGAAGAAATTTTGTGGTAACAATAAAATAATCAATGACACCTGCTCCACTGGTATCAAGGTAAGTAAAATCTGGGTTCCTATGGGTTCACTACAGAGGAACTGTTTATTATAGCCAAATTTCTCTGGATAAGAAAATTCTAGTACATTTGCATTTATTACAGAATCTTTTGATTATCTACAGGGCTTTTTTGTAGCAGGAACTCCTTTGCATATTAGACCTCAGATGTAGCCAATCCTCCAAGAGCTTAGAGGGCCTACTGTAAGCTCCAGGAAGATCAGCTACATCAGGGGTGTGTGGCTTAATATGCAAAGGAGTTCCTGCTACAAAAAAAGGCTCTGATTATCTATCAAACCAGAAAGAGTCGAGAAAATTTCCACTGTCTGGACCAAATAATTTTCTGAACAAAACTTCATCAAAATTATTTATTCTAGCATTAAGGTCACCTACAAAAAAAGAAGAAAAAAGTGCTCTGGAAATAGCCCTTAATATTGTCAAAAATGTTCCAGACAGTCACACTTTTGCAGAAACTGGCAGGCAGGTCAGTTTATGATAGGTACCTTTCACTGTGAGGTGAATCACGATAGGAATCGGGCGTCTCTCGTGCATGCCTGAGGAAACTGTTGCATTCTCGCGGCCCTCCGAAGCCATTGAGACGCCCTCGGGGGCCTGTCGGGCTTGTATGTCGGCTGTTCTCCACCGAGGAACTCACAAGCACTGAGTGGCTTTCGGAGATGATGCTGTCGGTCCTGCCATTGCTCCAACTGATAAAAAGCCGTTGGGAAGAAAACAAGAGAACATTTTAAAATTTAAAACTGGAGAAAAAGGAAACCAAGAGATGTTTTCAGTGATCTGAGCAATGTATCCAGTGGATTCACAGGGCAATGAGATTTTCATTGGTGCATGCTCTTGCATGAGTAATTGAGGAGATATTTCTTTAGAAATGAACTGTTATGTGCACAAAATGGGGATGCACAGGAAGTGTTCTAACAGGAACTGACCCATTACAGTTTCACTGTAATGCAAAAAAGCAAGGAACAGCCATGGCTGGTACTGTTGTGTTAAGAAAAGCAAAGCTACAGGAATGAGTGTTTGGCCTCCTGTTTTTTTCAAAGTAATTGGGAAAATTTAGACTGATTTCGCACTATGGCTTGTTTTGGGTGGAGAGCCCTTTTGCCCCCAGCACTTTTCTGTTTTCACACAAGCTGCCCCGGAGCTGTAAGTCGGTGGGCTGCTTTTCTGCAGCAAGCAGAAACCGCTTGTAAGAGGATTTTGCTTGCTGCGGAAAAGTGGCGCGCCAACTCACAGCTCCGGGGCAGCTTGTGCGAAAACTGTGAGAAGCGCTGGGAGCAAAAGGGCTCTCTACTCGGAACAAGCCTAGTGCAAAATTGGTCTTAGAGTTTGCCAGAGGCAAAGCCAAAGGGCAGTTCAGTCTTATGGACCCTCAAGGAGAACCAAGTTCTGAGGACTTGGTTGCCTGTAGAAAAGAGAGACGCCTGTCCCCACACCTGGAAGGGAAATGGCTGGAAGCAGCTGGATTTGTTCCATGCCCCCCATGTCTGTATGGAATGTCTTTTCTGTGTGGCCCCTGAGGTGATGTCACAGGTTCTTTTTGATATATCTGTAAACTGCTCAGAGTTCAGAAAGGTGGCATTATATATTAATCCTAAAAACATATATGTGCTAAACAAACAAAAGATATGCAAAAGGACTAATTTGCATATTAGGCCACACTCCTGATGTCGCCATTGTTTCTACAAACAACCCAGCAGAACCTAATTTATATGTTAGGCCACACCCCCTGACACAAGCCAGCTGGAACTGCCTTCCTGTGCATTCCTGCTAAAAAAAAAGCCCTGGGGGTGGTACATGTCTACAGTCTTGATGATCTCTACTTCTGTATTAAAACCTAGATAAGTGCATTTGACTCCAGTGGGGTTACTATGAGAACGCTGATCCTCTATAGCAGCTTTGCACAACTTGTAACCCACAGAGCATGGCCCATCAGACACACCGAGTAGCTCACCAGTGGTGTGAGAGGCTTGCAGCAGTTGCTGCCCACTAAAGATCAGAAAACCAAGGCAGTTGTTCAGTACCTGGGAAGTCACAATACATGAGTGGTAGGTTGTGTTTGGCTTGCTAAGTCACAATGATTGTATAGCTTTTTTTTAATATTACAAAATGGCATGGGAATAAGTGGAAGGAGATGTATTGTTCACTGGTATTCACATCACAGGCACATCCAACTGGGTGCTTCGTTTCATGCTGCAATGGCAATAGCTGTTGCACCAGCTTCCAGAACAAACGATTATCTGGAGGAAGAGTCGCACTTTGCCAGGAACAAAATCAACAACATGCCATGGACCCAAAGTATTTCTGGACTGCACACACAATGATGGAAAACAACTACATCTTATGCTACAAATAATCTGAAATGGTCCCTAGCTGGCATATGTACTGTCATTATACGTGCCTTTTCTGAACAATGGTTTTTTAATGGACAGTGGTTCTGCAACTGTGGGAGATGAGAAAATCAGGCTGCTGGTTCTATTTCAGCTTCCTACCTGTGGCTGGGTGTCTGAGTGACCGTTGTAGAGTGGTGAGTCGTTGAAGTATAGTGGCTGGTAGAAAATGATGTCTCTGTTTCCCTCTCGACAGCATGCTCACTGGATATTACGTTTTTAGATACATATTGCTAAACAAATGGAGACAGAACACACACACATGTATACACTTCAAAGTACACATCTGTGCACTTTGAAGCACATCCTGCATACAACCTTCTTTTTATGCATATGATAAGATGCAGTGAGCAACTTCATGCATAAAGTGCTGTGTTTACTTCATCAGCTACCACTTAATTATTATGAACATGTGAAGCTGCCCTCTACTGAATCAGACCGTCTTTGGTCCATCAAAGTCAGTATTGTCTACTCAAGACTGGCAGCAGCTTTCCAGGGTCTCAAGCTGAGGTTTTGCATGCCTACTTGCCTGGACCCTTTTTAGTTGGAGATGCTGGGGATTGAACCTGGGACCTTCTGCTTACCAAGCAGATGCTCTACCATTAAGCCACCATCCCTCCCTTATGCTAAGAAAAATTTAATGTCGTTTGAAAAGGAATTCAAGATGAACATAGCTGTTTCACTGAAAACCATTTACTATGCACCTCTTCTAAACTGGGTCAGTATGATTAATTTGTTTTAGACTGATTCCTCACTAGCAGTTGCTCTGCTCCTGAGCTTCTGCTTTCCCTGGCTCAAGCGATCAATTCCCCACCAGTTGCTGCACAGGTGCATTTTGATCCACGGCTCCCTCCAATTTCCCTCACAGCTTCTGGTATTGCAAAAAACGAGCAGGAAGCTGCAAGAGAAATTGGAGGAGCAGCAGATCAAAACATGCCTGCGCAATAACTGATGGGGAACTGACTGCTTGAGCTGGGGAAAGCAGAAGCCCGGCGGTGGAGCAACTGCTAGAGAGGAATCAGTCTCTTAGTGTGAACTGACCAGTGGCCTTTGGATCATTGCTGATCCATAGAAAAGTCTCTGCACTTTTCTGTATGTTTTTGGGGTAAGATTGGAATGATAATTAAAAATGTAAAAAGAAAAAAAAGAAAAGTCTCTGCTGTTACACCTTTATGTGTCACAATCTGCTTTAGAGCTTTTTCTATGTGTTACACAGAAAGAATTAGTAGAATTCTGCACTGTACCCATTCAGACCACAGGCAATAGGTGTGTGCCAAAGTTCTGAATACTACTTGCCCATTAAAAACTCCCCACAACCTTTCTTCAAGTAATAAATCAGGCAGAAAGCATGTTTTTTCTGTACTTTCAACAAACTAGTTTTCCCCAAAGTTTAGTTTGGCCATCAGAAAACAATGGAGTCTTAATTCTGGTCTATTCTTTGCCACTATTACCAACAAAAAAAAAATTGGCAGGGGGAAAAGGTTTGACTATGTGGTGGCTAAATAACCGGCATTGCTTAACTACAAATTGGCTCTCTCAGGGAATGATGTAATAGGGGAAATGTCTAATTGTCTGAAAACACAGAACAGGCTCTTAGAACTGGTAAAATCCTGTCTCTGCTGTAAACCAGGGCAAAACTATTTGCTGCAAAGGTCCTTGGGATTTTCCATATGCAACCGAAGTAGCTCAGATTTAGCTGTAAAATACATGTACTGCCTCCTTTGTTGCTCTCACAATAGCTGGCTGATACCTTTTCATTGGCAACTTTTATCAGTCATGGACATTTCCCCCATTCTTGGATCTGGGATGACCAACTAGTGACCTGTGGGCTACACCAGAGCCCTCCCAAAAGCTTCTCCTGAGAGCCTGTGATAAGGTTGCCAGGTCCAACTCAAGAAATATCTGGGAACTTTTGGGGTGGAACCAGGAACAAGGTTGTGACAAGCATAACTGAACACCAAAGGGAGTTCTGGCCATCACATTTAAAGGGACCGCACACCTTTTAAACACCTTCCCTCCATTGGAAATAATGAAGGATAGGGGCACCTTCTTTTGGGGCTCACAGAATTGAACCCCCTAGTCCAATGCTTTTGAAACTTAGGGGGATCTTTTGAGGACAGACATCAGATGCTATGCTGCAAATTTGGTGCCTCTACCTCGAAAAACAGCCCCCTCAGAGCCCCAGATACCCATGGATCAGTCATCCGTTAAACCCTATGGGGAATGGTCTCCATAGGGAATAATGGAGTGTCCAGCAGACATTCCTTCCCCTTGCTTTCTGATGATCCTGAAGCGGGGGGCAGGCCTCCAAACTGGG
This sequence comes from Heteronotia binoei, assembly GCF_032191835.1. Taxonomy (NCBI): domain Eukaryota; kingdom Metazoa; phylum Chordata; class Lepidosauria; order Squamata; family Gekkonidae; genus Heteronotia; species Heteronotia binoei. The sequence continues at coordinate 32,335,633 of NC_083226.1, forward strand.
AGATCCCCTGCCCCCACCTGGGGATTGGCAACCCTAGCCTGTGATCATCACCAGGAACCTCATAGAATGCAGAATGCGGGAAAGGGTTTTAGCTAGGTAAAATCATAGAGTTGGAAGGGGCCATACAGGCCATCTAATCCAACCTTCTGCTCAATGCAGGGCCAGAAGAATCAGTGTTACTTGTTCCTCATCACTCTTTTCTAAATAGAGCAAGTTCCAGTTCTGAAAATGGAGAAAAAGGTCATACAAAAGTTGAGGCTGCGGGGGGGGGGCGCAATCTCTGTTAATTCCCCTATCTTGTTGTAGGTGTCTCCCTCCCCCATGAAAACTTTCCTGAGGATTCTCAGACCCTCTGGAGTAGCTTGAGGAAACAAAGGGAAGCAGCAAAAATCCTTTCTGTAGACTCGCTTGTGTTCATGGAAGGATCAGATCCAGCACTACATTATTATATTTATGTTCTGTCATATGATGCTAGCCTGGGCCCTCAAGAATGCTTACAAACTAGAATGCTATAAACAGAAAGTATACTGCAATCCACAAAGAATAATAAAAAGAATAATAAGAAGCAAATTAGCTAAAATCAACACAAGAGAATCATCAAACAACACCATGGAGGGGGACCATCTCACCTTCTACTCTGATGGCCTTCTAAAACAGGCAAAACTTAGCTGACCTCTTCAAAGCAAAAGGATAAAAGTGGCTTAAAAGTGAAGGAGTTTTTATTGACTCTGTTGCCATGGATGAGTCACCATCTAGCCAGGTTTAGATTTTTGGCACCCCCTGAACTTCTGCAAGGGGAAATGAGCATTAAATATGGCCCATTCCTGTGGAATGATGAATCCAAATAATTTCCTGCATTATTATCCTGTTGAAGCTTTGGTTAAGTTGTGGAAGGAACAGGTGATCAGGGCTGGTGTGTCCATTAGATCACTTTAGGTGGTCAATTACAGGTGCAGCCCCGGGGGCCACCTGAATTGGGCATCCCCAGGGCGCTGGGTGGGGGGAGTGAATGAGCAAGGAAGGGAGAGCCGCTGTCTTTCCTGCTCACAAAAAAAGGCCCCGTTGATCAGCTGATTGGCAGACCCTTTCATCTGCGCCCTCCCACATGTTTTAAATTGCCCAGGAGGGAGGGGGCGGCAGAGGCGAAGGCGATGTTGTGTGCATCTAGATTGCAATGCAAGCAGTCAGGCTGTGCCACACCATGGCAGGGCACAGTAAGGAAGGGAACTCTGCCCCACCTCTCAGATGCACCTCAGGTAAGGTGGCTGAGGCAAGGTGAGGCTGGGTGGGCACCTGTGGGAGGGAAGTCCGGGGGTGGGGTGGGTGTAGTTTGCCCACAGGTGAAGAGGAGACCGGGGTGGGGGGCCTCACCTGGGGTGCCTTATAGCTTGGTGCTGGGGCTGCAGGTGATTCTCAACCCTCAATGCTGAAACCCCAAAAGGGTTTCAAATCCATGATGGCATGCTGTAATAATTTTGCAACACACTTTATAGATAAAGTTGCTTGTATTCAATCTGACTCAGACATCACATTAAAAGTAACTACTGTAGATCTTCATGGGGCTTCTACTTGCCTTCTTTCTGTGGATACTCATTTCTGTGGATGCTTTTTGGCTTGTTCTGCCTGAGTATATGGGCAGAATCCTTGGGGATCTATATACACCACTACTTGTATTCTGTCTATGTCCTTTGTGGCTCCTAAAAGCTCCCATGGAAGGACTTACTGCTAATGCTGGACCAGCATTATAAATAACTCCTTAAGGCAAAGAAGTTACATTTGCCTTGAAGGAAAAATAATCAGCCCTGGAGCCTCGGAACTTTATTTATGCTCAGTATCAAATATGTCCTTCCTTGGTAACGTACTTGAGAGAGAGGTGACAGGGGTTTCTGGGTGAAATGGATTACTTAGAGATAATTTTTAATCCAGTTTCTGTCTTGGTTGTGGTGGAGGAAACAGCCTTGGTCACCTTGGTAACCCAACCTGGATGGGGCAACAGACATGTAGAGTGTATCTCTGTTAATGCTTTTGCACCACTCAGTGGCTCTCTATACTACTGACTTCTGAGATGATTGGCTCTCATTAATGGCAATTTCAGATTAGTCAAGACAATTCTTTTTTGGATTGTTTTTGTGTGGGGGGGGGGGAGAAGAAGAAGAGGAGGAGGAGGAGGAGGTTGGATGTATACCTCACCCTTCACTCAGAGTGGTTTACAATCTCCTTTTCCTTCTTCTCCCCACAACAGATGCTTGGTGAGGTAGGTGGGGCTGAGAGAGCTCTCAGAAGACTGCTCTTGCGAGAACAGCTCTGAGAGAACTGTGACTGACTCAAGGTCACACTAGCAGCAGCATGTGGCAGAGTGGGGAATCAATTCCGGTTCTCCCAGATTAGAGTCCATGCTCTTAACTATTACATGAAACTGGCTCCAAATTGGGAGCTACATTATTTCTCTAAAGTGATTGTTGGTCTCCCCCCCCTTTTTTTTTGCTTTTATCCCATTAATTTTATTTATTCAGGTTTTCTTTGCGTCTGCTGTTTCCTATTAGTAATCAGCTGGACTCAAGTGGACTCAAGCACCTTGGAGACCAGCAAGATTTTTGGGGTTATGAGCTTCTGAGAGTCGATGCTCCCATCATCAGACACCTATTGTTGAAGTTATTCATTTATTTGTTCTTAATTGTTTTATTATTTATTATATAGTTTAACTTTTTATTTTTGTTTTCAACACAAAGCTACTTACACACATACTCACTGCCTGTAATCCATCCCCAGTGCTTTGTAAGCAGAAGCACAGGGTATAAACGTTATAAACAACACATAAGTAAATATGGTATTGTTTTTGTAGACAATCTGCACGGACACGTTTCCTCACATTACCATGCTGGAAAATTTTCACTTCCTTGTTTTCAGATAAGGGAAAAACCAGCCAACTAGGATTCTAACTTTTTAGTTTCAGAGACTCACTCAGGAACAGAAAAGCTGAGTGCTCAAATTGTTCAGAGTGACAATAAATTAGAATATATTTTTCCAATCGCTTTGCCTGAGTGAATGCTATGGGATAATCCACCTATATGTCTTTAACCGTTAGGCGATTAACAGTGCAGTCCTAAGCAGAGTTACACCCTTCTAAGTCCATTGACTGAAATGGCCTCAGAGGAGTGCAAAGCTCCACTTAGGACCGCACAGCAAATGCCTCTGGAGGAAACAGTGGGAAAGAACTGATGAGATACCACAAACCCTGCTTTTAAAGCCACACTTACATTGACCAGCTGAACGTTTTCTGGTGGTGGGTGAGGATGGTGAGGCCCGTTTGCCATATTGACCCGATGATTCCTTTCTGACCGAAGGCCCTGTCGAAGGCGGTCGTGCAACTTTTTCCGCTGCTTCCTGAATTTGAAATATGGAACAGCTTTAATAGCCAAATGAACAAAACAGTTTCCCTCCATAACTTCCGCTGACCAGCACATTCCCACTACAGACATAAATCCATCAGACACACAACAGGAGCCCGTGGGACATGCACAGCGCAAGATTTTGTTCAATTCTGTAAGGCTCGGGAGAAGAATGTAAAATGAAAAGAGATGCCCTGCTTTGCAAAACTGACTACTATCCAAAAACGGATTACTTTCAAGAACTGTTCTTTTGAAATCAAAGGGGGGGGGGGAGAACAAAGGACTCAAAATTCAAACAGTTGCACTTTTAGCATCCTTAAATTAATATCCTGCTCTTTTAAAGAACTAATCCCCACAACTGAGACAAAGAAGACTTCAAATGCATGTATGATTTGGCAATCTTTTGCAATCATTCTTGTTTCTGGTTGTTTTTTTTTTTTAGCTAAAATAGCAATATGTGGATGCTGTACACATTGGGCAGTGCTGACTCTTCTGTTCTCATCAGGAGGTCTCTGTATAGAAGAGCTGTGCTATTTAGGAAGTCAAGTGTCCCCCTCCCATCCCTGCTGCACTGTAATGGCAAAGGCCATGCCTGTGAAACCTTCCTTCAGAGCCTTTAAGGCAGAAGTGAGAAAAAACAGGTTACTCACCTGTAATTGATGATCTTCGAGTGGTCATCTGTGCAGTCACACACATGGGTTTTCCTATCAGGACGAACCCTACCTCGGAGATTTTAAATAGCTAGCCTAGGCGTTATTTTTGGCGCGCACTCCCTCCCGCTCTGGGGAGCAGGCATCCACTGCGCATGCCTGTAGCGCGAGGGAGGCGCCCAACCCACTCAGTTTCTTTCCCCGCCGCTGACATAATAGGAGCGCGGATATATAAGACAAGTAGCCAGCAGCGGGGACGGCTGGGCGGGCGTGTGTGACTGCACAGATGACCACTCGAAGATCATCAATTACAGGTGAGTAACCTGTTTATCTTCTTCGTGGTCTCTGTGCAGTCCCACACATGGGTGACTGATAAGCTGATCTGCAAGGCGGTGGGTGCTGGCACTAGAGTTGGAGGAAAAAATAGTGCAAAGGTTAGTGCAACATAGGCAGCACATTATAGGCTATAAGGTAAGTAACTACTCACCAAGCCCGGACCAGCTTCTTAGTCAAAGATGGAGCGAAGAACTGCCTGTCCAAAGGATGCATCCCGCCTAGCACGAACGTCCAAAGCGTAGTGCGTGGCGAAGGTCGAGGAGGAAGACCAAGCGGCAGCAGCGCAAATGTCCTCCATGGATACACCCCTGGCAAGGGCAGATGACGTTGACAAAGCTCTTGTAGAATGAGCTCTTATGGCAGATGGAACTGGTTGCTTCGCGAGCTTGTAGCACAGCTCTATAGCAGCAACCAACCACTTTGATAGTCTCTGCGTAGATATCTTTTTTCCCTTATGACGGCGGCCGTAGGCCACGAAAAGTCTGGAGTCTGTGCGGAACGATGCAGTTCGATCTATATAGTAGGCGAGTGCTCTTCTCACGTCTAGACAGTGTAGAGCTTCTTGGCCCTTATCCGTAGGCCGTTGGAAAAAGGCAGGTAAGGTAGTGGTTCTATGCAGATGGAATGCGGAGACCACCTTCGGTAAGAAAGCGGGATCTGGCCGTAACACCACCTTATCATGGTGAAACATGGTGTAAGGCGAGTCCGCTCTGAACGCGCAGAGATCACTTGCTCTTTTAGCAGAGGTGAGTGCAACTAAAAGAGCCGTTTTCCATGAGAGGAGGTGAAGTGGTATCGTAGCCATAGGTTCAAAAGGTGGTTTTACTAGTTGGCTAAGCACTAGTGACAAACTCCAGCTAGGATACATTTGCCGTAGTGGTGGGTGCAAATGTAAGATTCCCTTTAAGAAGGATTTCGCAGCAGGGTGTGAGAAGACAGTTCGACCCTGTACATGCGGGTGAAAAGCTGAGATTGCTGCCAGGTGCACCTTCAGAGAGGAGTACGTAAGGCCCTTTTCTGACAAATGCAGTGTATATGCTAAGATTTGAGGCATGGAAGCCGAGGAGGGTCTGAAATTATGCTTGGTAGCGTAGATGGAAAACCTTTTCCATTTCATGGAATATGACTTCCTTGTTGACGGTTTCCTTGCATTAAGGAGAACGTGTCTTACTCCTTCAGGAAAGTCTGAGAACATATCCTCCAGGCCGTCAGGCGAAGTCTGTTCGGGTCGTGGTGCAGAACCCTGCCGTTCTGTTGGGACAGGAGGTTGTGTGCCAGAGGGAAGTGATGGTAAGTGCTTTCTGACAGGAGGAGAAGGGTTGTGAACCATGGCTGACGTGGCCACCATGGCGTCACGAGAATGCAATCTGTGTTGTCCAGTTGAATTTTCTGTATGCACCGTGTTATTAACGGAAAGGGAGGGAAGAGGAAGTGTAGTGGACCGGTCCACGTCTGTATGAAGGCATCCCCTGCAGACTGTTGTGAGGGCGGACCTCTCATAAAAAAGATCGCACACTGTGCATTGTCTGGTGCAGCAAACGCATCTATTGACGGAGTTCCGAATTTCCGGAATACTGGCAGAAGGTATGACCGGTGGAGTGACCACTCGTGGTCGTTGATGGAATATCTGCTCAGTCTGTCCGCTTGAACATTCTGTATGCCAGGAAGATGTACCGCAGTGAGGTGAATCTGATGGGCAATACTCCAATGCCACAGGTGCATTGCTCTTTTGCAAAGGCGGGTGGATGCTGTCCCTCCTTGCCTGTTTATATAAAAAACCGTCGCCACATTGTCTGAGGCGATCTGTACGTGTAGGCCTTGAAGAGATGGAAGGAACGATTTTAACGCTCTGTGAACAGCTAGAAGCTCTAAGCAATTGATGTGGAGCGACTGTTCGTACGGTGTCCATTGCCCCTGGACCGTGAGTACGTCGAGATGAGCTCCCCAGCCCCATCTCGAGGCGTCTGTTGTAACCACTGCTGATGGACTTGGCCGTAAAAAGGGCATTCCCGCAAGCAGGTGAGCTCGAACTGTCCACCATTCGAGCGAAGGGAGGATGTGGCTCGGAACAGTGAGGACCGTTCCTTGAGATTGGTGTTGGGGTCGAAACGCGCGGACGAACCAGATTTGTAGGGTTCGCATGCGTAGTCTTGCGTGTGTCAGAACTGCCGTTGTGGCTGCCATAAGTCCTAACATGCGCTGAATGTTGAAGGCCGCTTGTTTGGGTTGTTGCATTATTTGTGTGGCCAGCGTCTGAATGGAGGATATCCTGTCCACAGGAAGATACGCCTTGTGGTCCGTGGTGCACAAACGAGCCCCAATAAACTGAATGTCTTGAGTTGGGGTAAGGTGTGACTTTTGATGATTGACCTGGAGGCCCAGGTTTGCTAGGAGCGCAAGTGTGATGGAAATGTCCTTCATCAACTGTGTCCTTGAAGCTCCCACAAGGAGCCAATCGTCTATGTATGGGTAGGTTGCAACGCCGCGTTGCCTGAGGTACGCTGCAATAACCGCCATACATTTTGTGAATGTCCGTGGTGCCGTGGAAAGTCCGAAGGGCAGAGCTCGGAACTGGTAGTGGTTGTTGCCAACGGCGAAACGCAGAAACTTCCTGTGGCATTGGTGTATTGTCAGGTGGAAGTATGCGTCCTGTAAATCTACCAGTGCCATCCAGGAGTTTCTGGGGATTAATGGCAGAATCGATTGTAAGGTGATCATTCTGAATTTTCTGTGGCGGATGAATTTGTTTAGGGCTCTTAGATCCAGAATCGGGCGCTGTCCCCCATCCCTTTTCGGGACTAGAAAGTACCTGGAATAAAAACCTGTCCGATGATACTGGACTGGGACAGGCTCTATAGCCGCTTTGGCTGTTAAGGTGTCTATTTCTTCCTGAAGGGAAGGTGATGGGGGAGTGGAAACAAAATGATGTCTTTTTGGTGGTGCTTGGAACTCTATGGAGTAGCCCTTCAAAATAATGTTCAGAACCCATTTGTCTGTGGTTATTTGTTGCCAATTGTCGAGAAATGGAAGAAGCCTGGAGACGTGCTGAAGTGGTAGAGGTAGAAAGTCAAAGAGACTGCTTCGATGAAGATGCAGCCTTTTTAGGTGGTTGTGGTCTCTGCTGTCTCTGGTTAAAGGATTGCTTTGGAGGAGGAGCTTTACGTTTCCAGTATTCAGATTGTCGAGGGGATCTGGAACGTTTGAAGGGGGTTGGTTTCCATGATCTGGGCTTATAGCTCTGTTGTTGTTGTTGCTGTTGGGCTACCCCCAATCTTTTCGCTCGTTTGCGGCTGTCATCCACGGTGGACAGTATATCGTCCGTTGTGGCATTAAAGAGACCTTGGCCATCGAAGGGAAGGTCTTCTATCTTGAATTTTAGATCAGGCTGCAACGAAGAGGATCGAAGCCAAGCATGTCGCCTTAGGGCAATGGAGGCGGCCATCGCCTTGGAAGTGCACCCCACAGAGTGACGGATGGTGTTTATCTGTTGCTTTGAAATCCTGTTGAGCTCCTGAAGTAGCTTGCAGGCTTGTTTCTGGGAGGGCTCAGGCAGGGCAGAGACTAGCGTATTCAGTTGGGAGGAGATATTGTGGGAATACGCGGCGAAGTATGCTAGGTAATTGTTGATCTTGGCAGTTGCCGTCGAGATTGAATACATTTTCCTTCCAAGAGTATCTAACTTCCTGCCTTCCTTCTCAGGGGGTACCGGGTGGCGGGTCTGTTTGGTTTTAGAAGATGAATGCACTATCAGAGAATTCGGTGCTGGATGGCTAAATAAAAATTTCGAATCCGGTGCTTGGATCCTATAAAGGGATTCGATTCGTTTTGAAGTCGGGGGAATGGAGGCTGGGTTGTCCCAAGCTTCTTTGATGGCTTCTAGGTGTACCGGCAGCATCGGCAGAAAGGAACCAGCAGGTAAATCTGAGTGCACCAGGTCGTGTACCACGTCTGTCACCTTGGGTGCATCCGAAGTCAGAGTTACGTTAAGTGCAGAGGCCATATTGGCAATCAAGTCCAGGTATGTCTTTGCCCCTTCGGAAGGTGACAAATCCGCGGGCTTGGCGATATCTGAAGCAGGGGACCCAGGGGACATGGACTGTATCGAATCCGATGATTGAGCTTCGGATTCAGCATCAGAGTCAGGTTCGGGTTCAGGTAGGTCCGGTCTGGTTGGAGTCGTGCTTTTGGGTTCCACTGGAATCGCACCCCTAGGTTTAGAAGTCGAAGTGGAAGGAGTCGGAGACGGCTGTCTCGGTGGTTGCTTGCTCCGTTGGACAGGAGTCGCTTCCTTGGATGGGTTCATGTGATAATCGGTTCGGTACCGAGAATGATGGTATCCGCAGCATGCATGGGATTCGATGGAAGGAGACCTTGAAGCATAATGGCGTCGCCTCGGGGACATGGATGGGGACCGAGATCTCGGGTTGTAGCGATGGCGGTCCCTTCCTCTACTAGGGGATCTCTCCGGGAAACGCGCATGATGGTACCTATATCTCTCCATGCTGGGAGACCTGGCTGGGAACCGATGCGCATCGAAGTACCTGTAAGCATCATGTTTGTGCTGGATGGGATTCGACATATCGCGGAACGATCTAGGATTGATGTGGTGTCGAGTCCACTGTTGCGGGTCTCGAATCGGCTCCAGCGCAGGGTCTAGCATGGATCCATGCGGGGAAGGGGATCGGGACGGAATGGGAATAACTTCTTCCGTCTGCTGGTGCGGCGACTCCGTAGCCGGGGTGGTCACTTCCTGGGTGTCGGATCCGGGAGTGGAAGGCTCGCATTGCGTCTCAGGCTCATTCTGTTGTTCGGAGGATTTTCTCGAGTCCTTCGGAATCTTCGGGTCCTTCGGGTCTGTCGGTTTCCGCGGAGCCTTCGGATCGGACGGTTTTCTCGAATCCTTCTGGCCCTTCGGGTCGGAATGCTTATGTTTCTTAGTGTGCTTCCCGCCCTTTGGTTTAGTCGCCGCGGCCGTTTGTTCTGACGTTCTCGCGCCGTCGCCGGCTTTCGCGGCATCGCCGGACTTATGCTTGCTGGGAGCAATGGCCACTGAAGCTGCCGACCTTGCGCCGTCCCCTTGGGGAGTCAGTAGGGGAGGCGACTTACTTGCTGACGAAGATTGCGACATATCAGGCTGGAGCACAGACTCCATTAAGTGGCTTCTGAGTCTAGCGGCTCTGTTTTTTCGCGCCTGTTTGCAAAATTGAAGGCAGTGCGCACAGGCGTCCACTTTATGGGATTCTCCCAAACAGAACAAGCAAAGCGAATGCCCGTCCGATGTAGGGATTTTCGCCCTACAGCGCGAGCACCTTTTGAAAGTTATTTTACTGTCCCTTCCTTCCATACGCCCGGGGGGGGGGGGGGGGGGTGGGGGAAGGGAGGTCTGAGGAAAAAGCGGGGAAGATATTTATCTAAATCTTTTTTTTTTTTTTTTTTTTGAAGATAAGAATATGAAGAAATAGCGAAGGATGAAAGAAGAGGAAACTTGAGGAAAACGAAGGCTAGATATCTGAGGTAAGTGAGGAGCGCAACGAGGTAGGACTATCCCGGGCGGCGGTTGGAAAGAAACTGAGTGGGTTGGGCGCCTCCCTCGCGCTACAGGCATGCGCAGTGGATGCCTGCTCCCCAGAGCGGGAGGGAGTGCGCGCCAAAAATAACGCCTAGGCTAGCTATTTAAAATCTCCGAGGTAGGGTTCGTCCTGATAGGAAAACCCATGTGTGTGACTGCACAGAGACCACGAAGAAGATCAGAAGCAATATTTTGTAGCCTTTACAATAATAAACTCTCTACATCTTTTTTTTTAAAAAAATGTTTTGGATTGTTTTGTGTTTGGCACCCAAAAGTGAAAATGATCTTCCACTCGTATCCCCACCTCTTTCGCAAGGCATAGCATCATCCGAAACCAAATGACATCACTGAATCATAGGGTTGAGGGATGCCACCCAAACCTGACTGCGCTCCTGAGGCTTACAGTGCACATCACCTCCCTTGGCTACTAAAGGCCCAAAGGAAAGTAATTTCCTGGCAAAGGAGAACTGAAAACTCTGTTCCTGCCAGCTGGGTCTTTCTAATCTAAGCAAAGACTATGAGGAGAAAAAGGATTAATTCAGAAATTGTTGTCATCAATTGTTGTCTGAAGACTCTGAACAAACCTGGCTGTCCTGTTTACTTATTTGCAGGTGGGTGGTAACTGTATAGGTGTGAAACCAGGCCTGTAACGACGGTGGGGCCTAAGTGGCCCCAGCCCTTCTACTCTTACCCTCTGGGAAGCACCTGGAAAACACCTGCACCCTCCATGTACAGCTGCCACTTTCTCGCACTTTGCGCCACTGCCCAACTTCCGCAGCAGCCAAGAGGTCCTCTCCTCTCTGCCCTGGGTTTGCTCCTGGAGAGAAGCCCAGGGGGGGGGGGGGAGGAAGAGGCTAGCCTAGGTGATCCATGGAGCCAGGTCTGTGGGTGGGTAGTTAGGGAATGCCAGGCTGTCCTCACCAGGCAAGTGTCTCAACTTATGCACCCACGAGAGACAACCTGGCTTTTGTCTTCTTTGTGTGTGCCTGGGGCATGCTAGTGTAGACCCACCCTCTGGCTTAGCAGATGCCCTCCTCAAGCACGGACCATGTAGCTGCAGCACCTGGGGGAAGGTCTGGGGAAGGGGGTGATCTCTCCACTCCCCGGTGCTCAGTGCTAAGCTGGCAGGGCCTTACCTGGCCTGGCAGGCATTAGAGGGTAGAGTAGAAAGGAGAGGAGCAGATAAGAAAGGGGCAGGGGGGTGTTTCCTCTGTTCCCAGGAGCGGAGCTGCTGTGACTGCCTGGGTGAAGGGGGGGTTAGCTTTTGGAACTCAAGACAGCTTACAGTGTCCAGATCCCTGCCAGGGCCACCAAACCGGGTGGCTCCCTGGCCCGCCAAACAAAGAATCCTGCTGCGGTCCCCACTAAACTTGAAATCCTGGCTACGGCCCTGTGTGGAACTATGCTGACTCTACAACAGTGAGATCTGCTATGTATAACTTTGCTGCAGAACTGCAGGAGAAAAACAAGCTGTCTTTAAAATAGACAACATGGGAAATAAGAGGGGGGAAATAACCCTAACCTTTATGGTTCCATGACAAGAACTTAGTGTTCAGAAAGATGCGGCAGTGATTGCCTGCTCCAAGTTCTTCAGTATGTAATATGCTGAGTCACTCACTAGCCCTTGACACGTTCACTCAAGGATGAATAAAAAGAGATGCTGCATCAACTGCATTTCCAGCAGAGTTAAAGGAGGCAGCTGCAGGGAAAGCACGTGCTTGATGTTAGCCCTTGCTATGCAACAATGCAGCCAGCACAATACACTTATACTTATCAATTTTGCTGCAGCCTAGGATCTTTGTTTTTGTTAAAATTCAGCATTGCCGTGATTAACATTTCATCCACAAATGTGTAAGGGGTCGGCCAATCACATGCTTAGTCCAAATGTTGTGGCTGCATCCCTGCTACTATGTCTCATTTGCACAAAACAGTAAAAACAATGCTTCCTGGAAATGTCTGCTAGCTGGTAGACCTGTTGCCCTGTCTGCATACAGCCCGGGGGGGGGGGGTATTTAAGCAGTTGAATGTTGTGTGCAGAGAGGAAGAAAAGTACTCATTGTGAGTGGGGCAACTCAGGATATAAAGAAGAACAAGTGGACTAATTATTGATCAGGTGCGTAATGCAATATCTAGCTCTTGATTCCAATCCATAAACATGAACAATTTTTGTGTGAAGGACTGAGGTAATAAACTTTTCGATCTTTAATGTAATGAAAGTGAACATTAAACTACTACAATTGCCAGTGGAAGCTTGAAATCTGACTGCAGTAATATACAGTCATGATTACAACCAAGCACCCATGTTTATTTATAACTCGGTTTATAAAGCACCCATAACCTTATATAGTAAATGCTGCCAATTAACAGGGTTATGAGAAGCTGGGGAAGCACTGGCTGAGACTGTCAGTCACCTCTTGGAGTTCACTTGTTAGTCTGCTGGATCTCTGGAAACATTTCTTGCAGTTTCACGCTCAACTACAATTTCAGTGCAATCCTAGCAACACTTTCCTGAGTCTAAGCACCACTTAATATACTGGAGTGGGATTCTGAGTACACCTACTTAGGACTGCTCTCTAACAGTGCCCTTCTAAACAAAGTTATGCCCTTCTAAGTCCACTAAGTTCAATTAAGACATGGTTTGGTATGTTATGGGACATGGTCAGAAATTTGAAAATGTATTAATTCTAATTTTGAAGTCCTTCAATTGGTACACCTTTGCAATGGTCTGAATGGGTTACAGACAAGAAGCATGGAAGGTTATCATCTCCTACAGAAAACATTGTTTAATTATATGAAAAAGTTCACCTGCACTGTGCAGGTACAGGTAAGTACTGCCATCCTACGCAAAATTATGCTCTTCTAAGGCCATGGCTTCAATAGACTTAGAAGAACATAACTGCTTAGGATGGCACTGTAGATGTTTGGCTGCAGGGCTTGAATTCAGCAGAAGCTCACAGGAGCACAGCTCCTGAACCTCCAGCCAGGGTCTGCACACAGATCCTGGGCCTATGCAAATGAGATATGCTACTGAGCTCCTGCACCTTTCCCCCTACAATACGACCCCTGTTTGGCTGCTTAATTTTGTGCAAAAGTATTTATTAAATTTTATTTGGAGACAGTCTTCAGCCCCACAGTGATAACCACAGTAACAGAAAGGAAAAGGAAAGTTTACTTGGTTTTGCAGTAGGCCACCACACACATGATGCCAACCACAAGGAGAGCAATGCAGATGCCAGTTATGGTCAACACCCTTTTCTGGTAGAGTTCCTCAGCTTCTAGAAAGTGACAAAAAGGACAGAAAGGGTTACATGTGCATAACAGATAGCAAAGCAAAGAACAACCAAATGTCATGTTACATCCCCTTCACCCCAAAGTTTCACAGAGAGAAATAAAAGACTAAGTTCCCACACAAAATAATACATTCAGAAATTAAAATCTGAATGCAACACCAGTGAGAGATGAATGTAAGGTTTAAAACAAACATAATTTCCTTATCTTGTAGTGGGAGTTTAGAATTCTAACATAAGCTCATTTAAAAGATCGCTAAAGATTTAAAAAAAAATACAGTGAATTGATGTAACAAAGATGAATTTAGAAATAGTCCCCTGCCATCTTGTAAAACCAGGTGGGATAAAGATAACATCTCAATCATTTTTTTAAAAAAGTCTTTAACCTTCCCCTCCTCCTTTCCCACTTTGTAATTTTACATACACAATGGCTTTTCCAAACCTGCCCTGGATCACAGTGCTCTTTACATAAGACATTTTTATAATCGTACTTTGAGCTTGGCTTGCAATAGTGCCATCAGTAAAAGCTACAGTTGATCATAACCCTCCCTCCCTCCACCCCAACTCAGCAACCACAATGGGGCAACAATGCATTGTACCATAGACAAAACAAGATTACTCATATTCCATAATCGTTGCAAAAAAAAAAAGAAAAAAAGAAGTTGCCTGAGGAAAATCTGTTCCACAGCTGTGACCTCACTTACAGATATTTTATCATTACAAATTAATTCTTAGAGCAAGCAATGTTTGGGTTGGAAGAATATTACATTCCATTGTCTGTCACACTTGGCAAAGCATCATCTCTGTGTGCTGTACCAGGGAAATGTTACATTTCGAATCATCTTGATACTAACCAAACCACTAGGCTCAAGCAGCCAGTACAAGCCAAAACCTCATACTGATTTTTTTTTTGTCTTTAGTGGTTCAAAAAAAGATATTTAAATTTTAACATAAAGTTGGGCAACTGTCACACAAAGCAGGTGGAAAATTTGGACTTACCAAGGTGAGAGGAAGCAACAAAGAGATGTTTTTATAAATATATAAAGGTTAAAATTTTCAAGGGAGAAAAAAAATCACCTCCCAACTTTCTTGGAAATTAGGCTGCCATTGATAGGGCAGGATTTAAAAACCTGTTACTTCTGCACTTGGAGAGAGATTGTGTTTGGCAGTTTCCTGATAATGGTGGTCTTTCTATGTTTGTAGATAAGACAAGATCTGCTGGGATTGGTTTTGGCTTATTCTGTTCCTTCAGTGTCAAATTCTGACAGTAGCTTCTGTTTGGTCCCAAATTCCTTACCACTGTGCTCACCATTGTTCCTTGGAGTGTCAATATTTGCTTAGACATTGACCCAGCATCTACTCCAATGACATCATTCTGGGCAATGACTTGTGATTGGCAATGTGTGCTGATATGCCGGGGCATGTTATCGATACACAGAGTTTGGGAGGAAGGAACTGTCACACAGTGCTGACAGTTTCTGGAAGAAGTTCTGCTTCCCTTTTGAGGCATTTTCCTGGAACAGGAGACCTGGCATCCACATAACCCTTAGCAAAAGCATTTTGAGGGAGAGAGTTTGTTTTTGCCAACTACGTGTTTCTTATACATCCTTCCAGGTGACCATTTCTGCCCAGTTCTCTCAGGTGTTTGAGCAAAAAAAGGCCCAAACACAGAATTGAATGTTTGGACTTCCCCCACCCCGCCCCTTATTATGCTCAGAGTCTTACGACTTTCCCATGAGGCATTCAATATGTGTTATACATTAAAAACAATTGCAAAAACATTCCATGGAAGAGTCAAGTTTCCAGTAAAACCACTTTAATTCTGTTGGATTTATAATTTACATGAGGCAGGAGAACTTAACCTCTAAGGGTCTAACTCTATGTTAACATTCTCTCTGGGAATGTCCCTGGGACAGCTTGAAAGATGTGTTCTGGAGTTCTGTACTTTGGAAATGCACAGGGACATAATTTGTATTGTGACTGCAGCGCACAGGGAGAGGCAGTTTAGACCTTCTCAGACCCTGTGCTATTTTCTTGATCTGAAAGGGCTCTGGTGAGCACCACTGAAGACTCCACATGTACTGATGGACTCCATGTTATGTTTCCCCAATGGAGCAAATGGAACAAACTCCCTGGGGCAGTTTCTAGTCAGGAAAATGATGTGGATGTGTAGGGAAGTTTCAGTTGCCATGCGCTGCAGACCCAATTCAAACTGGGACCACGTGCACCTTGAAAGTGCCAAAACGACAGAATGCATCTTTCTAAACAAGCGGAGGATGTCCTTACAGAAAATGTAACATGTCGCTTGAGAAAAACATGAGGTATCAGCCTTTAAATTCTCCTGTCCTTTCAGAGATGGGTTAAGAAATATTAGCAGTGAGCCTTTAAGTCAGCTGAAATGAATTAAATGCAACAGGATGTACTGGGCATGCACATGAAAGCTTACATTCTGAATAAAACTTTGTTGGTCTTAAAGGTGCCACTGGACTCCAGCTTTGCATTTAGGACTCACAGCTATGCTGTCTTTCAAAGACTACAGTTACACCTCCTGCTGCAGAGTAGGAAAGCTGAACTGAAAAGCTGCATGAAAATCATGCGCATAATTTTTAAGGGCAAAAGTAGACATTATGCACAGATGCATTTAACGTTTACTCCCCTGACCCTTCTGTATGGGTGCCAGCAGGGCCTTTTTTTGTAGCAGGAACTCCTTTGCATATTAGGCCACATATCCCTGATGTAGCCAATCTTCCTGGAGCTTACAGTAGGCCCTGTAAGCTCTTGGAGGATTGGCTATGTCATGGGTGTGTGGCCTAATATGCAAAGGAATTCCTGCTACGAAAAAGCCCGGGGTGTCAGAGACTGGAGAAGCAGGGTGGCAAGAGGTGCTTATTGCTTCCCTCCCACCATTTTTTCTCTGCTCCAAATCATTCCTCACCAATGGCTGCCCTGCCTTGAGAAAAGGTATGAACTATCCTTAGATCCTGAAGGGGTGGGCAGCTGGAACAGCTGGTTAGATGAGTGAAAAATGACAGCTGGAGAAAGGTAACAATACCCTTTCCATACCATAACTCTGATTGTCCCCCCAAATGTAGATTTTCCTGTTTAAAAACCACAATTTGAGTCATATGACTCGAATGCATGTAAAAGCCTTGTTTGGCCTTCAGCTCTATACTCTAAAAGAACAGCTTGAAATGCAGAATGAATAGAGACCAAAGCTTAAAACCATTTATCTATGAAACAATGCATTGTATTGTTTGAAAAAAGGCTTTCTACAAGCCAAGCCCATTTTTTTTTTTTAAAAACCATGTATTAACAAGTTTTCCGAGCATATTCAGACGAAAATTAATAGATTGGATTATTAAACAGAGGGAAGGAAGGGTCAGTTTTGTGAGGGAAAAACAACAACAACCTGGAATGGCAAACTGATTATACCATTGAAAAACCAAGAATGGGAAGCCAAAAGAAGGAAACAAACACAAATATGGCAAGAAGGGAAGAGAAAGGGAAGCTGAAGAGGAACGAAGGTTAAAAGTTGAGAAGTCAACTATAAGCCTGGCACAGCATGCTTGATAACTGGGAAAGAGTGAAGAAAAATGCTTGAAAATAAGATTGAAGCAGAATTTGAAGGGATTTCACATACAGCATAACCCCTAGCCTATGCTCACCTGAAAGCACTGATTGGGTAAGCCAAGCAGCTGAAATATTACAACGTCACAATTCGGTAAGAGATAGAAAGTCATGCTAAATGCAATCCAGTAAAGAGGAATTAGTAAAGTTCAGAAAGGGTTATCAGTCATCAACTTGCAAAAATAATGTCCTCCCTTCTTGCCCACAATAAACTCAGAATGGGTTAAACAAGAGAGAGAAAGGGAGCCAGTGTGGTATAGTACTTGAACTAGGATTGGGGACAACCAGATTCAAATCCTTACTCTGCTTTGGAAGCTTGCTGGGTGACCTTGGGTCAGTCACACACTTTCAGCCTAACCTACCTCATAGACTTGTTGTGAGGATAAAATGGAGGAGAGAGGAATGACGCAGGCTGATTTTGGTCCCCATTTGGGGAGGAAAGTGGTAGATTAATAAATAAATAAACACAATGCCAGCCACAGATATGCCATCAAAAATGGCATAATCTCTGAGGAGTCCTTTCCCTCCCTCCAATAATAATTTAGGAAGATTCAACACATGAGGCAGCATTATCATGTTGTAAGCATTCCTACATGCTAGTGTAGGAAGAAGTAGGCATTGTCACGGAAGATACCATTTCGGCTGGTAACCCTGTGGCCAACTAACCATGCAGCTCAGCTTTCACTGCAGAAAAACAAAGGAAACTGTGGCATCAAAACTATCTGCTGCTGTTTTAGTAAGTTCCTGCCTTATTTGTGTCAGTCTCTCACTATGTGCAGTTTTCAAACATGACATGAAATGTATTGTAAATCTGCCAATGAACTACTTATTGTTACTAACTAGCCAAGAATCAGTATAATGGGCTGTGTAACTGAAGCTCTTCCCTGCATTCTGCCCATGGCAGTCTTCTTCTTCAGTTTCAGATTCCTCAATGGACCGGCTCATCTTTTCACCTTATTTTTTTAATGACACAGCCGGTATTGCTTAGCTGAAAAAGTGGGAGTTTTTCATCAGCACAAAAAGTCTCTGCAAAAAGTCCTGCTTTCTATTATTTTTACATTCCTTTTGCCCAAGGATGCAAATGAAGGATGAAACATGTCATCCGTGCCAGGGCAACTCAGCTCTTTTTCCCTCCTGCTTGGATCCGGTCACATTATTGATTTCCTGTAGCAGAATATGGCTGTATATCCAAAAATGCACCCTACTGCAAATGTTGTCGCACAGATGGACAACTTCCATATCTGGATGAGTTTCGGGATGCAAATGTTGTCCCCCAAGCATTGCATTAATTCACTTCATTCCTCTCCATATTCTGCAGCAACTGAGTCTTAACTACAGTCTTCCTGAAATGAGTCGCTGCACAAAGAAGCTGACAGTGTGCTAATGCAAGACAGGAAGCATTAACTGGAAGACCCAGGTTTGAATCCCCACACTGCCATGGAAGCTTGCTGGCTGACTTTGGGCCAATCACAGACTTTCAGCCTAATTTACCAGACAGGGTTGTTGTAAGGATAGAATGGAGGAGGGGAAAATGTTCTAAACCACTTTAGGTCCCCACTGGAGAGAAAAATGAGGTATAAATTAAGTAAACAAACAAATAAATTCAGTTGCCTAGTTAAATGAGAACGTACACCCCCTTCCCACTGTGGGCAATGAGACTCCTTCAGTGATATCACTAAGTAACCAAATCTGATTGGCTCCATGGTACCATCACATTGTTGATGTTGTATGTGATTGGATGGAATCCCACAGTGAAGTTCAAAAAAGCCCTAAAAATGACACCAAAAGGGCAACAAGTGAGTGCTAAAGATTTTTTTGGGAGAAGCATTTTGTATTCTTTGAAAGTTCACTTTTCAGTTCAAATGTATTGTGAGTGTGAAAATCCTACACAGCCTTAGCCATTTATTGGCTGTCAGCACTGACAAGAAGGGCTTTAAAGTCAAGCTTGTCACAAGCTCTCCTATCTGCTATTGTCTCAATGATACTGGTGCCATAGAGGTCTGGCAGTACAGCAGCTGTGAAAACCTTTGAAATTTCCTCCTATCAGTCCTGCATCTCAGTCCTCTCTCTTGTGCCTTCTCAGCTCTCTTGGTACCCTTGGCCATTATGCTCTGAAGTGACCCTGGTTCTGTGTTGGCAGGAGGCTTGCAGCCTATCTGGTTGCTGTTTCCTCCACTACTGTGGTGTCCTAGATGTGCCTGCTAAGTTTATAGCCAGACAGTCAAATGATTAAGGTGACTTTGGAACTCAAATTTCAAGGACTAGCTATGTCAAATCAAATGGATTCATCCAAGATAATATGCCAAAATGGTTTTGAATGACAACATTTTATTGGAGCAATATTGAATAGTCACGGTGCCTTTAACTGAAAAAGGGGGGCTTTGGGGACTTTAGAATCAGAGGTCTCTGAGCAACATATGCTAAACTGGAAACTCTCCTATGCAGGAAAGCTTGAAGGATATCTGAATGACATATTGGTTGTACAAAGCAAGAGGATTATACAGATCTGCATGAAATTGTCTTGGAGGAGGAAGGTGTGCCATGTTAACTTGGTCACAGTGAAAGAATCAGCATAGATCTGGTATTCTACACCCAAGATAGAAAGGTCAGTTTATTATTTTATTTACAAAATTATAAGCTTGCTTTACAGTCCCTTAAAGGGAAGTTATTTATAAATCTGGAAGTAAACAAATATTTGGTTACACATGCTGCTTGTAAACTGAGTTGCTCATATACTCTGTATGGCTATGAGATCCAAAGGTGTGATTCCAAAGTTACATGTTACTGAGGCACTGCACACGCAAGAATCACCTGCACTTTTGAACACCCAGAACACAGACATGATTGCAAGAGAGATCTAAGTCACAGTGTTTCAGCCTCTGCAGTTGTGGTTGCTGTTCAGACACACCAAGTACCTGAACATGCATAATTTGAGAATCAGTCCTAACTAGTGCAGAGAATAGCAAGTCTCTGTGTTATTAGCATCAGAGATCCTGAGCTGGAGCCTCTGGAATGTCAGGTGGTTTCCCATTGTTGTTGTATGATTTTATTAAGCAAGGAGGCTAATGATGGGGCCCTAAACGCTTTTAACTTTTTGTAATAAATACATGTATTTTTGGTTATGTTTTTAATTTAAATCCTGCTTTTAATTTTTGGCCCATATTGTATATTAATCTTTAGGTTCTTGGTTCCAGTTTTTGCGTTAGGTTTCTTTCCCCTCTCTGTTTTTCTTTTGATTCTGTCTATGCACCATCACTAAGCTGTGGCTAAAACAGGGAACTAAAGAGCTGAATATGTCCTATAAAGTGCCTCTTGGATAGGAATAGGCTCGACTAGGGCAAGTAACAGGGCCAGGTACATTAAAATCCTCATCCGATTAGGCCTTTGGTCTGTGCTACAAGAAGCTCGGATGTGTTTTTCTTGGTCCTTTCCATGGTCCTGCCTCACTTTCCTGGTGCCTCACCTGGTGTCAGTGAAGACTGCAATTTTGAAACCCACTCTGCTAAAACATTCATTTCAGTCAAATTCGTGATGGCAGAACTGCTCAAGGATCAAGTTACTCAATTCCCTATTACCTATTACATGTAATCCTACTCTTCTGTAGAAAGACTCTCTCTCTGAAAATGAAAAAAGTATAGCCTATCAGCCAACATGATTAATGTAAATTAGGTAGGTACTTCCAAAATCCAGCAACGACACTAGACTGTAGCAAAAGCAGTTTTTTTAAAAATGTGCCAAGCAATCTAACAAGTTAATATCTAGTATTTTGGAACAGCCTCAAACACAATCCCTAGCAATTTATGTATGCTTAAGAATGCTGAGTTAACAGCAGATAGGAAACTAATGAAGACTGTTATAGCTGTATGATCCCTTCTAAAGCATAAGGAAGTTGGTTAGGAATTGAAGAAGAGGGGAAAATAAAAAGGCTTTTAATCTCTCAGGGTCTAAAATCTGCAAGTTAAAAGGAATGATTGATTCATACCCATAAATTCAATCCCAAGATGCTCTGCCAATGCAGAAAGTTGACATAAAAAAGAAAGAAAAAGGAAAATAGTTTCAGAAAAGAGCAATACACTGTACTCAAAACAACAACACGAATTACACGTATATTATACTTCTTTGGAATCTGCACACTGAGACAGGACAAATGGCATGGGGTTAACATGGCAGAGCTCATGTAAGCTTTGGTCGGCTCTATGAACCATTCAGGAAACTTTGCTTTGTCTAGGGGAGCATGTTGAATGAGGCAACATGTTAACCCTTAAAGATATTGCTGACATATCATGGTGATAGGTTGTTTATTGAAACTGCTTGCCAATATCTTCAAGATACAGATTAAAAAAATCAATATACTAAATTGTTCATCTCTTCTGAGATAACAATGAATGGACCTGAAAAATACTGATTCCAGCAAGACAGCACTTTTCCTCTTGTGTTTTTGGGCCATAGTAAACTGCCTTTGTGTAGGCCATTACATGCAGAACAAAATTACAGTATAGAAATCATCACTTGAGTGAGCTTTTTTAAAGTTCCCAAGTAGGCCAGAACAAAGTTCAGTGTTTTACAGTGGATGTGACTGAAGTGACATTATCATCTCCTCTGTGCTTTTCAGATAACTCTCTAGTCTACTCAGCCAACAACTGAGGGGATTTCTTGATCAAATGCAATTGCCTTGTATAGAGGCAGACTATTGGTCCATCTAGCTCAGTGTTGTCTATTCTGACTGGTAGTGCCTTTCTTGGGCCTCAGGTAGAAAAATAACTTTCCCAACACCTGCTGCCCAAGAATTTTTAACTGACTGAACCAGGACCTTCTACAAACTATGTGGTCTACCACAGATACACAACCCTCTCCTTTCTTATCTCATTTGGAAGCATACAGATTGGAAAGGAAGTATCATAGATTAATTGTCATCTCTGATGGAGGCCAGAAAACAGGAATATGGAAAGCTGCTTGTCAAGGGATAGGAATTTTTTGTTTAAGAATTGTTCCTCAATCCAGCATACTATAGTATCATCATGTTTCATAACACTGTGATGCTACTTAAATTCACAGGTGATACCACTCATTTTCCTGCCTTTCTGTACTTTCCATTATTTACTGGAAGGCAGAAGAGAACTGACCTCATACATCAGCAGATGGTACCTAGGGCCAGGAATGGGTCTGTTTAGAAATGGGCATTCTGGGAATGCTGGCACAGCATTCTCAGTTTGGTGTAGTGATTAAGTGCATGGACTCTTATCTGGGAGAACTGGGTTTGATTCCCTAGTCCTCCACTTGCAGTTGTTGGAATGGCCTTGGGTCAGCCATAGCTCTTGTAGTTGTCCTTGAAAGGGCAGCTGCTGTAAAGCTCTCAGCCCCACCTACCTCACAGGGTGTCTGTTGTTGGTGGTGGGGAGAAGGTAAAGGAGATTGTGACCACTCTGAGATTCAGAGTATAGGGTGGGATATAAATCCAATATCTTCATGGTCTGATGATATTTCTGGAACTAATCAATGATGCCAATCCACCTTTTGTGGAATGAAATGACACCAGTTTCCACAGCCAGGGAACACTACTAGTGATGTCAGTCTGTACAGATTATGTGGAATTATGCCTGTGCAACCTGAAATATGGTTTGGAATGTGTGTTTGTAAATATACATGTGCACACACTCTATCAATTATACAGCTGTTGTCAATGCAATCACATCTGCCTACACTAAATTTTATCTTTTATTTGTCTTACCCTACTTATATGTTTTACCTCTGTGAGGAAGTTACTCGTCTCCGCTCTGTCATTCCCTTTTTTAATTATTATTTTTAAAAAGTGCTTCTCTATTTAAAGCAGACCAGCATTCATTTTACTGATATTATTGGTTTATATGGGTGTTAAAAGTTAGAGTAAAAAGGTCTATATACCTCAGCTTCCCACATGTCCAAACATTATGAGAGTGAAGTGTGCAATCCCTTCCCATTACAATCAGTAACATTTTAAGGGTTAAACAAACCAGAATCCATCAACATATTTTGTCCCCTAATGAGCCAGTATTACATGCTTACATGAACACTACTAACAGTGCATATTAGTTGCATAGAAAGCTTGGTTAAGTCTTCACAGAGCTAATCACATGCACATGCATATATATTACTGCATTTATGCCAGTTTGCTGGTAAGGTGAACAGCAGTCTATAAGTAATTTAATTCCAGCAAAAGTCATTCACTTTAGATAACTTCTATTTGAAACAATTCAGCTGGAGGCTTAAATATAAATCTATTCTGGTGGGTAACCCTTAACAAAAACATGCAAGGGAAACATGCATCACTCATTCTAACTCCAGAATAATATGCATACCACTAAGATTGATATTTGATATTCACGGCAACCTTCCTTCGATTGAAGAAGGCTTCATACTGAGGCACTTTCTAAATCATTCCTGTTGTATATGTACTCTGATTCAGCTTACTCCTGTTCTTTTATGTTTCATTATATGGCATATTTTAGTAAGAGAACATTAATGAACACAGGAGTCAGACAATCCATCCCTATTGGCCAGTCATCTGTGCATGAAGAGATTGACATGATCATGTCACCACTCTTGACTCACATGGCTGAATGAACTGACTGGCTTTGGGTGATGGTAATGGACTACACTAAGCCAAAGCACAACCCTCCATGCAAATAAATTGCTCCTGGAGTTTTCATTTTAGATGTGACTTAGAGTTGAAAACGACCGGTGCTTGCACAGGGGACCTTTCCTTTCCTTTTCCTTTAATACTGACTGCAATAATGAAAGAAGCCAGTTGCAATTAAACCTAGCAATGACTGGGCTAGTGTTTAGTGGGTTGACATGTCTGGGATAATATAATAAAATGTAACTTTCATTGCAGTGTGGAATGTAATTTTTAAGACATCAGAAAGTAACATTTTCTATTCTGTCTGTGAAGCAACCGTCTTTTCACTAATTCCGATTTAGGAACTTGAGATGTTGGTAACTTAGTTATCTGGCAGAGGAAGCAGGGATCTGGCTTGTACCCATGCTGGAACCCTTCATCCATTGCTTCAAACATGTTCATTTTATATTTTCCCAGAACCATACTCAGTCTGCCCAGCTGGTTCATTATGGCAGAAAAGACAACACAAGAAATACTAATCTCTATTTTAGATCCATGTTTGATTTCTGTTTATATACATAGGTAGGACTCTGAAAATACAATGAAGTATTTCATGGCAAGGCAACGTTAAAAAGGAAAAACAAACATAGATTGTTGAGAACTGAACATTTTATAGGGAACAGGATTTTGCTATGGGATCCTTTAATACAGCAGAAAATATTGTCGATTCTACACTGCAAAAATTTCTATGCTGGTTTATATGGGAAATGGAAGTCACTATAGATCACTGAAGTTCTGTCAGTTCCCTGTTTACTTAATTTTCATTCTTTAAAACAGAGACAATTTGGTCCAGACGCTGGTTATGAAGGTATATAAGATTAGATGCTCTATACCTGTGGCACAGTATGTATAAGCTGCAGTATACCCGACTTTCAAATAACTAGACCACTGCCTATTTAAATGGTATGAAATGTTGGCCACCTAAGAAATCTTGATTAAAAAAAAAAGCAAAACCAGAAAAATCAGAACATTTAGGCATGGTAGAGCCTAGCTCCTTTCCCTCCCCCAACTTGAAAAAATAACTGGGGAGTTATGGGGGCAACTGTTTGGATGGTTACTATAAATTATATATGTACATTTGTAGTTCATAGATGTGGGAGATGACTGAGATGTCTATTAGGGCTCCCAACTGTCCGATGACTATTACATACTAATGGCCATTAAAATGAGCTAGCATGAAGTAGCTGAAATCTTTCACGGCTAATGAAGGCACCCATCAAGAAATGCCATATACCCTACTCATCAAATTATCAATTAAGCAAGGAAATATGGAAAAACTCTGCTGAGTTCCCATAATCTATAAAACAGAAAAGTTCAGGAGAGCATTTTTATAAGGGTTGTAGTCTAATGGAATGGTTCAGAAGGGCACTTTAATAAAGGGACTAGATAGGACTGTAGTCAGTTTATTATAGCCATTCTCTTGTTGTCTTTTACTTTTGTAATCCATTCTCTGCATTGTTCATGGTATGTCATATCTTATGCATATTTGTTGTTTGCATTGTTTTCTAAATTTGTAATCCTAGTTCTGTAGCATTGTTTACTGGCTGTTTTATGCTATTCAACTGTCCTGTTTTGTAATAGTCTCAAGTCTTAATGAGAAAGGCGGGCAACACAAATACATAATATATATCTGAGTGGCTTGTGCACCTAAACGGATGGACACACACAGACCCATAACATTCAAGTCTTCTTTTTATCAGCAATAAAATATTACAGATAATTTACTAATGATCAATAATGATATTACTAATAATCTAAGCCAAGGAGGCTTTGATATTATGCCTTCTCAACCAGCAGCCTTTCATACCATATGGTAGACTCCTTTTGAAACTGAAGGGCTGTTTAAAGGAAAGTTGCTTTTATGGCAGTGGCGTGTGTGGGGGTGTCTAATGTTCAAAGAAAAAAAAAAAGGTCAAAATTCTCCCTGGACATTGCTAAAGCCCTTTGATACACTTAAAGTAGTTTTTTAGTTCCTAGCCACGTTTTTTTAATGCTAAGATGACAAGGGGAAGCGGCCTAAAGGGACAATTGTGTGTGTGTAAGTTGCCACTTAGTTGCAGCTGAATAGAGTTTTCAAGGAACAAGACAGAGGTGGGTTTGCCATTGCCTGCCTTGGCATAGTAACCCTACACTTCCTTGGCAGTCTCCTATCCAAGTACTAACCAGACCTGACCCTGCTTAGCTTCCAAAATCTGATGAGATTCAGCTAGCCTGGGTCATCCATGTCACGGCTCAATTTTACCAATTGCATAAATTCTTGATTCTGAAGCAAGCAAAGAACACTTTGTGTTTGAGCTAAATTGTATCATTCCTCTAAAACTGAGATGGTTGCTTTCATCATGTGTTGTTTTCCAAAGACCTTAATTAGATATGGTCAGTAAAAGATGGCCACCTTTCAAATCTAATTCAGGTGACTGCATGGTTCAGAAAGTTTGTGGAACTGGTGCGAACATATATTTGTGGAACTGGAATGAACATTAGAACCTTCCTAAGCTTGCCCTCTGACCATGCGAAGAGCTTGAAACTGCTCGTGTTATTATTCCCATGCAAACAGGCAGCAGCGATCTACATAATATATTTAGTTACAGATAAAAATCCAAGGGATAGATGCAGAAGCAAGAAAACAGCCCCAACTGAGCATGCGCCTATTCAGGCAGAGACAGAAAGAAGTGGACGTACTGTAGAAGCTGGCCATTACGTAGTTTTGACAGCGATCACCAGTAAATTCATTTGGGCACCTGAGAGCAAAAAACAAAAAGGTGGAGAAAACAGAGAAAAAGAGAAGAGGTGAATACACGCTAAGAAAGAGGCTCCTTTAGTGTGAGCGGCCTGGACTTGGTGAATTCACCTTCAGGAACTGAATCTCAGTTTTACATTGCCAACTATGTTCAAGGAGTTGAGAAAGATGTTGATTTTACAAATGCCAGGACTGAGGAAGTTGGAAATGCACCTTAGGAAATATGAAAAGTGCAGTAGTCCAAAGCGACAATATTAATCTTCTGATACTTTTTGGGCAATTTTTTTGGATGACAACTATACAAGAGAACTTGCAGTTTTTAAGGGGGATAAAAGGATGGGAGGAGTATATAATACAGATTCAAGCATACAGCACAAATCCAAGTTGCAGTGAAAAGAGTCCAGTTCAAACTGATTGGTGAAAGCACCAAGTAATATTCATTTTGATTGCTGCAGCTGAGGGAGAAAGCAGACTTCAGATTATTTTAAAACATACTTCCTGGGTTTTGGCTTTTCATGGGCAGAACTTCAGTACATCTTGCTCCAGAGAATCCACTCACACACCTAAAGGGCAAAAACGTGATCAGCAACAGCAAAATAGCAGAACTGGTAAAAAGAGAGATTGCTCTTTTCTATGGAACATGAATCTCCTCTATAAGACCTCTGGGAAAGGAAAAAAAAATGAATGAAAGTAGACAAAAAATAAAGCCATTTCCCAGAGATATTCTACTTGCATAGATATGAAATGAAATTTTATTACAGAAAATCAGTATCATTAAAGAAAAACCCATGCAGTTAGAATAGACTGGCTCATGAATATTTAGTTAATTATTCACAGTCCAACTACCAAGGCACATTTTCTCTTTGTTATAAGAGCCAGAAAACAAATTCATAACCTTGATTTTTGCAGTAATTTACACTGCACAATCGAAATATGATTCACCTCTTTTTATGTCAAGTCATCTGAGCTTACTTTACAAGTTAATATTTCATAGTTTTTAAACAATTGATTTCAGTCATATTTTGGATCTAAGGAAGAAACTATCAAAAAGCGAAAGAAAGAAAGAAAGAAAGAAAGAAAGAATGAAAAGAAATGATAAATGAATACTTGAAATTCAAACTACAACTGAGCCACCTTTTCAATTATACCACACCAATAATGAAATTTTTGCCACCTTTTTGGACTTCTGCTCTCTTTTGTTTTCTCATTAATTCCAAAGAATACCACAGCAACTGATAATATTCCATTTTGAATTATCTCCTCTATCTTTCCAAAAACAGACAAGCAGAGCAATTTTATAGAGAGATACCCTTCCAAATCTATTGACTTCAGTGCATTAAGAAGGGTGAAACTCTCTTCAGGATTGATGGTGAGTCAAAGATACTTTGTATATGAAGTTCAGTTATTTTGCATTGGAGGTATGATTACCGTTGTCATCTGTTAGATATTTACTTGCTAATTCAGTATTTTTAAATATCAAGCATTTTACTGAGAAGCTCTCTCACCAAAAACTCACTGTATTTTACCCCGTCTCACCTTTGGTTCCACCTACTGACCACATATTTCTTAGCATCATTTGGCTGCACCACCTGATACACAGATTTCTTAACATCTCTAGTTTGCATCACTTGTGTTGTAAGTGATGAGAAAAAAAAATTCAAAATGCTTATGGAGAAAAAAAATTCAAAATACTTATGCTCCAAGAAGTGTTGCTTTGGCTCTCATCCAGATTGACAGTGCAGAAAAATGTGAATTTGCTACTAACCCAAAAACAAATATTCAGAAGCCAGTTGGGTTTTTTTGTGTTTTTTTGGCAAAACCAGGATACAAGGACAAAATCTATACTCTGTAGCCCTAAGTGTTCTCTGATCTGCTTGGTCAGTTTACAGTGTAATCCAAACATAGGTTTACAGTGGACCAGTTTTGCATAGGACTGCGTCATTAACCTTTTCCAATTTAAGCATTATGATTAGAGTTTTTTCTGAAGAAAACTTGTGCTACCTTCAAGACTAACATTTACTGTTATGCCAATAAAGGTTTTTGGAATTGGACTAACATTTACTATGCCATAATTTTTGATGGTTCAACTCTGTCTGTCTGTCTGTCTGTCTCTCTCTCTCTATCATGCCATAAATTGCCACAAGACTCTTTTTGTCATTTATTTACTGATGTAATTGAATACAACTTTGAAATCAACAGCAAGTGCTGGTTTGGCACATAATAAGAGAAAATCCACCAATTTACAACTACCACCTCCAGCATGTAAGATATAATCAGATAGCTTACTTTCAATTTGATTTTGTAAACAGTCTGTTTAACTATATAAACTGTATTTTTTCATGCACTGAAAAGAACAGGCAGCATGTTTATTATATCATTAGTTTTTGCATTTATACTAGATGTGTAACATGTAACATAAAAGCAATAATTTTAGATGTGGAATACACATCTTCACAGAAGAAAGAGAAAAACTTAACAAGATGAAACCTCAGTGTTTTTCAAAAGAAAAACAAAGGGAAGAGTGAAAGGGTGAAAACAGTCATTTATAAAATCAATAGGAATTTTGCCTCTGATAGCAGTAAATTTGCACCAACTCTGAATGTATGTAAACTGCACATAATTCAAAAGAGACATGATTCCATGGATATGGTATGTTTTGTTTGTGGCAGCAAAAGTGGCCATGAGATGCTGACACCTATTGATTAAAACTGAGATAACAATCTAAGGTTTACATCAATGTCATGCATTACTATTCTGGCCACAACAGAAAGTGTGATTTCAGAAAGCAAGGTCTAAATTGATTTTGGATAGTTTCATTGTTGTCTATATTAAATAAGTCGCTCAATTTGAGCTCACAATGACATCTTGATTGGATCTAAATATTTTCTATGTGTGTTTATCACTGTATGAAAGGCTGCTCCTTAGCGTGGTTTTTAAAGGCATGTGTGTGTAGGATGATTCCTGCAAGTAATTTCCACATCTCAAAAGGCATGCAAATGTAGTTATGCATTAAACAGAATTGCAGACTTAGAAATTTCCTTTTGGAATATTCCTGACTTTTAACAATTACTTGAAATGGTTTCCCTCCCCCAAAAAACGGTTTCCTAAAATTTCAGTATTAGTTGCTGGAAGTGGTATTTGGAAGCATTCTTTGATTCACAGGAGACCTCTAAGAGAGCTTTGTTGCACTGGCTAGGTGAAACAGCTCAGGGATAAAGAGATACAGTGACATTTGAGAGGATGAAAGTTATGAGCTTTCTGTCTTCTCCCTTTCCGAAGTCCCTGAAATAAAGTTTTAGGAAGATGCTGTTTTTGTCAAATAGAACCAATCACACCAACATAGTTTTAAAAAGATTTTTAGCATAAGAGCCGTTGGTCAGACCAAAAGGTCTAGCTAGACCAGCATTGTTTCCTTATCATCAGTAGCCATCCAGATGACTCTGAGAAGCTCCCAAGTAGATGAGAAGACAATTATGTACCGCCTAGTTTTATGTCCCTCTTTAAAAAGAGTTACTTCGAGTATGTGAAGGAGGTGTAGATAGATTTGTTGTTTTTAATAAAACATTGTGAACTAGTTTATTCCACTCTTTGCACACAGAGAAGGCATTTGCAAATATAGGGGTGGTCCACCGTTGGCTCTTTTAAAAATTACATGAAATGCAGCTCTATCACATCACACCTACAAAATCGAATCTAGCATTATAGGCTTAAAGAGCAACTGCTGTATGCTATCAAAATACTAGCTTTTATGTTGCACTCCCTGTTTTATTAAATTGGTTACTGCTTTTATCAGCAATTGCATTCAATATCTATTATACAGGTATCATACCTAATAACCAAGTTGATTGACTTCAAGCCTACTATGTTTCATGGGCAGTAAAAATAAATCTAATTAGTAAACCATAAAGAAGAGAATGCTATGGACTTTTCAGAGATATATAGCCTTGTAGGTGAAAGAAGTTTATAGCTTGTTTGATGTTTTGTAAGGTTTTTTAATGTTGTAAGCCGTCCAGAGCCCACTTGCGGGATAGGGCGGGGTATAAATTGAAAAATTAAATTAAATTAAAGGTAAATCTGCTGGTCATCAACAGCAAGAAATGATGCAGCTCCACTGAAACAAATGGAAAGGGCTTCTTACCTGCATAAATATCTTGGTGGGTTTGGGAGGTCTTTGACCATGAAGCATTCTCCACCATTCACACAGAAGCCTTTCTTATTCACATCACATTTTGTGAGATGACTGGTCCCAGTAGTAGACGTAGATGTAGCTGGAAGAAACAAAGACAGAGGAGGAACATCAGTATGGTTGTACACTTCCATTTTACAGGAAAACAGTGAACAGGTTTTTTAGCATTTTTATTTTTCTGAACTCCTGCAGAAATAAATAATTGAGCTTCATAATTAAAAAAGGAGAGGGTAGTATTCAAAGTATTTTGAGAGGTGTCCTATGATTTCATCTCATGCATCTCTGCAACTCCCTTCCATTGGTTCCTATACAGCAGAGGTTGGGGTGAAGACAGTCAAGTATGAGTTCTACCGAAGACAACATGAGTAGGTGTGGTTAAGGCAGTTCCATTCACTTAAACAGGAAATTTGCACAATCACATAGAACTGGGGGTGGAGTGGAAGACAGAATTTTCTTGCAGTAGAGCTGCGTTGGGCATTAAACTTTCCTCAGACCTCCCACTTACCTGCTATAGCTCCTCTCCTTAAGCACTTTTCTTCCAGCTGAAATCACTTTCCATATAGAAGCTCATGTCAGGAGAAAAGTGCTCAGGGAGAGAAGCCACTTGGAAATAAATCATGGATGGGAGGATTTTGCTTTCCTGAACTGTGCACTTCTTTTGCTGTTAATTCAGATCCCCTCCCTTTCTGCATGTTCTGGCTTTAAATATATCAACTGGTGAAACAGGCACTGTTATTTCAACTTTTGACCCCCAGTCATGATCCACTATGACCTACTGGTATAAGAAGATGTTCTTGACAGGTGTAGCCAGTCTCCCTGCAACTTCTACCTGTGATCCAGAGTTGTGGCCTCACGTTCCTTGGATTATCTGTTCAAGACTTGTTACAAGCTTGACTCATGATCAGTAGTTGGTAAAACTACAGCACCGCAGTAATATACAGAGGAAAGGATGGTGCCATGCAAACTTCCAGAGGCTCAAAGTGTGCTGGAAGACATCTAGAACCAAAATGAGAATCCCCGATATCTATGGGGAAGAACAGTACATCTTTTGTAAACCTTCTCCTATGGGGAGAATACATTAGTGTGGCATTCACTTTAGAAGCAGTTGAAGCTTTTCACCATCTTTGGAGAGGTAGCCAGCCTACAGCAGTTTAATGTTAAGCTGTTATAAGTATACAAATCCTAAAAAACCTGATATTCAAAAAAGATCACAATTTTCTCTGGATCGCTGTTCACTGAACAATGAGAATTATCTTGGCTAATTTAACTGTTGGTATTGTGAAGTGAACAACTGTAGAACCCAATTGTCAAACACATTAATATTTTGTGGAGTATTGGATGGGTACACTTGACTACAACAGTGATTTTGGATTGAATCCAAGGCTGCAGTGCATCATGTTATTTGATACCATGAACATTACTTGCACGAGCAATCGATATTATAAGGCACTAAGGAATTCTTATAGTATGGTGAATAAGCCTCATATTGTCAAGTATGCGGTTTCAATGACGAGTCAGGTTTGATACAAAAGTACGTTTATTGATAGACCAATACTTTCAGTGTAACAGATTCTTAAGAGTGATGCTAAAGATACATTGATACAATACTTTTAAGGCATACTTCAAAAGGATTCCAAAAGGTGGGGACGAGGGATGCGCTCTCACACATAAACTATCATAAATGTCTACATTCTCATAGCGTTATCAGGACTCTGTCCTTGCTTTCCCCAGATGTGCCACACTCCCTAATAGGAATGTATGGGAAGGTGCTGATTACTCTTTCTCAAGTTAGTTTCGTTTCTCTCTACTTCTACTTCGCAAGCAGTAAAGTAAGAAGGGGGAGGGGGAAAGAATAACAGAGTTAATAGACCTTGGTCCTCCAGAAGGTTGTCCTGCCCCTGAATATTTCAGCATTCAACCATCTTTGAGAAGGGGGGGTGGAATGTTGAGGGAAACACAGCAGAAGTTAAGCTCAGTTCTACCTCTGGGAGAGAGCTCAGGTCTGGCTCATTAAAAGAGCAGACAGAGTAAAGGGTGGCTCTGTTTGGTAGTGTGGCAGAGTGGTTTGGCTCCACATATGACAGAGAATAGAGTACCCATCAGCAGTTATCTATGGTATTTTTATTTATTTACTTTCCATTTATATCCCTCCCATTCCAAACGGACTCAGGGCAGCTGAGATAGATAGATATATTGGAAGATATAAAAAAAATTCCACTCTTATTAAGACTCTGTACATGTAATTTAAAACAAGTTGACACATTATCCCATGTTCTTCTTTATTGTCCCCTATATGATATTATATGCCTTAGGTTTCTGGATTTAATTTTGTCCAATATGACAGGCTGCTCAGATGCTGTAAAAGTTTGTTGTCTTCTGAATGAATTGTCATCTGAAATAACTGAAAAGGTTGCTTTATTCTTGAGTTTGGTAATCAAGGATCGATTGTCCAATGTATAGCTGCATATGATTGTTTTTGTTATTTCTGTATCTGTTTTATTTATTTATAATCTGATATATGCCAATAAAGGCTTTTGTTGTTGTTGAGTACCCAGTTGTTAGGACTGGCTGTGGCAATGAGCAGACTTTATGCCATCTAGTCTGACTCTTGGGAAAGGGCAGGCTGGTGTGGGTGGAATCCTATGTGTTTATAAGGATCCAACTGGTGGCTAATTGGTAAAAGCTTGTTTATGCTTGGAAGAATTACAGAAAGTTATGCAAATGAGTTGTGCTAATAAGCTCTGGCACTTCTTTTTCTATGAAATGACCCCTGAATATAACTATGCCTCAAAAGGTTTAGACACATAAGGTGACTGGATGTTCTTCTAGCTGTCTCACAAAGACATAAATATTGTAGGAATGCATAATCTTGTACCTTTTGCTAACCCTAGCTGAAATTTCTTCTGTCAAAAAATTCTAGGACCTCATTTCCCTTCTGGGCTCTGCAAGGGAAGAGGGTTACCTGTAGCAATTCTTGACTACTTGAACCTCCCAGGGTATAATCTGTTACCTAGTAGTATTACTTGGTAAGCTACTCAGCAAAATGGAAAAGATTTCTAGATCTATGACTAGGTGCTTTGGATGGTCAGGCTTCAAGCTATTTTCTCTGCTACCTCAAGTTGATCTTCTAGATCTTAGTTTAAGATCTAGAAGATCTTAGTTTCAAAATGTGGAAGAGATGTGGCTGTAACATTTGTGTAGCAAACAGTTTATTAAGATCATTCTTTTTAAAAAAAGAAATCTAGACAGACTTAATAATCAGCAGACTTGTAAGGAGTGTGAGCATGTCAAAATATTTATTGCATATGTTCTCTGGGGGGCTGGTGGGGGAATCATATGCCATTCAAGAACCACATCTGAATTCCATCTCCCACCCCTTCCACTTCACCCTTCTGAAACACTTCCTCCTGAAAGCAAGCTATTACTCTGGAGACACCCTGTAGTTCAAAAAGAGATGCATTAATTTGAAAAGAAAAGCAATATTGTCTGCTTGAGCTCCTGCAGATAAAGCTTATTACTGCCACAAAGGCTAATGGAATGCTTTAAACTGAATTACAAGGACGGCTGTAGAAGAGTCAAGCCTAAAGCTATCTGTAATTGCTGCAGCCATTTTGCTTTGCACTTTCCCTTCCAGGAGCTGTGAGATAAAAACGGATCACTGTGGAGGTTCAAAGTAATGATTAGCTCTTAGCCAATATAAACTGAGCTCTGTGGGCAAATCTGGACTATATAGAGAAGCTAGTTTAATAGTTCCCCACCTCAGGTAACTGCAATTTGGCAAGGAAGGCTAGGTTTCCATAGCAGAGAACTTTTAGTCAAACATGAGAATAGGACAATGATGGGAACAAAACTGCCCAGAATAGCAGGATGATAGTAAAGGGGACATTACTAATTGAAGTATGAAAAGTTGGGTAACTTGGAACTCTGTGGAGGAAGACATTTTGAGATGGATTATGAAATAGTAGATACAGATTCTTTCTCTGGGCATAGTGAGATGAAGAACACCACATTATCCACCCTGCAACTTTCTGCCCAGGTCAATGTGAATACAAACGAGTAATACCCTGCAGAAGTAGAGCAAATGTTTGCTGTGTTTACAAATGGAACCTTCTTTTGCAATTGTTGATGTTAAATAATCTGCGTCAGTTTTGGTACATTCTTGGCGAGTTTAATTCCTAAATGAATGAAACTATGGAGATTTGAAAGTATTACTGCATTATCGTTTCTGCATTTTTTCCCCTCACTATCCCTAATGTTAATTGTTTTGGTTTTATTAATTATTCTGGCTCCAAGTAATAACCAATAAAGCAATATGAAGCAAAATGTTGCTGGTGCTAAAGAGTGCTGGGTGCTGTCTCTTTCTAAATCTAAACTAATGTTTCTTTGCTTGATTACAGATACATATTTGTCAAGGACAGTTGCTCTGAATCTGTATAATGAAGCAAGACCCAACAGAATGCCTATTTCAACACAGAGAAAAGGAAATCTCTTCCCGTGTCCAGCTATTTTTGTCCCAGAGAATGAGAAACACAGAATAGGCAAACATTCTCCAGAATATGCAATTATTATGTACAACAATCCATATAGGCTTCCCACCCCCCCACCCCTGCCCTGGCGGGGGACTCCTGGGTTTGCAGCCTCATCTCCCGCTCTCCAAAAATTGGGAAGCGGGGGGGTGGGGGTGGAGGGGGGGGAGAACATACGTGTAGGCTTCATATTGTTGTAGAGTTCCTGAGTCATTTGTAAAATGTGTGCCCCTTTAAGGCTGGGCAGGAAGCAGGAAACAGGAAGGGCTTCGGAGAACAGCCCCTCCCTTTTTTTTCTTTCGTTTTCACAACAAGTAGAGTTCTCCAGAAGAAGATCTAGTAAGTATTTGTGTGTGTGTGTGAGAGGGAGGGGGCAGGGGATTCCTTGGTTTGGAGGCCCTCCCCCCCTTTAGAAAACGTGGGGGGGAGGGAAATGTCTACTGGGGACTCTATTATTCCCTATGGAGAACGATTCCCATAGGGAATAATAGGGAATTGATCCAGGGGTATTGGGGGCTCTGGGGGGGCTATTTTTTGAGGTAGAGGCACCAAATTTTTAGTATAACATCTAGTGCCTCTCCCCAAAATACCCCCCCCCCCCAAGTTTCAAAACAATTGGACCAGAGGGTCCAAATCTATGAGCCCCAAAAGATGGTGCCCCTATCCTTAATTATTTCCTATGGAATAAAGGCATTTTAAAAGGTGTGCTGTCCCTTTAAATGTGATGGCCAGAACTCCCTTGCAGTTCAATTATGCTTGTCACATCCTTGTTCCTGGCTCCACCCCCAAAGTCTCCTGGCTCCACCCCCAAAGTCCCCAGATTTTTCTTTAATTGGACTTGGCAACCCTAAATCCATACTATACTTTTGTTGAAAATATCTATTTTGTAGTACTGAAAGCCTTTTAGAAAGTTGGCCGGACTCATAGAATTTGTATGCCCCAATGAAAAACAATAAAAAACTCACTTGCCACAGAATGTCACCTTATTTTCCAGATTTTTTTAAAAAAGATCAAGCCCCTTGGTTGAAATAAGGTCTTCAATAATTACTAATAAATTGTCTTTCACAAAAATCAGGGTCATTTTTAGCTTACCTTGAACATGA
Source organism: Heteronotia binoei (assembly GCF_032191835.1). Taxonomy (NCBI): domain Eukaryota; kingdom Metazoa; phylum Chordata; class Lepidosauria; order Squamata; family Gekkonidae; genus Heteronotia; species Heteronotia binoei. The sequence continues at coordinate 32,371,698 of NC_083226.1, forward strand.
CTGAATTTTCTGTGTCTAAAGACATGGAAATACACAGTACACTCAATCTCTCTCAATAATACTAATAAAAAAGTTGATTACTACTGCTTAAAACCTGAGTATCTTTTGCACAGCCTTTCACTTGAAAGAGAGAAATCTTCTAAAGAGTCCCCAGTGTTCCCTTGGCTAGTTTAGATCTCTGAACGGAACTACAAGAGATACTTGTATGTACTTTAATAGAGTTTCTCTGATGTCAGGTGTAACTTCAAGCAGATAGACTATCAAACACACAAGGTGACAGGTACAATGTCATTGTTCAATGAAGGGAAAATAAAGTGCCAGCCTCAGTGCTTACGGGTCACGAACAAGACTTCGTTGCTGAATTTTAAGTAGACATCCTTGTCTCCTTTTGTGAAAAAGAGATGACTTGAAGGAAGAAAGAGCTCACTATATCACAGGTTTCTGTGAACAAGTACTGCTGTCGATGCTGTCAGCAGTTCCCTAGCTGTAACTCACTCCACTTCCAACAGATCCAGGAGCAAGTAAAAGGAAACACTAAGAAGAATAATGTAGTCTATATTAATGATATTATACATTTTCATATAACCCCTTACACATATTAAATTCCACTGTAGGGTGGATTCAGATGCAGGGTTTTTTCTTTTTTTCCACTGCAGGGTATCTTTGGCAGTACCTCTGTGGTGGAATCCATCTGTCATGGGTGGTCTCCACAGCTGTAACTCTTGGCAAGCCACATTTTAAAAACTGGCAGAGCCATTCATATGAAGATTTTTTGTATTTTCCTTGGTTTTTTCTTTACCACATAGCAATGCTTGAAATCACTGCATAGGTAAGTCCAAAGTATATGTGTGTGTGGAAGAAGTATGGAGACAAATGCACTTTAGTGCAGCCTGTAGATACACATCCCAATTTGCAGGACCATTACTATGATATTGTCTATTCATGTAGGTGCACAGCTATAGTGGTCTGAAGCAGAAGAACAAAGTAAGTAAAACCCTAAAGTCTAGAAACCGAGGACTTAAGAAATGCATGAATTAGTGAGTTAATGAGAAAACTGCAGCATACCTTGGTATGTCTTAAATAGTAACATCTTGGTCCAGGTATTCAAGCTTATGTTGGAAACCTGTTTGTGGGAACTGACTGTTCCTTAATCACAAAAACACAGGAGCTTTGAATCCACATAATATTTCCATAACTTTGCAATACTGTTCACTAAACGCACTTTAAAGAGCACGTCCAACTCTTAAAGAAAACAGGAAACCACTGGGACCAGGAGATAGACACTTCAGGAAAGAATGAGGGTATGTAAACTCTTGTTGAAACAATTTAATGCCTTTTGCTGCACAACATGACTCAAAGTCTGCCCTGATTTCCCTTCAGAGTCCAAGCTTTGGGGGGGGGGGGGCGGGGGATAGAAAGAAAGGAAATACAAAAACAAATGCTACAATTCTGTGTGCCAGATTGCTTTCTCCCTGAAAGACTGACAGACTGACCCAGTTGGCAGTAGTGCTGAGGCCAGGTCTGTGTAGTGTCTAAGCTTGAAGAGGCCGGAGAGAGTAATTTACGGTACATGCAGCATGACCAGAAACATTCCGGTTGTGTTGACTTTCAAGATGGAGAGAGATAGTAGAATTGAGGCTGTTTTTACAGGAAGTTTGAGTAATGTTTGGTACCCAAGTTTCAAATTATATAAGAACACAGGCTGCAGGAAAGGAGTGTGTGTGTCTCTCTCTCTGTGTGAATGTGCTTTGTTTTGCTGTGCAGCCGAAGAGAAAGCTCTGAAGCCTGGGCTCGGTTTTGAGACATGAAACACGGAGTTTATTTCTGAAACACTGTGCAGCCAAATCCTATACATGGTTGCTATACTTAAGGCTTGCTTTCAGGTAAAATGTTTTTTTAGGATGATAGCTTTAGGATGCAGTCCTGTGATTATTACATATAGTGTTAATATTTTGGACATATGACTTTCAAGAGCTATCAGGATGATCTACAGCACATTAAAAACATGCAAGTATGTCGGTAAAATTCCACATACTAAAACAGGAACAACATTATTGTAATAATTAAAACCCCCTAACAGGAATATGCCCTCAATCCCACCCCCAGTAAGATCTAGATTTAAGCAAATCTAGTCACTGTAATAAAATGCTGTCTTCTAACTGCCTGACACCTATATACAAGAGCTTATTTAGTAGTAAGCTCATTAAGCAGCGAGATTCCTCCCCAATAAAATGTACAGGATATTGGGTTGTGTATGGTGTTTTTGACTTTGAATGCACACCTACCTGGCTAGAAAATGCTGCAAAACCTGATGCACTGCACAGTTTAGATAGGTTCACTGCAGAGAAAAATCAGTATTCTGCAGTTCACAGACAACCACAAGTGCAATTACCACCAGCCCAAACAGCCTTGTGTTCTTCCATCAATGGTATAAGGCCTATACTTCAGGGAGCCTTGCACCTTACCTGTTCTGCTGGCAACAGTTGTTTCAAGGTGGGAACTCCTTGAAAAGCACAAACCATAAAGGGAAAGTGGCTCACATTCCTGATATATGGGCAAGTGCAATATTGGGGAAAAGAGCTCAGAAGAACCACAGGTGGCTCCTGAGCCACTGAGTATCACTGAACTAATCTATCTCATGCACAACACAGATGTAACTACCAGGAAATTACTGTAGGGAGTTGTGATGAGCTTTAAAATGCACATTTTCATAATAAAGAAGCAGCTGCATGCAAATGATGTGGCATTAAAACACATTTACCTTTCTCACAGACTTTATCATTCTGATCTTAATTATATCTGCTGCCTGTAGTACCAGGACTACAACACTGTCACTGCAGCATCACAATCATGGCTGGTAACTGCACTCGTGTAGAAATTATTATGCATCTATGATCCATAAGACACATTAGTATTCATGGAATTACAGTTACTTATAACAGCCTCAGTAGCATTGCAATGCGTATTTTTCCAGGTACAACACAATGGGTTGAGCGCCCAGGCCTCAGATTCAGTGGGAGCTCACAGGCGCACAACTCCTGCACCTTTCTGAGAGTTCCACCTCCTTCTGAGAGTTCCACCTCCTTGTCCATTGACTAGTATGTGCAGCTACATAACAATCCCTGGATGAGCTCCACCACCTATTTTTCTACAAAACGATCCCAGGTTGAACCCAAAAATCTTGCAGGGTGTTTCTGCTGATGGAGTAGGAGTGATCCATCTCCAGTCATTCCAGAGCTATTGAAGTTCCACCCAGAATGGTGGGCTCCAACCCTGGCTGCCCTGTTTACTATGATAAATAACACTGGAATAATGCCCAGGACATGGTCCAATGCAATCATTGTCCCCATCCATAAAAAGGGCAATCCTTCATTACCTGAGAACTATCGGCCGATTACCCTCCTATCATTTGTCGGAAAGCTTTATGCCAAACACCTCCTAGTGAAACTAGAAAGCTGGCTGACAACAAACAACATACTAGGCCCAGAACAAATAGGGTTTCATCATGGTAAATCCACCCTTGACCACTGTGTCGTTTTATCACACCTAGTTTCCAAATACAGTGGGAAATCTGGCAACAAACTCGATGCTGCCTTTTTAGACCTCAAGGCGGCGTTTGACTCAGTTCCTAGAGAGTTGCTCTGGGTTAAGTTGGCCAGGATGAACATGGATCCCAGATTGCATACCTTGATTAAAAAACTGTATACACGTACCAGCTGTCAAGTTAAGCACAACCTCCAGGGAAATCTAACTTCTGTAATTCCAATTTGTAAGGGTGTGAAACAGGGCTGTATCCTTGCCCCAGCACTTTTAATCTTTTTCTAAATGATCTAGCCCCTGTTTTATATGCAATCGATGGGCATGCCCCTAAAATTGCTCACCGTCACGTTCCCATCCTTTTATATGCGGATGATGCCGTCTTATTGTCATGTTCCCAAATTGGATTGAGGCGTCTATTATACCAAGTTATGACCTATCTCAATAACAACGAGTTAACCCTGAATTATGGGAAAACAAAGATTTTAGTTTTCTCTAAATCTTGGAAGCAACTATTATGGTCAGTCCAGGGAAACCCTATTGAACAGGTCAAAACTACCAAATATCTGGGGATTAATTTTTCCTATAATGGGAGCTGGGCAACCCATCGCAAGTGCGCTCTAACAGTGGCAAGAACTAGTGCCTTGGCTATTGCCCGTTTCTTCTATCTGAAAGGGAACCGATATGTCCCTATGGCCCTAAGAGCTTTTAATGCAAAATCTAGCCCCCAACTTTTATATGGTGCCCCCATATGGATCAGTGCCTTCGATCACACAACTGAAGGCCTACAATCCTTCTTTTTGAGGAAAATTCTGGGACTACCCAACTGTGTTCCTTATGCTGCAATTTGCATGGAAACTGGACTGTTGCTGCTGGAAACTCGCGCCTGGCTTTTGACTTTTAAGTTTTGGCTGCGCCTTTTATTTAATGATCAGAATTCTTTCACCTTTTTGATGCTGATGGACCATCATGCATCCAAATGGTTGACCCTGATCCAAAAGAAAATCACATCCATAGGAATTTCCTTGGATGCATTTTATCTATCCTCTGCTTCTGCGGTATTTCAATCCATCAAACGTAGACTACTAGATATCCAGTTGCAACGTCTAACTGAGGCAGCTCGGAAAACTTGCTCCCCAAGCTATCTGGGTTTATCCCAGATTCCTGGGCTTTTTGCTCCCTATTTCCTCTTTTTAACTGATCCTCACCAAAGAAGAGCATTCATGCTGGCTAGATTTAATGCATCACCATCGGCCATCCTTTTCGGAAGATACCACAGAATCCCCCGCAATCTTAGACGATGCCCTTGTAGTCAAGGAGTCATCGAAATGGTCCCTCATGTTCTTTTGGACTGCCCTTTTTATAGCAGTCCACGTGCAAGTTACCTAGATACACTGCTTTCTGACCATCAAGGCCTTTCTGACAATGCCAAGGTTCGTTTTTTACTCCACGGGAAACACAACTTTGTCACTACTCACGTTGCTTGCTTTTTACAGGTTGCGATCCAAATCAGAGAGGCTTTTACTCATGCATAGCCTACTGCTATTTTATGTCATTTAACTTTTGCTGTTTTTTTAAGGTTTTATTATATTCTATAGTGTCACTGTTGGTTTTAAAGTATACTGTATTCTTGTATTAATGCCAATAAAGATCTATGATATGGTAATTCATAAGATGGTGTAGCCTGCTAGGGTTGCCAACTTCCAGGTGGGCATAGGCAAAAAGCCGTGAATATGAATGACGGTGGCTCAGTGGTAGAGCATCTGCTTGGGAAGCAGAAGGTCCCAGGTTCAATCCCTGGCATCTCCAAAAAAGGCTCCAGGCAAATAGGTGTGAAAAGCCTCAGCTTGAGACCCTGGAGAGCCGCTGCCAGTCTGAGAAGACAATACTGACTTTGATGGACCAAAGGTCTGATTCAGTATAAGGCAGCTTCATATGTTCTTCATATGTTCATGAATAACTAATCAACTGTATCATTTATTTAAGGAACCATATATAATAATTTACAACCATACACTTATCAAAAACACAGAAGAAATACAATTAATAGTTTCTACTCAATAAAGTGCATTTAGAGTCAGTTTGGTGTAGTGGTTAAGTGTGAGGACTCTTATCTAGGAGAACCGGGTTTGATTCCCCACTCCTCCACCTGCACCTGCTGGAATGGCCTTGAGTCAGCCATAGCTCTTGTAGGAGTTGTCCTTGAAAGGGCAGCTGCTGTAAGAGCTCTCTCAGCCCCACCTAGCTCACAGGGTGTCGTGGGGGAAGAAGATAAAAGGAGATTATAAGCCGCTCTTAGACTCTGATTCAGAAGGGTGGGGTATAAATCTGCATTCTTCTCCTCCTCCTCCTGATGTGATGAATAAAGGCAGTTTCTAGCTCCTTAGAGCAAAAGTGCTCGCGCTGATCCAATAAAGTTTGAATAAAATGCTTCAGCCTCCAAAGAATGTTGAGATAACTTTCTCCGAAGATTGGTGTTTGAGATGTTGCTGCTTATTTTGAAATGATATGGACTTATATTATGCCTCTCTGAAGAAGTACTAGTAAAAAATGAGTTCACAAGTCAACAGTATTCGTCAGAGGCTTGCTGATGTCCATTCCATCCTGGGAATATCATCACACAAGCATTACATTCTTTGAAGCTTGAAGCACTTTATTCAAACTTTATTGGATCAGCACAAGCACTTTTGCTGTAAGGAGCTGGAAACTGCTGTTATTCATCACATCCAGAAGAAAAAGATATATAATATGCCCTTTATTGAGTAGAAGCTATTAATTGTATTATAAGTGCATGGTTAATTATCATATATATGGCTCCTTAAATAGACAATACAGTTGATTAGTTATTCGTATTCATGGCTTTTTGCCTATGCTTGTAATTTGCACACTGTGAATCTCTCTTGATTGTAAACTTCCAGGTGGGTCTGGAGTTCCCCTGGAGTTACAACTTATCTCCAGACTACATAAATCAGATCCCCTGGAGAAAATGGCAGTTTTGAAGGGAGAAATCTATGGCATTATACCCTACTGAGGTCGCCAGGCTCAACCCCCCAAAATTGCCCCATGTTTGCCAACCCAGAGTTGGCAACTGTAACTCTACGATATCATGTCCTTGCTGTGCTCTCTCCCCAATTCCCAGCCTTCCCAGACTCTGCTCCCAAATCTCCAGGAATTTCCCAATTTAGAGTTGGCAACTCTGGGCCCTGCAGAATGGTTTTTAGTTAGGGAAGGGTACAAGGGGCTACAGAAAGGCTGGGGGAATTAATACTTTCCCTTCCATCGTTATAAAAAAAGGAGACCAGGGCTTTTTTTTTAGCAGGAATGCACAGGAACGCAGTTCCGGCTGGTTTGGCACCAGGGTGTGTGGTCTAATATGCAAATGAGTTCATGCTGGGCTTTTTCTACAAAAAAGCCCTGTGTGAAACAAAGGTGTCCTCAGGGGGTATGGTTTAATATGCAAATGAGTTCATGCTTGGCTTTTTCTACCAAAAAAGCCCTGAGAAAGGCTATGTGTAGCAAGTGAGAAACAACTGTCTATTTGTTGCACACTAAAGTCAGTGTGACCCTTGTGCAAGCACCAGTTGTTTCTGACTCTGGGGTGACATTGCTTTCACGTTTTCATGGCAGACTTTTTACAGGGTGGGTTGCCATTGCCCTCCCCAGTCATCTACACTTTCCCCCCAGCAAGCTGAATATTCATTTTACCAACCTCAGAAGGATGGAAGGCTGAGTCAACCTCGAGCCGGGTACCCAAAAACCCAGCTTCCACTGGAGATCAAACTCAGATCGTGGGCAGAACTTAGGACTGCAGTACTGCAGCTTTAACACTCTGCACAATGGGGCACCTGTGTAGGGAAGTTCAAAAAAGATCTGGTGTAAAAACATCACATATCTACATATTGTTGATCGGGCCCAGAGATATTTCATAAGTACTGAAAGGAATAAAGCCTTGTTTCCTAAGTCTAAGAAGGCCTCATTCTTCCATTACCAGAAGGTTAAACAAAACTAATGAGAAAAGAGAAACAAATCAGGTAATGAATGTAGGAGAAACATTTTCTCTCCAAAAATGGGACGCAGATCACTTCATCTGCGTTATGGATAAAAAGAATGAACTCCGCAGATTTCACATCATGATCTAATAAATGAAAATAGAGCTGATTCCATTACTGACATTATATGTTCAGTTCTACCTGAAATAGCGAACTGTATCTGCAAAGAAAATACTGGTATGTTATACTAATAGCTCTTTATTAGGAGAATGTTGGCAATTTCAGCCCTGCAGGAAGGCAAGAAAGAATGTGACAGCTGAAACAAGATATTCAGGATGAAAAAAGATACTCAAGGTGGTTAAGTGCCCACATCAAGCTAGAGAATTTTGGGCACCATGACTTTAGAATGTAGACTGTTTGCTACTCAGTGCTTATTTTCACTTTGATTGTATATAGGTAGTTGTAAATTTCCCACTACACTACGCAAACTGAGCTTTGAAATGGTGCATATTTTAGAAATTCAAAAATCTACTTTGTTTACTGGATTCAGGACTGAGGCCAAAGAGTCAAAACCTGCCAAAAAAGCAAAGGCAGCTTCCCCAGTGGCCTGATCCTCATCTGTCTTAGGGGCTGGAGGGACTGAGTGACATGCAGCTCCACCAAAGGGAGGGTAGGTGAGCTGTCACCAGTACTTGGTTTTTATAGGCTACTACAATGGTGGAATGCATTTGCCAAATACATTACTATTCAAATTGTTGGAGAACTCCTACTAGACTGGGAGGGGGCCAATTTGTTCTTATTATACCAGTGAATGAAACACAGTTGAATAAAAAGGAAAGGAAAATAATGGTCTTATACTTTCATCCTAGTTTCTCACGTAATCTCCCTTAAAGCAAGATTATAGGAGCCCAAGATATTCTGACGGAAAAATACCTCTGACATTGTTTCTACTCAAAGCCTCACTCTCTGGTTTCCCCTGTGAGCAGCTCAGTCTTAAAACAGTGCATCTACACAGATGTGTGGTTCACAGCAAACTACTCAAGTCTTCCACCTTTTTGTAAAAAAATAAATAAAAGATCTCTCTGAAAAATACACACTTTTCATTTCAGTTACAATCTCTCTCCAACTCTCACCATAGCTACAAAACAACATGATTGGGCTTTCCCTTTTAGCTACAGAACACAATTTCCCTACAATCAAAGTACATTTACAAACAAACATCACCAACAAGTTAAGGCTATGCACGAACTTCCATACTGTAAAGGGACTTCATATTTTCCACTGACTGACCCCTAATCAATGAGCAAAAACTACAAGAATCTTAGGGCGTTTTTGCACTGACCTTAATCGGCAGCGACGTCCCTCTTCACTGCGCAGGATCTGCGCGGATTTCGCACCAATTGCTGCGGAGCATCCGGAAGAGCCGCAAAGTCCCGCGGCTTTTGCGGTGCAAATGGAAACCGCCAAAAACCAGTTTCCATTTGCGCCGCAAAAGCCGCGGGATTTTGCAGCTCTTCCGGGTGCTCCGCAGCAATTGGTGCGAAATCCGCGCAGCTCCTGCGCGGTGAAGAGGGACATCGCTGCCGATTAAGGTCAGTGTGAAAACGCCCTTAGATTCAGGTGGGTAGCAATGTTGGTCTGAAGCACCAGAACAAGGTTTTGAGTCCAGAGGCACCTTTCAAGCATGCACACAAAAGCTTATACCTTGTATAAAACTTTGTTGGTCTTAAAGGTGCCACTGGACTCAAATTTTGTTCTGCAAGAATCTTATGCAGAGTTTGGCATTATGTTGTATGTAGAAGGGAGTAAAGGAGTCCATGGTTTAGGACCAAAATCTATGACTAGGTCATGCACTACCAGCTTATTAAATGTAAAGATATTAAATGTAAGAATTTACAATTTGTATCCTGCCTTATCCAATAAAGGTCATGGTGATTTGTAAAAAAATTGACACAAATACTCAATATGAGGACAGCTTTCTCAAACAGGTACTGAGAATTTCTCAAAAGCAAACCATAAGATCATGTTTCTCACATAATTGCAACTATTAAATAATAGCTGAGTTTTATGAAACAGCTGTCACAGATAAGCTATCACAAACACATTATGCATTTATATTCAAATGTCTGTCTTGCCAAATCAACCCACTATGTGATAAACTACCATAAAACCAATAATAAAATACAATAAATCAGTGAGTGATATTTTAGAATGATAGAAGATTACAATCTACAGCTCTATACTTTGCTAAAATATAATATGTAACTTTAATGATAGTGTAAATAAAAGAGAGAAAATTCAGCCAGCTAGAAATCAGGATAACACTGACATCATCATGATGATCAGTGCCCCCAATGATAAAAAAAAAATGTTTTAAGGTGACTCGATTTCATCGCTTCACTAAAGGATCCTAAAGATCTAAAAGTTATCCCATCTAGAAAGAGAACTTCTATAGGAGATTGCAATATGAAACTTCTGTACAAACTTACTGTGTATTTTCTATGCCTTAAGGCCCTTTGACCTCACTGTATACTGCCTTTTTCCTTCACAACTTCATGTACTGTATGTGTCTATGTGCATACATCCACCCATGTTTGCCTGTTTGCTTAGAGAGGACCCAGAAGAAGAATCTGATGAAGTGTACTCTAGTTCACAGATACTTATGCCATGGATAAAAACTTGTTATTTTTTTCTACTATCCTATAAAACTATTTTTGCTGCAACAGACTAACACAGCTCTGGAGTTATTACCTTTTCCAGTGGTCTTCTGAACTGGCCCCCTTTGTCTGATATGGTCTGAAGATAATGATCTATTTCTCCCTTAAACCAGATATTTCATTTCCATGCTATTTCTCTCATTACATAGTACTGAGGAAAACAAAGCTGAACTTTTGTTTTAAACAAATAAATCTGGAAAAAGAAAGTTGTTTGTGACTCTTTAAAATGCACAAAAACTAACTCTCCTTCAGTCAAAAGACAGTTTAAAGAACTCTGAATTCTTGGCTCTCATTCATCCCCATCTTTCTTAGTAGGAATCCAATTTCATGGGGGAAAAGATCTCACAGATTTCACAATTTGTTATACAGAGACTAAATGATACATTTCTATTAGCAGCTAATATTTATACAATGCACTGATAAGGCTGTTAAAATCATATTTAGTGAAATTATGAATGATTTAATTGCACTTTGGCTATGGAGCCATAATAACCCCCCCGCAATTATTTATATGCCTGCCTTCCTTTGATTTACTGAAAGAAAACAAAAATGCAGTTATGTAATCTATGTAAATATGTACTGGCATAATTTGTTATTCTGGAAATTTTTCTTTTGTAAGGAAGATATAAAGCTTGGAGCTATTGTTCTAAAATTGAAATTGCTTAGGGTTGTGTCTTTTTTGGGGGGGGGCCTTTGGCTTTGATAGGAATAGGAACATGGCCTTAAGATAAGTGGAAATATTACAGCTCATATTTCTTTGGGCAGAGGAAGTTGACATGATGACAGGGAGAAAATCTACAGGAGTATGTTAGATGCTGTGGAACCTGCTCAAGGAATTCTATCAGCTAAGCCTAAACCCCAAGTATCCTTTTTTATTCAGAACTGCCATATTTTATACAGCAATTGGATTAAGCTTCAGTTTTTGTCCAAGGACATGTTAACTAAAACATGCTGACTTCAACAACTTTAAATTAATTGTCCCAAACAAATCAAAAAGTTAAGAAATGCATCAATCAAAGTGTCAAGAGTTATTTTTGGTAGACCAGTTTTTGTGTGTGCTGAATGAAGTGTTGGATTGCCAAATGATAATTTAAAAATAGAGACCATGAAGATTTTATTCAACGCAATCTGTCATCCATATCTATTTCTAATATGACTCTTTGGTATTCTGTGATAAAGTTTAATCATAGGTACGAATTTTATTTATTGAACCTTCATAAATTTCCCCTGAGAATAGCTTCTACTTTACATAGGATTCAATAAATGTTGTTCACAGAAATTTCCATAATATTCTCTTTAACCACTGCCACTGTATCTGCAGAGGGGCCAAACTGAATATTATCACTGTTTATGGGTTTTGTTGCTTTGACAAAGGCTATGTCTAAGCAACTGATAGGATGAGCAAGCTGCTCAGATCAGCAAAACTGAGAAAAAATATTTATAAATAGCAACAACAAGGTAACATTAAGACTGACAGTGCCCTGGCAGCAGCAGAATGTCACCAAAGGAGAATACGCATGCAGATTGTAAACTTGATAGCCAAGGCTGTCCTACAATGTATTTGGCATTTTTGATGGTTTATTTTCATTGTATCCTTGTTCATATCAACTCCTATTTACTTTGCTTCATTTAATCATATCAAGGTGAACTGGAAGTTCACTGTGTAGCCTTTCTAAATATGGTTTTATGTATGTATGGATATTTGTATGTATTTATTTTAAAACATTTCTAGGCCATCTTTTTATTTAGATGTCCCCAATGTGGCAAACAACAAACATTTAAACATTTAAAATAAAGTATATACACAATAATTCAATAAAAACATATAAACACATGAAAAACCAAAACCATGGAGAAGGCCAATAACAGTTATTGTGGGGGAAGCATGCTAAACCCAACAACAAAAAAATCTTCACTTGATGACAGAAGACAACAATAGAGAAAGAGAGAGACAGATGAACCTCCTTGGGCAGAGAGTTTCAAAGTTTTGGCGTCATAACGGAGAAGGCCTTTCTTAGGTGGCCATCACTCTAGCCTCAGAAGGTTGTGGCACCCAAAGCAGGGTCTTTGAAGATAGCTGGAAAGAATGGGTATGTTCATAGGGGAGGTGATCCTTAAGATATGCTAGCCTCAATATATATAACATCTGTTCCTTGATGAACTTCCATAAGGAACTGGAAATTTCTCAGGTCATATTCAACCAGTCATTTTCAACTCTGGGATGACATTGCTTTCACAATGTTTTCACGGCAGACTTTTTATGGGGTGGTTTGCCACTGCCTTCCCCAGTCATCAAGCTGGGTACTCATTTTACTGACCTCAGAAGGATGGAAGGCTGAATCAACCTGGAGCCAGCTACCTGAACCAGCTTCTGCTGGGAATGAACTCAGGTTGTGAGCAGAGGGCTCTGACTGCAGTACTGCAGCTTTACCACTCTGCCCCACGGGGCTCTTGTCATATAGATTAACCAATTTCAAATGCACTAACCAATTTCAAATGACATTGGCAAGGGGCTGCAACCACTGGCTGTGGCTCCAGAAATGCACAGAGTAGAGCAATCACACCACTCCTGCGTTTCCATGGCATGCCCAGGCCAATCAGATGGCTGGAAACCCAACATGGAAGTGCCTCACTGACTCAGTCACTGGGAATTTGCCGGTGTCTTTTAAATCCATTTTGGAGTCACTGCAACATGAGGTAGGGATGAGTGGGCAGCAGGAGGGGTCAAAATGCCTGCCTGATCACACCCAATGTCTTAACTTGATCACTGTTGGTAAAAAGAATCTGCTTAGATTCCACAAATAAAAGAAATACACTAATTTGCTACAGGGTGCTTCATATATTATACTGATTACATTGTCTAGATTGGCCAGACATTTCTGCTGGCTGAAGGGTGAGGTAAGTCAACAAGTGTGCGTACACAGCTGTATAAAACTGGAGTGTGTGAAAGCAAGTGATAGAAAATAGAGGAATATACGCTTTTTTTTAAAGGAGTAGAGACAAAATGGGTACAAACTGTGTACTGGAAATGATTGAGTCAGTTCCTTAACGACTCTCACTTACTGCATCTTGTTTATATTAAATGCTATAGAAAATTAACAACCACTACCACTTATTATTTTCACTGCATGCAATTTTAGGCAATCAGCTTATCAATACTTTCTGCAGATAACCTGGCAACTGAATTTCCCTGCAAAAATGCCTGTGGAATTTAGCCAAATGATATTTCTAGCCAGATAATATTATTTCCTGAGTTTCAGCTGGCACTTTAATAAAGAAATATGATGCTCAGAGCCTGGATGAGAATCCTTTATTTTAGCACCACACAAGGATAGCACTGGCTTCAGCCCAAGTGCTGAAATTATCTCGTATACAATAATTACTACACAGATTTTCTTGTTGACTCCCATGCTAGAAGACAAGCGAGAATTCTAAAGATCTACAGAGTATGATAAAGGTAGTAAAAAATAAGCCAAATCTACCAAAAACAACAACAGCTATTATATAAAACCAAAATGTAAAATCAAAGCAAATCCTCCCCTTTCAGATTTACTTAGTACTATGAATAATTAATACATACAAAGTGAATACAATTTAAAGAGGTTTGTGGAAGATGAAGGTCCAAAGCAATGTGATCTTTGTTGATTCGGCAATGAATATCTTGAGCTCCAGCTACTTAAAAAAACAAAACCCTGGTGCGTAGAACAGCTAACACACACCATTCCAAGTCTCCCATTTTGCCTCTATGCTACTTTCTCAAGAAGCTTGAACAAATTTCTCAGCACATTCACCGGACCATTCAAGAACACCCCATCCTGTTGTAGAAATTGCTTATTGCAGTGGAGCTAGTTGTGCCTCTCCCACCAATCCCTGCTCAGTTCCTTGGGTCACTATGCGGGAACTTGACTATATTTAAAAGCCAGATTTCTTGTTAACATTTCATCCAGACTTGTTTACTGAGCATAAAGCTAAGACCTCCATATCATTGAAGGTTGTTCATGTTACTTCTATGCTACGTGTCAAAACAATTCTGTGTATGCTCACTCAAAAGCCTGTCCCACTGTACTAAAATGCAAGGCTTTTTTTTTGTAGAAAAATCCAGCAGGAACTCATTTGCATATTAGGCCACACACCCTGACACCAAGTCAGCTGGAACTGTGTTCTCCTGAACAAAAAAAGCCCTGCTAAAATGTGCTTACTCCCAGGCCTACCCATTTATGACAGATGGGTAAGAGGTGCTGGAGCTCATTAGCACAACTCATTTGCATATGCCACACACCCCTGACATCACTGGAAGGTGGACTAAATTATTTCAGCTCAGCATCTACCTTTAAATGCTTCTTGAATTAGAACTGTCATAATAAAACCTTATTCTCATCATAGTTTCTAAATTACTTTCTCCTAAGTGGCCAACGTGGCATGATGAAGATTGCCATCTGTCTGCTTTATATTGTTTTGGTTACTTTCCCTTTTTTTGTGGAGGGAAATATTAGAAAGTTTGTCAAATTTTAGAGTTCAGTAAAATTCTCATAGGGGGTTTGAACAATGGAGCCCAGAAGCAAGTGTTTTTTTTGGGGGGGGGGGGTGAGGGTAAGAAAGAGCACAATAAAATGTAAAGGTTCTGGAACTCTGCTCCGTGAGCACCTGTCCAAAATGAGGCCTGCTCCCAGGAAAGGGGTTGCAGCCTTATGCCTAAAAGTGTACAGCACTATCTTACTTACTTCTTTGGAACACAAAGTCTTTCAAGGTCAATCAAACTTTGACTAAGAAACGGCAAAAATAAAAGATTGGAGCTTTCTTCAGGCTATTCTATTGCAACTCCATAGAGCTGACTTCAGGTCTTTTCCGAGATTCCTTGGGTTGCAGAAATCTAGATCAATCATGTACATCTTAATCATGTCTGAGAAGGGCATGACATCTTGATGATAAGGTCAACTCAAGTGTTGACATTTGTCTGTAGGATATGAGAAGAATTCTATTCTGCATTCCTGATGACAAAGTTCTGATGGTCTAAATTTACCCATCAGTCATAAAGGTACAGATAATAACATAAAACAATAATCTACATTCGCCACATCTTACATTCACAGCAGAACACTATTTTACTATTCATTTATTTAGATACTTATACCTCACTTTTCTCTTCAAGGGGGAGTCAGAGTGGCTGACAGCATCATTCCCCTCTCTCTCCTTTTAATTCATTCAGTAACAATGCTGAGAGGCAGATTGGGCAAGGTTACCCAGTGAGCTTATATGTTAGAGGAGGGATTTGAACCTAGGTCTTCCAGATCCTAGACCAACACTAACATGCTTTACAGTGGGTGAAGAGCTTTACACAAATGTGCTGGCATATCGGCCTAAAATATAAACTCAGAATACTAAATGTTTGTGGCAGTGAACTAAGTACAGCAATACAATTCATTCTATTTAATAGTGCATCAAACCTTACAACTACAGTGGAAAGATCATTTAATCATGGTTGCTTTAAGACTTAAAATATTCAGATCACATGAAAAAAATAATGACCTAAATCATTGGATGGCAGCTATGATTAAACTGTTTACTGGTGTCAGAGTGACTTCTTTCATAATAAAATTGGAATAGCAATGCATAATATAAAAGATATTTGCTTAATATCCAACAACAAGTTATCTGATTCTTGAGATTATTTTTTCTGCTCTTGGAAAGTCATCTGGAAATGAAGCATCAAAAGGGAGGGGGAGGGGAAATCTTTTCTTTGTTGATACTGAGGAAAAAGAAATGAAGATGGAAAAAATGGACCAGTGATATGAAATGAAACAAATATTTTTCACCCAGTTACTGAAAGCAGGCAAGTTCATGCATACATGACAAAGATACTGATGGAAAAGTGTATCTTCAAAAGCACAATTTACATTTTTAACTTAGCATCTTTTGTTTCTTAAAAAGGGGCAGCCAAAGCAGAATTGAAATATCAGAAAATCAATAAAAAGTAATTAAGTAAAGTGCTCAGTGACCTTGAGAAGGTATGCAAGCAAACCAGGAAGCATAATAAATAAAAGACGTATAATGCAATATTATGTCAGCTCACATGAAAAAGGACTGAAAATACACTATTTGGCTCTTTTCTGCTTAAAATGCAATTTTACTGAAGTATTTAATTAAAATACAAAGCAAAAAATAATAAAAATAACCTTGATTTTTTTTTAAAAAAATTAAGAATATTTGATATTTCCATTATAGGCTTGAAACTGCTCTAAGTACTGCTCAATATCGGTTTTTAATTTTTAAATTATAATTTAAGGTACATGCAGGTATTTAACTTGTTGGCACTTATTGTCAGATGTTGGAGCTCAAAGTAAACGGACCATCATTTATTGCAAAAGTAGTAACATTTACTTGATATCTCAAAGTTCTGGATAGGCAGTCATTGGAACTGATAGCTAGCATTGAAACATACATGGGTTTTAAGGCCTTACATCAAAGCATTCATAAACAATCCTACATTCTCACACTCTAATGTCAGAAATAACACTTTCCCTACTCCTTATCGCTTGCGGCTCCCTTTCTCACGGAGGAGCCCTGCTGGCTCTCCTTGAGACTTGCTATCTTCAAAGGGCTATTGCTTTGTTAGTGTTATGCAGAGGAGTTCACAGCATGGGTTAGTAACATTTCTAAGACTGTTTGATATGCAAGGTCTTTTGCTTCACAGTTAGTATTAGGAATTCAAAATGGAGTTAGTCATGTCAAAGAATCAGCTACAGAATACATCTAGCATAATAACGCAGTGATACTCTCCAATGTCTGACACTTGTAATCAACTAATTACCATCCTCATTTTAAAAACTGGGGACTACTGAGGATAACTTCTGCACTGTGCTTTCTGTACCTGCTCCCCCTAATTATCAGTTCCATAAATGTGGGATTGCCACACGATAGGCCCTCTATCATGTACCTACCAAACAAGAGTCTTTACTTGGTGGGACAGTCAGGAGGGTATCTCCCCTCAATCTTAATTTCTGGGCAGCAACATATGGGATAAGACAGTCCTTCTGAGGCATGGTTCCAAGCCATGTAGGGCTTTAAAGGACACAACCAACACCTTGAATTGGGCTCAGGAGTAGATTGATAGCCAGTGTGATTGCTGTAGTATTGGGGAAACATGTGCCCAATAGGTGGCTCTAACCGGCAGTCTAGCCACAGCATTTTGTACCAGCTTCAGCTTACAAACGCTCTTCAAGGGAAGTTCCAAGTACATCACATTGCAACAATCCATTCTAGATGAAACTAAGGCATGGATCACTGTGATCCAGGAATGGATTCAGTTGATGCATCAGCCAGAGTCGGGCAAATGCACTCAAAGCCACAGCAACCACATGTTTTTCTAAAGTGAGTGCCGTGTCAAACAGCATTCTTAAACTGTGAACTTGATTTTTCAAGGTGAACATAACAGAAGCCATGTTGGATCAGGCCAATGGCCCATCCAGTCCAACACTCTGTGTCACACAGTGGCCAAAAAACCCAAGTGCCATCAGGAGGTCCACCAGTGGGGCCAGGACACTAGAAGCCCTCCAACTGTGCCCCCCCAACACCAAGAATATAGAGCATTACTGCCCCAGATAGAGAGTTCCAACGATAAGCTGTGGCTAATAGCCACTGATGGACCTCTGCTCCATATGCTTATCCAATCTCCTCTTGAAGCTGTCTATGTTTGTAGCCGCCATGACCTCCTGTGGCAGTGAATCCCATATGTTAATCACCCTTTGGGTGAAGATGTACTTCCTTTTATTAGTTTTAACCCGAGTATAACCCCATTCAAGACAAGGTCATTCTGAAGTCCCCTTTCTGCCTTTCTAGTAACCCAGAAAACCTCTGTCTTGTCAGGATTAAGTTTCATCTTGTTCACCCTCATCCAGCTCATTTCTGATAACAAGCACTGGCTCAGAACATCAACAGGATTCCCAGATAGGACTCCTTGCCATTGGAGGGCTCTAAAATCTGCCCATAAGTAGTAACAGTCATAAAATGGTACCATATCAGATGGAAGCTTCATCAACTTGTCCTTGGAAACAGTTATCAAAAAGAAAGGGTTCACCAAGGAAATCCCACTTTCCCTTTCCTCCTCACTGCTGGCTTCAACTTCCCCTCTCTGTTATTGATTCCAGCTAAGGCTGCCAATTCCAGTTAGGTAAATTCCTGCAGATTGAGGGCTGGAGCATGGGGAAAGCAGGGTTTGGGGAAGGGAGGGACCCTTGACATGCTATAATTCCATAGAGTCCACCCTCTAAAGAAGACATTTTCTCCAGGAAAAGCTGACCCCTGCTGTCTGGAGATCCACTGCAATTCTGGGAGATTTCCAGGTCCTACCTGGAGGCTGGTAACCCTAGTTCCATCTGAGCACCCCTCACCTTTTCCTGTTGGCTGCCCACTGCTTCTCCTTATACACCTGGATGTTGCCTATTGTTAGGAAGGGAGTTGAAAACAAATCAGCCAGTAACACAATGTATATGATGCAGCCTCATTTGGAATGCTGTGAACAGTTCTGGTCACTGTACCTCAAAAATATATTACAGTATTTAAAACGGTGCAGAAAAGGGCAACTAAATGAGACAGGGGATTGAGCACCTTCCCTATGAAGAGAGGTTAAAGAGGTTGGAGAAAGGATGACTGAGGGGTGACATGACAGAGGTTTACAAAATTATGCGTGGGATAGAGAAGGTAGAGAAAGAAGTACTTTTCTCCCTTTGTCACAATACAAGAACTTGTGGGCACTCAGTGAAACAATGAGCAGTAGGCTTAGAACAAATAAAAAGAGGTATTTCTTCACCCAAAGAGTAATTAACTAATGGAATTTACTGCAGCAGGAAGTTGTGGCAGCTATAAGCACCTTTTCAAGAGTGGGCTGGATAAATATATGGAACAGAGGTCCATCAGTGGCTATTAGCCACAAGGTATAGATGAAACACTATGTCTGGGCAGTGATGCTCTGTATTCTTGGTGCTTGGGGCGCAACAGTGGGAAGGCTTTTAGAATTCTGGCCCTGCTGGTAGATCACCTGATGGCACTTTGGTTTTGGCCACTGTGTGACACAGTGTTGCACTGGATGGGCCACTGACCTGTTCCAATATGGCTTCTCTTATGTTCTTATGCCTGCTCCCTGCCCGTTTTTACATACCATTTTGGGGTGGCAACCCAAAATGCTGCCTAAAGCCAATGGGTTGGCTTTTGCAGTATCATGGGCAAATGATAAAGTAATGTATTTTGGGGTTAGATCCAGGTGGGCAGCCGTGTTGGTCTGAAGCAATAGAACAAAGTTGGAGTCCAGTGGCACTTTTAAGACCAACAAAGTTTTATTCAGAATGTAAGGTTTCATGTGTATGCATACTTCATCAGACAAGGAAATACGGTACAGTGAGCAGTGCTACATTTAGCTGATGGGCAAAGTTAGAATACAATGGCAAAAATAGTGAAATTAACGAACTGAAAGAATAGCAAGTTTGCTCTGGATATCATCAGTTGTGTGGGGAAACAGCAAAGGCAACGGACATGTCAGAAATAGAGAATGATGATGAGAGACCACTCTCCTAAGACAATAAATGTAGAATCTGTTAATTGCTCTATTTCTCCTCACGCATGGGTTAAACATAAAACGGTGGACTCTCACCACCGCATACGAAAGCTTACATTCTGAATACAAACATTGTTTGTCTTAAAGGTGTCACTGGACTCCAACTTTGTTCTATTTCAGGGCTTTTACTCCCAGATTAATTTTTTTAAAGAAAGATTTTCTTCAAATTTAGGAGATCTCCAGGGTTAGCAGAACCCTATGTAACAGTTGTAGCTGGCCCTAATGTACAGATTTGGTTACAGTTGCCTCTATTGCACAGATCTGGCAAGCCACAATAGAACCAGCTCTTATTATATATATGATAGACCTAGCCTGCATAAATGTTTAATCCTTTTTAAAGACTCTTTCTTGAGGGCACTGACATGTCTGGTGATACTGAATTCTACAAGTTAATTATATTCTGTGTGCAAGCTTTATCTCCTATCTTTCTGAACCTCCTGCCAATCACTTTAATTGGGCAACCAGACTTCTAGGGGTATAAAAGCGGGAGAAGTCTTTATCTGCTCTCTCCCCTGCCCTTCATAATTTTACAGATCTCCTCCTTAAACAAAGAGTGACGTTTCTGCCCAAACATCAAGTTTAAATTGAGAGCAATTCCATAGACTTTAATGGAACTATTCTTGATTTATGCCCTTCTATGAGAAAGTGGCCTGAAATGAATAGCTCACACATTTCACAAATGAGGCAGAACAGGATACTGTTCATTACTTTCCATCATTCTTACATATTCTGTGACCAGGTAACACTCTTCTGAAATTAATGAACAGACTACTAGATGCAGTAGTAAAAAGCAAATTTTTGGAAGTCCTACTGATTTCACAGGGCTTACTGGCAAATATTGGGGGGTGGTGGGGGGTGGGCTCCCTCTGGGAATCCTACCCCCCCAGGGAAAGTGCATGCGCAATACATAGCCTCTCCTCTCCCGGTGTAGTGAATGCCGCGTGGTCACTGTCTGGCTATGCCTGGCAGATGGTCACTGCAATGGCCTCTCCTGCATTACTGCATCCGTAGCAACACCTTCTCGCTGGTCCCCCCCGTTTTCACAGAGTTTGCTACGTCATGGTGCGACCGAATTGTCCGGCGGTATAACCGGATGGGCAGGCTGGGCCCACCAACTTCGTCAGCCTAAGAGAAGGAAAACTCTAACATCAAACCCGGGCAGATAGAGCTCGTTAATGTAACACCTACCACCTGGAGGACTCACTGCCGGCGTCCCGGCTTACTGGGCCATGGCAGATGACCCCCAGGTGAAAGGGTGGAGCCAGTACCGCGCACACTGCGCTTCACCTAAAAAATTCCTCTGCGCAGGCCTGAAGGGCATATCCACAACGCATCAAGTCCTGCAGCGATAGGCAAGGGGCGAAACGGCAGGTGGAAGGTGCCACTGGAAGCCGCAGTCCCGATCCTGCATGTAGGCGGTTCAGGATATTGGTCGCCTGATGCTAACCCGGAGACGAAAGCATCTTTCGGCAGCACCCTGAACGACCAAGCAGCCTTATCTAGGGACAGCACTGCTTGCTCCACACGGAGAGGGGCCTAGAAAAGGTGGCCTAAACAAAGCTCGTTTCCCCCACCCCAGTTGGCTAGCCGCGGTCAACGGGCATCCTTACTTGCGGTCGAAAAATAACAACAAAGAAAAGGCATGCACCTGCCTCACAAAGTGTGCAAAGACTAAAGCTTGCGTGTTGGAACATCAGAACCATGCTTGACACAGTAGGCAGTGGTCGCCCTGAACGACGCTCTGCTCTAGTTGCCCACGAACTTCTCAGGTTGAATATCGACATAGCAGCTCTCAGTGAGGTCCGTTTCCCTGAGGAAGGTAGTCTTCAAGAACACGGTGCTGGCTATACCCTCTACTGGTCGGGTAAGTCAAAGGCTGAGAGCCGCCTTTCTGGCGTTGGCTTCATGGTCAGGAACTCCATTGCCTCCAAACTCGAAAACCTTCCAACAGGTCACTCAGATCGCATCATGTCCATGCGCCTCCCACTTCAAAACAAGCAGCATGCAACACTCTTCAGTGTGTATGCCCCAACCCTTCAAGCAGATCCTGCAGAAAAGAACAAGTTCTATGCTGATCTACGCAACCTCGTACGGAAGACCCCTACAGAGGACAAGGTGATCATCCTTGGCGACTTCAATGCCAGAGTAGGTAAAGACTCGGAAGCCTGGAAAGGAGTACTTGGCAAACACGGCATTGGCAACTGCAATGACAACGGGCGCCTCCTGCTAGAATTCTGCATGGAGCACCAGCTCACCATCACCAACACTATCTTCCAGCAGAAGAACAGTCTGAAGACAACCTGGATGCACCCACGGTCCAAGCATTGGCACCTTATCGACTACATTCTGGTGCGCCAGAGAGACCTTCGAGATGTCTTACACACCCGAGTAATGCCCAGCGCAGAATGTCATACGGATCATCGTCTTGTACGCTGCAATCTCCGTCTTCACTTTAAACCCACACCCAGGAGAGGAGGTATCCCTCGGAGGAAGTTTCAGGTTGGCAGCCTCCAGTCAGCCGAAGTTAAAGCTGCCTTCCAGGCAAAACTCCAGTCAAGAATTGAGGACCTCAGTTGCCCCACAGACCCTTCTCCAGAAGCACTCTGGGAACACCTAAAAACTACCGTCCTGCAGATCTCTGAAGAAGTCCTCGGGTTCTCCACAAGGAAGAACAAGGACTGGTTTGATGAGAACAATCAAGAGATCCAAGAATTACTGGCAAAAAAGAGATCTGCCTACCAAGCACATCTTGCTCAGCCCTCCTGTCCTGGGAAAAAAGCAACCTTTCGCGCTGCATGTAGCAACCTCCAGCGCAAGCTTCGAGACATTCAGAACGAGTGGTGGACCAAGCTTGCAGAGAGAACCCAGCTGTGTGCAGACACTGGTGATTTAAGAGGGTTCTACGAAGCCCTGAAGGCAGTATATGGTCCATCTTATCAGGCTCAGAGTCCCTTGCATAGTGCAGACGGCCAAGTGCTCCTCACAGACAAGGCATCCATACTGAACCGGTGGTCGGAGTATTTTCAGGTTCTCTTCAGTGCCAACCGCGTAGTTCAAGATTCAGCAATCCACCTCACCCCACTTCAACCAGTGAAAACAGAGTTGGATGAGATCCCCACCCTAGAAGAGACTGTTAAAGCCATCAAGCAACTGAAAAGTGGCAAGGCAGCAGGAGTTGATGGAATTCCACCAGAGATCTGGAAGCATGGGGGCACAGTACTACATAGCTCACTTCACAAAGTACTTGTCACCTGCTGGGAACAAGGCAAATTACCACAGGACTTTCGCGATGCAATCATCATCACCCTATACAAGAACAAAGGGGAAAAGTCAGACTGCTCCAACTACCGGGGGATAACCCTGCTCTCCATCGCAGGCAAAATCCTTGCCAGAATACTCCTGAACAGACTGGTGCCCACCATTGCAGAAGAACTCCTCCCAGAGAGCCAGTGCGGCTTCAGAGCTAACAGGAGCACCACCGACATGGTATTTGTTCTCAGGCAGCTCCAAGAGAAATGCAGGGAACAGAACAAGGGTCTGTATGTGACTTTTGTCGACCTTACCAAAGCTTTCGATACCGTTAGCAGGAAAGGCCTGTGGCAAATCTTGGAACGTTTAGGATGTCCCCCAAGGTTCCTCAGCATGATCATCCAGCTACACGAAGACCAGCGAGGCCAAGTCAGACACTGCAACGACCTCTCGGAGCCCTTCCCAATAGGCACAGGTGTAAAGCAAGGCTGCGTTCTTGCGCCAACTCTCTTTACGATCTTCTTTAGCATGATGCTTCAAAGAGCCGCAGTAGATCTAGATGAGGACGATGGTGTCTACATCCGCTATCGCACCGATGGCAGCCTGTTCAACCTGAGGCGACTAAAGGCACACTCCAAGACAATGGAAAAACTCATCCGAGAGCTACTGTTTGCTGATGATGCTGCACTCGTCTCCCACTCGGTATCAGCTCTGCAGCATATGACGTCCTGCTTTGCAGAGGCTGCCAAGCTATTCGGCCTAGAAGTTAGTCTGAAGAAGACAGAAGTTCTCCACCAGCCTGCACCCCAGGAAGATTATCACCCTCCCTGCATCACTGTGGGTGAATCAGTTCTGAAGACAGTCCAGCAGTTCAGCTACCTGGGGTGCATCATCTCCTCAGATGCCAAGATCGACAAGGAGATTGACAACAGGCTGGCAAAGGCAAACCGTGCATTTGGCCGATTGCACAAAAGAGTGTGGAGCAACAAGCATCTGAAAAAAGGCACAAAGATCAATGTTTACAAAGCGGTTGTGATGACAACCCTCATCTATGGCTCCGAATCGTGGGTTTTATACCGTCATCACCTGCGACTCCTTGAGCGCTTTCATCAGCGCTGCCTTCGCACCATCCTCAACATCCACTGGAGTGACTTTGTGACCAACACTGAAGTCCTCAAGCGGGCAGAGGTTACCAGCATCGAGGCACTGCTGTTGAAGACGCAGCTGCGCTGGGCAGGGCATATTTCTAGGATGGAAAACCACCGCCTTCCCAAGATTGCCCTGTATGGCGAACTCTCCACCGGCCATCGAAATAGAGGGGCACCAAAGAAGAGGTACAAGGACTCCTTGAAGAAATCCCTTAGCACCTGTCACATCAACCATCACCAGTGGTCTGACCTAGCCTCAGATCGCAAAGCATGGAGGCACACCATCCACCAGGCTGTCTCTTCCTTTGAGAACGCACGCATAGATGGTCTTGAGGACAAAAGGAGATTGAGGAAGAATCGCACTGCTACAGCACCAACCCCAAATCAGACTTTTCCCTGCAGCCACTGTGGCCGGACCTGCCTGTCCCGCATTGGTCTTGTCAGCCACCAGCGAGCCTGCAGCAAACGTGGACTATTGCACCCTTCTTAAATCTTCGTTCGCGAAGCCAAGCCGAGAGACTGGCAAATAGGTGACATTTGGCACTATAAAGCACTTTGAAGTTTTAAACAAAGAATGTCTTCCAGGCAAGATTGCAAGCCTGTTTACTGAAGTCTTTGTTAAATAAGTATAAATGCAAAGAAAACAACAGTTATCTGGATACAGATATTTTCTGCAAGAGCGTTTATGTTTGCCTAAAACAAAATGTTTCAGTATAAGGCACTCTCAAAGGCTCACAGGTCATACTACCATGAAGGGAGATTTCATGCCCTTTCATGACATTCAGAAAGTTTCCTTCTCTGACAATCATTAGACTTCTTGTGTGAGAAAGACAGCTGCATACATAATAGCTGGGGATATCATCTGAGCACAAAAAAGGGTCATGAAGCCTGTTCAACTAGCTCAGCAAAGCAGAACATAGCCCTGTATGGAAAGAATCCTCTGATGAACATCATGTATGGGCCATGTGGAGGTATGCACACAGATCCAAGATGCAGGACTGCAACCCAGTCTCCAGTGCCAAAACAAGCTGAGCATAACAAGACCTTAAAACGTACAATTCTTCCCAGTCTTTACATGAAAAATAGGAAACAGACTACATCTAAACACGGATTATAAAATGTTAATTAATTTCACTACAGTACATAAAACAAGGCTAGTAATACTTGGCCTATTTTTTTGATATCACATGAATTCATACTTACGTAATTTCAGAGACACAGCGCCACCCTAAGAAGAGTTACACCCCTCTTAGTTAATTGAATTCAGTGGACTGATAAGTGTGTTAACTCTACTTAGGATAGCATTGTTAGTATCTGATTTTTCTTTTGATCTTCTCAGTAAGTACTAGCATAAATAAATTAAGAAGTCACAGTGTTTCCCCAGGGAGACAATTATGTGACTGATACATTACAATGTTTTGCCTGCTGAGGATATTATAGCATTGGAAAAAGTGCAGAAAAGGGCAACTAGAATGATTAAAGGTTTGGAAAACTTTTCCTATGAAGAAAGGTTAAAATGCTTGGGGCTCTTTAGCTTGGAGAAACGTTGACTGTGGGGTGACATGGTAGAGGCTTACAAGATTATGCATGGGATGGAGAAGGTAGAGAAAGAAGTACTTTTCTCCCTTTCTCAGAATACAAGAACCCGTGGGCATTCGATGAAATTGCTGAGCAGTCGGGTTAAAACGGATAAAAGGAGGTACTTATTCACCCAAAGAGTGATTAACGTGTGGAATTCACTGCCACAGGAGGTGGTAGCAGCTACAAGCAAAGCCAGCTTCAAGTGGGGGTTAGATAAAAATATGGAGCAGAGGTCCATCAGTGGCTATTAGCCACAGTTCGTGTGTGTGTGTGTGTGTGTGTGTATTTGGCCACTGTGTGACACAGAGTGTTGGACTGGATGGGCCGTTGGCCTGATCCAACATGGCTTCTCTTATGTTCTTACGTGTATGATGGAGTGTGTGAACATATGCTACATACACACACACACACACTTTGGCTGTGTGCCTAGAAGAGACTGAGCTAAGCACTAGATGCTTATCAAGGGGGAGGTCATGCCAAAGTGTTTATAATTTTCAAAACACAAACTGCTGAATGTTGTTTTATGGCTTGTTTATTATCGGAAATTTTATGCTGTGTTTTATGATACTGTTCTGCTCTTGTTTTGTAAGCCGGTTTCTAGAGATCTGACACATATTTTCTAAACAAATAATTAGGAATTGAACCATATGGCATCTGTGAATGTATATAACTACAATGATGTAGCTTTGAAGAGACAATTAAATACATTAAAATAAGCCTTAGAAATTTACTGTGCTCTAAACATAAAATGTAGTCAGTGGCAGATGATTGCCTTCAATTTTTCATCTACATGTGCAGAAGATACCACAAACTGCCATGCATGGAAATCTTAAAACAATTTTTTAAAACCCTTACAGCACCTGACTGTGAGATGCTAGCCTGGAGACCCTCACAACCAGTCCCAAAATGCTGAGGCACAAGTCCAAAGCCTGAGATTTGAAAGCCTCCCTTCCAGTTCTCACTGCTGTTCTACTAACTCACTATGGCTGCAGTCACACTACAGGTTTGGCATGATCTGGCCATGCCACTAATTACACAGTTTTATTTTGTAATGGCAAATTTTGATCAGACATCCCACCCTGAACCAGCTTCACCTAGTACTCACCCCACGGTCAACTGTTCAGATTTTTGCAGCATCCTTTTTTTTTGTCTTTCATCCATGCACATAACCTTTTTGACAGCTCCACAATCCCTCTGCCAAGTATTCCAGCCCCTCTCAGCTTTCTTCCCTTCATCTTTCTTTCTTGGAATACATATGGGAGGAGGTAAAGTGCAGATTTACATGAAAACAGTCCACTGACTTCAGTGCATTTACCCTTGTGTCAACTATGGGATGTTCTCCAACTGAAACTCTGATGCAGAAACAGGATAGAAGGGCTGGGGGGAGGGGGATTGCTGCTCAAAAACAACTGCCCGGGAAATCCCAATCCAGAGTGGCTACTTGGCCACAGTGATTGACAATGTGGGGCAATTATGTGTACACTGCTGCCTGATCCAAAAGGGGGGGAGGGAGTAGGAGGAACTGGAAGGGAATGTTCAGGCTTCCCAAATGGCTTGACTTTGCAAGAGGGCAGACAGCTGGAAATGCAGGGTGA
Organism: Heteronotia binoei; assembly: GCF_032191835.1. Classification (NCBI taxonomy): domain Eukaryota; kingdom Metazoa; phylum Chordata; class Lepidosauria; order Squamata; family Gekkonidae; genus Heteronotia; species Heteronotia binoei. The sequence continues at coordinate 32,399,121 of NC_083226.1, forward strand.
AAGCACTAGCATCCACAAAGACCGAATTTTCTCCAGTGTCTGTTAACTCCACTTCAAAGACAGAGCAGAATGGGGTGGTGATAATGCCGCTGTCTGATCATGCTCTTTAAATCTGTAAGGGTACCACAACAATATCAGATCAAACTGCTCATGTGACTGCAGCTTATTACAAGTCTCCCAACCCTGAGTTTGTCTGGCTTTCCTTCATTTCTTGTTTTGATTTTTCATGCCAAGTATTTCTTATGCACCTCCAAATTTCATTTTACTTATCTACTAATGCCTACAACTCAACACAAAGCAGTATTAATGAGAATTCTATACTTTTTGTGACCTACACACACCTGTCTATTTTTTCCACTCTGAAGCCCTGCTTCAATTCCACATGTTGGGCATAAAATCTTCACACACGAAGTCCAGTGTATGCACAACTCCATCCAGATTTGGTGATCAGGACAAGTGCAGTGAAAAATCTTTCAGATCCAGCAAGTAGCAAGCAGACATACATTTTAGTGCCTAAAATTAAGCTTCCCACGGTTTGTTTTTTTGCATATTCTTTGCATATTAGGCTACACACCCCTGATGTAGTCAATTGTCCAAGAGCTCTTAGTACAGGGCCTACTGTAAGCTCCAGGAGGATTGGCTACATCAGGAGGGTGTGGCCTAATATGTAAAGGAGTTCCTGCTACAAAAAAAGCCCTGAAGCTTCAATTTCTGTTCTGACACACTGTGCTGAAAAATGGCCCATTTTCAAAGGAACAGCACTCATTTCTTAAGCTTGGTGGTTAGCAAAACAGGCACTAGATTTTGGAAGGAGCAGAAAAGAGGTATACTAATTCTAAGTGTACATACATACTGAAAAATCATGATTTTGGTCCTGGATGGGTGATCTTTAGCTATAAGTACCTTTGGCTGTCAAAATGTTCACCTTGCTCACACGGAACATCAATGATACTCCTAGTCCTTCAAAAATCTGTTTAAACATAAAAGTTATCTGCTGGGAAGATAACACAGTGAGAAGAACACTCAACTCCATTCTTTATAAAATCCGGAGCATCACAATGAAACTATTTTCTTCTCAAACTGTGTTTGCTCAGGTGGCAAATTTAAGGATTTTTATGCCAATATTCTGTGATTGCAGTAATTTTGTAAGTGTATCGGCCAGAAGATTGACTCTTTTGTTTTGAGCATTAATAAAGGTCTAAGCAATAAAACATATGCTGACTGGTCTGTGGCATTAACAGATTGATATGCACATAGACAAGTTAAAAACAGAAAAAACAGAGTACCTTGTTCCATTTTTCTTTTCCTTAGTGACCTCATTTCTTTCTCTTTTCTATTCCCAAGGCCCTCACTGAGTAGATTCTCATGAAACTAGGTTCATGTGTAGTTTTAAAGCACACCCTGGGAACCATTTGCTTTATCACTTCACTGTAGGTTCCCCCAATATGCTCAGAACTTATATAGGATCCTCTCATGCAACAAAAACAGATCTGAAACTGGATTATCACTGGATATGCTCCATGGTACTCCCAGTGGTAAACCCATGGTAAAGTGCTTATGTGAATACTTTCTATGTGTAAGAGAAAGAAAGTCATTTTTTAAGTGCAAAACCTGTGTATAATCCCATATGGGGTACAAATCTTTGCAATACTTGATTATCAATCAAAACCATGAATAACAGATGGAATCTAATCAAATCATGTGAAAATTTCTTTCCCCCCTTACATTTTCTTTCTTTAATAACCTACCCAGTTTCTAATCCTTTCTCTGGTTTTGCATTATACATTATTCACCAAATTTTTAATATGCAGAATGCAAAAACTGTATTCTCTCTCTACTCTTAACAAATCCATGCAAAAATATTCACTCAACAGACAGCAAAACTTTAAATGACCTAGATTCAGACAAAGTTTAACTTTCAGTGAAGAAATAACTTTAAAATGCCTTTGATCCAATATTTCAAATAAAAAGAGAGAGAGAAAACGAAAAGATGAAAGTCAGCTAGTCATCATCTTTGAAATGCATAATGTGGTGTAAAGTATCATTTTTAAGGGAGGAGGGGGATAGAATTCAGTTTCCGTTCTTCCATTCCAAGTTTTGTATGATGGATACCCCAGTGGTATTGTATTATCTTGTTTAGTTCTACAGATGGTCTGAGATACAAGAACATCATCTTTTAAAACATCATTTTGTTATTGACACATATCTAGAAAAAGGGATGGCTGCAAAAAACAATGAAATTACATACACACTATAGCAAATCTGTCATTACCATGACAGTTTTCTAGCAATCAGTTTCGTGTTGTGAATCATAAGGGAATATGCTAAGTAAAGGAAGACGCTCCAATTTCCTTTTCCCATCATTGATTTTCTGATTTATCATGTCCACCTTCCTGATATCCTCATTTCATAAGGGAAAGGTTCCGGTATTGCTGTTATCCTCTCTGCAGGTTTTATTAGCAGATGGCTATGCTGTTCAGTATCAACTGCAGACAGTGAGGTTGGGAATATGGGAACGCCAGGTACAGAAGATTAATTTAAAAAAAAAAAAAAACAAGCCCTTGACAAGCCAATCACAGAGCTTTGAGATTTCTTGTAAATATATGGCTATTGTAATACACCTAAAAAAAAAATCTGTGGCAGACACAATTAAGCTGATTCAGGAACTGTGAAGTAGACAGCTTTCAGGGTCTTAACCTTTAAGACACAGCTTAAGGCATGCCTTATGGTAGAAGGAGAAATAGTGACACTTCAAAGGTATTGGAGCCTGGAGAAAAGTGCAAAGATTATTTCTAAACTTCTATTTCACACACTGTGCAGATTTAACACAGTGTTTCCAGGCCTACTCAGAATCCTGCAAAGCAGACATGTGCTGAGAGTTCACAGGTGAAAATCTGACTCATCTTGGGGCCCATTTCAGATCAGGACTGCGGCATAATGAAAAGTAGCTTAAGCCTTCTTCACCCCATCATTCACCCAACCTGAAATGACCTCAGGGAACCACAATTTGCTCTGTTGAGGGGGCTATCTGTTTAACAATGGGCTACACGTAAGTTTCCCTAGTGAGGCAAACAGTGGCTTCTCAGGACCATTTCAAGTAAGAAAAATAGGGCAGGGGGAAGGTTTAAGCACCCTTTCTCTACATACCAGCATCCCAATCCAAATTAGTCTAGTCCCCTCTGCTCCTGAAACTGAAAATTCACCTGGGAACTCACAGCATGTGTCTGTTTCAAAGGAATGATATAGGAATGATATATTGTGTGGTTAGGTATTGAGTATGCACTTGCTAGGGAGGCAACAGCAATCCTTGATCCCTCACTGGAGTTCTTATATGACTTGCATGTTTGAAAAGAAATGTTATTAATTCATGTACTACATTATCAGGCAGTTATACTTAAAAACTTCTCTTAAGTTTGAAAAACTGTAAAACAAGATTCATGAAGCATTTCTTATCTACCAGTAGCTCACTGCCTCAAACTATAATAACCAAAATTCATCCATGAAATATGTTCATCATTCATGATGCTCCTCACAATCCCTCAGCAAGCCAAAGAGAGGCCACAGGGATAACCAGCAATAGCAGAACATTTTGTATGTGTACAAAAATGAAATATTAAAAAATCAGCAAAATAATTGCCATAAACAAAGTTGAGAAGCTGCTCTTCTCTTCTGTATTTTCAAGGTTCTATGTATCCTATTGTGGATTTCCACAGATGGGGGGTGGAATTCCTCACCCCCTGCTGTTGCTGGGAATCTCCTATACCGCAGCAGCAGCAGTATCTGTGTGAGGAAGCCTCATTCTGCGGATGGAAATACCTTTCGACTATGGAAATTACCAGTGGATTCAAGCCACTGTTTACAGAGCATTAAGTTGAAGGGTTTAAATTATCACAGGGAGGAAATCTGAGCCCAACTGGGGAAAACAAACTTAGTATCATTTTATGAGGATCCTTTCAGAACAACAGTGAGTATTTTCATGCCACTGGGAACTGCATAAACCCAGACTGAAGTTGCAAGTGCCCTTTCCACCTGCCTTACTCTGAATGTATATGGCTGAGCTATTGGTCAGCCAAGACTTGAAGTCACATGATGCAGTCGACTGCTGAAGTCAAGTAGCTGAGGCCATGTAAGTTACCTGAATGGGAGTCTGCCTGGAAAACATCTGTAAACTGTTCTAGACTTTCTGAAGGAAAAGAAGTATATGTGCAGCAAAGAAAGAAATAATACTATTAGAAGGCTGATTTGCAAGCTTATCTGAATTACTCCTCCAGCATGTACTGCATCCAGCATTATTCCAACTATTGCAATATCATCCAGTGCTATCTGACGGCTTCATGAGCATTCTTTTGTACAGAAGAACCTTAAACAGCATGAACATACAACAGCAGTTGTTCCTTCTTAGTATATTTTCTGTTGCCATACTTTCACATTTATCAGGTTATATATATTAGTGCTGTATAGACAATGCTTTGTCTTTCAGAGAAGAAGCAAATTTAATTCTTGCAATCACATTAATCATCAACCAAAGCAAGCTGTTTAACTAATCAGGACTGGGGTCTTTACAACTGCTCTAATTTAATGATTCAATTTCTGTACCATCATGGGCATGCTGGGCCCCTCTATCATTGTCGCTATCTGAACAGGAGGAAGTAAAAGTGTTTCATTTTTAATGACTACTTAATTAAGGCAAGCGTGGAGCAGTATGGCAGCTTCTGTCACACCAAGCCACAGAACTACTGATATTTTAGTTAAAAAGCAAAACTCACAGAATGCTCTTAATGTGAGGGCAATGCAGTCCAGTGCAAGGGCAATGCAACAGTATAGGACAGCTGAAAATGTATTTTTAAAATATGTCAGAAGTAACCTTCTGAAAATAATGAAAAGTGAAGAAATCAAAGGAATAAAGCATTGCTTCCAGTTGTGCTCATAGCTTTCACTGCCACTAGCAATACTAATCTAGAAGCCCATCTGACTTCCTAGCTTATGCATTTTTCTATATAACCAGAAGCCTAACCATTATGGAAGCAAATTTTTATCATGGTCTTTACTAACAGTGGACAAAACTAATCCCATGTCATTACACCTAACAAGTCTGTGAGTCCGTCTCACTTTGTGATGTATTTTTGTTTTATTTTCTCTTTGAAAGAGGACTAACTTACTGAAGATGCCTGAACACTGCCATGACACTGCTTAGCAAACAGAAGGAACATTTGGATTTCAAGCCCTCCTTCCCTGTTTCTATTACTATTATTTCCCACTTTTCAGCTAACCTGGTGCCCACAGCAAAATTGCCCTCCACAATTTTTATTAGTTTTTATAAGGGCTGAGGACTTTGCTGACAGCCCTAAAAAAATATACACATTATTTTATTCAGTTAATATTTTAAATCATACCAGGAAATTGATCAAAGTTTTTTTCCCCGAGCAGGTACGCACAAGAACGTAGTTCTGGCTGAATTGACATCAGGGGTGTGACCTAATATTCAAATGAGTTCCTGCAGGGCTTTTTAAAAACAACAACAACAACAACAAAAGCCCTGAAATCAATCTGGTTAGAAATTCTTCTCTGTCACATCTTAATGGATAGGTGTTCCACCATCCTCTTTCCTCTGGATTCAAATTCAGTTAGGATACAACTCCTACTCTCCCCAAGTAAGAGTAAACTTGTATAACTGAGAATTCAGAAAGATACAAGAATGTATAATAAGCAAACAGGAGTGAAAACATGTAAATAATTAAAGGAAATTTCTCTGTAAGAGAATGTGAATATGCTCATCAACATCTAGATCTGTGACAGCTGCTGTAAAGTAATTCCTCAAGTTCTGGATTTCTGGGGTCAATAGCTGGATATGAAGCTGGGCTTAAAATGTAGCAAAGGTGGAAGGCCTGGCTAATTCAGAGAATTCACATTGCCTGTAAACTGCAGGGGGAAATTATTGCATCCCCCTATTCCTTCTGTGTCTGATGATGGCTCTGAGGCCCAAGTACAAACACAACCAATTGTAGTTCACTAGGCTAGGTTCCAGCCTCAAATACCAGGCTTTTCAATCTGAACCCCTGAGTGTATCGCTTGCCAAAATAACAGCTGTAGGATTCTACAAACTTCACGCTGATTTGCCCATCAGCTTACAGGCTGTAGCAGACATTTCTTATAGTTCTACTTTTTTGGAGAAAAAAAGCTTATCTTGCAATATGCTTCCCCAGTTGGAAATGGCCTTGAACCTATCGCTGAACCAGTTCCTTAGAAACAAAGTAGTTTTATCAAATGGACCACAGATGTGGGTTTTCATCCAAGGCAAAGTTACAAGAAATAGAGGTTCTATAAGGTCAAGAGTGGAAGATCTATTTAAGATCTTCCTTCCAAATCTCAACAGCAGCCTGCTATGCCCTCTGAAAAGCCACCACAGAGCACGGGGGGGGGGGGGGGGGGGGCGGGGGAGCTTCTTGGACAAAATGCCACATATCAAGGCTGGGGAGGAGGCTACAGCAAGAAGTGTAAACCAGACAAAAGAAGGTGGTATACAATATTACTCTCTCTGCGTGAAGTGCCATCAAGTCACAGCTGACTTAATGTGACCCCATAGGACTTTCAAGGACTAACATAAGTGATTTGCCTAGGGTTGCCAGGTCTGTGTTGGACAATACCTGAAGACTTTGGGGGTGGAACTGGGAGAGGGCAGGGTTTACAGAGGGGCCTCAGTATGGTATGGCCTTGGGTTAGCCATAGCTCTGGCAGAGGTTGTCCTTGAAATGGCAGCTGCTGTGAGACCCCTCTCAGTCCCACTCATAGGGTGTTTGTTGTGGGGGGAGAAGATATAGGAGATTGTAAGCCGCTGAGTCTCTGATCCTGAGAGAAGGGCAGGGTATAAATTTGCAATTCTTCTTCTTCACAGCCATTTTCTCCAAGGGAGCTGATCTCTGCCAGATCAGGCTAGCCTGGGCCATTCAGGTCAGGGCTAGAATATTTCCATGGAATTGGTAGCCAAATATTATGAATGGAGTTATCTTCAGTTTGCTTTATGAGGCATCTGATGCAAGTTGTCTCCCTAATGGTGAAACACTTTGCATGTTCTCTGGGGATTTGATCTGCAGCAGCAAATCGGCTACCTTTTAGTAGTACTTCTTATAATGAATCCTCTGTACTCTCACATCCAAAGGAAACCAAATCCAGACAACATTGCCCTTGAAGCTTCTCACCACTCAGAGAGCAAGGTATAATTTAAAAACAAACCAGTACCAAAATTTAATGTCCAGTCATACAAAGGCCCACTTGCCCCAGTGAAAGGAGTGTTTCCAGTTTTTATTTTTATCATGTATTGCTGTTTTTGTAATACTTATCAGGAAAACCATTCCGGGGGGCGGGAGACACATAATGGGAAGAAAATTAATAATGTATGAGCCTGATTTGAATAATTAGTATAATAAGCAAATTAGCCTGCCTGGACTTAGGGATCTGAGATACAATAACCCAATGAAGGTTGGTCCCAGTGAAAGTGCAGGGGAAATCCGATTCAGCCACATGCCTGACATTTCCTAGCCCTAAACTAATTTCACAGATGTTCCTATGATGACTTAAAACCATTTCAGTTTCCCTGTTCAGGAGACTATGTTATATGTTTGCAAATATTAAATGCATTGTAATGGAGAAAAAAAAATCAAGGGAAGCTGCAATCCTATTCTAGGAATAAGTTCTATTAAATTCAGGCAGGACTTACTTTTGAGTAAATGTGCATGGGATTAGATTGCATTACACACAACATCAACCTGACATAAAGGTTAAGGCTTTTACGGCAAATAGATTGCCGTCGAAAGAAATCTACAAGCTAAGCATGAGTTCTCTTTCATTGCAAGAATGTCATTTAGATGTTCACTGAATAGGAAGAGGAGAGAAATGTGAGCTATTTAACACTGCATATACTTGACAGATTCAAGAGGAACTGCAGGCTATACATTGCCCAAGTTAAAGAGGCGGCAACACAGCTCTTGTTACAGCAGCAGCCTCAAGTCCTTGGAATGCTTTTTGTTTCTTATTAACTTTCAACTGCCCATTATTCAGTAATTTTAAATCTGTAATAAGTAAATCACCTTATATGTGTAAAAAATAGAACAAACAAAAGAAGAAATGTCAGCTTAAAGGCAAAGAAATAGTACTTAAGGTTAATTAGTCATTTGGAAAGCGAAAACAGTTGCCAGATTCAAATCTAAACTCGCTGTACAATGCTAATTCACTAAGCCAAGTATTCAGATGACTGCTTTACTACAGGCCAACCCATTATTTATTCTTTCAATAAAAAGATCATTAAAGCTAAATCAAAAGCCCTGACAAGAGTGAAACAAGTCTTTACTATTTCCTCAGACATTCATCTTAGCCATAGCCAGCGGGTGTTTCATTTTCTCTTTGAATTATTCTTTGCGAACAGAAGTTATTGTAAGTGACTATAGTGACTAATTTTCCTAGAAGGCACTTGCTAAATTATCTGTTCTGCTTCTGTCATTCTCTTTTCTCATCAGTACTGGCCTCAAGACTTGACTTGCCACCCAAAAGGGGCAAAGTCATTTAGAATGTGCTTGTAAAATTAAGCACCACTAGGTATCCTACATAGAAACTAATAGGATGCTATAGGGCAAACTGACTTTCCCAAGCACCTGAGTAAAGTTGACTCACTTGTGATCTATTACCCAGCATGCGAGAATCCAGATGGTTAAAGAACTGCTTTCTTAAAAGGCCTTCAAGAAATAGGACAATCTGTGTAGAATAAAGCATTCCTTTCTATCTGTTTAGTTTTGTCCCATTCCAGAGAGGTGAGGCACAAGGAACTGCAATAATGACAAATTTATTGTAGTCATTTTGTAATTTCTGATTTATTAATAAATATCAGTACAGTAGTATGAACATACAAAGATGCTTTTCAGCAGGTTAGAACTATCTAGCCATTATCCCCAAAGTGGCTCCCTGCAGTCTCAGAGTGGGACCATTTCTAGCCCTAAACCTACAGTGTTTTACCTGGAGATGCCAGCAATTGAACCTGGAATATTCTGCTTACAAAGCACGGACACTCTGACGATGAGTGATGGCCCAATCTCTTTAAAAGATATGAAGGATATGTATGCTGAAACAGAACCCCTAGCTCAGTGAAGTCTACTGTTACTGGCAGTGGCTCAGCAAAGGCACAAGTCGAGATGCTTCTTAGCACAGTTACCCAAGAACCTTTTAGCTGAAGATGCCAGGGACCGAGCCTGGGATTGCTTGCATATAAAACACATCCTAGAATTAAGCTACAGACATCCTAGAATTAAGCTACAGTCTCTTACCATGCCTCCTTAATATTTGCTCTACCACCCAAACAGGAGAAATGTCTATGAAAATCTGCACTAGAAAAGAATAATAATAATAATAATAATAATAATAATAATAATAATAATAATAATAATAATAATAATAATAAATTTATTCTTATATCCCGCCCTCCCCCGCCAAAGAATGGAAACAGAGGATCAAATATCCATTTAGCTGTGAAATCCAGTGGATGACCTTGGGCAAGTAGCCATTTCTCAGACTGACCTACTGCTCAATGCTGTTAGGAGACTGCTCTGCCAACAGAGAAAGGCTGGAGCATACCCATGAAACACAACAAATTTAATAGAGTTGGCAACTCTAACAGCAGCAAATGACTGCTAATATATTTAAATAGAGATTTAGATACTATGATTTGTTTCTGTAACACTCCATTCAAAGGCAACTGTCACTATTCGATGGAAGAACACTATATTTGCAAAATATGTGAGTGCAAGGAACTGAATTTTAAGTCTGAACTGAAAGCACCAGTTTTGGTGCAGATGCAGCATTGCCAGTCAGCCTCTTGACTCCAGTGGGAGCATATCAAGATGGGGAAGAAGCGATGTTGCAATAGCTCTTCTGGTGATACCTAAAAGTGACATCCTGACACTCTGGCAAGTCTCTTATTGCTATTGTAAAAGATTCAGGGAATACCTGGTAATGCCTTGTAACTGATGACAAATTTCTAATTCCTGAGATTAACCCTCCTCCCCCCCACAAAAAAACAAAACAAAAACAACCCTGGCACCTCCTGAAAGCCAGTGTGAAATTATAGTCATTATTAATGTATATTATTCTTTTTTGATGCTCAGTAATGCAATATACCTATTTTATCAAAAAGAGTTAAAATGATATTAAGTAAGCAATATGTAGAATTTTTTTCCTAGAAAAAGTTATAAATACTACTTTAAAATTACTATTTAAAAATTGTTTAAATTAGATTGCTTAAAATTGTTTAAAAATTGGTGCACTTAAAAAAAGTATATTGAGATTTTGAGAAATTTGTGTGAAATGATATTTTAGTCCAGTGTTATCTGTTAAATGAAAAGGCAGTCCCCTGTGCAAGAATCATCATTTCCGACTCTGGGGTGACGTCGCATCACATTTTCATGGCAGACTTTTTACGGGGTGGTTTGCCATTGCCTTCTCCAACCATCTAAACTTTACCCCCAGCAAGCTGGGTACTCATTTTACCAACCTCCGAAAGATGAATCAACTTTGAGCCGGCTACCTGAACCCAGCATCCACCGGGATCCAACTCAGGCTGTGAACAGAGCTTGGACTGCAGTATTGCAGTTTTACCACTCTGTGCCATAGGGCTCTGTGTTGTCTATTACACTTATTCTATATATTGGGTCCTGAGTAAATGGAAAATGTTAAAGCTTTAAAAAGATTCAGAGAATACCTAGAGCATTGTGACATGTCACTTCTTGCTATAACCAGAAGTGAAATTGTGGCATCACATTATGTCACTTCCCTTCCCCTATTTTTGCTCCTGATAGAATGCAGAGCGGTGGTAGGACTGGAAGTGTGAACCTGCAATGCTTGGATCTGTTCAAGTTAGTGGACAAAACTGAGGCTAATTACATCACACTGAGTTTGCACAACCAACAAGGAGAAAACAGTTATTTGCATTCTCCTATGAACAGGCTTATCTCCATAATGACAATTGTAATGTCCCAGTTTACGAAAATATATGATGTGAAAAACATTATCACAAAGGAAAACAATAAAAAAGTGACCAACAGGATTTAGTTTGAAAACTTTTACAAATAGTATGTTCACATTTCCTTATTCTGCTAAAAGACTGGCTGTACAGATGTTTTCTGCAACACCAGGTCCCTGTGTGTATTTAAGATACCATCTTGATTATTTTGGCTGCAGTATCCTTTTCTGGAAGACATCTGGGACACAAGTCTTATGTTGTATTTAATACTGGAATGTCAGAAGGCCAGGAAGGCGGAGGCAGTTTTCAGACTATAAGCTATGATGTTCAGGGAATGACAAGGCAGCTTTCCACTACGGCTAGAAGTCAGCAAGTGTCTGAGTCTGCAGACCTTGCACAGAAGAAACACAGAGATTTTTAAAAAAGAAGAGGAAGGCAGGCACTCCTCCAGGCATATTTGAAACCAGATTTAAAAAATATATACATTACATATAATTTTTCTAGAAAAAGAGACGTTGGAACTCTCAAGAGGGAAATGAAGGAGAAACATACAGGCGCCCCTCTTGAACTTTTAAACATTTTTTGAGAATGTTGTTTCCACTAAGAGGTTCTGGAACTCCATCCCGCCTCGATTCCGCAGAAGAAAAGCCCTGCATATAATTATCAATATATTTAAGAGGCCAGAAGCTACACTTGATCTAATATAGGAGATCCCCCCCATCCAGCACAGTGCTACAGGTACACAAAATTTCAACACCAATTGTCCAATGTTTTTTGCTGACATTGCAGTCTGCCATTTTTTCATCATCATCATCATCATCATCATCATCATCATCATCATCATCTCTCCAACTGTTCCGCCAGGCTTTTGGCTGAGGCAGGTGGGCATCCTCATACCATCTAACTGGCCTCCCTGCACTGTCTACCATCCTGATAACCAGTGACCAAGCCGACACTGCTGATAATTGACATCCAAGACACCTATGATTCCTGTCTCTCAATCTGTGAATGATGTTTATACCACCGATGCCACCTTATCTCATTTTTATTTAATGGTTTTAACTGTTTAATTTTTGACTGTTTTATTGTGTTGCAATCTGCCGTGAGCCCATCCTGGGAAAGGGCGGATTTTGCAAAAATAAATAAAATAAAAATAAATACAAATAACTATGAAGTTGAAATATTTTTCACTGAGGACCCTAAATTACAGTATTTAGATTTAGCATATCTTATCCATGGTCATAGGGTGAGAATACAACAAAAATTTATATAAAATATCCAAACAAGAACAAAATCCTCACACCCAACTGAAGCCTCCAGAATCCAGTCCAAACAGAAATCTTTGTGTCAGGTTTCAATATGTTTCCAAGGGGAAAGAGTTCTACAGCTGATCAGCCAAACACCTGCTTCATTCTCATTTCCAGATGGGCCCCTTCTCACCACCTAACTTTCCCCCCTGCTGTCTTCATAATGGCTTTATTTGCAGCTAACATTCTTCCCTTTAATGCCTCAACCTAATGCTTAAAGGGTGCAATAGAAGCCTTGGACATCAGAATAGAACAGCTTTTCCTGCATTTGTGGATAACCAACAACAGAAATATGCTATAAGCAAAGTTCTTCTGATCACAAAGGTTTTCAGTGTGTACTCCGGAAACCCTGGCTCTTTTGCTCAGCAATAAGGATCCTAAGATCACTCTGGAAATTGCCAAATTTGCCTCAGCCCTTTTAGCCCTTATATTAAAAAAAAGAAAGAAAAAGGAATCAGTGTCTTCTGCTGCTCAAGATTTGTGGATCAATGAGCTTCTACAGGTACAAAGGAAAAGAAAGTTAGTGGCCCCACTGCTGAAAGCCACAGTATTCATCAGAGCCACAAGCTTTAACTCCCTGAAATGCTCTCTAGCCTTCTTGAGTCCAAGTACACATTGTGTTCTCCTTGTGTCCTCCCTGGGCTCTGGTAATCAGATGCGAACTGCGAGAGTTTCCTGCTTGGAATTTTGTTCCCAGGCATGCAGGGGACTGATTCGGAATTCTGCAATCTCTATGGCAGAAACCTGATTGAGGTAGACAGGTTAGACTAGACCACTAGCTGATGCGTAAATAAACAAGCCACACTGACTTCAAACAGATTTGTACTTTTTACCACTGCCTGAGAAATTCCACACATTTTGCCAAGAAAATGTTATGGCATGCTGTTCTTTTTACACTAATCTATCGAGTAGATGTGTCCCAGAAGAAGGTTCCAGCTTGTGAGTTGGCAGGATAGTAGTCAGAAGATGGAAGCAAAGAGAATGGACAGTGACTGGAGAGTGGAAGTGGAAATGCTTACATTTCTCTGCCCGCTAATAAAATGATTGGCAAGACAAGAGGGGGGGGGGGAAAGGAATGGAAAGGAAGCTGGCTGTGTGTGTGTCCTGAACTTGACTGTTCTGTCTTCCCAGCTGCACATCAACTATGTCCTTGCACTGGAGGTTGGAAGTTAATTTGTTCCAAATGTGTGCATGTGTGTGTGTGTGGGGGGGGATTCAGGAATGGTGGGCTGTATGATTGACCTACAACATCTGTCTCAATTACACTTGGCTATAACATTACATTGCAAACAAAATTAAAATTATGGCACTGCTATTTGTAAAGTTCTTCCCTGTTAGGTCTTTCCCCTCTTCTACTTAAATTGCAAGAATGTGATCATGTTTGTTTAGGATGGATTTGTTACCACTATTCCAAATGATCTTTGCTACAGTTAAGCAGTCTGATGCCATCAGTAATTGATGGAGTAACGCAGTTGCTGCAATTACACCAGAGAGTTGTCAGCACTTCTCTTCAGCCTATATATCTTCTGAGTCTCTGGGCAGTTCAAGGCTCGCTGGGGATTCCCTTTGACTTTCAAAGTCTCCTGTACAAACAAGGCATGTTCTTTCACCAATGAATTGGACAATTTCCCTCTACCTGAGGGGTTGCTTTGCAGTAGGTATACTCTATACATCACGATGCCTGCATGTTACCCTGAATCATTTGCTGCGTTCCAAAGGTCTCAAAGCTTTTTATGGGCTTTGTTCACATATTACAGTGTGGGGGTGAATAGCTTAATGAGCTATTATTCTTTGTGGCATGATTACAGTAGTTATCCTCAGTGCTTTTTTGTAGAAAAAGCCCAGCAGGAGCTCATTTGCATAGTAGGCCACACCACCTGGCCTGGGAGCACATGGCTGCTGCATTCCAACACCACAATGTCACTTCTGGTGCAACCCTGGAAGTGACACTGTCATACCAGTGTGATGCTGTATGATTCCGTCAAAATTCCTAGATAGGGTTGCCAATCCCCGGTTGGGGGCAGGGGATCTCCTGGCTTGGAGGCCCTCCCCTGCTTCAGGACTATCAGAAAGTAATGTGTGAAATGCCTGCTGCACTCCATTAAAGCCTATGGAGACCTGTTCTCCATAGGGAATAATAGAGAATCAATCCGTGGGTATCTAGGGCTCTGGGGGGCTGTTTTTTTAGGTAGAGGTGACAATTTTTCAGCATAGCATCTTGTGCCTCTCCTCAATCCCCCCCCCCTAAAGTTTCAAAAAGATTGGATCAGGGTGTCCAATTCTATGAGCCCCAAAAGAAGATACCTCTATCCTCCGTTATTTCCAATGGAAGGAAGGCATTTAAAAGGAAGGCAGTCCCTTTAAATGTGATGGCCAGAACCTCCTTTGGAGTTCAATCGTGCTTGTCATAACCTTGCTCTTGGCTGCACCCCCAAAGTCCCCAGATATTTCCTGAGTCAGACCTGGCAACCCTACTTCCAGAGCATCATATAGGTGTGGTGATGTCACCTTCAGGGTTTTCTCCTGCTGCTCTTCTGAATGGCAGTGTACAATCTGGACTGGTGGTGGGAGACCTGGCAGCCCTAAGTTATTATCAAGAGCAGAGCTGCTACTGCCCAGTCTGCCCCTTACGCCTCTCTCTATATTAGTTTTCTTGGTGGTACAACTGATGTCAACTTGGGTTTAAATATTTTTGTTTTCTGCAGTATCTATGTGTAAGGTAACTGCTTTGAGTTCACAACTGGATGAAGAAAGGAGTGAAAGAACATACCCTAAATAAATAAAGGCATACATTTTGCCACTTTCAAATGCCAGGGGAGAGATCATAGTTGGAAATGAGATCTATAGCTTTACATGGCACCTTCTTATCTGTTAGAATTTATTAAAGCACAACTGCTGCATTTTTGTGCCTTCTGTGGGATTACAATGCATAAATATGACCCCACTGTAGTTAATATTTAATTGCTCTTAGTCAGCGTAATGCTACAGCTGCAAAGTAACACAACCCATTTCCTCCATTTCACTCCCTATAACCCAATCACCTTTAAAATTTCTGAGCACTTTCCCATAAATATTTCTCTTCCCCAAATTAGCATTTACCTCCTGAAACCAACAAGGATAGTAAGGGCCCTCTTTCATATGGTTGTTTTCTTGGTTCAGTATACACTACTGCTCTATACTATGCAGATAACAATGACAAATAGCTTGTGCTGCCACCTTACAACAGTGTTGATATTTTTCTTTCCTTTATCCTATAAAGAGCCATATTTGCTGAGGTTCTGCAGCAAAGTGCACTTAGACCAAAAGCCCATGTACAAGCATCAGCTTTATTTGACTGACCTGTGTCTTTTTTTTTCCCTTCAAAAAAGCTGCCTGCTCTCCACAAGCTAAATTATGTTTTCACTTCTGAGAAAAAGCACTACAACTAAAGCGACTTGACAGGAGTAGAATCAATATTAGCACTTTTTCTTCATTATCAAAGACTAACAGTACAGTCCTAGGCAGAATTACACCCTCCAAAGTTCAGTGAAGCCAGTGGACTGAAAAGGGTATAGGGCTGCACAGTAAATATAATAAAATTATTTTTTAAAAACCTTCTGTTGTACTTTCTCAGGCAATTTCTTTAGCTAAATTCTATAACTCTCATCCAAATAGTGTCACAGTTTTTCCTCCCATATTATTCTTAAAAACAAATTAGCTCTTCAAAACTGAAATTTGTAATGGTTCTAAAATGAGAAAAATGGTTCTAAAACTAGTAAAAACAATTCACAAGGATCCCATAGTTTTTCTGACTTCTCTCATATCATCCGAAACAAGCACCTGAAAGGTACCTTGTGGGTTTTTAGCACTTTCCGGTGAATTCTATGAAGATAACGGTACAACAACAGTGCAGCAAGCAAGTCTAGAGACAATTTATAATAACAAAGCATTTTTCTGCATTCTCACAGGGCATGATGTCTGGAGACATTCTAAAGTCTCAAAATTATAACATGGGGAACTTCACCAAAATATGCAGTAAGGTAGAATCCCATAGCAGAGTCTGGAATTAGTCCAGTATTTGCAAAGGCCAACTTTAAAAGAGAGTCGGGGAAAACAAAACAAAATAGAACTCTTTTTTTTTTTTTAAATCAAGGAATATTACACCCTTTGGAGAGAGAAGTGGGATGCCTTCTGCTAAAAACTCTAAAAGAAGACGGGCAAGCAGTCATACATAAAGAATGCTGTTCCCAAGATGTATTTAGAGATCTTTGAGGCAAGCAGACAGACTCATCTTTTGTCCTTGTTTTCATCATTTCCTTTTTTTTCATTATGGAATTTATTGTAGAAAGTAGATGGGATGTCACAAAGACTTCCCATCACGGATTCACCCATTCCAGCTGCTGTGGCGGCAAGCAGTGAGTCAGCAGCAGACACCAGGAGCCAAGATCTCTGGCTGTCTCCTGACCAAGCATCTTTGATTTACACCAGCTAGAGGTGGAAGTCCTTTATAAAAGCTCTGGCTCTTGACCAATGTTAAAAAGTTTTGTACAAGAAGATTTAAGGGCTGGACACTTGAAAGACAGGTGTAAAAAGAAAAGTTTCCACATAAAATCCCCAAGGAAAAGAATCAGTTTTTTTCCCTGTGTACAATTAAGCAGACGTACATTAAAAATCAAAAGTTGTGGAGGGGAGGCAGGCAGAGAAGGAAACCAGGTGGGAATTCAAGGGGAACACATATATCTAATTGCTTTATGCAAGCAGGCCATTCTTCATCCCTTGGGAAAATCCAGGCTTTTTGTAAAACTTGCACGAAATCTCATTGCAAGCCAGCCTGAATATCCATTATGCACACACAAAAGAGAGGCTATTCTTGGCCACAAGTGATAGGAGCTATACTATACCTGTCAGTTTGTAGTGTGAAAACATTTTTTCCTCTCCTCTCACATATATGTCCTCGTTATTTCTTCCTCACACACACTTTCCCAACTATCTCCTGGGTTGTTGTGTTTTTTTTTAACTTACAATGGAATCTCATTGCAAAATTTAATTCTGTGGCAATGATTCTTCTTCAGTTTTTATTTTAATAACATGGAATTCTGCTTGTACGCCTCATGTTAATCAAATAGCTAAGCCTCATGCCATGTCTAAAATGAGAGCAAGAATGTTCTCTCTAGGAGCAGCTTCTTGTAGTTCAGGATTTCAAATGAGGCTATTTCTAGGCTGGAGGGGGTGTGATGAAACAGCCAGTTTCCTTATCACTACCCTTCCAGGAAGCCCCACCAAACAATGGGCACATCCACAAACCAATTGCCCTTTCATCACACCCCCTCCAGCCTAGAAATAGCAGCTCTCCAGCAGCCCTGGCTCCACTCAATGCACAGCAGCCAAGAAGGTCTGAGCGCCTGTTCCGGCTGCAACGCCACTGAGGATGTTCTCCGCAGCTGAGAACGAAACGTCTGAAAGGAAAACTTTCTCCAGTAGAACACGGCACTTGATCCCGAAAGATTCTACAAACCCTAATAAGAGTTAATGTCTTAGCTCCCCTCATGTATATCTTTCTGGAATGCTGTGCTGACTATCATCTTTCAAATCTTCTTTCCAGGAAATGACAGAACTACAGGGATAATAGTAAAATTTATCTCAGTGGCTTCAACATTTGTGATATAGACCTGAAGTCAATCTGACAGATCATAGTCTAGTTATGATTTTATATTTTACCAGTCGATATATATGATCTTTTTATTATCTCTGGGTATTTTAAACTATAACTGTACTGTTTTATTATTAGAGATACCTTTACAGGTCTCTGATTTATATTTTATTATCTGTATAGTGGCAAAGTCCAATTTCTGCTCAGGGTGTTAGAAAATTTCTGCTCTGGGTGTTGTGCTTTATGAACCGTTTTCATTGAGAATCCCATCGATATAAAAGTCCTTTTGTCTTGGTACAACAGAACTCTCCCATTGATTGGGGGGGGGGGTGTACTCCATCAACCTTTGACGTCAAATCATCAATTAAGAGTACTTGCATGCCCCAATGGCTGTTGCTAGCCAGCAAAGCTGATTTTGTCACTAAAAGGCAACCAACCTTGATTCTGGCAGTTTCTGGGTCTCCCTGCTCTTCCATTGGCTAAGCTGCCTGTTGCACTGCTTCACAAAGGAGAGAAAGAAACTCTTCCCTTGATTGGCTGAGGAAGGGAGGGAGGGAAGGAGGAGGGAAATAGTCAGAGAAAGTCTTTCCTTTGATTGCCTGAGGGAGGAGGAGGGAAAAAGCCAGAAAAAGCCTTTTCTTGATTGGCTGAGGGTTGAGGATGGGTATGTGGGAAGACAGCTAGGGTAGGGGGTCAACCAGACCTTCTTTCTTAAGCCCACTGTATTCTTCTCCACAACAGGCCTTATTCCTAGTAAGGAATATAAATTTGAATTTGGAAACCACTTTCAAATTTATCTGGAAAAGCAATATAAGTAGGGTTGCCAATTCTAGCTTGGGGAATTCCTCCACTCTCAGCACACATCTGTCCCTCGCTGAACCAGAGAGAGCTCCCTCCACTTCCCCTGTTCTTTCCCTGAACTAAAGTGGTTGTTTGCTGTATAAAGTGGCGGCAGTGGAATAAGGCAGCAACAGCAGTGCCACCAGCATTACTAATGCCTCAGCCCTTTCCTGCCACAGCTGTCTTGATGAGCCACCACTGTGTGTGTGAAGCTTGGGGAATAGGAGGCACCACCACTGTCACAGACAGCAACATGCCCCTTATTGGGAGCCAGTTTGGTGTAGTGGTTAAGTGCAGGGATCTGGGAGAACTGAGTTTGATTCCCCACTCTACCACAAGCACCTGCTGATGTGACCTTGAGTCAGTCACAAGGTCTCACAGAGTTGTTCCTCTCAAGAGCAGTTTCTGTCAGAGCTCTCCCGGCCCTACCTATCTCACAGGGTGTCTGTTGTGAGGAGGGTAAGGGAAAGGAGATTGTAAACTGCTCTGAGACTTCTTCAGGTAATCCTGCCACAGCAGCCACAGCCCTGAAGCAGCCATGCTGGGTTGAAGAAGAACATTCCTATCTGCCTGCAAGCTAATTTGAGAGCCCCGCTCTGAGGTGTCTGATCCAACTTCCTCAGAATGAAAAAAAAAATCCAGATCAAATTAGAAATGTGGCCAAAGGAGAAGTAGGCCATCTAATTTCAGCAATAGGCAGGCAGGGCCACTGGATTTAACCCACTAAGAATTATCTGAAAAACAGCTTTTAAATTTGTGACATGACAGCCTCCATTTGAAAAAAAACAATCTTTTTTGTAAATAATTTTTTTGGGAAAGAATAAGAAAATTTCTGCTCCAAACCCAACCCAACCAATCTGCGTATGTCTCTCCAAGGATGGAGTTTCAACCCACTTCAGCTACAGTTTGCAAGTGGATTCTGCCTTTTCACACAGTAAAATCTGGTTCCAAAGTGCATTGAAAAGGGATTGAAAGTGCATTATTTAGTGTGTGTGAAAGCGCTAGCCCCTTCTGGCTCAGTGTGGATTGTTCAAGAGTACTCTCACCCTTATCATGCTCAAATGATCCTAAAATAAATCCCATGAGAGATACTACACTGTGAACCGGGCACGGTACTTAAAGAGCATAACCTGAGGAAATTAATTATTTTAAAGAAACTGTTCGTTATTAGCAAGCAATAATCCTAAAAATAGCCATTCCCATTCAACATATATGTTTTTGAAATGAACAAAGTCATAAACACGAATATACAAACAGTTCAGCTCAGCAAAAAAGTAGCAGGAAGTTTCTCTTGGTTACCAGGCAAGGACTAGTTCTCCATTAATTTATCTGAAGAGTAACCAAAAAATATGGCAGCCTCATCTAGCAAGGAAGACTAACAATGTAATCCTAAAAACACTTTCCTGAGACTAAGACCCACTGAACAGACAAGAGTAGCATTCTTCCTGCTTAGGGCTGCCTCCTTAGCAGCAATCCTTGCTTGTAACTCTTCTTTATTCCAAGATTTTGCAAAGTGATGCACATCTATCTATATATAAAAACTTCTAATAATGCATTCACCATCAGGCTATGACACCTTATTTTGCAAGTATAACAGGAAAATGGTTACACAACTTGGAAAGAACAGGTGCTGTTTCTTTTTAACAGCTGTATAGCCTCAAGCAAGAGGTTCCTCTGCAGTATATCAGTTTTCATTATAAAGAAAAGCAAAACAGCATAAGAGATAATATAGATGTACACAGAAACAAGACCACAAAGACACTGCTAACGGGATGTTACAAAATTATTTCACTCATGACTAAGCTGTTTTTGACTTACTAGGTTATTCAGGCTCCCTTCTATACATATTAATGAAATGTTCATTCATTCATTCATTCATTCATTCATTCATTCATTCATGTGGACTGCAAATCACAGTTTCCCTCTAAACTTCTACTTCACAGATAGTGTGCTGCAAGTGACAATCAACAAAGCATCATCATGATAGTCTATATGCTTTTTCCCAATTAGTAACCACTATTCTCTCCTGTTATGAACATTAGCAGAAGGTGTGATTTCTTCCTCTACAGAACCGTGTTTTCTGCAATGTACATTACAAAATAATCTTTCTATTCTAAAGAATAGGAAAATACAGAGCCCCCAGCATGTTGGCTGTCTAGTAGAAGCTCTATACTCCCTCTCTCATAGTATTAGCACTCCAGTTAATTGATTCAGGACAGACAAAAGGAAATACTTCTTTACCCAATGATTAATTAAGCTGCAGTATTCACTTTCAGTGGATGTAGTGGTGGCCACAAGCAGGTGGGGTTAGACAGATTAATGGAGGAGAGCTCCATCAATGGCTATTAGCCATGGTGCTTAAAGGGAGCCTCCATATTCAGAGGTAGTAAACCTCTAAACACCAAAAAGCAACATGAGGGGAAATACCTTGGTCTATGTGCCCTGTATGTTGGCCCTCCAGAATAACTTGTTGACCACTATATGGACAAGATGGACTGCTGTTTTGATTCAGAAGAACTCTTCTTACGTTCTAACATTCTTTTATTGCATCCACATTTTGTCCTTAGATCATTTCTCTTTTTATATTTTGTGCTTCTCAATAGCTATATTTGAAGTTGCATTGTTTAGGGCAGGAGCAGAATGCTTTCTTGTTTTGCTCCTGACCTTGCTTATTAGGGCTAATTTAAATGTGTTGCTGGCAAGGCAAAAGAGCTTTGATATGGGCTATGGGTCTCAGTTAAACTGTACAACAACTCACTTGAAGTTCCTATGCTTTCTTAGTAGCATGCCAGCACAGTATCTGCAAGGGTTACAGGTATCTGGCACACAAGCTGAGTACATATAACTGTTTTGCATGTGCTGCTATAGTTTTGATGAGTTGTTGAGTCTCTGCAAAGTCACACAGGAAAGTTTGATTGCCTCACCAGAATCATGTTTAAATCAGTCTAAATTGGATGCTAATAAGGAACTGCAGTGAGTTGAGCATAGAAAGGTACTACATGTTACAAACAGGGAATTAAGGGTTGTCTCCTGATCTGGAGAAGAAGAATCACTGAACAATGACTCTGAAGTATACAAGAAGTGGAGGTTCCTCAGTTATTTTAAATTGAATCTGAGTTGTGTGTATGTTACAACTTGCTTTGATGTCTTCTCATCTAGCCTAGACTAAAATAATCAATAACAAATTTAGACCAGTCATAACCACTTGCAGCTGGGGTGGGGTTCTGTTTGCATTTCAATAAATTATGCTCAAATACCCATTGGTTTGGCTCATGTTGCTGATTGCTGGTGAACAAGGAGTCAATTGCTGGTGTACGTGTTACTGAACTACTGTGATGCAGCACATGTGTATAACCAAGAACTCTCTTTAAATGGGAAAGGAAGGAAAGGTCCCCTGTGCAAGAACCAGTCGTTTCCAACTCTGGGGTGACGTTGCTTTCACGTTTTCATGGCAGACTTTTTACGAGGTGGTTTGCCACTGCCTTCCCCAGTCTTTTACACTTTCCTCCCAGCAAGCTGGGTACTCATTTTACCAACCTCGGAAGGATGGAAGGCTGAGTCAACCTTGGGCCAGCTACCTGAATCCAGCTTCTGCCGGAATCGAACTCAGGTCGTGACCAGAGAGTTCAGACCACAGTACTGCAGCACTCCTGCTTTACCACTCTGCGCCACAAGGCCGTGTTTTAAATAGGACAGAAGGCCTAACTAGAAAGAGGGGGAGGCTGCTCTGTATTTAACACCTGATGTGATAAATTAAGTTGCTGTCTCCTTTCTGAAGGGCATTATCTTTTCACCATCTGTCATTGTTACTACCAAGATGTATGCTTTTGTAGTCAGGGCACAGCCTCCTTCCTGAGAACCACAGTACTACAGGTGTCATTTAAGAACATATACAATATAATTCTCTGTGAATGCCAAAATATGTTTTCTGGGTTTCCTTTGATGCCCCTCTTTTAAGATGTAGACAAATGCACCTCCAAATACAACTTTGTTAAGTTGAGTGGGGTCAGGGGTCAGCACATTTGGCAGCTGTTCAGTTACTGGCAGCAGAGTCCTGGCCACAGCTGACACTCTTCTTTGGGAGGACTGGATATGCTTGGGAGGATCAGGCACCCTCCAGGCCCATCATGTTCCTAATGCTCCACAGCCCAGGCCATATTGTAACTCTTTATTCAGACTGAGAAGGGGTGTGGGGAGGACAACTGAAATCATTAATTGAAATGAAGATTTTCTCTGAGTTACTTAGAGGGTCCTAAATAAAAGTGCATACTGGTTGTCATAACCATAACATCTATTGATTTAAAATTGAATAAAGCATTTATACAACCTTATGGAGTTATGCAATAAGTTTCTTGAATTGTTACTGTCATAATCCTAGGCTAGTGCGGTCTACAGGTTCCAGGGAAGCCTGTGCTAGAGTAGCTACAGGACCTACATTTCCCAGGATCCCTTCTATCCTTCTGATAGGGTGGGCGAAAGTTTAGGAGGGAAAACTTGCCCAGTGAAGAACAGAGTGGTGGGACCAGGGGAGGAAGAATATATGGGACTGGCTGTAGAAGGAGGGTGTTCTCTCTGGAGAGGCTGCAGTACTACTGGTGTCATTTAAGGGGTCCCTCATCCAAGAAGCGGTGAGTCTTTTGGCATTAGAAGAAGGGAACGTATAGCTAGTCGTGCCAGAGCCTTTATTTGTACTTTGTACCACCTTTACTGTTTTCATATTCACTGTTGAACTAAAAGTTTTTACAAGCTACTTGTTTCTTCTTAAGCACCTATAATAAACTTGTTGTTGTTATACTGCCAGGGTCCTCACCTCTCTTTGGTCATGGATAGAAGGTGTTCTTTTAAGAAGCAGGACAGGGATGGGTGGGTGGGTGCTCTGGGCCCTCCCAGGCAGACCCAAGCCAGAGTGGTGGCAGCCAGTAGAGGCCCTCCCTGCTTGTGACAATTACTATTTTAGAAACTGATATTCAGTAGTTTGCATATTTTTAGATAACAATGCTAAATGATTCCAAACAGAGCCTCTTATGGTCATTGTAAGTTTTTGCAGATAGATGCTAAAATACATGCAGAGTCTTCAGAGGCCATAAGGTAAGGCAGCATTTCCCAATCTGTGGGTACCACACAAAAAAAGTTGGGAACCAAAAACACAGGGCACAGTGTTTTGCTCCATCGTTCTTTCTCCCATGTAAGGTATGCTGTTTTCATAGATGACACCCTAAGCAAATCCTGGCATGAACAAAGGCTCTGGTAAAGATATATGTTCTACAATTCATCTCCAGCTTTTTGCGGTAGTTAACAATATGAAATTCCATTCAACTGGTAGATCACAAGAATTAACATGCTTGATTTGGATAATTTGCAACCAATCAGCCTACCCAGCAAGTAGGAAACTCAAACATGGCAATCCTAAACAAGCTTGAACTCTCTCTAGAAGCTAAAATGAATAAATTGAGGCTATCATACTCTGGTCACATTATTAGAAGACAAGAGTCACCAGAAAAGACAATGATGGTAGGGAAAGTTGAAGGCAGAAGTACAATGGGAAGACCCAACGTGAAATGGTTTGACTCAATCAAGGAAGCCAAAGTCCTCAGTTTGCAAGACCTGATCAGGTCTGTAAACGATGAGACATCTAGAGGTCATTAAGAGAAGCCATGTTGGATCAGGCCAACAGCCCATCAAGTCCAACACTGTGTCACACAGTGGTAAAAACATTTATATACACACATACGCTGTGGCTAATAGCCACTGATGGACCCGTGCTCCATATTTTTATCTAAACCCCTCTTGAAGGTGGCTATACTTGTGGCCGCCACCACCTCTTGTGGCAGTGAATTCCACATGTTAATCACCCTTTGGGTGAAGAAGTACTTCCTTTTATCCGTTTTAACCTGTCTGCTCAGCAATTTCATCGAATGCCCACGAGTTCTTGTATTGTGAGAAAGGGAGAAAAGTACTTCTTTCTCTACTTTCTCCATCCCATGCATTATCTTGTAAACCTCTATTCATTTATAGGGTTCTCATATATTGGCAGTAACATGACAGTGCTTAACACAGAGACACACAAGCAAACAGTGGCCTCTGCCAGTTGACTACTTTAGTGAGGGCTAGATTGAGACTCAAAAGTCACATTGTTCAACCCCACCCCTTTCCCAGTCTTGGCCCAAACTATAAAGCTGCTAATTCAAAACAGATAACTATATTAATAAAAGGAACAGGGGACATGCAGAACTAAAGACATAAGGAATACAGTAGAGGATTAGCATTGTCTAATTGTGAGATGCTTTATTTTTTAGATCCCTAGATAAATATCTTGCATGTCCTCAAGGGAGAAGCTGAAATGGGGGGGAACTTTTAAGAGCCAATGACTACGTTTCTTCTGAAGCAGCTCCTTGGAAATTAAGGACATAAGAAGAACCCTGCTGGATCAGGCCAATGGTCCATCTAGTCCAGCATCCTGTCTCACACAGTGGCCAACCAGTTCTGCTGGACGGCCAACAACAGGGCATAGAGACTGAGGCCTTCCCCTGATGTTGCCTCCTGGCACTGGGATTCAGAGGCTTAGTTCCTCTGAATATGGAGGTTCCCCTCAGTCATTATGGCCACTGATAGATTTGTCCTCCATGAATCTACTCTACCTAACTAACATGTGGGATGCTACAAAATCCTCCCTTATACTGCTGAATATTTATGTTAAGTCTACTACAGAGAATCATCTTTAATTATGGAATTAGGTGTTATCAGTATACTGATGATACCCACCTCTACATTTCATTAACTAAGCCTCTAGAAGTGACTGTCTCTATCCTGGGCTGGGCCAATGCCTAGATGCTGTGAACAAATGGCAAAGAAGGAACAAACTGAAGCTGAATTCAGAAAAGTCAGGGATGACTGTTGGAAAATCTGATTATCTGGAAAGAGTTGTATTATTAAATTGGGATGGTTGTAAAGCTTGCGTTTTCTATGGAAAGCAGTGGCGTTTGTAACCCTAACATGCTTTGTTAATAATACCATCCATTATATGTTACTCTTTAACTGACATGAGAACCAGCCAGGCTCATATATTAGATTTTGTGAAATTATACCTGCCAAATCATAGTAACACAAGACTGGAAGGACCCCAAGGACTTCCTAATTCAGCCCCCCTTAAGACAGGAAGCTCTCTTACTAAAGCATATTTTCCACAAGTCTTCTGAAAAAGTGACAGTGATGGTGATCATTCATGATTTAAGCGCATACCCTGGCTAATTTGTTTAGCCACCCACTTCTCCCTTCATAACAGTTATATATTTTTGTGCTTCCCAGTCCAATTCTAAACACTTAGGTCAGCAGCAAGTAAGTTCTTAAAATAGCGCATGATGTTACATCAGAGAACTGTCAACTACATACATTCTTTATCACGACATCACAACAAAGTTAGGTAATGTGACAAATGGATTCAATAGAGCAGACTTTAGAAAATCTGTACCACAGTAAGTTATGTAAACCAGTATAATAATTTTTTTTTTGCATCTACAGAGTTTTTCTGTTATTTTAATTTTGCAGCATTTAGAATTAGGACCAAGCGAAACCTCCTTATCAGCCAGCCCCTCCAACCACAGAACCTTTGGGGACCTTAACTGCAGTTAACATCCTGCCCCAGTACCACAACCCAATCTACAAAACAGCTAAGCAAGGGCTAATAATAGGTCTTCACCCACCAATCTCACCTATGATCTAGTTGAGCCTGCCCTATAGTTAGGGGCCATGGAGGGAGAGGGCTGCGGAAGGCCACGGGAGGGATGGGGCTGTGGAGGTGAGAGCAGGAAGTTGGAGAGGCTGGGGACTGCCTCTTTCCCTCCTCCCTCCAGTGTAATTTAAATCACATAGTGCATGAGGGGCATGCAGGAGCCTCAGCTTGCTATTATCTGCCGTACTTGTTGGGCAATAGGCGTGGAGAACATGCATGTGGTGTGGCACTCCTGGACTGCCTTGCTTGGTCAGTGAAGAGTCACCTCCACACACCTTGGCCACTGGCACTCGCCACCCTCCCCCAGTCCCCTCTTACTTCCCTTCACAGCCTCACAGCTTTGAAGGCTGCTGGGGCATGCTCCAGGGGGAGAGCCAGCCTATGCCCTTAGTGACTTAGTAAATCAGCCAGTATCATAATGCCCCTGTATAAATCGATGGTGCGGTTTCATTTGGAATACTGTGTGCAATTCTGGTCACCGCACCTCAAAAAGGATATTATAGCATTGGAAAAAGTCCAGAAAAGGGCAACTAGAATGATTAAAGGGTTGGAACACTTTCCCTATGAAGAAAGGTTAAAACGCTTGGGGCTCTTTAGCTTGGAGAAACGTCGACTGCGGGGTGACATGATAGAGGTTTACAAAATAATGCATGGGATGGAGAAAGTAGAGAAAGAAGTACTTTTCTCCCTTTCTCACAATACAAGAACTTGTGGGCATTCGATGAAATTGCTGAGCAGACAGGTTAAAATGGATAAAAGGAAGTACTTCTTCACCCAAAGGGTGATTAACATGTGGAATTCACTGTCACAGGAGGTGGTGGCGTCTACAAGCATAGACAGCTTCAAGAAGGGGTTATATAAAAATATGGAGCAGAGGTCCATCAGTGGCTATTAGCCACAGTGTGTATATATATCTGTGTGTGTGTACATTATATATATATATATATATATATATATATATATATATATATATATATATATATATATATATATATATATATATATATATATATATATATAATGTTCTGCCGAGTGCGGAGGCAATCACCAAGCCCAGACAGTTCAAACAGTTGTCACCACCCCTGTCCTTGTCTCTGTCCAGCCATGCCTGCTAGCACTCACTGCCCTCCCCCTTCATTTTCCATGCTTGGTTCATGGCTTTGGAGGCTGCTCCAGATGAGGTGTTTGGGGGAAGGACCTAGTGGGAGCTGAGGCTCAGAGAGACGGTCCATAAAAATTGCTAGGGGGCCAGGTCCACTTGGTCCCTGGTTAGCTACAGGCCTGAGTTGAGTGCTAGTGGGTAATACAGGGCAAAAAAGCTGTGCCTACAGGACACTGGAACCCTTTGGCAGATACACACAACCAGGGCTTTTTAAATAGAAAAAGCCCAGCAGGAATTAGGCCACACCCCTTGATGTCACCATTGTTTCACAGAGGGCTTTTTTGTAGAAAAAGCCCAGCAGGAACTAATTTGTATATTAGGCCACACCCTCTGATGCCAAGCCAGCCAGAACTGCATTCCTGTGCATTCCTGCTCAAAAAAAGCCCTGCACATAATACAGCCTAGTTACTGTCTTTGCAAGCTTTTGTAAATAATAGTCCCAGTTCTATTCACATAACTGAAAATGTGTCCTGTTTATGACATACTTGACTGAAACAGTTATAAAAGTTATAAAAGTCATTATTCTTGTACCACACACAGTTGGTGAGAATATCCTTTCATGAAAGGAGAAATGGACCTAGTTGGTCATAATTTTACAGAGCCTGACAAATACAGCTGTTTGGAATAGCTCTAGAGAGATTTGCCAAAGAGAGCCATTTCCTTTCTGTCATTATCTCTCAGTGACACTGCATGCATTTCTACTGTACAGTTAAGTTTTTCTGGCTGATTCCTGTTTTAATTTTTTTTGGGGAAATTGAGTCTTGATAATTACAAGCACAGGGGACGGTTTTCCAAGGAGAAAGCCTAGGATACTTTACAGAAAGGCAGGTTTTCTCTTTATTGCAATAGTATCAATCACTTTACTGAGTCAAGTTTGGCCACGTATTTCCCTGCGTGTATATCTCCAAGGAGTTGATTCTTCTTATCACAGAACAGGAGATGTATGCTTGTATTTTCATGAAACTGAGAATCCTCACTGGAATGTAATCTTTAAGCAACTAAATAAGATATGAACTTATCTTAGCATCCTGTGCTAGCCCACAGTTACGTTAAAGGACCCTCCCCCCATGTCACTTTTTCTTTTCTATATTCTTGCTATGACTAACAGGTGTATTTTCAGATATAACATGGTATAATGGGGCCACATATATATATTTGTAATTTGTTAACTGAAAGAATGATTTCCCACCAAAGTTATCATCATTAAGCTACATCAGAAAGTGGTGAGTTCTCAAACCATGAAGGTGTCATTTCCCAAACAGAAGTGAAAATGGATTTAACAAGAAATCAAACAATACATAATATTGCAATCTCAAGGTTGTGCTAATTAGTTTTGAATGAAAAAGATATAAATTGACAGATAGAAGGATGCATGTATTAAAGAGAAAGGAATGTTCAGAGATCACACAATATGTCCAATGGCTGGTAGTTTGTAGCCTGTTGTTGACAGGCTGAAAAATAAAAAGGGCTGGTTAATTTTTTCTTGTATTTTTATGGTACACTTCAGTTACTCTCATGATTTTCAGTGAAACCCTACTGAAGCATAAACTCTAATGCTGGGCTACAGCATGACCATGTAATAAATAAATACAGGCTGGGGGTAAAAGCTACCACAGCTTTATGATCTTTTTCTCCATGATTGCTTAATGGGATTGAATGCTAGAAAACTGTAGTAATAGGTTATAAAATATTTTTAAGACCACTGGCTGGATCCATGTCTTAAAAGTGATTTTCATCCTTTTTATTACAAAATAGATACTTCCCAAGAAGAGCAGTCTTAATTACCATCTGAGAGGATGGTTGGTCAATATTCATTAGTATACTGTGAGAAGAGCTGAATAAATCAAGAGCCCATTTACACAGAGAGCCAAATGTCCGAAACCAATGCAGAGCAAAACCCTAATGCAGTTGATGTTGCAACACCATAAGCAAAACCAGGGCTTTTTTTGTAGCAGGAACTCCTTTGCATATTAGGCCACACCCTCCCTGATGTAGCCAATCCTCCTGGAGCTTACAGTAGGTCCTATGCTAAGAGCTCTGCAAGCACCAGGAGGATTGGCTACATCAGGGGGATGTGGCCTAATATGCAAAGGAGTTTCTACTACAAAAAAAATTCCTGGGCAAAACTATGCAGAATGATAGCCTAGAGAGAAAAAAGACTTGTGATAGGTTGGATCCAGATTAAAGTTTCTGTTTATGAAGGCACTTTGGTCAGAGGAAGAAGACGATGATGATATTGGATTTATATCCCGCCCTCCACTCCGAATCTCAGAGTGGCTCACAATCTCCTTTATCTTCCTCTCCCATAATAGAGGTGGGTGGGGCTGAGATGACTCTCACAGCAGCTGCCCTTTCAAGGACAACCTCTGCCAGAGCTATGGCTGACCCAACGGCTTTCCATCAGGTGCAAGTGGAGGAGTGGAGAATCAAACCTGGTTCTCCCAGACAAGAGTTTGCACACAACCACTACAACAAACTGGAGCGGAGCATGCCTGCCTCTTAGCTCCCACTGCAGCCCAACAATTTTCCTCAAATGCTGTTCTTGTGGGAGGGGATCAGGGGAACCTCAGGGACACCACAAGAGGCAATTCAGGGGACTGCAGCAGGAAGAAGGAGGTGATTAAAATTGCTCCCCTTTTCTTAGGGGAAAAATTAGTCAGGTTTAGTCATATGGACATATGAAGCTGCCTTATACTGAATCAGACCCTTGGTCCATCAAAGTCAGTATTGTCTACTCAGACTGGCAGCAACTCTCCAGGGTCTCAAGCTGAGGTTTTTCACACCTATTTGCCTGGACCCTTTTTTGGAGATGCCAGGGATTGAACCTGGGACCTTCTGCTTACCAAGCAGATGCTCTACCACTGAGCCACCGTCCCTCCCCTCCACCGTCCCAGTCCAACCCACTGGAAGTGAAATTTTAGCAGATTCTCAAAGGGTTGCAAATTCTGCTGTAATAACATGCACCCTCTTCCATGCTTTTGGGTATTATGCAAAAGGTAAGTTGGAATTCGAACCCCATTTTAGGAAAAGATGCATGTTTAGAACCTGGTCCAAAAATGTTTATACCTGGAAATAGGTCTTAGGATCCATAATACCTTGAAAAATTCTAGTCACCTTCTCTTACTTTCTAGCCTAAATCAGGGGGGGTGGCCAGCCTTATTATGTTTTGTCTTTTACAGCAGTAAAACAACTGTTCTGGCTTTGCTAAAGAGCAAACAGATTTTTTACCCTTTTACTCAGATGTGTAAATGAAAGGTCTTTATTTATGTCCCATGGTTCTTAATAAAGAATCTCTGCTGCACAGAAATAAGTAAGTATCAGATAACTGAAGCATGATATAAGGCATACAGGATAGGAAACAGTATATTTCCCGTGTACTTCAGTGTCCACAGGACCTTTTAATAGAAACAGTCAATTATAGTGTACTCGAAAGCAAGAAGATAAACTTTTTGATACTCCCATAAATTTTAAACTGTGGTTGCAATGTAGCCAGCTCTTACAGCGTTTACGGCAGTTCATGCTGTTTCTCTTTACAGACCCACCTGTTTTAATCTGTAAAATTCTGTCGGCAGGCAATATTCTTTACCATAGCTCAGTAGTTTTAAGCTGTTATGATTCAATGTGCACAAAAATCTTGAGGCTTGTCCCAGGAAACATTCTAGTATTACAAATAGCAAGAAGCCCTTTAGATGTTCCAAAGGGTCTGTTAATGGCTTTTAATCCTGACAGTACTTCCATGGTTACATTAGCTGGGCATTAACCTGTGAATATATACTGCTAGTAATAACCCTCAAGGGAGGGAAAAATCATTATTTTAAAAAAGTTATTTGATGATGTATTCCTTCCTGTATGAGCCAAGCCTAACATGGTATTCTACTGATCTACGCATGCTAATATTAAATGGAAACAACTGCGAAATTAACAACTTAAGCCACAACCCAGCCAACATTAAGTACTTTTTGGTTCCACTGTTTCAACAGAGATGGTTTGCCACTGCCTGCCTCTTCTTAGCATCCGGGATCAGATGACATCAGGCCATCCAGGTTAGGGCATTATAGAAGTCCTGGGACTTATAAGGGCTTGGCTACAGCTAGATCATGCCCTTCCTGAGGCAGACATATGGGAAGGCTCAGTGATGTGCCACTGAGACTCAGCTGCATAACTGTTAGTAGTCAGGTCTCTCTTCCCACAGAGGGGCAGATTATGGGTAAAAAGAGAGATAGGAGCACCCCTCTCAGTATTATCCCAATATCTGAGGTGCAGGGCACTGCTTGAGCCAGAAGTGGACCAAGATGGACGCCAGTTAGGCACTAGCCTGGGAAAACAATTTTAAAACATGGCTGGTTAATGTCCCTTCCTTGCCCTGGAGAGGTCTGACTTTTGAATAATAGGTCACCTGAGACTTATTGATTCAGTTAGCATAATCTCACCAATGCCCCAGCCTCACTTCCCCTCACCTATTACCCCTTGATTAAGTGGCAATTAATCAACACTTAAATCTTTTCACCTTGTACAGTCATCAAACCTCTTACATTTTTTGTCTACCTTCAGTGAAGTCATTAAGTCACTGTTTTCTAGCAATCATTTTATCCCCACCTAAGGGTACATTTTACCCTATTACTGGACCACCTTGCTGCCTAGCAGTGTGTGTGTTCTTGGATCCTCTGCACACCTTTACTTGCACGTGAGTCTACTCTTCTGCTTCTGGAAATGCTGGCCATCCTCCTCTGACTTGCTGCTTCCATGGACCTCTTCAAGACCACGTGTTCGTGTCCCTGGATCCTCCACACACACCCTTCCCTGTGGGTTTACTCTTTCACTTCCCAAAATGCAGGCCATTTTGCTCTTTGACTGCTGTTGCCACGGACCTCTTCAAGATTGGTAATTATCGCCCTTTCCTAAAAATCTCTCTCCTTCCACCCTGTTGTTTTTAGTTCTTCTGTGTGTTTCATTGTGTGCATATGTGTTTTTGTTTTCCTTTTATTTTTAACACAAACCTTTCCTGTCGAACACCTGTCTGGTTTATTTGAAAGTACTCTTAAAGGGATAAAATCCTGGTATATATCTGTGGACAATCCCAGTTACCTGCCTCTCACTCTGTCTCCTTTGCTAATTCCCCCAACTAATTAAGAGACTCTTTGTTTGGGTAGCATTATATCCAATGTAGCAGACACTAGAGATGTAATACACTGGTAATACACTGAAACGTACCTAGATTATTGAAGTAATCAAGAGGCAAGAATGAGAATAGCTACACAATCAAAAAAGGTTAGGATAGAACATGTTGCTTTTGCAAAACATACAATAATGCTTAAAATGCACACACTGGCAGAGATGTTTACAGTGCTCCACAATACCCTTGCAATACTTGAATAAAGAATGTGTGGCCAACTTACCATGGCATGGTAGCCACAAGGAGAATAGGTAACACAGGTGTGTGACATCTTTCAATGACTTACAACATTTAATTAAAAACCAGAACAAAAATCCAATAAAGCCACAAAAATTCCATTGCCTTCAGATACATGCATCCTGGGCTATAAAGGGTTACAATCTTGAATCGAACCTGAAAATAAATGGTAGCCAGTATAACTGTCTTAAAACTGGAAAAGCATGTTCTTGCCAGCTAGCCCTTAGTAATATCCAGGCTCCTGCATTCTAAACCAGCTGCAGTTTCCAAACTGTCCTTGAGAACAGACAAAAAGCATGTCACAGTAATCCAA
Organism: Heteronotia binoei; assembly: GCF_032191835.1. Taxonomy (NCBI): domain Eukaryota; kingdom Metazoa; phylum Chordata; class Lepidosauria; order Squamata; family Gekkonidae; genus Heteronotia; species Heteronotia binoei. The sequence goes on from NC_083226.1 coordinate 32,432,513, forward strand.
AAATGAGGTTACAAATGCATGAATGAGCTTGCCAGGCTGCCTTAGTCTAACAATACAGAGAGTTGGAAAACCAAATGTAGGTGATAAAAAGCCCTTCAGACCACTGAACAAATTTGCTTTGCAGACAGAAAAACTGGATCCATATGTACTCCTGAATTCTTATTCTGACCTGCAAAGCATCACTCCACTCCACTCCACTCCACTCCAAATTAATGGTTCCCTTCCCTCTAAAAGATCAGCCTTCCCGTCAAGCACCTCCTCTGTCCTGTCCAGATTCACCTTCTGCCTTAACCACATGACCAAATCCCCACATTCTAAGCAGGTATATCTGGAGGAAGCCTCCCCCAGATTCCTGGGTGATTGGGGACATCCTGGAAGAGCATGAGAAGAGAACTGGAGGTCTGCAGCAGGAAGGAGGAAAACTGGATACTTCTATACGGGGAGAGGGGGGGTGGGGAAGGTGGGAATGTTGGAGTTTACATTTCAATTACAAGAATGCAAAAATTAGAAAACACATATGAGCTATTATCTTAAAACATTTTTGCTGAATGTTTTGAGTTTCCCTATTAAATTTAAACCAGCCATTTTTACATGAACATTTACATTATTAAACAAAAAGCATAGACAAGAGCCACAACATTACATAAGATAATTACCAAGATTATATCCAGGAATAACTACCAAAATGAAAAACTGGAGAGAGATATACTAGGAAGTGAAAAACAGCAACTCTACTAGGATTCTAGGATACTGCCATAAGTGCAGCTCCTTAATTTCCAAATCTAGAAGCATTTCTAGATGTCAACACAAGAGATATTTATGATGTTTTAATACATTGATCAAACTATTAAAAATCTGAGAAACCTGTAGAACACTTCAACCTCCCAGGACACTCAGCTGGGGAGTTCAAAGTAGCTATTTTATTGCAAAAGAATTTCAGAAACAGAATAGAATAGGAGACTGCTGATTTACAAGTTATTACAACACTCAGGACAATGGAACCCTAGGGCTTAACAGAGATATTGGTTTCTTTTCTCACTATACAGGCTAATGTCATTCAGTTCTCACATCTGTTTGTAAACTCTATTATCATACTGTATGCTAATCTGCTGGGGCTTCAAAGGGTTGATTAATTGCCTTAATTTAATCTTAGCTATATTTGCTACTATTCACAGGTTTTACCAATTGCCTTAATTTAATCCAATCTTAGCTGTCATTGGCCCTTCCTGGCAACATCCTCCTCACTATCTATATCTAATGGCTGGTGACCTCTGTTTCAATGTATCTGAAGAAGTGTACATGTACATGAATGCTTATATCCAGAATAAAACTTTGTTGGTCTTGAAGGTGCAACTGGTTCTTCTGCTTAATACCAACACAGCTACTCACCCCCTGCTTCAGACCAACATGGTTACCAATACAGCTATCCAAGGTGTGGATACGTCAATATTTTGTCATATTTCATAAAAACAATATTTTGTCATATTTGATAGGGATTCGAAGTGGGTTAATGGAACATGTTAAAGGCAGTCTACAACCCCCTATGAAGGCTGTAAGTCCAATAAAATAAGCAACACTCTGCAGGCTACCCAGAGGGAGATGATTTGAAGCCCAACTTTACCTCAGCTAGAAGCTTCAAACTCGTAAAAAAAGAAACTAGAATTCACCACTCTATCACCTCTCTTCCTGCTATTCTTCAGCTCCCGGCAGAAAATACAGTATGAGTGCATGGAAAGCTTCCCAGTGGTCACGAGATCTGTGTCTGTAAATTCCCTATAGCTTTAATCTAAGAAGTGAGTCTCTGACACACAGGAGGCCTGCTGTGCTATTTATGTACTCAGATCTCTGATGAAGGGATATCCTTTTTCCTGGAAGTCTGCACTGGGAGCTGTCCCAGGTCCTGTACACAGCCTGACCCAGTCCTGGCTTACCTGCACTTGCTACCTGATAACTCAACTGCATTTTATTCTTTCTCTCTCCTCTCTCTCTTTCCCTTATCCATATATTAATATGGAGAATAGCCACGATTCCTCTTATTCAGAAATCTTTCAAAATGCTTCACAGGTCTGATGAAGGATTGAGACACACAGAGTAAAAACAGAATAACAGGAACTGTTCGACTTGAAGAGAAGGGGAAATGTCACCCCCCACACACATGGTTCCCACTTACGCCCCTCTGTTGTGCCTCTATTTCCCCTGCTCCCATGCCCAGACTCCCTACTGCCCTGTCTCCCCATCCCTTGTCACCCATCCATTCATCCAGTTGGTCTCTCCTTCCCACCGTACCCTTTTATCATCCACTCACATCAGTCACTCAACTGGCTATCTTGAACTCAGTCTCTCTTTTTTGTCACATTTTTGAATGGCATCACAGGCTGCTGAGCATTCTGTGCAACAACATGGAGCGCTTATAAGAATCTGCCTATCAGGTCTTCTGAATGCCAAGCTTTCATTAAAACATGGCATCTTCACAGCTGATATACGCCTTTATCTTCATACCTTTCATAGCTGAGATAAATGCCTTAACCCTTATACCACTGCAAGGAAAAGGGCTAGAGGCTTAATTTTATGCTTTGCTTTATTGGATTTATATCCTGCCCTCCCTGCTAAAGCAGGCTCAGGGCAGTTTTTAAAATGAAAACTGGGTATTCAAAGAATCTGATACACAGATAGATGTAATGTTATAAGAATATAATTATATTCAACTGATGATTTTAAAACCCTGTGAAAGGAGATTTGGTGTTATGGGGAAGGCTGATTCTGGGAAACTGGCAGGGGTGGTGCACTGTATAGGGAGCCACAGCACCAGAGGTGAAACTATACAAGCCTGTCCCCATGTAGAAAGCACTTTCCACTGCCTGCCTCTCTTCTGTTTTATGAAAACCATATCAGGAAAGTCATGGTGGCTTTATTGTCTCTGCAGCAGGCTAGCAGAAGTGCTCCAAGTGCATTTCAGCACAGAGTCAGAGGATAGGTCTAATCAAATCAATCCTGAATTTCTAGCTGAGGCAAGTGTTTGCAACAGATTTTGCTCACGGCAGCAGAAGCAATGAAATGGGATGCAATGGCATCCAGGGTTTTGATTAAGAGGAAAGCTGGCAGAAGGAGAAAAGACTATTTCTAGATTTCCCTTCTTGACTTCTGCTGCAGAAGGAAACATGCTTGCGGTGCAGTACAGTTCTTTAAAATGGATGGGTGCAAAGACAACAACACTCAAGGGCAAAACTGAAAAAGTTCTCCAGCGGGGGAACAGATTCCCTTTTGCTCTCAGTGCCTTCATGCCAAGGGGACAGCTACATCTCTACAGATCTCCCCAGCTGTCAGTTCTTTTTTTTCATTCCTAAGCAGTGTGGGGACTGTATCTGGACTAGTAGAGACAGAATCTTCTTCACTGTCCCCACAAAGATCAGGGACAAATCTGAAGATCACATGGTCACATTCCCACTCCCTTCAGTGCAGAGCTGAACTGAACAACTAAGCAAAACATCCCTCTGGTACATGGACCTGTGAATTCCTTTGGAACATTGAAGTCTTATCCATTGCTTCCCTCAGTAACAGGAGTATGGGCACCTACATAGACACAAAGACAAGGAACAATCTAGTAGAGGTATAATGTCTGAACAGAACCACTGTCTTGCCTAGCAGCAAGAACACAATGGGGGAGGACTGCCAACTCCCTATGTGTTTTTCCCACCTGACAAGGCCAACTCTTTTCTGTCATAAACAATTTTTATTAGTAACATATGGTAGCAAAACTATGTCTACATCTTATAAAGATTTTTTTTTTAAAAAGAGAGAAATGACACTTAGCTACAATGTAAAGTAGTGAGTCTACAGCTTGTATAACACTGTAAATGTGCTGTCCCCTCAAAATTACGCAACACACAGCCAGTAATGTCTAAACTGCTGGCAACAAGTGAGTACACCCCCTAAGTGATAATGTCCAAATGGGTCCCAAAGTGTCAATATTTTGTGTGGCCACCATTATTTCCCAGCACTGCCTTAACCCTTTTGGGCATAGAGTTCACCAAAGCTTCATAGGTTGCCACTGGAGTCCTCTTCCACACCTCCATGATGACGTCACGTAGCTGGTGGATGTTAGAGACCTTGCGTACCTCCACCTTACGTTTCAGGATACCCCACAGATGCTCAATAGGGTTTAGGTCTGGAGACATGCTTGGCCAGTCCATCACCTTTACCCTCAGCTTCTTTATCAAGTCAGTGTTTGTTTTGGAGGTGTGTTTGGGGTCGTTATCATGTTGGAATACTGTCCTGCAGCCCAGTCTCCGAAGGGAGGGGATCATGCTTTGCTTCAGTATGTCACAGTACATGTTGGCATTCAAGGTTCCCTCAATGAACTCTAGCTCCTCAGGGCTGGCAGTACTCATGCAGCCCCAGACCATGACATTCCCACCACCATGCTTGACTGTAGGGAAGACACACTTGTCTTTGTACTCCTCACTTGGTTGCTGTCACACACGCTTGACACCATCTGAACCAAATAAGTTTATCTTGGTCTCACTGGACAACAGGACATGGTTCCAGAAATCCATGTCCTTTGTCTGCTTGTCTACAGCAAACCGTTTGCAGGCTTTCTTGTGCATCATCTTTAGAAGAGGCAGCCCTGCAGACCAATTTGATGCAGCGTGTGGCGTATGGTATGAGCACTGACAGGCTGACCTTCAACCTCTGTAACAATGTCATGGTCTGGGGCTGCATGAATGCTTCTGGCACTGGGGAGCTACAAAACAAAAGAAGCTGAGGGTAAAGGTGATGGACTGGCCAAGCATGTCTCCAGACCTAAACCTTATTGAGCATCTGTGAGGCATCCCGAAACGTAAGGTGGAGGTGTGCAAGGTCTCTAACATCCACCAGCTACATGACGTCGTCATGGAGGAGTGGAAGAGGACTCCAGTGGCAACCTGTGGAGCTCTGGTGAACTCTATGCCCAAGAGGGTTAAGGCAGTGCTGGAAAATAATGGTGGCAACACAAAATATTGACACTTTGGGCCCCATTTGGACATTATCACTTAGGGGTGTACTCACTTTTGTTGCCAACAGTTTAGACGTTAATGGCTGTGTGTTGTGTAATTTTGAGGGGACAGCACATTTACACTGTTATAAAAGCTGTAGACTCACTACTTTACATTGTAGCCAAGTGTCATTTCTTCAGTGTTGTCACATGAAAAGATATACTTAAATATTTACAAAATGTGAAGGGGTGTACTGACTTCTGTGACATACTGCAAGAACAGCCCTGCTGGATCAGACCAGTGGTCCATTTGGTCCAGCATCCTGTCTTGCACAGTTGTCACCCAATTCCTCTGTAGGTCAAACAACAGGTATAGAGGCCTTCCTCTGATATTGCCTCTTGGCACATGTATTCAGCGGTTTACTGCCTCTGAAGGTGGAGGTTCCTTAACTCACCATGACTAATAGTCACAGATAGATCTATCCTCCATGACTCTGTCTTAAAGCTGCCCTTTTAAAAGCTGTCTATGCCTGCAGCCATTACTACGTCCTCTGGCAGCAAATTTTAATCACTTGCTGTGTATATATTTCCTTTTGTCCTTCCTGAATCTACTGTCCATCATCTTTATTGAATGTCCTTGAGTTTTAGTATTTTGGAAGAGGGAGAAAAAATTCTCTTTGTCAACTCTCCTCACTGGATTCATAATTTTATAAACATCTATTATTTCATCCCCTAGTTGCCTCTTTTCTAAACTGAAAAGTCCATACTCTTCAGCCTTTCCTCAGGACAGATCTGATAAAGTACCTTTTTCTTTTAACAGGTCATAGAAAGAAAACATTTTCAACAGATGCTGGTTTAGGGCTCAGTTTTCCAACCTAGTCTGATGAATTCTGGACCACTGATTTTAACAGTGCCTAATGAAGAAAGTCACTCAAGGTCATTTAACACTGAAGTCCATGCAGTGTAAGTAGCTGTTTAATTGCACAAAATTGAGATCCATAATCAAGTCCCAGAGAGGAACTAATTAAAATTATTTCTAGAAGCACAGGATGTTTTAAGAATAATCCAGTGGGTTTGTTAAATTACAAGAATAATTTGTACGGTATCTTTTTTAAAGATTACAACTAGGCAAAAGTTTTAGAAAAAGTAAACATACTTGAGCCTCAGCTCTAGGCTAACGTTATGTCTTTGACAAATGTAAAAGTAATAGGTCTAAACACTAGGTCAATTTTGGGATTATATTAAAATTATAGCTGTGTAATATTACACCTAGCTGTGTAAAACTACAGCAGGCATACAAAAAGCCCCATATCCTCTCCCAGGGAATCTGTTTAGCAAATATATTACATGCAAATACAGACCATAAAGGCACAAAATAACAGCTAACAGAAAATGTCAGGGTCTTATTTTGTTTTCCATTTGTTTCATACAGTGTTTACTTGTGTTGCCTATTATACAGAATGCCTTCTCAAAGAATCTGCAAACCTTTGCAATTGCATAAATTGGAATAAGGAGTGGAATTACATTCAGTTTTGAATCAGATGGATTCCCCCCTCCCCCCGGTATCAATGAGCAACTTCATAAGCAAATTTTCATATACAAGTACGTACCAACAGCTTATTTAAGCGACTTGTCTACATACAACATGCAGAGCTGCTTTCCTGAGCCACAGTTCTGAACACTGAGCAAACTTCTCAATAGGTCAAGAGAGGTCTGATAGTTTTAATTTTTGCTAGTTGCAAAAGATACACTTTTACATGCATATATATATCCATCCCAACTGCTGTAACTTGGGATGGATCATACACTCTTTAGTTTGAACTCCTGGAAGTAGTAGGGAAGCAGGCTCATGTGCTGTCAGTGATGCATACGTTGTATAATGTGCAACTAAGGCACAGACATATATTCATATGCATGAGGTCCCTCAATTCTGTGAGTTTTATATCTATCTTTTTAATAGAATCACTGGAAACTGGCATATTCTCATATTGCGGGAGTACGCTCATGCAGCTCTAGTGTGCTATCCTGGATATATATATTTCTACATTAGAAATGGTGCCAAGACTCCTCCAGAGATGTAGGCCATCAATGAACTTCCATCCTATCCAGAATATGGAAACCTATCAGCAAATTTCACAATGCACTGCTTTCAATTTCTCTGTTACACTGATTGATATAAACACTAAAAACTCCATGGGCCTAGTTTGGTTGGCACAATTTAGTTCTTTTGCCACTCTACTGCCTCCCATAGTGCATGGTGCAAGGCACAGGGGGAGGAACAATTGGCATTTTCATTTGTTTTTCTGGAGAGATTCAGAGGTAACATCTAGGTTAGAAGGAAACCCTTCCCAGTTTAAAATCTGATGAGGCAGATCAATGAATAAATTGTTTTTGTTAAAATTTTTGATAACCCTTTTCTGGGAGACAGATAAATCAATCGTATATCTATTGAGAAGCTGGAGATGAAGGAGAGAAGAATGGATAGTTGATAATACTACTGATGACACATTTGTTTATACTGAGATAAGGTGGAGAAGGCAGTGTATTAATTTTAATAGGCATTGACTGATTTGGAAACCAGCTGATATCAACAGAAACATAACCAGGAAGGTGTCTAAAGAGCACCTGTTTCTACTCTTTAACCCAACCTAATCTAAAACAGCACCCTCTGCATGTAAGAAAAATAACATTCTACTGAAATACTGGGGATAAGGCATGTATTACATGGAGGTTGATTTTGTCAATCTGAGAGCTGGACAATGGGGCCAGGGTAGGGAAGGGACCATGCTTTGAACATCCAGGTCAACCAAAAACCCCCAAAATGATGAGAAAGCCAACCTTGGTCTTCAACCACTGATCAAGTGGACATGTCAGGTTCAATGAACCAAATGTGGTGATAGGTAGCTGCTCAAATAGGACTCAAAACACATCTGCTGTGAAGTCTCCATTGGTTCCTTGCTGAAAAGGGCAGGTAGAAAGGAAGTGGATACAATGAAAGAAAGACTACTCCTGAAACCATGGTTTTCATCCCACTATTTTGCAACTGAAAGGGAACACCTACTAGCAAAACAACATTACTACTTTTGCTGATGCTAGACAAGATTTGGGTCACCCAGATTGGTTTCACTTATACTGGCTGTACTGACTTAGAAGACTTTGGTGTTTAGGGCTGGGGATCTGGGGGGAGGCTTTCTGACCTGCACAGAAAACTGTCTCCAGCTATAAATCTTATCTACTTAATAATGATGGAAATATTTCCCACAACATAGAAATCTTTTCTTCAGTAAAATACAGGCAGCAACCTTAATATCTTCCCTGCTGTTTTCAAGGCAAGGATAAATAAAATCCTCTCTATCATTATGCATTGCGGTGGTATGCAGTTAGCAACCTCACAGACATCTCCAGAAAAAAAATAATAATAAAAGAGCAATCCCTCCAGGATTTCAGTACCGTTTAGCATGCAGCCCAAAGGGCTAACTGCAGTGACATTTCAATCACCAACGCTATTTTTCCCCCCAGACGGTAGCCCATTAGTGTTCTAAACTGGGCTACTTCCCAATGCTCAGCTGAAGGAAGCACTTTGCTGACAGTTAGGGGCATCATAAATCTTACCACAAAACTCAGCCTGGTATTCTCTCAGATGATTAAATAGTCAGGACCAGGAAAAAAAAGTGACACAATTCAAGGGTTGCTTTTAACTCAGCTAGCACATAAAAATGAAAAGTGGCAGTATATCACAGACCTTCCCCTCCTTCCCATCATCGCCCCCCAAACAGGAGCTATGAAGTGCTGTCCCCATATTGCAGCCTAATGCATAATTCAAAAAGCCAACTGTATTTAGGAGCAGACAGCCAGCTTTGCCTGCTTGGAGAATGTCAAACAGCATATGTCTGATACGAAGGCTTCTGAGTCACGTTTGTCTAGCGTTGTTTGATGAAATGAAGCCCAAATCAAGCCCTGCAATACAGATAAGTTTGCTGAGTAACTGAACCTCATAGAGTTGTAGTTTATATGCTTTTATATGCATTGTTATCCTCTGCTTATTTGTTTGCAAGCAAAGTACAATTCCTAGCTCCATTGCAGTAGTATTTTCCTATAAAACAGAAATGGGGAAAAGGTTGACTTTGGAACTGGTTGTTACTCTCAATAGTTGCCTTTCCCATGAAAAGTCCTTGCACAATGAGATTTTTTCCAAGCCTATTTGAAATCTTCATATATGTTCACTAAACACTATGTGTATCTGACTCTACTTTCAATTAACAAAATCAAAATGACAGCCTGTAGGATGCTTAAGGAGAGAATGAGGAAGGAATAGTGAGAGGAAGGGTGCTGAGTGTAAATCAGCAAAAGATAATTCTCTAATTTAACCTCTCAGGATGGGCAGTAGAACGAAGTGGGGTGAAATAATTTGAATTTGCTTTACAACCGAATGCTATTTTTTCTCCCTCAAAGTAAATTAGCAAGGGATGACATGAAGAAGAATTCATGCTGCGAAAGAAAGAAAGAAAGAAAGAAAGAAAGAAAGAAAGAAAGAAAGAAAGAAAGAAAGAAAGAAAGAAAGAAAGAAAGAAAGAAAGAAAGAAAGAAAGAAAGAAAGAAAGAAAGAAAGAAAATCTTATGCCAGTTGATGCTATGATGAGCCACCATCCCTCAGTGTTGGAATTACTGGGAGGGAGAAACCATTGCTACTGCAACCAAGTTGAACAGAAAGGACAAGAATGCAACAGATACAGAATGAAAAATGGAAGAATAGAAATAGAAAACATCTGTGGGTGGAGAAAAAGAAGACTAGAGGTAACACAGGAACCTATGGTAGCCATGAATCTCAATGGCTTTAAAAGTGAGTGTGTGGGGGGGTCTATGGAGGATGGACTCAGCAACAGCAATAAGCCATGGTGACTAAAGGGAATCTCCATGTACAGAGGCAACAAACCTCTGAACACCAGTGCCAGGAGGAAACATCAGAGAAAGACCTTGGCCTCTGTGTTCTATTTGTTGGCCTTTAAGAGCCAGTTTGCTGTAATGGTAATTGGGAGAACCGGGTTTGATTCCCTACTCCTCCACTTGCAGCTGCTGAAATGACCTTGGGTCAACCATAGCTCTCGCAGAGACATCCTCGAAAGGGCAGCTTATGTGAGAGCTCTCTCAGCCCCACCTACCTCACATGGTGTCTGTTGTGGGGGAGGAAGGTAAAGGAGACTGTGAGCTGTTCTGAGACTGAGATTCACTGTGGAAGGTGGGATATGAATCCAATATCATCATCTTCTTCTTTCAGTGTAACTGGCTAGTCACTATGTGAAACAAGAGAGGATTGTGAGGAACTCCAAAGGGATCTGTTGAGGCTGGGTGAGTGGGCATCAACGTGGCAGATGCGGTTCAATGTGGCCAAGTGCAAAGTAATGCACATTGGGGCCAAGAATCCCAGCTACAAATACAAGTTGATGGGGTGTGAACTGGCAGAGACTGACCAAGAGAGAGATCTTGGGGTCGTGGTAGATAACTCACTGAAAATGTCAAGACAGTGTGTGTTTGCAATAAAAAAAGGCCAACACCATGCTGGGAATTATTAGGAAGGGAATTGAAAACAAATCAGCCAGTATCATAATGCCCCTGTATAAATCGATGGTGTGGTCTCATTTGGAGTACTGTGTGCAGTTCTGGTTGCCGCACCTCAAAAAGGATATTATAGCATTGGAGAAAGTCCAGAAAAGGGCAACTAGAATGATTAAAGGGCTGGAACACTTTCCCTATGAAGAAAGGTTGAAATGCTTGGGGCTCTTTAGCTTGGAGCAACGTCGACTGCGGGGTGACATGATAGAGGTTTACAAGATAATGCATGGGATGGAGAAAGTAGAGAAAGAAGTACTTTTCTCCCTTTCTCACAACACAAGAACTCGTGGGCATTCGATGAAATTGCTGAGCAGACAGGTTAAAACGGATAAAAGGAAGTACTTCTTCACCCAAAGGGTGATTAACATGTGGAATTCACTGCCACAGGAGGTGGTGGCGGCCACAAGCATAGCCACCTTCAAGAGGGGGTTAGATAAAAATATGGAGGATAGGTCCATCAGTGGCTATTAGGTACAATGTGTGTGTGTGTGTGTGTGTGTATATATATATATATATATATATATATATATATATATATATATATATATATATATATATATATATATAATTTTGCCACTGTGTGACACAGAGTGTTGGACTGGATGGGCCATTGGCCTGATCTAACATGGCTTCTCTTATGTTCTTAAGATGCTGGACCAGAAGGAAGACTCATTTGATCTATCAGAACACTTCTTATATACTTATTATTGTTCCAGAACTGCTGATGAACAGTTAGAATGTACATCATCCAGATATTTTGTCAGCATGGTTTCTGAACTGAAGAAAATTTTCTTATTACTAGTGGAGAGCAGGATTGTGCAAGATATAAATTTGGAATCTTACCCATACCAATTCAGCCCGGCTGTACCAAAGAAAAAAAAAATCTATCAATTAAATAATTTAATCAATTCACGCATCCATCAAATTACATGACTGCACTATCAGTGCCACCCTAAAGAGAATTACACCCTTCTAAGCCAACTCTCATTGTATTCTCCCTTTGAAAATTCTTTTGTAGGGGAATAGTTACTTTTAGATCAGCAACAATATGCCTTATAAAATTAAAGGGTTCATCCACTGGTCTCTCATTCTTGCAATTGTATACATGACATACTTCAATGACAGCAAAATGCTCTAAAACTGTCTGATGTTCTCTTTAAAGCAAGTTTTATATTTTATCTGACTGCAGGCCCAGTCAAAAAGGTTACCATCCATGCTTACCCTTGTACCTTTTAATGTTGGAAATGACTAGGGATACTGTGTATTATTGTTTTCAGTTCTATTAACACAATGAGATCTTTACATATTATCTTCCAGTTAACTAGCATTGAAAAATAGACTCTGTGCACTAACATATTGATTGCATCTTTTTATCCTGAAATACTGCCTTTCCTTAGCACATAATGGATTATACCTACAGCCATGCATCACTAAAATTACATGGCTGATGGAGCTACAAATTGGAAATATTGTTATTGATATCTTGCAAAAAAAAACCCCTATTAATGATTAAAATGATTTGATGGCCCGTGGTACATTAAAGCAATGCTGGAGCATACTAAGGGAGACACTGAGAGAACAGATGATACAGTATTTAAATGCAAGAAAATGGGAGCCCTTTCCCATGTGCTTGTTTGATCAGAAGTCAATGTGGAATTTTCATAGATGATCATGTATGAAGTAAAAAGAAACCAGTACTTCATAGCAGAGATAATATCAGACGTATTATATTGCTACATACTTGCTCTGGTATCCAATCAATGCACAGATTTAACTTGATGGTATGTTTGCCTTTTGCAGAAACCAACTACAGAAAATGGAGGTGTAAAAAAAACAAGGGCAAATCTTAGTTATAACTAAAAAAAACCCTTCTTATAATCACAATGATTACTAAATTCTTCAAGTACTAAGCTCTGCTTCTTTTGGGACATCATTCCTCCATTGTTCCCCAACTAACCATGCTCACCTTATAATCTACAGCTCTGCCTTCCCATTATTTCTTGTGTGGATTCATCACTATATCCTAATGGTAAGTCCCATCGTCTTGAGAAGCCACTTTATGAGGGAGTTCACGTCAACATAAGCATTACATGTTAACAGCCAAATATGATCAACTTATTTCAAGCTTGGTTTCTATTGCTGGAAAAATGCCTGATGTGATTTGCATTAAATTTGACAGTTTCACATGCTACCCAGAAATATTTTCTAAGCTTGAACTCATCCTATTTGACTGAATAAAATAAAACCCCTTTTCCTTTAACCAAGCAATCAAGCTAAGCTTCCATCACATGCAATTTATTCCTCCCTCTGGAAACCAGGCCTCCATAAAGTGTATTTCTATTAAACTAGCTAAGCCAACAGAAGTCTATATTGTCTAAACGTTTTTGTAGGGTTTACAACAAATTTGTGCAACTAGCCACCAAGGATTTTTATAGGCATAAATTTAAACATTATGAGAAAATGGAAGAAGAAGGAATTAACTGGTAGAAGCCAGTGTCAAGGATATAGCTTAATTTGAATATTTTTGTTCATAGTTAATACATTATAATATATATCATAACACACATTCTTCTGTATATTTCAACATTTGTTTTCTATTTTTAACTTTTTTTATTTTTCCTACTGCTCAGATAAGATACACAAGCTAAAGTAGTATCAGGTACAGCAGCCTATAGCTCTCTCTTTATTATTCTGAAATTTTATTGTAGAAAACTAAGGTATCACAAACATGCCAATCAGTACAATTTTATACGCTTAGTTATAAATGATGCATTTTTTGTAGTTTAAAGCAGTAAAACAAATTTAAATTTGGTAAGAAAACAGCAGTGCAATCCTAAACAGAATTATACCCTTTTATGTATGTTAACATAGGAGCCCTGTGGTGCAGAGTGGTAAGCTACAGTACTGCTCTGCTCATGACCTGAGTTCGATCCTGGGTTCAGGTAGCTGGCTCCAGGTTGACTCAGTTTTCCGTCCTTCTGAGGTTGGGAAAATGAGTACCCAGCTTGCGGGGGGTAAAATGTAGATGACTGGGGAAGGCAACGGCAAACCATCCCATAAAAAGTCTGCCAAGAAAAATGTCATGATGTTACATTACCTCATGGGTCGGCGCTTGCACAGGGGACTACCTTTACCTTTTTAAAATGTATGCTGACATCAAGAGGCTTAACACAATACAGCCTTGGCTAAGATCACTTGGCAAATATGGCATACATTTCAATTTTCCATAAAATGCCCATTTTTCCTATAAGAAAAATGGGAGGGGGAGGTTTTTTTCCTCCCAAGGTTTTACTTTTTCTATAAATTTTATCTCCAGATAAGAACAATCAGCCTGGAGACTCTCCAATAGCAAGTCTGAACATCCTGAGTGTCTGCTCCAGCAGCAAATGGCTAGGATTCTGGGCTTCCTCACAAAGAGTTGGATGGATAAGCTAAAAAAAACAAAAACAAAGGCTGGGAGTGGAAGCTCAGTTACAATGAAGCAAGGTATTGGAGCCAAAGTCCATGATTTCATGAATGATGTAGTCAGAGGCATATTCTTTTCCCCAGCTCTCTCTGAGGTGGTTAGGCAATTTAGCCTATTGGGATAGCCTGCCAGGTACTCTAAACAAAAGACTCTAATCACATATCAAATTTGCCTCACATACTACACTTGATTATGATTTATTCTATAAATGTTGTTTATTGTGTAAACTGTAAAATTGATTATATGTTTGGTTGAATATCCGTAACAATAAAGAACTGAACTACACTTTGCAAAACACCACTTTTATCTGGAAAAGGAGAGGGTTTTTTTTTTCTAAGAGCACCTGCTTCCAACTTATTAAAAACTGCCTGCCATAATAGCCTGCCTTTTTCACTGAGACTCAACGCAGATCATATAATTTAAGTCAATACAATCTATAAGATGGGGAGAAATCAAATAAACAATGTAATGCCAGGATTGCAGAAACCTGAAGGAGGAAGAAGAAGAAGAAATTGAATTTATATCCCATCCTTCACTGTGAATCTTCAGAGAGAGTGGCTCACAATCTCCTTTACCTTCCTCCCCTACAACAAACACCTTGTGAGGTAGGTGGGGCTGAGGACAGCTCTGCGAGAGCTATGGCTGATCCAAGACCATTCCAGCAGGTGCAAGTGGAGGAGTGGGGACTCAAACCCACTTCTTCCAGATAAGAATCTGTTCACTTAACCACTACACCAAACTGGCTCTCCAAACAAGGTAAGCACTGTTCAGTTCATTTTAAAAAGATGACCCTGGAAAAACACAAAGGGTTTCCTTTACTGGTCGTATGCCAAGAAGATCCTTGATCTGCTGATATTTATTAACCCTGTTGCTATGTGGCACCTGGTTATAGTGTACAAAAGTAATTAGACTCGTCTTAAGCTGTGTTCACATATTACACGTTCAGATATTACAGTGCTTGATAAGCCACAAACTACCTTTTAAGTAAAGTCCTTCATAAAAACAATAATGCACTATGCACACAAATGAGATGATAAATTATATAAAATATTTGATAAAAGGGCAAGAAGGCAAAGATTCTTTCTCAAGTCTCTCTGACACACCTACTCCCTAAGCAGAGAAACTGAGGTGAGATTCTACTGTTACCCTACCGCTGCACCACACATTTTATTTATTTATTTATTCATTCATTCATTCATTCATTCATTCATTCATTCATTCATTCATTCATTCATTCATTGAAGCAGGGCTTTTTTTTGTAGCAGGAGCTCCTTTGCATATTAGGCCACACATGCCTGAGCTTACAGTAGGCCCTGTACTAAGAGCCCTGTAAGCTCCTGGAGGATTGGCTACATCAGGGGTGTGTGGCCTAATATGCAAAGAAGTTCCTGCTACAAAAAAAGCCCTGAAGTATTTCAATGCATTGAAGTAGGAGCCAGTTTGGCATAGTGATTAAGTGCATGGACTCTTATCTGGGAGAACCGGGTTTGATTTCTCCACTCCTCCACTTGCAGCTGCTGGAATGGCCTTGGGTCGGCCATAGCTCTCGCAGAGGTTGTCCTTGAAAGGACAGCTGCTGTGAGAGCCCTTTCAGTCCCACCTACTTCACAGAGTGTCTGTTGTGGGGGGAGAAGATATAGGAAATTGTAAACCACTCTGAGTCTCTGATTCAGAGAGAAGGGCGGGGTATAAATCTACAGTCTTCTTCTTCTTTATACTCCACCCTTCCTCTTAGCTCAAATTTGAAGCCTTCCTCCAACGTAAGACGCTCTCGGGCTCCTAAAGCAGGAGGAAGGCTACTCAAAGGTGGTTGAATACCCCCACTGTTTTAATCTCATGTTTACTAAAATGGCAACAGCTTCAGTGATGAATAGAATGGAATTCTTTGCCCTCCCCCCCCCCCCACCGATGAATCACTTCACCATTCAGGGAAGTCAGTCTCCCTCTTTGGTGAGAGACCTCCCACCCCCTGCTAGTGCTGCTTGCTGCTACTCAGCTGGGCACTAGGGGAGAATTAGCTGGGGAAATTGGGTTGTGATGGTAACACTGCATGATGTCATTATGTCCGGTGATGCTCTGTCTATTTTATTTATTTATTTTTATTTATTTTATCAGATTTACATCTCACTCTCCCCTAATGGACATTTGTCCCAGACTTTAAGATTAAACCATACAGTTCTGGGTGGATACTAGAGTCTCACCAGAAATGCCATGGTATCACTTCCATGTCATGCCTGAAATGATGTCACTGCACCTCTGGTGACATCGCCAGCAAGGCTCCTCCTTCCCCAGTAAGTCTCACTAGCAGTGAGACAATTTCTGCAAATGAAGCAAGGGTACAGGGCAAAGGCCTGTTTCTTTAGACTTGGCTGCACCTTGTTACCTCAAGCTGAGCATAGCTTCATCCTGTAATATACAGAGACATTCTTCATTGCTGAACAAGCTGCTTCACTGCATCAATATTGATTCAGAGTTAGGTTTCTGCAGCAAAATCTATCGCATTTCCATTAGCAAGACTGCGAATGATCAAAACATAAAAGGTTCCATTTATACCTTTCCAGTTGCATGCTGCAGAACAAATGCACAAATATGCAGCAGCCGTATCCTCTTGGAAAAAAAGAGAGCAAACATGTTGCCTTTTCCTCCAGGTACTTGGGAAGACTCATAGCCTTTTGTGTTCCAAAAGAGTAATGAGTCAACTGCATTGCAAACTGAAGGAGAACTGCTCAGTTCATATCTGCAATGCACAAAGGACAAATATAGCATCACCCAAACAGTAAAGATGATAATTGAGAGCACATTTCCCCACAGATCAGCTAAATGGCAGAATAATATGGTGATATGATGGCACATTTAATAAAGTATCATATGGGCCCTGGGTGCAGTCCAAAGCTATCACTTCCTCATTAAAAAAGGTACAGTCTAGTATTATGCCATCAACTTGTTAATCAAGAGGATTATCTGCAAAATTCCTAAAATACTATTTAGCATCTAACGTAAGCAATTTAAAATAATTACAATGCAGAAAAGTAAAAGATTATTGCCAAATATACATGCATTTCTGATTATTTAATTTACAATTATCAGGAGAACATATATACCATACCCCATAATTCATCCATGGCTTAGAAATCTAGTTTGAAAGCAAAAAGCAAACCTAATTTTTTAAACAATCCAATCTGGATATAACAAAAAACAACACCTGTCTCCCACCCCCCACAGGCTTCCTATTTCACAATTTCAGTGCCATGAGAGAAGATGGTGGGGAGGAGAGAATGCATGAGCCCGAGTACTTTGGGTTATTCTCATCACAAGCACAACTGAGGTTTGTGACAGTTAATGGTATTCAGTTGTTCTCCAGACTGTTGCGAGTTCCAGAGTGATTCCTCACCAACATCTGCTCTGCCCCCGCTCTTCTCCCTGCATTGGCTCAAGCGATGGATTCCCCACTAGTTGCTTCACAGGTGCCTCTTACATTGCAGCTTCTTCCTATTACCGTCACAGCAACAGGATACTGTTTTTTTGGAGTTCCAGTTGCCCCGACAGGAATTGGAAGTAGCCCCGAAGCAAGAGGCACTGCAGAGCGACTGGTGAGGAATCGATGGCTTGTGTCGATGCAAGGAGAAGTGCAGGGGTGGAGCAAATGCCGGTGAGGAATCACTCTCAGTCTAGCTTGTCTGAGATGTGACTTTATACCTAAATTGCATCTTTGAACAGTGAGGGTAAGAAAAGGTCTTGAGTACATCACAGGCCCTGCCTCTACTTTGTACTAGGACCGCCAACTCTAGGTTGAGAAATTCCAGGAGATCTGGAATTGGAGCTTGGAGAGGATGGGGTTTGGGGAGGGCAGGGACCTCCACCTTCCAAAGCAGCTATTTTCTCCAGGGTAACAGATCTCTGTAATCTGGAGACCAGTTGTAATTGCAAGAGGTTTCAAGGCCCCACATGGAGGCTGGCAACCCTACTTTGCCTCCTGATTTTTGCCTTTCTTGCACTCTTTCAATGTAAAAAAAAGTTTAACATCATGTCTACTTATGTAAATCTGTATCATAAGGGGCTATTTAAGTTCAAAAGTTTTAGCTTTGGAACAACTATTACATACTGTAAGAGAGTACAATGCTGTATGGTCCCAGATCACTGGCCTTGAGAATTTTAGTATTTGCCTCCCATTTTTGTGTTGTGCTTTAATGAGCTTTGTGTCAAGCCCCATGGCATGTATACCCAAGCCTACGTATTTATAGCTCTTTATTCTTATTCATAGAGTTTGAATGACAGGCCAATCAGCGTAACATTAATATATTGTTTCAGGGAATCATAATATTTACTACCTCAAGAGAACTCATCTGCTTTAAAACTTTTCTCTTTCTTGGCAGCTGGATGTTATCTTCCTTTATTGCATCTTATTCTAATCCTGCAATTAATTTATGTGATCAACTGTTGCAAATTAACAACTACCACAGCATACCACATTATCCCCCATTTTTTTACCCTTGAAGATATATTGGCTATCCATGATCATGGTCATATCCAGCATTGGCAACAGAACAAAGTTTGAATCCAGTGGCATCTTTAAGACTAATGAAGTTTAAATCAAGCTGTGAGCTTTTGGCACACTTCCTCAGACAATGGAATGGAATGGAATGAATGGTCCTACATATAGAGGGTGGGAAGTAAATTAACATGCAAATAATTAAGGTGTTTTAAACGGATTAAGAGCCCTGGGGCACAGTGTGTTAAAGCTGCAGTACTACAGTCCTAAACTCTGCTCACCACCTGAGTTCGATCCCCGGCAGAAGCTGGGTTTTCAGGTAGCCAGCTCAAGATTGACTCAGCCTTCCATCCTTCTGAGGTCGGTAAGGTTGCTGGGGGGATAGTGTAGATAACTGGGGAAGGCAATGGCAAGCCACCCTGTAAAAAGTCTGCCGTGAAAAGGACTGGTGCTTGCACAGGGGACCTTTCCTTTCCTTTAAACAGATTAAAAGAATAACAAGCTTGGTTTCAAAGGGTTATCACGACAAAGGGTTAGCATCTGTTTGGATTCAACAGGGAGGCAAAACAGCAAAGATAATGTATGTAAATTTGATATATTTCTTACCTTTGCTATCCCCCCCCCAGTTGAACCCAAATAGATGATAACCAGAAGTCAAGTTTGTTATTCTTTTAATCTGTTAAAAACATCTTCACTATTTTGTATGCTAATTTGCTGCCCCTCATCCATATGTAGGACCATTAATGCTATTCCATTCATTGATTGATGAAGTGTGCTCGCACATGAAAGTTCACACCTTGAATTAAACTGTTGGTCTTAAAGGTGCCACTGGACTCTAACTTTGTTTTTATGGCTATCCATGAGCCAGCTGTCAATGGTTCTTGCTTGCAGGCTCCAGTATCAGCTTCTTCATTCCATTTAAGAGAGCAGTGCTGGTGTGAAGGAATGTAGGTTATAGGCAGGTGAGGTGCAGTATGCTGACCCAGAACAGAATGGTGTGTGGAATATGCCATTTTCCATTTGCAGCCATGGGAGAAGAATATGGAATTAAGCAAAGGGCTAGGGAGAAGGTGGGTTGGATAGCATGTTCATTAAGCAGTCAAAATGTGCTGTGTTGGCATGCAATGAGATGTTGGAAGGCAAGTAGTGGTATGCTGGAAGTGGGGGGGGGGGTTGAGATGGGGGGAGTGACAGAGTGCTCAGAAAGGGGCGCTGTGGTGATACTGGGGAAGGGAATCTGGTAAAGGGAGGTGTCGAAGGATGGCATACTGGCATTGTATGGTTTGGTGGACTTTTTCCATTTAACAGGTCTCAAGTTGTGCAGGCTGACTTGAACAGAGCTATTTGTAAGTGAAAAAGGCAATATTCAATGACAAAGGTGAGCTGAAACAGTAGTGTGGATCCAACCATGTTCTAGGGAGTCTTCTTCCAACTCCTCCCCCCCACCCACTTAAATTCCTCTGATCGAAAAGCCACTTTAACTGGACGATGGTTCCTTAGGTTGAAGAAAGGCTTAAAACTTTGCTCAGTGAAGTGGTAGGCTGGGGTAGGAAAAGCAGCTGGCAAAAAACCAAAAAACATAATCCAGAAGAGATTCTGAATGCAAAACAAACTTCTAAAAGAGAAAAGATCTCCAGAGCACAGGATAATTAGCCCCCCCAAAAGGGGGGCGGATGTTTTCCTAATGAAGAAACTGACAGTGGGAGATGGGCGATTTGTTCATAACTGGGGACTCCACTAGCACTCATGAATCCCACCCCCGGTAGATCTGGAATATTAATGATTTCCTTAAATCACCTCTGTTACCAGAAGAAAGCAAAGCAAAAGTAAGAAAGTTACTTTTGCTGTAAGGAATGTGATTAATTAGCAGCACACGAGGAGTGTTGGGCCTATAGGGCTGAGCAAAGCAAGTTTCAGAAACAATGCCCTCTGAACCAATATATGAAGACTACATGTGGCCTGAGGGGAAGCTCTGTTACACCACACCACTGGATTTATTCCTATGGATCTCCCATGGACCGAGGGCCTCATCTGAGAGGAGATAACAAAAGATGAAACAAAAAGAGGGGGGACTGGTTAAAAGGGTACCAAAAATACTAGATGGAAGGGTTTTTTTAAAAAGCATATTCTTCAAAAATGTGACATAATGGGCAATTTTTAAAAATAAAACCCCCCTATTTCTTGTACATCCAGATATAGAGAGTAAATGCAAAACAAACTTTGTAGCAGAGGTCTATTCTTTGGCAAAAATCAGAATCCTGGACACTTTGCAACTACTGTGTTAACTGTCTATACTAAGTTTGAGTTAAACAGTTATATCATAACTGTTTACAACCTAAATCTGTCCTCCCCTCAGTAAATTAGAATCTTTGATGCTAAGTTTTTAATTCAGAAAATGCTGAAATGGTTATGACTTTGCACATAAGTATATTTCTGCCTTACATATAAATATTGCCATGGTTAGTAAAAGGAAAATAAAGTACAAAGTACAAAAATTAAATTGTAAAGTTTACTGAGAACACAGTGATATAAGGCTGCATTGATTTACTCTGTGTACTTCACCAAAGACTTCTGAGTAAACTTAACAGTCATGGGATAAGAAGACAGATTCTCTTACAGATTAAAAACCGGTTAAAGCAAAGAGAAACTGACAAAAAGCAAAAAGTAGGAATCAATGGACAGTCCTCACAATGGAGGGAAGTAAGAAGTGGGATCTTACAAGGATCAAAATTGTGGCCAGTACTATTTAATTTATTCAAAAATGATCTGGAACTAGGGGTGTGTAGTGTAAGGGCCAAGTCCGCAGATGACACCAAAGTATTCAGGATGGTGAAAACTAAGAGTGATCATGAAGAGCTCCAGGAGGACCTCCACAAACTGGGTGAGTTGGTGATCATGTGGCAATTTAAGTTCAGTATTGGTAAATGTAAGGTGATGCACATGGGGGGGACCCCAACTTCAAGTCTAGTAGACTAATGGGGTCTGAACTTGTGTGACCAAGAGGAAAAAATATCTTGGGGTCATAGTACATAGCTCAATTAAAGTGTCAACCCAGTCTGCTGCAGCGGTGAAAAAGGCAAATTCTATGTTAGGGATTATTAGGAAAGGAGTTGAGAATGAAATGGCTGATATTGTAATGCCCCTGTGTAGATCTATGGTGTGGCCTCATTGGAATACTGTACAGTTCTGGTCACTGTATCTCCAAAGGGACATTGCAGAGCTGGAAAAACTGCAGAGGAGGGCAACCAAGATGATCAGGAGGTTGGAGTGGCTTCCCAATGAGGAAAGGCTGAAGAGTCTGGGACTTTTCAAATTAGAAAAGAGACAACTAAGGGGGGGGGGGCATGACAGAGTTTTGAAAAATTATGCATGAGGTAGAGAGAGAAATTTTTCTACCTCTCCCACAATACTAGAACTTGAGGGCATCCAATGAAACTAATGGCCAGTAGGTTCAGGACAGACAAAAGTGATTAAAATGTTGAATTTGCAGCCAGAGGATATAGTGATGGCTGCAGGAATAAACAACTTTTAAAAAGCATTAGATAGATTCATGTAGGATGGGTCTCTGTTAGTGGCTGTTAGCCATGGTGACTGAAGGGAACCTCAAGATTCAGAGGCAGTAAAGCTCTGAATCCCAGAGCCAGGAGGCAACATCAGGGAAGGTCTTGGCCTCTATGCCCTGTTGTTGGCCCTCTAGAGAAACAGGATGCTAGACTAGATGGACCATAAGGGCTCTTCTTATGTTCTTATGTAATCTGCCTTGAGTCTTAGTGGAAAAGGCAGACTATAAATAATGTAAATAAAGGAACAAAAAAAAATCTACCTGGGAAAAATGCTTTGCAGGGAACTGAATCCAGAGAACAGAATGTTTTCTTGAAAAAGTGGCTCCCCTTTCTACATGCCATGGTAAACAATTTTTGAAACAACAGTGTAAGGAGTTTGGGGGGGGGTGCTGTTTAAAAAACAAAAGTTCCACTGGATACACCAAACTTTTGCATGTGCCTAAAAATTTGATACCCCAGAAACTACTTCCTAAAATCATGTGAGCTTAAGTTCATACAGGACTCCCATGGCAAGCGGTTCAACAGAACTGAGACCATCACTCAGAACGTATTGCAACATTTTCTGCTGATAATGTATCAAGGGATCTGTAGAAATGCACCTCCTGCTGACTTTGATGGACATCTAGGTCCTTTTTGACTCAGGTGCTTGAGCATCTCATTAATTATGGTTCTGCATTACCATTCCTGACTAAAAACAACAGAAACACACACAGACATTCTGGAAAAGCCTGCTGCAGTCTCATAGCACATGAGGAAACAAAGAGCCCTCACAGCCTGGCAGGGGGATCCAACCACCAGACTTCTGGAACATCAGAATTCAGCAATCGTTTTTGTCTCTGCTATAAATATAACAATACAGGAACATCTTCCAGCCTCTAATGATTCATTCCAACAGAGAGGAAAAAGCAGATAATATATCTAAGATATGGTATATTTAAATACAAAATAGCAGTGATTACAGAAAGCACAGCAGTACTGTGAACATAACCATTACAGTAATTGAAGTGCTGCTGCAGGTTTGTATGAAAAGCACTATTTCACCCCAATATGATTAGCATTCATAAGACTGGTGCATCTTTGAAAAAAAATTATACGTTAGGGTAAAATATAATATAGATCATTCATATATAGATACGCAAACACATATGAAATTCTGATATGCATTATAAATGTGTCATACAGATGAACACATAAAATGCTGTATTGTTTTGCTATTTCAGAAAGGTGACATTTAATTTAAAATGGCCAGACATGTGGAAGAAAAGGGGCTATTTCTATATTGATAAAATACAAAATATATGGTACTTAAGAGGTAGGCAAGTTCTTCAGAGCAACACAGAGAAGACAATTACTAGGATTGCCTCTCTCCCAGACTCCAGCACAGAGAAGAATCAATTAGCCCTTGTCAGACTATGACCTTGAAGGATATAGTCCTGAACAAAATGTGCTGAGCTAGATAGAAAGAAGAAGGAAAATGGGATTCTGAAACCGATGAAAAAAGTCCTGTTCAGAAATGACATGACAATCTCAGACTAGGAACTAGGCCAGCACATACCTAGTTCTGAAGAAATCCTACTATGAAGGCTCAAACTCTTCCAAGGAATATTATGTACTGACTTTAGGCAATACACATAGTAGGATTATTTTTTATTATTAATCTTCTCCCCAGGGTGACTTACACAGAATAAAACAGGACAAAGCACTAGCAAACTTCTCCTTTTGCCGCTTGGAAGTTTTTGGCAGCTATTCTGCAGAACCCCCCTGCTGTTTCTACAGCTATCTAAAGAGCTACAGCAGCTCAAAGCTTCAAAACTCGCCACAGTCAGGCTTCTAGTGGCTTATGTTCCCAGGGCTGAGTGAAAACCAAATCACTGGCAAACTCTTCTTCCTTTTGGTTTATACTTTTCACAATTAATTTTTAAAAAACTTACATTCTTGGGCAATATTCCTAAAAATCATGCTGGCCATCACTCCCTTCCCTCCCTTATTTCCCTGAGCAAGAACAAGACATAATGCAGATCATTAAAAAATTGCTGGTAGCTACCCAAAGGCCATTTTCTTTTCTTTTTTTACAAACCCACCTGATGGGTTGCACAGGTGGTCGAGTGATGATCAGATTCTAGCTTGTGGCAACTTCAAATTATCAAATAAAGACTGTCTTTGAAGAATCTCAAGAGTTTTGGTACATCTCTTACTTTGCCATTTATTCTCCCAAGAGAAAGCACCTTTTGTAGATATTCAGCTTTCCAGCTGCAGAAGGTTAGGGACTAAGTTTTTAAAATGGCACTGATACCACTTAAAAAAAGAAGAGGAAAAAGAAACTCCTTCACTCATTGCTTTTAGAATGATATAGAAATCATAGTTGCTATAATCTGTTCAGAACTAGTGAATGTGATCTCAGTAAGTCAGTGGTAATTTCCTGATCTTCATCACAGCAATCAAACTATCAAAAGACAGTTTATCCAACAATCAGCCCTTTATTTGACAAGAGTGTTAACTATAGGCAAACTGTGTATAATCTAACATTTCACAGTGTATTCCAAAAGCAAATGATACCTGAAGAACTGCAAGATTCCTTCTGAATCCCCTTTCAGTATGACTCATATTGGAACTATTAGAATAGCTGGGTTAGATCCACAGCTGCCGCAGTGTGACTTGGATGGAAGTGGGTGTAACTGCACTATTAAGCAATGGAGGTTTCACATTTACACAGCCATAGTCAGCTGGCACATGGAGGTTGCAAGCTTAAATGTGCTGATTAGGCAGCAAGACCCATTGAGCTGAGTGAGACTTACTTCTGAGTAAAGATGCAGAATCATTCTGCAAGTGGCATGTCTGTTAAATCTTAACTAACACAGAGTCAAATCTTGCTCCACTTGACATTTATCTACACCATATGCATAAAATAAGGTCAAATACATGCTGCAGAAATAAAACCTCTGCCATATTTTGTCCAGGAAAATAGGTTATTGGGGGTGGGAAGAGAGAGAACACAGCAGTCCTGTTACAACTAAGTAAACAAATCAAGGAAGTGGCTTGCTTTAGCCACTGCAGATCTCTGTTACAAATTATGGGCCTGCTTTCCAAACACGCCCCCTTTGCCTGTATCAGAGCAGCTCTTAGACTGCCAACCAGAGCTGCATTGTTCCATAATATTGCTTTTAATAATATTGGCAATTTCATTCTATAACTACTATATTTTTGTCTTAAACGTTTTGGATAGTGTTAAGGAACAGTTGTTCACTGTAAATAGCAAGCAATTTTGATAGGGTTTTCTTATGTTTGATACTCCATATTGAGTTGCGTTGTTAAAAGTAGATGAGATGGTAACATTTTGTAAGCCTTCTTGTTTGAGGGGTAAAAAGGAAATGCTAAAGGTAGCAGTTTGGACTGACTTGTGGGATATGGGATTAAGCCAGTAAATGGTGGAGAGTTAATTTGATGAACATTTTCATTTTCAACTGGATAGTTTTTTGTTCCCTGCCCTGAGCTCTTGGGATAGAGCAGTCTGTAAAATTAAATGTTGGTATTCCTCCAGTGTGTCCAGAGATTAATTTATTACACATAATTTTTGGAACTCTAACTGATACAGAAGCCACATTCTCCAAGTAAAAATGACTCCTCATCCCAGAGATGTTGAACCTGTCTATAGTTAGACCATGATGTGGAGAATGCCCTCTGCATATGATTTGCAGATCCCTTATAATCACATATTTCAGAAAGAGATTAGACTGCTGATCATGACGAGCTCTTGACCAGTTTTAGTTCTAAATACTGCATTAGAAGAGACTCTGGGTGAACTTAATACAGCAACTTTTACCAGCACATACTAGACTAGAGTAATGAAGCAAAGAAAGGTAAATGTTTAGAGTTAATGCCAAATTACTGCACCACTGCATTAAGAAAGGGGGAAAAAAGATGAGGGGAAGGGTTTGTGGTGATCTGTCAGGAATATAGAACACTCCAAACAGGGAGACAGAAATCAATTAAAGGCTGGGCAAAGAGATGGGAAACAAAAAGGGAATCAATACAACTTTGCAGGAAATTTGTTACTAAAATGACTTGCTGAATTGTTTGTGTTTAATGACACATTAAGCATCTAGCAACCACCTTGTTATTGTTATAATTCTAAGGAACTTGAATACAACAATCCAAGTTTCTTTTTCTGGGCTAGGATCAGGGGACAGGAAGGTCAGTCGGACTGAAGTTCCTATCTGCCTAACAGGCAGAGCTGAAGCATCTCTCCTCAATGATCAGCAAAAATTATTCATGGCCTCATCACAATGCTGCTCACATTACTCTTATCATGGATTAAGGTAACATAACTGGCAATAAAGAGTGAACTCTTGTACGGGATGAAGGGATATGGACTTATACTTACCAACTTTTGGTGAAGCTGTTTGGATATTAGTTTCTGTTTCTTCTGCCAGAGAAGCTGTTGTGGCTCTTTTCACCTCCGGTTCCAGGCTGAGTGGAGGTAAGGAGGGTGCCAAGGAGGGTAAGAAATTAGAACCTAACACACTGTTATGTGGTGATGACCAAGGAGCAGCCTCAGAGGGAACGAGGGAGCCATCCACCTGCCCTGTGACCTCAACTTCAACTTCACTGGTAGGCAAAGGAAAGTATGAAGTATGCACCACGGACGGCACCCAGGCAGAGAGGGCAGTCGGATCCACGGGAGTGATGGGATCTTGTCCGATCCTGTCGGGGCCGAGGTGGGTAGGAGAGTCATACTCAAAAATCTTGTCCACAAAGACCCACTTGAGGCCGGCAATGCAGAGGCACAGGCTGATTAGGCAAGCCAAAATGGGAACAATGCAGATTTTTTCAGAGTTCAGACAGCCTTTCAGTTGTTCTGTTTCCAGGCAGACACAGCAAGTAGCAGCCAGGCCTGCTATTCCTTGCACCCTTGTCTCCTCTCTTTGAGTCTCTGGCACATCCTCCTCCGCAGGGAGTCCTTCAAGTGATGCAGTGGGGCTCAGCTGCATCGAGGGGTTGGGAAAAGCCTCCAGAGTGGCTTCAGACATATTTAATCATATATATATGTATATTTTTTTTCAATTGAGCACTCCTTTAGAAGGCCTTAAACTCTGACCTAGTCCATCTTTTTGCCAAGCAAGCAAGCCAGCCAAGGGAGAGAAAACAGACCCAGAAAAAAATATTACAGCATCATAGTACAAGAATCAGCAAAGAGTTGAAGAGTCTGAATTTGATCCAAATAAAGGAGGGAAAGGAAAAAAGAGGGGGAAACATCCTCTCAAACAATTTAAAAGGAGACACGCAGCATCTCAGAATGATTCAGCTTCTTTCCGACTTCACTTTTAAATACTTTCTCTTTATAATCCCTTCAATTATCCTCAAACCATTCAAATTCTTCAGGGAGCCGAAAGGATGGGACACAAATAAACGCTGCAACCTTGAACAAATTGTTTTAAGTGAACCAACAGCCCAGAGGGAAAGGCTAGCTTCTCACCTTGAGCATCTGAGGCTTGTGGCTGCTTATATGGAGGAGAAAACAGCCGTCATGCAGTAGGAGCAAAAGGAAAACCAGTAAGAAGGGGAGCAGCAGCAGCAGCGGCGGCGGCAGCAGTGACAGTAGCAACAGCATCCTGTTGTGCACAAGCGCCGGCAGAAAGAGGCTGAATCATTACAGAGCAGCAGGTGCCTGTTCCCTGAGCATCACTGCAAGCAATATCACTACCGGGAGATCTGAAAGGAAGGGGACGGCAACTCTCTCCTCTCAGTTCTTGCTGTCTCCTGTTTCATGGTCCCTCGTCAGTACTTTAGTGCCTGCCTCCCTTCCTTCCCTCTGTTCTTCTGATGTACAGATTCCCTCCTCTCGTTTCTCTCTCTCTCTCCCATCCTCCACCCCACCCCACCCCTCTGCAGGGCTGGTCTGAGTGAAATCAGCACACCCAGCAACACAGGACTGCCAGCGACTTCCTAGATTATCCAATTAGAGAAATAGAGACTATAAAATCAAATGGAGGCATAGAGGAGCTAGTTAGCCTGACTCTGACTCTCTCTCTCTCTTTCATTCTCTTTCTCCCACTGTGTGGTCATGAAAGGATGCCAATCGATCAGAGCAATCTAACAAAGCTGCAATGAGGATGAGGGCGGGGAAGGTTGTAGGTGGCAGCCTTATGGGCTGGACCTGATGCGAAGACTGTCGGATATCCGATCCCTCCCTAGGGACACAGGCCTTTCAGCTTCAGTTTCTGCCTGCCTGCTACCTACAGATAAAGTTTGCCTTTCTACCCTCCTAGAAAAATGCTTGCATCAGAAAAGCAATTTAAGGATAGTTTGTTTTTACAAAGATCCAACTTTGGACAAACTTGCAATTCAGATATAATGTTCTTCTGAGAAATCTGTGGTTATCAGAAACAGTATTTCTGAAACTATATTACGATAACATAGCATTTACTTTTGGTGTGCCTACAAACACTTTGAGCCCACCGTTTACTTTTCTCTCTATGCCTATGCATGTACACCTGAGGGCTTGAGGAAAAAACTTTGTGCATTTGATGAAGTACACCCTGTCCACACAAGTTTACAGTATAATAAATCTGTTCCTCTTTACAGTGCCACAAAGCTTTTTTATTTGATTGAGGGAGTACACATTTTAGTAAAACACACATATTACTTCTTATATTTACAAATAAAATTAATGTTTTGTTTCCTAGTGAAGAACACTAAAATATGCCTTTGGTACCAAAAAGAAATGGAGACTGAGTAATGCTTTCTAGTTTTTAATTAAAACTGCTGCATTTTAAGTTTAATATTTAAAGAATAAGCAATACAGCAGTGCTAAAATTTAGAAACCTGATTTCTTAAACAGTAAAGGAAACTGCAAATTATGAATAGCTATGGAAAAGGCAGGGCATATAGAATTCCTCATTTTTTTCTCTCATTTTCTTGAGTTCTGTGCAAAGTGAAAAGTCTAGTGATGTTGGGTTTCTTTGCTGTTTTTTTTTGGGGGGGGGAGAGGGGGGGAGGAAGCCCTGGCAGCCCTGATCCTTTTATGATAAACCTTTCTTGGTTTATGATTTGCCTCTGTTTTGGACAGCAGGCTTCATTGTCCATGGCTTCATATGCAGCCATTTACTCTACATACAATGGGTGTAGTAATAAAAACAAGTCTGACCAGGGCACCATTTCCAGACAGCAACTTTTGTGATATCTCACATATGTGCTCATTCCCCTATATTTCTGGCTTTTAATTTGTAAGGTATAAAAATCCTATATAAAATGCCCTTAAAATTGCACTGCCATGTTTCAAGTTCATCTTGAATATATTTGGATCCTTACAATAAATGGACTCCCCATTTCTTTCACCCCTCCTTGAGCAAACCATAATGGCACCCCTGAATTTGACTATAGCATTTTATTTTCACTCTAGATGGGAAAAAGGACATTGAATTCTACATCCTTCCTTGCTTTTAGAGCACTTCTATTCTTTGCATTCAGTCAAATATTCAATTGTAACTTCCTTTTTTTATTGCTCGGTTTTGGATACTTATTGCAGAAAAGAAAACTCTGAGCATGGCTGGGGAAATGTAAGTAACATTTGCATAAAGCAGATTTATTGGCACTGTAGGAGCTCCTTTGGAGATTTCTACTGCCCAATGTGTCGATATGCAACCCTGCAACGTGTTTGGAACCCTTAATCAGCAGCTCCTTGAGATCAAGCACGGAGTCAGCTTCTTGGGTACTGCTGAGGCTACAAGCTTCAATCAAGAGACGCTAGGGAGGAATTCGGTTAATTTAGATAATCCATTCACTCCAACGGCAGCCTCTAACAAAACCGCACAATAAAATCCCTTCTGCTCAATGCAGAACACACCTAATGACTAAAGTGGCAGAAAGAAAAGTTGTGCAAAAGTTAGGGGATTCCAAACACCTTTGCAGTAGAAATGGAGTCAAAATGCAGTAGAAATGGAGTCAAAATGCAGTAGAAATGGAGTCAAAACTTTATATAGAATCATAGAGTTGGAAGGGACCTCTAGGGTCATCCAACTCCCTGCATAATGCAGGAAACTCACAAACACCTCTCCCAAAATTCATTGGATCTTCATTGCTGTCAGATGGCCATCTAGCTTCTGTTTAAAAACCTCCAAGGAAGGAGAGCCCACCACCTCCCGAGGAAGCCTGTTCCACTGAGGAATTGCTCTAACAGTCAGGAAGTTCTTCCTAATGTTGAGCTGGGAACTCTTTTGATTTAATTTCAACCCACTGGTTCTGGCCTACACCTACTTGAAGACGTACATGGTTTGAAATGTCTTCAGTAGGTTGTCAATTATTATCCTCCCCTCTAAGTACACTACCTTTTAAATCTTCATCTGGTTTAGAAGAGGAAGAGGCAGTCCCTCTTACCCACTCCCTCTGCACCTGATCATTCACTGGATTGGATCCCATCAGCCTTCCCACTCAGTCTCATCCAATTCCCCTTCTTATTGCAGTCACCCCTCCCATATGGTGTTTCTTTATGCAGGTCCCACGACCTACAGCACAGTTTTTTTGAGGACCCCTCCCCCATCAACAGAAAAGCTGGTGGCACCCAAACTACCTGTCTCCCATGTCTGGAGGTGATGGGTGCTACAAATGCCTGGTACAGAAGAGTTGGACCAACAAGGAAGGGCAAATAAAACGGAGGGAGAAGTAGGGGAGCCATCGCTGAGTCTTTTCCCATTTAAAAGGGTAATGTCTGGGATAACAGCTAGAAAAATCTAATCTTCGGATATGGTCACAAGTTATAATTGTAGCAGAAATAATTACACTCATCTTCTGAAAAGTTCAGTGTTTTAACTGTAGTATTTTCACATCATTATTTTCAAGCCGGTGTATGATAAAAGGTCATGCTTCAGCTTCCTCAAAGCCCTGTAAGATGATTTATGGCATAAAAACAGGGATATGCAGAAGATGACATGGAAGGTCAGGCTTGCTGCAGGATGTTTCCAATCTGACATTCAACAAAGCCCCAATCTCAAGGACCCTTATTTTGTACCTCAGTCTACTTTCACCGAAATGAGTTGTTCATTCACATTTGCCTTGTGCTGACTGCATCTGTGGAAGCATCTATCTTTCCTCCTTCTCCTATACAGCAGGAGTTAAAGCTATATGATGGAGAAATGACTGTAAACTATGATTGGGTGATACATTATACAGAAAGCTCTTTGATCAATAAATTACAGACAATTCACATTAAGGGGCAGAGTCACCTCAGAACGCATATGAGGGACTCCCCGTTTCATCAAAATCTCTTCCTGCGTATGGCGCGCTAGTATGTCAAAGCTCCATTAGGCTAGCTACCTTGCCCTTTACTAGTTAACTATCCATGTGCAGAGATCTCCTGATGTGGGTTGTCTTAAGCAAATGGTCCCTCAGTTCCATCTGAATTCCATGAAGTTACAGGAACCATTAGGGTGCTGGGACAGACAAGCTCATAAGGAATTTTGAATCTAGTAATGAAATTCCTTGTTTTTATTATATTATATTATATTGAATCTTGTGTTTATAATGTAGGGTCTTGTATTTTATTTTAATATTCAAACCCTCAGTCGGGGGTGGGTGGGTGAGAATGATGTTGCACAGAAAATGGGGAAACACGACTAAGCTCACATAAGCCCATTTTTAAAAATGGTTCCAATGCACAAGTAATAAAAATAAGGAATACTTCAATGAACTTGTTAAAGGACAAAACTGATAAACAAGAGGTGTAGCAGGCTGCTTTTTCTCAGCAAAGCAGTTTCTTGAACAGACTTTTCCATAAATTGAAAAGGTGAATAAACAATTCAGATCTCTCATATGTACTGAACCAGTGGCACCTGCAAACATTATTAGTATGTTACTGAGAACCACTGTGTTGCCTCATCAAAGTGTTTTTTTTAAAAAAAAAACTGTAGAGTGGTAAATGATCACCTATGTAAAACTTAAACAGGGTGGCAAACTCTAACAGGATCATCTACTAGGCCTAATAAGGAATTTTCCACACTAGACCTTTAATCCGGGTTCAACCCTGTCCTCAAACTGACATTCTACAGTACACTCAAGTTCTTTCCCCTCGGGTTATTCTTTGTTTCCACATTTAATTGAGGTCCCCCCAGTTTTGCCCCACAGCATATGGATGTTGTAATAACCAGAGATAAATGCAAGGTAAATGGCCAAGGGTTGAACTCAGAGAAAACCTGGGTTGAGGTCCAAGTGCGGAAAGAGCCATTAATTCTGAGCTAAGCTCCATTCAAGGTTGAGTCTTCTAACCCTTTCTCAGTGCTGGTGGTGATCCTTTGCATGAATAGTTCCAGGGCCACAGCCAGGGTGGGGCCAATGGATGTCATCCATACATGAACACAAATCAGATCATTGGTCCATCAGTATTGCCTGCTCAGACTGGTAGCACCTCAGGCTGAGATTTCAGGCTGAAGTCTTTCGCATCAACTACTACTTGATCCTTTACCTAAAGATGCGGGGGACTGCACCTGGGACTTTCTGTATGCAAAGCAGATGCTCTGCCACTGAGTCACGGCCCATCCACCCAGAGGACTAACTTGCCCCACCTATTGGTTATACTGAAATCATGGCTTTTCCATTCGTTTCTTTTAAGCCCCTTTTGGAAATAGGGCAGACATATCCTAGAATAACCAGTCCTGTTAACAATAAGTTTGAATAGGGGCTACTGCTGCCACGCCTTGACAAGCTGATTGCATTATTCAGACCTAGAATGAGATCCCACACATGATGATTATGGGATTATATTTTCTGTTCAGGTTTGCTTACTGAAGAGAAACAAGCACATATGAGGGAACACAAAGAGTCCTTCCCTCTGAAAATACAGTTCCCCCTGCATATTCTTCAGCTAGCCAGGGGCAGGGGTGAGTATATGTGTGGAGTATCATTCAAGCATGCTTGCATCCCAGTAGCCGTGCCTCTATTCAGAGCTTTTTTGGTAGGAAAAGTCCAGCAGGAACTCATTTACATATCAGGCCACTCCCCCAAACACCAAGCCAGCCGGAACTGCTTTCCTGTGCATTCCTGGTCAAAACAAAGCCCTGCCTGTATTCCATACCTACTCACTGCAAAGGTGCAAGAGAATATCTAGCCAAGACTCTACCTTCAGGGAGGTAGTCTGATACTCTTAGCTTGGATGTTGGTTCACAGCCCTGTTCACATCTGTTGCAATGTGTACTCCTGTCACACTAAAAAAATTCATTGAAATAAATGCTGTGTATTTTTCCATCATCACAGGTAACTTTTCATGTTATTTTGTACTTGTTACTAGTACAATACTTTAAAGAATACATGCTTTTATGTAAGAATGCATGAGTCACTGTAAAGAAAAGATTCTCGGGGGGGGGGACACTTAAAAGGGGCACAATGGCATTTTTGTAGATCAGGAGTGGCCAATGGTAGCTCTCCAGATGCTTTTTGCTTACAACTCCCATCAGCCCCAGCCAGCATTACCAATGGCTAGGGCTGATGGGAGTTGTAGGCAAAAAAAAATCTGGAGAGCTACCGTTGGCACCCCTGTTGTAGATGATGGAGTAGGCTGAACAAAGCTCATGGATCTTAGAAAAGCTTATCAATCAAGTAATCTCTAAAATGCCACAGCTCTTCTGGGGCTGTCTTGCTGTGGTACACAAACTGGACAACTCTTCTAAAATTTGTATG
Source organism: Heteronotia binoei (assembly GCF_032191835.1). Taxonomy (NCBI): domain Eukaryota; kingdom Metazoa; phylum Chordata; class Lepidosauria; order Squamata; family Gekkonidae; genus Heteronotia; species Heteronotia binoei. The sequence continues at coordinate 32,466,277 of NC_083226.1, forward strand.
TAGCTGTGTTTGCACTCCAAAGAGTAGTCAACAGGGAAACATATTCGATTTCTACCTTTTTATGAGCATTTGGACAGGATCATATGCCAACCTTTTAAAATAAATTCATAAAACATTTTCAAGTCCATCTGTTCATATGTGTTAACCATTTCTACAATATCAACCAACTAAGAGAAAAAGAATGTAGTCTTTCAGTTTACAAAAGCTTTCTGGCCTGATCATCTCAAGGTGATTCTTATGGTCCACAGGTGAACAAGGCTTATCCTGTCCCTCCCTCATAGCTGCCTTAAAACAACAACAACAAAAAACCCCACCTTAGTGTAGTTCCTCATCTCAGTCCCTGCAGTGTTATAGATCATTTTAGCTGATTTTGTTCTGAATTGCTTTTGCTTTGCAAACATCAATCTGGTACAGAACAGAACAGAACGGAATAGAGCAAGGCAGAGGCCATCTTGCTAGTGATATAATGCAGAAACTACTTCCAGAGACTATGATTGACTGCAACCTCAGACCCACATATTCAGTTTAAGGCACAATTCTGTCCTTGAGTTGTATACTGTAAAACTACCACTAATTCACAACATTGACATTTAGTGCGGCCAGCAACCATTAACAAAAGGGGTTAAATTTGTGAGGGTTTTTTTTTTTTTAAATACATGTTATGAGAGTTATAATTTGATTTTAGGGCTGTGTATGTTTAGGAAGAATTGAAAAAAAAAAGAATTTTCAAAGCACTGGATATGTGTAGTTGTCTGGAGAATATTGCTCCTCAATACAGGCACCAAGTAGGCAAGAGTTATATTACAAGAACTGTACTGGATTGTATGCAGGGCTTTTTTGTAGCAGGAACTCCTTAGCATATTAGGCCACACACACCCCGATGTAGCCAATCCTCCAAGAGTTTACAGGGCTCTTAGTACAGGGCCTACTTTAAGCTCCAGGAGCACTGGCTATATCAGGGGTGTGTGGCCTAGTATGCAAAGGAGTTCTTGCTACAAAAAAAGCCCTGATTGTATGTCTTTGATTCCATATACAATCAGGTTGTAGTCTATAGTAAAGAAAATGGAATCATGCATTTCATTGCTATCACCACGATGCATAATATTGGTGACCTGGTTTATTGTTAAAAGCCCAGGTTTAACCCTAGACATTTTAAAGATTCACTTTGTTTTGAACTAACATGACAACAACCAGGATTTATCCAAGATTTCCCCCAGGTTAAATGTAAGCTGTTATCATGACTTGAGCAGAACAGCAATTTGCTATCAGTGAGACTCAACTCTGATAAAGGGCTTTATAGATGCTGCCTATTAGAGACAGCAGTTTTCCATTGAAGAGGTTTCTTCTTCATGCACACACAATCTTTCTAAACAAAAGCATTAAAAAAAAAGCCCTCTTGAGAGGAACATTAATCTCAGTTGGCCACCCAGACCTAAACCTGCTTTGGTTTAAAATTAACACAATTAGTCTTATTCTTACCACTAAGACTGTCAAAATTTAAATATCCAGCTACTTCCCCCTTAAATTAAATCTATTATGTTTCCAAGCAGGATTCCACAACCGCCCAGTAAATTCTCGGATGCAACAAAATGTAAGACTGCTGTACCACACACTACGTTAGACCAGGGGTTCCATATTGTGGTTCCCCTGGGAGCTAGTTTAAGTTTATTCACAGCCTAAGCCAGAATTTAAAGTGGTAAAATACAAAATTAAAACTGGGAGTCATGGTGCCCACTTTATACCTTTTTGGCTGCCCACCATGGGTTTTTATAAAGTGGGTGTGGTCAGGGGATACTGTTGCTAGTAACACACATTGCATGAATTTTACAGAAGATGGTTTAATATTACATAAATTGGTTGTCTTAAATAAACCAAGGTCACCAAAAATAAGGTGATGCATTAAATAAAATAGACAAACATGCTCAAAGAGCACCACGAGAACTTTGGTTCAAGTCAACCAATTTGGACTGTGTGCCTTTTGGGGTCAGACACAGATACTGACAGAACTGCTGAAAACAGAACATGAGCTCATGAAATAAAGAAGGGCTATAAATACAATGAAGTTGCTGTTATGAGCACATTCCAACAATGGGTTTAGTTTGGATACACCTTCATAAAAATGGCTGTGTGCTGGAGAAAGTGCCTAGAATGACCCTTACAATTCAATCTTAAACAGTATTCTACACCCTTATAAGTAGAGTTGCCAATTCTGGATTGAGAAAAATCTGGAGATTTGGCAGTAGAGCCTGGGGAGGGTGGGGTCTGGGCAGGGGAGGAACCTCAGCAGGTTATAATGCCACAGAGCAAACCCTTCAAAGCAGTCATTTGCAGCAGGGAAACTGATGTGTGGTGTCTAGAGATCAGTTTTAATTCTGGGAGATCTCCAGGCCCCATCTGGAGGAGGAGGAAAAGTAGAAGTAGGTTTTTATGTAAAGCTAAATCTTGGTTTAAATAGGTTTTTGTGAAGCTGAAGTGTTTCTCTACCCTAAAGAATCTCAAAGGGTGTTTTCGCACTCACCTTCAGCCGGCGCCGCGACCCTCTTGACGACGGAGGATCTGTGCTGATTTCCCACACGAAGCGCTGGAGCAACCAGAAGAGCCGCCAATTTCCGGCGCGAAGCCCGCTCAAGCGTTTTCCTGCTTCTTGGCGATTTACGTTTGAGCGGGCTTCGCGCCGGAAATTGGCGGCTCTTCTGGTTGCTCCAGCGCTTCGTGTGGGAAATCAGCACAGATCCTCCGTCGTCAAGAGGGTCGCGGCGCCGGCTGAAGGTGAGTGCGAAAACACCCAAAGAGATTTACAATCACCTTTCCTTCCTCTCCTCACAACAGGTACCTTGTGAGGTAGGTGCGGCTAAGAGAGTTCTGAGAGAACTGTGACTGGCCCAAGGTCACCCAGCAGGCTTCATGAGGAAGAGAATCAAACTTGGTTCTCCAAATTAGAGTCTACTGCTCTTAAGCACTACACCATGCTGGAGGCTGGCAACCCTACTTAAAAAGTCTACTGCAGTAAATGGGCTTAGAATGGTGTAACTGTGGATCTAATCACACTCAGAAGTTTCTGCAGCTTTGAAAAGGCCATGCTCTTTGATGCTTGCCGCTGCAACCACACAGCTCCTGCCCTGCTGCCGGGAGACACATGGGCTGCACATAGGCAAGAGAAGCATTCAGACTGCTCCTGCGCATGCAGGTCGTGTGCACTGCACGACCAGGCCGTTCAGACACCCAGGAAATACAAACCATGCATGCGCTTCAGAGATTTGCTACCAGGAAGTTCCTTTTGAGTGTTTAATCCTGTCCTAGTCCATCCTATGACAAGGTAAGGATAGGTGGGACACAGGGAGCAGATCTGAATGTGTGATCACACCTGTTTAATCTGGAGGGGAGGAGTGGCGGCTAGACCAGACTAAATCTCTTGCGTGATTGCACCCTGTGTTAAGGGAGTAAGCCCCTTTGAATATACCTGATGAGGATTCTGAGTAGATCTGCCTAGGCTTGCTCTCTTACTTTTCCTTTTTAGCAAAATACCAGCTCATAAGATTTTACTGGGGAAAGTGCCAATAACTACTGGAAATCCGGTACCTATTGAATCTTATAAGGATTGTATATTCTATATATTTTTTGTTCAATGATGTATTGTATGCTGTCTGTAACCTACCATGAGCTTGCTTTGGCGAGACTGGTGGGGTAGAAATTAAATAAATAAACAAACAAATAAATTATAAATAGTCACATTAGATTTTCTCAGCAGAGTAAAACTAGAAGCTCTAGCAATATATCTAAGAAAGGCTGGAAATCTCTATTCTTTTAAAGACCAAGAGTCCAAAGATGGCACATTCAGAAATAGCAGAGAAAATTACTAGCTCCAGACTTTTATAGTTTGAAAATATCCCAGTTTCTAAATTCAAACCACGTCCCACTGACATGAATGGCAAGACTCCCATTATTTTAATGGCTCTAGATTACACCCTCAGTACCGGAATATAATCAAGTGTTTAAGAGTTAGTTTGAATCTAGATCTAATTGATGATGCTAAATACATCTAAGAGTTTAGTAGTAGCTTTTTAATAATTTGCACTACCTTGCAAGAAAAGCTTCATTATATTTTTAATTTTAGCAGCATTCTGTAATTAGGCACATATATCACATCTATTCCTCCAGTCTCTGTCTTTTAACTCATTAACCATAAAACCATTAAGATAATGTGTCAGTTACTGCCACCTAATCCAGCTGTTCTGCATTCAGTGCTTCATTATACAGTTTGTAAAAAGTAGCTTTAAAAAGACAGTTGTACTATCAGTTACACTGCTTGGTGCAGCTTCAGCCATACTTGTACACAAAGGTGTGCGTGTTTGAATGCACGCACACCAGTGTGTAGTCAGATTCCTCTGCTTAGACACAGTATGGCCAGAGTATACCACAAAACATGCAAGAATGCTGAGACATCTTCATGCTTTGCTTATGGCAATCACAGCATCATTTCTCATTTCATCCACATGGCCAAGAAAATACCTATATCACTGTTCCTGGCATTTCACTGAAACACATTTGAATAACTAAAAGAGAATAGCTTCCTTGCCTTTTTTTCCTTTTTAAGCCATGTCAGTTTGATGTACAGCTATATATTTTCTTTCAAACTTTATTGCAAATACATTCAGAATGCCGTCCGCCACATTTTCTCCACATCTAAATTCTTGATATATATGAATCTACAGTCTGGCACAGGGGCAAGTACTGCAGAGTGAACAGAATCAATAAGAAAAGGGCAGCTCTCCTCCTCCCGTACCCTGACACTCACATTACTCAGAGATTGGTTTATTATACAGGAGGAGGAAGCTTGGGTGGGGGAGCCAGGAAGGTTACAGGCAGCTGGGAAAATCTGCTTGCAGCAAATTAGAAAATTATTTTCATGCTGGCGCTCTCTGTGGTATAGCACACCATTGTCTAGCTTCTTCTGAAGTTGCATACATTGGTGCAAACCAGCACTAAGATAACATTTTTTTTTTTGCTAATTGTGCATGAAAATAAAGGGTAAACAACAATGGACATGGCTGTGGTTATGAAAATGTTATTATTATTGCATGTCTTAAGTTGGCTCTGAACTCCAAAGAGTTGCTTATTTTATCATTTCCATTTTGCCTTGCATTAACATTTTGATTTATTCTAAATATTTGGTTTGGTTATTCTAAACCAAATCCAAGATAGAACACTGTAGGAAGAATGACAAAAATAGCGTAGGGTTGCCAAGTACAATTCAAGAACTATCTGGGAACTTCGGGGGTGGAGCCAGGAGCAAGGTTATGACAAGCATAATTGAACTCCAAAGGGAGTTCTGGCTATCACATTTGGAGGGACCACACACTTTAAAAATGCCTTCCTTCCATTGGAAATAATGAAGGATAGAGGCACCTTCTTTTGCAGCTCATAGAATTGGACCCCCTGGTTCAATCCTTTTGAAACTTGGGAGGGTAATTTGGGGGGAGGCACTGGAAGATATACAGCAAATTTGGTGCTTTACTTAAAAAAACAGGCCCCCTCCCTGAGTCCCAGATACCTGCGGATCAATTCTCCATTATACCCTATGGGAATTGATTTCTATACGGAATAATGGAGTTCCCAGCAGTCATCCCGCCCCCCGCTTTCTGATGACCCTGAAGCAGGGGAAGGGCCTCCAAACTGGGGGATCCCCTACCCCCACCTGGGGATTGGCAACCCCAAAAATAGGGTACAGTGGTCATAAATATCTATGTTTTGGATAATTCAAGTGTTTTGCCATTTGTGAAAAAGGGAAAAGGGCCATCATTATCATCTGCAAAATTTCTGAACAGTTTTCATCATTTTTTTCATTGCATATGTGAAACTCTTGCACTGTTTCTCTAATTACATAATGCAGTGTTACTGTACTGTTGATTAAATGTAGCTTTATTGCATTGTTGATTAAATGTATTATACTGCTTTTACTGCACTGTTTTTAATTCTGTAATTCTCCTTTAGTCTCCGTGAGAAAGCTGAACTCTACCTTAAGCAAATAAACAAATAATTTCCAGAGAATATTGGTAATGCAAGTGAAATAAGTTATGTGAACACATGCTGCATCTTTTGTGTTCTGTACTATCAAATGGCTTTAAAGCTCACTTTTTGGAATAAATGTTCTTTATGGGAATATAATAACACACCGCTTCATTCTGCTGTATCATGAATGGAAAGAGAACAAAACTTTGACAGCTGTATAACACTCATTCATTCAGGCTTGGCAATCAACATCAGCTTCTCCTTTTAGCTGAAATGTAGAAGAACACAACAGGGAGATTCTCACACTTTGTAATCTATGGAACTCAATTCTATTTTCAAAAATTTCATGGACCATGAAGTTATCTCCTTCCCTCTCACCACCTCATTCTGGACAGCCCGATTTCATTAGCTGATTCTCTTGGGCTACAATTTAGATTCTAATTAACCTCACCCTTTGATTGGAAGAAATTCTGCACCAGAGACAGAAATAAATTTAGTAACTTCTAGGCAGAAGCCAGCAAATGGGAAGGAACCTATGCTCCTCAGAGAAATAGGGAAAAAAAACCTGTTGCATAAAACCTGAACTTCCAGCATTCAATTGAAAATTACCACTTGCTATCAGTGTATATAGGAGGAGCCCTGTGGCACAGAGTGGTAAAGCTGCAGTAGCGCAGTCCAAACTTTCTCCTCACGACCTGAGTTTGATCCTGGAGGAAACTGGGTTTAGGTAGTCGGCTCAAGGTTGACTCAGCCTTCCATCCTTCCAAGGTCGGTAAAATGAGTACCCAGGTTGCTGGGAGGAAAGTGCACATGACTGCGGAAGGCAATGGCAACCACCCCGTAAAAAAGTCTGCTGTGAAAACGTGATATGATATCACCCAAGTTGGAAACGACTGGCACTTGCATAGGGGACTACCTTTACCTTTATCAGTGTATATGGTTACAGAAAGGCATCTGCCTGCCTCATGATAAAATGAGAAAACAGAGCTAAAACCAGTTCAATTTTATACTGGAAATAAGCATAATGAAGACAGTAGGTGTTGTACTCCTTGGTGCTAATTAAGAGAATCTAGGGGCTGAGCTATTGGTTCTCAGCATCTAATCAGCATATTTTCTGGCAAGTGCTCTGAGAAGATCTGGAAACTAGGTGGCTGAAGGTGATAGCAGCTCTAAGAGCTGAGGGGAGAACCAGTTCCATTTCCTTTCTCTGAAGTGGAGAATTCCTGCCCTCATTTTGACTAAGGATTCCATTTGTGTTAACTACATATATGTAACATGTCCTTAAGTTGCACACACTCAGAAGTTCCCTTACAGACTTCAGTCTCAGATACACTGCACTAGAGATTTACAATGCCTTGGTACTAACCTTACAATTGTCACAGTTTATCTGGTAGTAAACAAGCACTCACACAGCCACCAAATAAGCAGCTGCATCTCTGGGACTGAAAACCTGATTCTGCTGGCCAACACTGATACACTTCTTGTATTCATGGTAGGCATATATCCCTCCAAGTGAAACCAAAAACTGGCCTTTCAGCTTCCATCCAGACAGGTAGATGCAAATGCTGGTTCTTCTGGACAAATGGCATCATCATAATGGCCCCTATGTGACCAGGCTCAAGTTAGTTTTTATAGTAGAGCATGTTCCTATTAGTCAGTGGGACATTGCTGATGCTTGTAATAAAAGGGTATTTGGTTGGAAGCTGGAAAAAGAGGTAAAATGAGGAGGGCTGCACCATTTCATATGGGATACAATTCTCTCCTAAGCTGCATTTTAAGTTTATTTTTATATTTACAATCCTGCATACAATTCCCACGTAGCTGTGATTAAACACCGATTTGTGAGTGAGAGGAAAGCTTAACTGACTCTTTTCTCCCCCATTCACTACAATAAGCTTCAAATTACGCTGTGCAGTGCATCAGCAAAACAGAAATAGAAACACCACCAGGTTATTTTAGGGCATCATGCTGCTGGACAAGAGTGCCCTCCAGAAGTTCAATGGCAAGGAGAAAAAACACAGAAACCTTTAATGAACACAGGGGAGGAAATTTTTTTTTTCTTTAACTAATCCCGTCTAATCAGCACCAATATCACACTCCAGTTACAGGGATAGACATGGGCTAATTAAAAACATGCACCTAGGGTGTAATCAGGGGTAATAATTATTTGCAGCTGTTTCCACTATAGTCCCTTCTCCGCCCCCTGCCCCCAATGCCCCAACCAGCATCTATCAATACAGGAAGCTCAATACATTATTTATGTGGAGGCAGGGGTTAGAAAGCCTACATATGCTGCTTTCCACTGAAATGGTAAGTTATAGTTATTGGCAAAAGGAAGCTTGTGCTGTTGCATTAGGTGATGAGATAGACCCAAATCCTTGCCAAATAGAATAGCTAAGTAATAACAAATAATATTAGAAAAAGCCCATTTTGTGGGGCTAACAGGCAGGGCTCCAATAGAGCCCAGTGGGTACTCAAATTATTCCTGCAGCAATTAACTGATTGTAATAGGCTTGCACATTTCCTTTGATCTATTAATGTGATTAAGTGCAAGGGTATTTATTCAGCGATTTCCAGAAGGCACGTGGTAATTTGGTGCCTGTAAAAAGCAATCTCTCCATATAAATATCTCTTACTTTTTCAAGAAAGAACTACCTATGGTAGAAAGGTCAGCCATGGTTATTCCCTGGCATGCCAACAAAAGACCTTTCACTGCAGGTACATGTTTATCGTGCTAGCATCAATATGTACACTCCTCATATTTCAAGCTTTTTTCAGTAAAGGAAGCTCACGTACTACATCCTAGGCATAGAGAATTTTTCCTTGATCACATTCAGGAAGGGGGTGCCACATCACTGAAAGCCTGAAGACATAGTTGAGGAACTTACAGGGCATCCAAGAAACTTTCTAATGCCAGTGCATTAGCCTTAATTAACTGAACATGATTCAGTACCCTTAGCTAAAGGGGGGGGGGGGGGAATCCTGTTGCAGTAATTTAAAAAAAAAAAGGTTGAGTGGAATTATACTAGAAGTCATTCCATCTCCTGAAGTAGTTTTTAAGAAAGCAAACGAGCTTAGTTCTCAGGTTCTTCTTTTATCTTGCACTTTTTATACAGGCACTTATTAGCGGTGTACCATAATGGCTGGTGGCATTTCCACAGACTTAATAAGTAGCTCTTTTCCTGTTGCCCATGTGAATCTGAGACCATGGCAGGAAGATGTGCAGCCTTCCACTCGAATGATGGCTCCATCTGTCCCATGTGGCCATTGATTACCAGCAACCTCTGTAGCTAGAGGCTGACAGCTGACATATACTTTACCTACAAAAGCCTTTTTACAAGAGAGAGAGAGTGCCTGACTGATAACAATTGTTTGCACTAATCCTATTAGGGAAAAGGCTGTTTGCTAACAAAGGAAATATATTCTATGGAACAAGAAAGCCAAGAATAACCCCTTAATTTGTTTTATTATATATGTAAATTCACCCCTTTCCACCCTGCCAAGAATTCACACTTAACAATTCCAGAAAGGTAGCAAAGTGGTACCTTGCAGATTTATTGTGGCATAAACAGGGCTTTTTTTGAGCAGGGATGCACAGGAACGCAGTTCCGGCTGGCTTGGTGTCAGAGGGTGTGGCTTAATATGCACATGAGATCCTGCTGGGCTTTTTCTACAAACAAGCCCTGTGCAAAACAATGGCAATGTCAGGGGTGTGTGACCTAATATGCAAACAAGTCCTGGGCATAAATGTTTGTGGATTTCGAGCCCTGCTTCATCAAATTTGTTCTAGTTTTTATAGTGATTTTCATATAACAAAATATTTACACTAGAGTGAGTCTTTAAAACTAAAATCAGTATTTTTTTCACATAATACGTAAATAATAGTCAGGACTTTTTAAAAGAAAAGGCCTAGCAAGGACTCATTTGCATATTAAGCCACACCCCTGACATAGTATTTTTTCACACAGAGCTTTTTTTGTGGAAAAAGCCCAGCAGGAACTCATTTGCATATCAGGGCACCCCCTCGATGCCAAGCCAACCAGAACTGCATTCCTGGGTGTCCCGCCCTGAGCCACTTGTGGGAAGGGCGGGATATAAATCCCAAATAAATAAATAAATAAATAAAAAAAGCCCTGATCAATATTATTCCTGGCCACCTAATCCATGACTTTCATGCATGAATTCTATAAACTCTGAATTGTCAGTTAAATGTTCCCATTTTATACCCAGAACCAAGACCTAAATCAAAAAAGAAATATTACTGGACAGTAAACAAAATAATTTCTATACAGTCATATGTGATGAACAACAGATACCATATATTTAGAAGAATTAAGAGTAAAATAGGGGCTTAATAGGAAAATGCAAGTAATGGAGTATTCCATATGGGCCTATTTACACAACCATTAAACACACAGAAGCCACAGAAAATGCACTGCAGAAGCTCCAGTGTATTGGATCCTGGTCATGTGCTTTTACCTTATGCATAGGATTTGGTACATCTTTGTGTTGGGGCCAGATTCATACAATGCGTTCACCTGGAGACCACTGTACACAGGATCTACCGCATGATCACATTTTAGAGTCCAACCTGGTTCGATGGTTTTAGTTTCTTCCTCAAGGTCTCAGGAAAAGGAATTAACAGTCAGGGTGAGGAGAGAAGTAAAGGCACAAACATATTTAACAATGGCCTTACAGCTTTACCTTACTCTAACTCATCTTTCCAGTCTCAGAGATAAATAAAAATCTTGTGGCACCTTAAAAGATTAAAAAAAAATGTATTCTGGCATAAGATTTCATGGACTACAGACCACTTTTTAAAACTTAGTATTACTTCCCTTTTATGTAAGGAAGAAGTCAACGATGCAGACACCAAGACAGGCAGGGTAAAATATATTTTGAAATCGTACGGGAGTAAAGGCACTGGAGACCAGCAAAAAGGAGATAGTTGAGATCACATCTAAACCACCAGATACTAACAGATCCTGTCCTCTGCTTTAATGGTGCTATCCCTGAGCTTCCAGACTCCAAAAGTTCTGAGCCAGAAGAACCTGGCAATCTGACAAAGACAAGCCTAATCAGAACATCCAGACATATTCATGATTACATGTATTTACAATGAGTAATTCTTTGGGAAGATCTTTGTAATATTTCTTTTCCCTAATTTCTGAAAGGCAGGTAGCTACATGTCCTTTCCATAGATCCTCAGGTAACATAAACAGAACAGAAAAAGACAGATCTCTTGCAAGACAACACACAATTAAATGATTCACTATTCAACCCTAAACTTCCTGAGTGCTCCTAGTCAAAATGGAACATCCAAATTTACCCCTTTCAACCACATCTTGCATTTCTGTGTCTGGCCTTCTGAATACTTTTACACAGGTCTGTTCAGTTACAATTTAGATGCCGTTAAAGCAAAAATATGTGTCATCTGTGACAGAAGATTGTGTGGGAAAGTCCCAGGACAAATGATATGTTGTGTATCTGTGAAACAGCCTCTTTCCTTGTATGGAAAGGTTGCTTCATAACCCTGATACAAACTCAAGCAATCTATCAGAATTTCACTAATATACCAAATAAAGCATGAAAACTTGAATGGAGTGGGGGAGAGCTGATGTATCTTTCAAACTTACCCTATTCCCCATTTCATTCATTACAAGCAAGTTGTAGTTTTACAAGGAAGTTCAATGAAACTAGTTACCCAAGCCCCTATTTTACCAACCCACCTATTCCTCACCAGAAATCTGATGAATTGAACTGCCTCCTTCTCCAGTTTTTTTTTTCTTGCAGCACAGAACCAGGCAAATAGTTGAATGGGAATTCAAGCGTTTGTTCTGTCAAATTTCAGCAGACAACACTCTATGCCCTTTTTAAAACTTGTGTGTTAACTACATATGATAATGTCACCTAATAAGCATGCACTCAGTCGGAGAATAAATCATGTCCTGAGACTCTGTTCTTGAGAGGAGATAAAATTATCATACCTTCCAAGTGATGGACGAAAACAGTGTATGTCTTATTTCCCATGAAAGGTTGCTAGACAGAAGCAGAGTCAACACACTGATTGCTATCTGCACCACTTAATAATACTGAAATAAATAGTTAAATCTGCACACAATTGGTTTGGTAGAGCAATTTCTAACACCAGGAAAACATTCAAACCAGATTGAAAAGCAGAACTGCTAGCAGAGTAAAATGATACAGTATACTAACTCACAAATATTTTACATGGAAGGTAAGGGCCAATATCAATATCAACACAGATGAGGCATGGTGGGGGGGGGGCACACAACACCTCAGTGTGACAGGTCAAGACCTATTTACAATTTTTAAACTTGGTCAGCAGGAACACTGGGATCCTGGCTGCAAAATAAATATAATGATGATGATGTACTTGAATAGTAGAGGGAAACGCAGCATCTATTAAACAGATCAACGCTCAAGTTCAAATATGTTTGGTAATACTTTAGGATAACATTGAGACAGTTTCTGAGCATTATCTTGCCCCACTCCCCAGGAAAAATAACTATGAGGTCTTCCTTTAATCCCCATGCATATTGATTTTGTAGCTGCAGCTGTTCTTTTAACTTTTTGGATTTTTGCCCTTTCACATGAGATATCTGTTGCTGATTATATATGGTATCATTTCAGACTGCTAGCAATTACGCTTTTTAATCTGGTTCTGAATAATCATGGTTAATCTCAGTTCTGAATATTTTCCCCAATGCTAGAAATCAGTGCTGACTGTGTAGACAGGAAGAAGAAGAAGAAGACGAAGAAAAGGAGGAGGATTTATACTCCACCCTTCACTACCCAAAGGAGTCTCAGAGCAGTTTACAATCTCCTTTCCCTTCCTCTCTCTGCAACAGACGCCCTGTGAGCAATGTTCCCTCTAAGCTGTAGAGTCTTGTGAGCAAAAATTCTATTTTGTGAGCTGCTGGCATTAAAGTTGTGAGCTGATGCATAAATTAGTTTGCTCTAGGGCCATTTTTCCTGAGCTGAGACAAAAATGTGTGAGCTGGAGGCTAAAAAATTGTGAACTAGCTCACACTAACTCAGCTTAGAGGGAACACTGCCTGTGAGATACATGGAGCTGAGAGAGCTATCCCATAACTGCTCTTGAGCAGAACAGCTTTGTGAGAACTTGTGGATGACCTAAGGTCATATCAGCAGGTGAATGTGGATGAGTGGAGAATCAAACCTGGTTTTCCTAGATAAGTCTGCACACTTAACAGCTACATCAATTTAATGTCCTTCTTTTGCAGAAAGATGAGTAATGGTGTGATTAGTCTGTGACACTGATGTCTATTTTGTTCACTAAATCCAAGGTCTACAAGCTAAACAGCTGACAAAGTTATAGGTAGCTATGTCAGCCCGCAGAAAATTTCAAAAAACAAGCAATGTAATAACTTTTCGTTAGGACCAACCAAAATCCCACAAAATAGCAAGCTTTCAACTTTCCCACAACTCTTCATCAGGATATTTAGTATAAAACAATAAAAGGCAAGTGAAGGGAGGGGGGGGGGAGAGATATTTTAGGGCATGCTGGAGAAGCCCCTATGCAGTTTATAATTTAGAATACCAGGTATATTACAGATATAATTAAATTCGGTGCAAAACTGTTTTTTTGTTCCAAACATCTAGTGTGAATAATGCCTGAGAGCTTAAAACAAGCCAGATGATGCCCTGTAAACTGGTATCATTGTGTTGTGGGCCTGTGGTTGGTCATGCCACAACCATGGACCTATGGCTAGGTTGGTTCCCACCCACCCCCAATTTTTTTTCCTGCTGTCTGTGCACAGAAGCAGACAACCGCGCACATGCTCCTGGCTGCATTCTATGGGGGCACTGTTAGAGTGGGGTTGGGGGGTGGAAAGGATGCACCAAAAATGAATGGAATGATCACACTGTTCATGCAGTTCCATGGTGCACTCAGCTGACCAGATGTCCAGAAACCCACCAAGAAAGCACTTCTCCAAGGTAGCAACTGGGCTGGCGGCTATTTAATCCACGTGAGGAGACATTTAGCACAAGGTAAGGATGAGTGGGGCATGGGAGCCAGATGTTCCCATTTGATTGCACCCATTTAATCCAGAGGGGTGTCTATGTGAGGCCAAACTGTTCATGTGATTACACCTTGTGTTTCATGAATTAAGAAGACACACTCTGGCCAGGTCTGAGAACAAACTCTGTCCAAAACTTTCACAGGAAAGAAAGAAAGAAAGAAAGAAAGAAAGAAAGAAAGAAAGAAAGAAAGAAAGAAAGAAAGAAAGAAAGAAAGAAAGAAAGAAAGAAAGAAAGAAAGAAAGAAAGAAAGAAAGAAAGAAAGAAAGTAAGTAAGTTAAAGGAAAGAAAAAAAGGCAAGTAGGGAGAAAAAGAATATCAAAAAGAAGAAACATGCAAGTATTTATATATGTATGTATTCATTGAAGAGAAACACTGACATCTCCCAAATATCCATAATCCATAAATCACAATGACTCCAAGGCCACAACTTACTTCCTGACAATCTAAATGAGCTTGGTGTGCTTGCTTATCATGCATTTTTAACAGACCGAGGAGGCAACATAATTATGGACTAGCAAGCTATGCTTAAGCATGAAATACGGTGGAAAAGATTATAAAAGTGAGAAAGATCGGGTGTTCTTGTCATGAAAAATACAATAATTTCCCCTATTTTGCATAGATGACAATCTCATGAGCATCAGAACTATGAATTATGAAATAAAAAACAACCAGTCATCTGCTCCACAATTCCCAACATTTTAAAAATGAAAGGCACAGGGGGTGTAATGATTCTCATCTGCATCTAGTTAAGGAAGCCACCTGAAACCAGCCACTTACTTCATAGCACACTACAAGCATGAAAATGTGAGATACATGTTCAGTAATCTGCTCTGAAGGAACATGTACTGAGTGAACTAAAAAGCTGCAACGGTGTAAAATGACTGCTGGGAAGGTGGGTGGCAGGCAGAAGGTCAAACAGTTCATTTCAACTAATCTGGTGACAACTTCTCTATGAGAATTGGGATTCCAAGGTCAAGTCTCCATTCTACCAATCTAATGTAGCTCTCAGACAGATGACAGTAACAGAGTTATAAAACAAAGAATTCATGTAAAACCCCCCGCTTTTTTCTGCCCTGTTACAATCAGGAAATTCAAACAATGGAGTGACAATCTTTCTCAAATCCTGCATGGGCTTCCCAACCCTTTCCACATTATTTTTCTAAAGATAGTTCTATCAATTCAGTAACAATGAATGGAAGCTACTATCAATACAATGTTATTTAATTTAGTGATTCAAAACATTTTATACCTCCTTTCCACCCATTTTAGGGCCCCCCAAGGTAGTAAACAATCAAAAACATTAAATCCAACTTTAAAAATGCCATGGAGCAGAGCTTTTACCATCTGCTCTGGTACCAGTTTCTCCCCCTGTGGATCAGTATGTTGCAAAGTGGCAGATTTGTTGTATTTGATGGTATGTAGTCATTGTATTCTCAGTGAAAAAAGCTTTGAGTCTGCACTCAGTGGAGGGTATACATATCCAAATAGCACGCTTCACAAATTTGGTGGGGGTTTGCTGGGTTGTTATGGCGTATGGCTACAACAATAAAATACTTTGATCTTTACATCCAAATAGATAAAAATGAACAATACACACATATAAACAACAACTAAACAAAACACATAGTCAGGAATGTGGAAGGTATAGGGGTCAAATATATATGATAATCAAAATAAATAGAAGAAGATGATGATATTGGATTTATATCCCACCCTTCACTCTGAATCTCAGAGCTCCTTTGCCTTCTTCCCCCACAACAGATAACCTGTGAGGCTGGTGGGGCTGAAAGAGCTCTCACAGAAAGCTACCCTTTCAAGGACAGCTCTGTGAAAGCTATGGCTGACTCATAATCAACCTATGAATTACCCTGATCGGCTGTGAACACCAGATCAAAACCATAACTAAAACTCTCACTTGTATTGCCTCATTTCACATTGTGGAAGAGATACTATTATCACCAGTCTGATATGGAACTAACAAGTAACGCAAGTGATGATATGGAGAGCAACAGTGGAATTGAGGTGCTCCATAGACCTATGTAGGAGAAAGGTCATTTCTGTTTGAATATATGAGTAGACAACCACATTGATGGCATAGTATTCACAGTTCTTTGTGTAAGCTAAAATTAGTTTCTCAAGAGTTTTCAGTGTGATACCCTTTGTTCTCATACAATGTAAGTGAAGTACATGCTATATTATCTTTTAAAAATGTACAGGTCTGTGCCAGTGAGATTATTTTCTTTAATTCACCACTTGCAGTCATCCTAAGGTTTGTTGCTTACAGGAAGGAGTTCACCTATTCTGTTTTGTGTTTGCTTACTCTTTCAATAGTACTCACAATGAATACTCATATGGTTCCACCACTCTCTGCCTTTTCCTCTCCCTCCTCAAAACCTACCTTTTGTACCTTTCTACCACATTTTTATCCCACCCTTCCTCCAAGGATCTCAGAGTAGCATACATGGTTCTCTCATCTTAATTTTTTACTTCACAAGAGCCCTGTGAGGTTCTTTACCCAAGACAAAATGGCCAACCTAAGATTACTCATGAACTATAAACTACCAAGCAAAATGATCACAAGCCAATGCTCTAACCACTACTCCACAATGGCAATGTTATTTTACCTCACCCATAGACTTCTTTGGATAAGGGTACTGGATAAACATATGGAGTAGAGGTCCAACAGTGGCTATTAGCCATAGCGTATTGATGAGACTCTGTCTGGGGCAGTGATGCTCTGTATTCTTGGTGCTTGTGGGGGCAACAATGGGAAGGCTTCTAGTTTCCTGGCTCCTGTGATGGACCTCCTGATGGCACCTGTTTTTTGGCCACTCTTTGACAGAGTGTTGGACTTGATGGGCCATTGGCCTGATCCAACATGGCTTCCCTTATGTTTACCATTTACATGATAATCTTATTCTCTTTGCTTCTCCCATCCACTGATGTACTTCAGACTGCAACCTCCTTGGTGAAGACGGCTCTCCTACCCTCCCCCAGTTACTCTCTTTTCTTTGCTACAAAGTGCAATGAACATTGATCTAACCATATAAATAATAAATAATAATAAAACATTAATAGCTTGTGTACTATATTCCTTATGCTAAGACAACCCCTAAAAAAGCAATTCCATCCCAAATATATATGTATATAAAGGCTAAAATTCTTGAACTTCTACTGCCAATCTGCCCTGTCTCTGCTGACAGTCAAACAGATTTATTCTTTATGCAATGAAAATATGCAGATAGCAAACAGCCATTAATACCCATTCCATTTTACCAGCTACATTCCCTCATTATATATTCCCTCCTTATTCCTTTATGACTGCAGAGTCAGCTTCTTCCAGCTCCAATATTGTTCACAGTTCTCATTGCCTTTTTACCACTTTGACCTCCACTGGAAAAACCACAGAACTGACTGTGTTATTAATTGTTTTATCTCAAAAAAGATAATGCATATAAGACTTTCCTGTGGAATTCAATAACACAGATCAGGACTGTTATACTAGCGTAAGTCATTTATCTGGGCTACATAATAGCGAAAGAAGAGCTGTAAAGTGATAGCTTGTACTGTTCCTACTGTCAAAGTTTTCACATAGAACCACATCCCCTTATTTTCTTCTTTTAAACTCTTTTACGACCCACTCAGCAGTTTAAGTAGATATCATATTTCACAAACAGGTGCTATCTTCACCTAGAATCCTATGCCTCTCAAAAAGGCCTTGATATTCATATGATCCAAAACACCAAATTCAGCTAGAAAATACCAAACCAGACTCATGGGAGGACCATTCAAAAAGTTCGCAACACCTGCTTCATTGGTTAGAGCTTCAATCAAGTGGGCAAAGGAACAGGAAGTTTTAACTGGACAAAAATTTACATACTTTCTCAACACATCGTTATCTTCATTTTAAAAAATGTGTTGTCCACTCCCAGCCTCTTGTGACAGAGTAGAGAGCTCAGACAGCACATCTCATTAAATAAAAGAAGGACCAGTATGAATTAGTACAGCTTTACAAAAGATCTTTTAAACATTTTTTGTATTATTTAAACTTGCTTTTAATGATTGAAGGGAGATAACTATTACTCCAATTTTTGTTGTTGTTCAGTCACACAATTGTGTCAGACTCTTTGTGACCCCATATCCCAATCTGACAGTTGCTTCTTGACCTTTATGCAGGTTTCTCAGGAGACATGTGAGGTGGTCTGGTACTCCCATCTCTTTAAGGACTTGCCACAGTTTGTTATGATCTACACAATCAAAGGCTTTAACATAGTCAATGAAACAGAAAGAGATGTTTTTCTGATACTCCCGTGCTTTCTCCATAATCCAGCAAATGTTGGCAATTTGATCTCTAGTTCCTCGACCTCTCTGAAACCCAGCTTGAACTTCTGGTAGTTCCCGATCTACATATTGCTGAAGCCTAGATTGTGGGATTTTTAACATGACCTTGCTGGCATGTGAAATGAGTACAATGGTGCAATAGTTTGAACATTCCTTGGCATTACCCTTCTTTGGAACTGGAATATAAACTGACCTTTTCCAATCCCGTGGCCACTGTTGAATTTTCCAAATTTGTTGACATAATGTGTGCATCACTTTAACAGCATCATCTTTTAGAACTTTGAATAGCTCAACTGGGATACCATCATATCCGCTCGCTTTGTTGTTAGTAATGCTTTCTAAGACCCATTTGACTTCACACTCCAGGATGTCTGGCTCAAGGTCATGGATTTCACTGTCATGGTTGTCCAGGACATTGAGATCCTTCTTGTATAATTCTTCTGTGTATTCTTGCCACCTCTTCCTAATCTCTTCTGCTTCTCTACCATTTTTGTCCTTTATCATGGCCATCTTTGCACAAAATGTTCCCTTGATTTCATCAATTTTCTTGAAGAAATCTCTTGTCCTTCCCATTCTATTATTTTCCTCTATTGCTTTGCATTATTCCTTCAGGAAGGCCTCTTTATCTCTCCTTGCTGTTCTCTGAAAATCTGCATTCAGTTGGGTGAATTTTTCCTTTTCACCTTTGCCTTTCGCTTTCCTTCTTTCTTCAGCTATTTGTAAAGTCTCATCAGACAACCGCTTTGATTTCTTGCATTTCTTTTTCCTTGGGATGGTGCTGATTGCTGCCTTCTGCACAATATCACGAACCTCCATCCATAGTTCTTCTCTATCAACTTTAGTTCCTTAAACCTATTCTTCACCTCCACTGTATATTCATAAGGGATGTGATCAAGGTCAAACCTGAATGGCCTAATGGCTTTCCCAGTTTTCTTCAGTTTAAGCCTGAATTTTGCAATGAGTAGCTCATGATCTGAGCCGCAGTCAGCTCTGGGTCTTGTTTTTGCTGACTGTAAGGAGCTTCTCCATCTTTGACTGCAGAGTATATAATCAATTTGATTTCTGTGTTGCCCGTCAGATGATGTCCATGGGTAGAGTCACTTTTTAGGTTGTTGGAAGAGGGTGTTTGCTATGACCAGCTTGTTCTCTTGAAAACTCTATCAGCCTTTGCCTGGTTTCATGTTGTTCTCCAAGGCCAAATTTTTCAGTTGTTCCAGTTACCTTTTGACTTCCTACTTTGGCATTCCAGTCCTCTATGATGAGGAGGACATTTTTTTTTTGTGTGTTAATTCTAGAAGGTGTTGTAGATCTTCATAAAACTGGTCCACTTCAGCCTCTTCTGCACCAGTGGTTGGGGCATAGACTTGGATTACTGTGATATTGAATGATTTGCCTTGGATAAGGAACAAGATCATTCTGTCATTTTTGAGATTATATCCCATTACTGCCTTCCTCACTCTCTTGTTAACTATAAAGGCCACACCATTTCTTCTATGGGACTCTTGCCCACAATAACAGATGTAGTGTTCCTCTGAGTTAAATTCACACATTCCTATCCATTTTAGTTTGCTGATTCCCAAGATGTTGATGTTCAGTCTTGCCATCTCTCGTTTGACTACATCCAGCTTACCTCGATTCATAGATCTCACATTCCATGTTCCAATGCAGTATTGTTCTTTGCAGCATCGGACTTTCTTTTCACCATCAGCCACATCCACAGCTGAGCATCCTTTCGGCTTTGGCCCAGCCGCTTTACTCTTTCTGTGGTTGCCCTTCGCTCTTCCTCAGTAGCATATTCGGCACCTTCTGACCTGAGGGGCTCATCTTCCAGCGCCATATCTTTTAGCCTTTTGTTACTGTCCATGGGATATTCTTGGCAAGAATACTGAAGTGGTTTGCCATTTCCTTCTCCAGTGGATCACATTTAATCTGGGGTCTCAGCTGTGGCCTGTCCATCTTGGGTGGCCCTGCATGGCATAGCCCACAGCCTTACTGAACTGTGTAAGCCCTCTTGCCACGTCAAGGCAGCAATCCATGAAAGGTAGCTATTACTCCATGGAACCTATAATCCCACTGAATCATTATAACTGAATCAAGAACATCAGAGTAATCAGAAATGCACATCTTGATTTTAATGACTGTAAACTGTATGAATGATTTTATTATGTATTTTGTTTTTTAATATTTTATGTGGTTTAATCTTGTTGTTAGCCGCCCTGAGGGGAGGGCGGGATATAAATCTGATAAAAAAATAAATAAATATTACTGCATTTTGCCATTTAAAAAATCCCTATGAATGTGCCATGAACATGTTTTATAATGGTACATGTCTTGTAGTGGTACATTTGTCAAGGAGCATATGCATGCCAAATCCATAATTGCTAGCCCAAGAGCATTAGTGACCAAAAACTTTCTGACCAAACATTTCAGCATTTGAGGAACACCAATCATATTTCATCAGAGGTTACTTATACATTTTCAATTATATATTTGCAGCCATAAGAGCTAGAAATTTGTTTCTGTTTCATGAAACAGAGGTTGAATCAAACTTTATGTATTTATTTAGGTATCTATATACCCTACTTTCCTCCTCAAAGTTGCTTAGAATACTGCTCCCCACCTTCATTTAAACTTCACATTGAACATATAAACATATTGAACATATGAACATATGAAGCTGCCTCATACTGAATCAGACCCTCGGTCTATCAAAGTCAGTATTGTCCACTCAGACTGACAGCGGGTCTCAAGCTGAGGTTTTTCAAACCTATTTGCCTGGACCCTTTTTTGTTGGAGATGCCAGGGATTGAACCTGGGACCTTCTGCTTACCAAGCAGATGCTCTACTACTGAGCCACTGTCCCTCCCCTTCATAACATAAGTTGAGAGTAACTGACCCAAGGTCACCCAGCAAACTTACACAACAGAGTGGAAATTTGATTCTGGATCTCCCATGTTCTACCCTGAAACTTAAATGAGTTAGAAGTGGACACAGCCTGTACATTGTGCTGGAAAGTAACTTCTGTTGGGAGAAGAAAAGGAATGATTTTTTGCTGAATTCCCCCCCACCTTTGCCCCCATGCTGTTTCTGAGAGCCTCCAGGAGCAAAATTTCAGGAGGTTCAGTACAGCTCAGGTGTCTTTGATCTGCTTGTAACAATTTGGGAGCAGTCCAAGGTTATCAAAAAGTTCAATGCCACACCCAAAACCTCATTCTGCATGTCTGCATAACTGCAGGATAGTCTAATACCTAACACTGGGATATTGTGGGGGGAGGGGGAGGAAGGAGTGAGTCAAGAGTGAAGACAGGCCTTATCCTTCCATATGTAATAGAGTCAAGCAGAAATCTGCCTCTTGTCTGAGACTTCTTGTGGCAGCATGAATAAAGGTATTTGATTATGGTTGTAAGTTGTATAAAGCTCCTATATTGGTGAAAACCAATATATTTTAATTGCTATAGTAATCAATCTGTATGCATGCTTGTTTGGGAAACATGTGAATTAGGAAGCTGGAAACTTCATTTAGATCAATGATTTGAATCGGTCTTTCTTCTTGATTATTTAAATCATCTTGATTTAAAATCAATTCAATCTGATGCCCATCTTGGTTGGGTTTCTTAGCTCACAAGGCTGTGAAACATAAAAGATGGAAATCAGCAGGTAGGCAGGTAGATACACAGGTAACAAACATGCGTATCCATTTAACTCACAGAAAGGTATACAAGCTGTTTTTCTACATCACATGATTTCCAAGTCTGAAGCATTCTTATGGAAAGTGGTCCGCAGTTAGCTTTATTCCAAGTAAGTATCTTCACTGGACTGCAGATCAGATTTCTCAACAGCAACCGGAACACATTCCAGTAATAAACTCTAGATGCCAATTGTTTTTACACAGGTGCTTGGTGCTCCAAAATTAAGCATCTGAATAGCGAGAAAGCTGTATCACTCTCAGTGTTTCATGGAGTTGTTAGGGATGCCAACCCCCAGGAGGTACCAGAGAACCTCCCCTGAATTACAACTGCTCTCTAGACTTATAGATCTCACTTTATCTGGAGAAAATTTATGCTCTAGGGGGTGTACTCTACAGCAATGTAACCCCATTGAGGCTCCTGTCCTCCCCAGGCGCCATCTTATAATTTCCAGGAGTTTCCTAACTTGGATCTGGCAACTCTACACTGGATCTGGAGCAAAATTTCCACTTGTGCTAGAGCTCTTGCTCAAACAGAAACACAAGAAAAAGATTTACAAAATAAATAATAATTACTGTACCCCTGCTTGTATTTCTGCTTGCACAAGATTTGGTGCAACCAATTTCTGGCCCTATAATATATAAGCCGTATAATGTATAAGGAGGAAAGTACACATGATCTTCCACAGATGGAACTGCACTAATTCTGTACACATTTCTGCTTACACATATTCTCTTGTGAAGGTTTTGATGCACACCTTGGACATCCTCGTTATATTACTGTGCAGCCCAATTGCTTCTGAGCCTTTTTCTTTGCTGCCTTTAAAAAAAAACAAAATGATAAAAATAGAGAATAAAAACATTGATATTTTGAAAAATAGATGGCAGAGTTTTTTCTTAGTGGCTCATTTCAGCTTCACATGGCCTACTGAGATAAACAGACTGAAATCAGAAATAAAGTCTTTGCTCACAGAGTGTTTAACAAAAGGAAAAAAAAGTATCTGTAAAAAAGCCCTATCAAAGTACATCAATGTTGATTTTGTGCTGTTGCTATAGAATGCCATTATTGAGGTATTCTAAAAATCCTTATAATATCAATTCTTTATCATCAACAAAATAGTATAGCCATTAGTATCTGTCTTTTTTACCTAAGGGGTAAATTCTACCATGGGTGCATGAATTCTATAGCTGCTAGCATAGTGCCATGTGCTCCACTGAATCCCAAATCAGCACATGCTCTATCAGAACCTTTTAAAAGTTCTTTGAAATAAAGATGTCATACTACGCTTCCTGAAAGTAGTCCAGGTGTGGGGAAGGGATGCCATACCTCTAGTGGCAGCCCATTCCAAAACACTGGAGTTACCACATGAAAGGCCAAGGAACAGATCACCTACTGAGCTCAATGTATGAGGAAAGACCAGGAGCCAGTGTAGTGATCAGTCAATAGTATCCGAGAGACCCAGTATCGAATCCCCACTCTGCCATGGAAACCTAATAATGATCATGGGCCAGCTTCACACTTTTAAGCCTAACCTACTTCACAGGGTTGTTTTGTGGATAAAATGGAGGAGAGGAGAATCATGTAAGCTGCTTTGGGTACCAATTGGAGAGAAAGGTGCAATATAAACAAACAAACAAGGAGAAGCTGTTGGGAGAAACTTTGCTAGAGGGTAGGCATATATTGGCTTCAGGTATTTGTGTCGTGAGCCATAAATGGCTGCAGAAGTTAGAACCAACACATTAGTGTGAGCCCAGAAACTATCAAACCCTTCAAAACAGTGGTAATATAATCTCCCAATCTTTTATAAAATAGAAAAAAGTTATTTGAACAACACAGTGGCAGTTACAAGTTGTACAAATCCTGCGAGAAAGAAAACATCATGTTCTCTTCTTTACAACATTTTAAGAAAGCATACTGTTCCTAACTTGCTTTGATGTAAGAAAACTGTGCTGAACTCTATGGGACTTCTATCCTGGTAATTATGCATACAAAAGGATTTACGGGTTTCACCTTGCTTAAACTTTCAGGTTATCAAACAATTTTAAATTGGCAGCATTCCAACTTTGTTCATAACTACTAATTTTGACCTCCCATCAGTTCTAACATGTGCAGTCCTGCAGCTATCTGTCTTTTTAGAAGGGTAATGCTTGAATTTAGTTTATTTATCCCTCCTTTATGACGCAGCTGATAAAGACTAATTTACATTCCATGTTTACATTTTCTTCACTGCTAGAGAAACAAAAAAACTTTAGAAAACTTCCTGTAGGCTTTATAACAAAATCCTGTGGCAACAGTTAAAAACAGCAATCAGTCTAATTCCTACAAGTACCATATAAGTTTCATTGAAGTTAACTGATTTCTTCTCAGTTCCATTGCCATCAAGTTCTAGTTGATGGGATACGTTACACGTTTTACCTTTGCAAAAGGTACCAAATGTGAACTAAGGACACCTAAAAATAGTTCATCTGTACTTTTGCACAATAGGCTCTACAGAACATGGAAGCTGTCACCATGGATCAATTCAACAATCTATTTAGTTTGGAACACTTGGTCTGTGCTACCTCACTAAAAGAAAAATCATTATACAATCAAAGTTGGGAGGGAAAGATGGATTGCCAGCCCTCAAAGTGAGTATGCTGGATCACTCCAGATCTTTATTGTATTGATGGACTACCTTCCCCAAGGACGCCTCAACGGGAGACAATAGCCTTCCAAGACACTCTTGCAGGTCATCATGACTTAAGCATGATACAAATCCTAGGATCCTAGAACCCAGCTACTATACCACACAGGCACTTCTGAAATTATGTGTGTGAAGCCCTGCTTGCCCATCCAAGAAAGACAACTGGTTCTGCTTGAATTCAAATCACTGATGGACTCTGCCTTATGAAAACAGCAGGCATCCTGAAAAATGAAAATAATCTGTGCAACCAAAGCATATCAAGACCGTGTGACCCTCCTGAAATCCAGATGAAGCAAATGAAATTTACCCCCCGTGAATCCAGTGCTGCACAAAACAAAGTCAGCACAATGACAGAGCCACTAATGTCAGCTCACTGTGCTCCGTTTTCTTCTACATGCTGTGAGAACCCCAAAGCAAGGGGCTTCTAAATATTTCCCCTTATTTTTGTATAATTTGACTTCAGAGACCAATACTTGGATCATTCTCTACTTATATGAATTAAATGGAGCTTCCTGACGTTAAGAAAATTCATATTCTTCTTTACTGTAATTTGTATACAGATCTTCGTCACAAGTATTTACATCCTCTTTTACTTAGCATGGTTGATTGTTCTAATGCACTTAAGGTCTATAGACTTCTGAACGATTCTTCATCTAGTGTCACTGGGAAGGTGGCTAAGTTTCTTTACTCCGTTTTAAAGGCACAGAGGATTTCATAGAAACAGTTTATGTTTATGCTTACTCTGACATATATGTATGCAACTGGTCCATTTTACCTCTTTTAACCAATTTGCTCTGATATATATATATATCTATATATTTTATGCCAATAAAGGCTAACTTGACTTGACTTGAAAAATTCTGCATGGATGCAGTTATCAGTGGACTTCATTAAGGAGGATTTCCCCACTTCCCCATCCTCCTTCAGTACAATGACTCCCCCAGGTTTTGGAGCAGCAAAGCAACATAAGAAACAAAGTGGAGGTCTGGAGAGGGAAGAGAAATCATTGCCCTCCTCTCCTGAAAAATGAAAATACGATCTTGTCAGAGGAATACTGTGATTGGATATATGCCATTGGGTTTATCCTTCTGATTAGCAACAGACAACCCACAAAGTAACAATACTTAAATACTTGTCACCTCACTATATGGGTGGGAACTATTCCCTCTTGGTTCACATTACTTATAGGAACAAAGGTTCAAACATCTAGCCTGGCATAGCCATGCTTGTCTAAAAATAGCAATTGGTGAAGAAACTGCTTTAGGGGACAAGATGCAGGTTTCTTCTATTCCAAGGTCTTCTGCTATCTGTAGGATGTGGCTACTGTCTCATTTTATTCCTTTCATCCCGTAATTTTCCCTTTCCAGATCAGTTGGATCACTCAGTGGGTGTGATCAGACAAGCATTTTGGCCCACTATAGCCACCTCCCATCTCCGGACTTAAGGTGCATGATCACATGCAAACATCTGGCCTCTGTACCCAACACATCCCTCATGCTGTAACAATTCACTATTGGATTTAATCACTTCCATGGAGCATTTCCAGCCATCTGATCAGTCCAGGTGTGCCATAGATGCACAGGAGCAATGTGCTTGCTCCATTCTATGAGTTTGCAGCTTGTGACTCTGCGGGCAGCTGGGCAGGTACTGTCTGATTGCTGCGGCGCATTTCTAACTTGAGCAGCTTATTAAAAGCTGAGAGACCACCGTGGCAAGTTCCCGGTCTGATTGCACCCAGTCTCACTGTAGTTTCAGTACTTTGGTTCCACAAGGGTTTCTGCAGAGGGAAAGATTTCTGCCAATACAGCATGACTTTCTCACCTCCCACTGCAGTCTGAAATGAACCCGGTATTACTGCTCCATTCCAACCACAAAAATGCTCCACTGATTACAAGCCACTGCTTCTTGGTTTACTCCATTCTCAAGCAGCAGTGGTGTGGAATGGCAGCAGAGGCAGAAACCTGTCAGCTAGGAATGGTTGTACCCAGCGGGGTTGAAAATGTTTCCACAGCAGGCCCAACACCAGTCACTTTTCAGCAAGTTCCAGTTCTACTACAGAAATAAGAAAAGTATTCTAGTGCAGTGCATGAATTATTTTGCCTCTCAGTCTCCTGCCTCAAGCCCTGTCTTGCATGCTTGCAGCTTCTAGCTTGAATACATATGAAGCTGCCTTAGACTGAATCAGACCATTGGTCCATCAAATTCAATATTGTCTCCTCAGACTGACTGCAGCTCTCCAAAGTCTCAGGCAGTGGTCTTTCACATCACCTGCTCCTTGATCTTTTTAACTGGAGATGCCAGCACTGACCCTGTGACCTCCTGCATACCAAGCAGATGCTCTACCACTGAGCCACAGCCACAGACCTCCCACTCAAGCCTGGAAAGATATGATATAAACTCTATTCCTCCTTTCCAGGTCAGAAGCCTCAGACTTGAGATGCTGCACCCTAGCACATTCCAGTAACATTCTCAGATTAGGAACGTGGAATTCAATAAAGTAAGAAACAGTTAAAAACACTTTCCCTCATTGCATTGGAGGACCATTCAAATGTAAAACAGAGATCAAAGTGGATGACAGAAGATCCTCTCTCGGTGCACATTTAAAATGTTCATCTACACTGCATACCACCATCACTTCTGCCTTGCTTTGCATTATCTTAAGTCGTCTACACTAATTTTCTTGAATTGGCACCGAAAACGGTTTCACCCTGGAGTTGCTCCTCACTTTACAAGAGTACTTTTGAACATGAGTTTTCTGCAGGCGGATTCAAAGCTTATAAAATCAGAATAAACCCTAAGTGTAGAAAAAGCCAGGGTTCATGTGCTTTTATTGCCTTAGAGAGCTTTATTCATGGATTGTGGCATACAAGTGCACCACAGATGTTGGGTGTAAACACCACAAAATGGCACAGACATCTTTGTGATGCTCCAGAGTGAAACATGCCATTCCAGCTTTTCTAAACCATTCCAGAGTTTTGGCATAGCAAAATGCCATTCTAATTCCATCCATCTCTACTGGCATGTCTTTAAAGCATTCACATCCTACCTTATCTTTTCAGATTCAAGGCAGCTAACTATGCAACACCCAGTTGCAAGGACACAAATCTCACCATCCAAGTAACAAAATTAAGAGTGCACAAAATTACAAATGGTGCCAGATCTGCCAAAACAGTTTAACCTCCACCAAATGCTCTCTGAAAGAAAACCGTCTTATTGCCTTCCTGAATGTAGTAAGCCGACATGCAATCTGGTAGGCCACACCAAGGGATCAGATCCACTATTAAGCAGATCCTAATTTTTGTCAGATGAATATTCCTATGCCAGGAGAAGGCTGCAAGAGGAGTGTAAGTGGGGCATGGGAGTATATCCAGAGATGCAGTTTGATAAATATGAGGCCTTAGACCATGAAGTGCTTCACTAACCAATACTTTGAGGCCTGATAGCAGAGAGGGAGGAAACAGACTAGGATTCTTTTTTTCACTAGCATGCAAGAGCTCTGCTTGTAAATTGGATCCTGGAAAACTTACTTAGCTTTTAAGCTTTACAAAAATAAAATAAATAATAAAGTTGCATCCCTGGCAATTAGAATACAGTCTATGTATATTACTGAACTAGAAAGAATGTACACCATGAATTCACTAAGACTGCTTATCAATATGTACTTACAGGAAGATGTATTTGTTCCTTCAGTGGAGGCTGATATCTTCTCTATTGGCTCTGAAATATATAGAAGGCAAGATGATAATGGGGGTCTGTAAGTTGTGCTTTAGCCTGAATTTAGCCTTTCCAGGAAAGGAAAACGATTTTTAAAAATAAAATAAAAGGTTCATGAAAGCAAGGAACTTCAAAGTGAGTACAAGATGTCTTAGGCAAGCTGTGGGGAAAACCTTTACCATAGTTGGCAGAAAACTGGCAGAATTTGGGAAGATGGTTTCATTTGTTTCTAACAGCACAATGGATCAGCCAGAATTGGAAGGGATTATATTCTAAGGATAGGGGTGAAAAAAAGACAATTCTTTTTCTTGCTTATAATAAAATGGACTTGAAGACCCCATGCTCCAAGAGAAAAAGGCTATTTCTACAAAGACTGAGTGTATAAGAAGCACCTAATTTAGAAAATATCCAGGACAGGGAAGCAAGTTTAATGTAGAAATGTGGCAGTCAGGTGCAAGAAATTTTCAGTGAAAAGAAATCCAACTTGATGGGCTGAAAGTGAAAACTGCAGAATGATACATGCTAGCTGTCAAGAGAATTTATCTACCTGGAAACTAACAAATAAGGAGAGAACTAAGATAGGAACCAGAATTGTCTAGGCTTCTGAAACTGTCAACTGTTGTTAATCTTCCCTACAATAATAGTATTAAGACTAGTTTAAAGTAAGGTTGAAGATCTCAACTAAATGCAAGATGAAAGCTTTATCAAGTGACACGCCAAGCTTTATCAAGTGACATGCTGAGGACAATTTAAAGGCAAATGACTGAGGCCCCTTTTTTGATCTAGTTCAAAAATGCAGGCAATTTCATTCCAACAATAGCTTCTGTTATATCCCCACTCCCCCCCAAAAAAACCTCCAGAAGAGCTAGTAATGCACTATCCACTTCTGATTGCTACAAGGCTGACAAATGAACAGAACCAAGCAGCACCATGCAGTCAGAGCATGCCAGACCTGAATGAGGGAAGGTTACCATTTTGCGACTTTATAAGGGACAGTTAACAGAGAATATAAATGTGGCATCTTCGCAAATACTTTGCGAATCCTACCTTGAAAGAAGGAACTGTAGCCAATATAAACAGTAAAAGCTGAAGTGCATCAGCTGTGATATGAGCCTGTTTTAACTTTCCAGACTGAAACGGTAAAACCCAGCACTGCCATGTTACAAGAGGGCACATGCAACAGCAGAGGAAATCAGAAGCATCTACATGCTGGGCCAAACAGAAAATAAAGAAGAATATAGGATGGACACCCAGCAGGTTGCTACTTTTAAAGAGCATCCTCTTGAGCTCTACCACTCCTGTTGCTGTGGATAACTTAAGGCCATGTTTAAAATTGAGAGAGTCTCTAAAACTCCAGCAGAGAGCTCATTTATTGCTTTAAATGAAGTGAGGGTTTAGATTTCCAGGAAATCAGATGGTTATTGTTTTTTTTTACCTTTCCACATGCTGAAGCTCTAGCTACAGGCAAACTGTAGAGAAAGATGAAGACCTGAGTATGAAGAATTAGCTGAAGAGGGACAAACTATTTAATTTAACTTACGTGACGATGTGTTTGCTCCTTTGGTCAAAACTGGTATTGTGTTGGTGGGTTCTGCAAAACAAAATAAGAATCAGTAGCATTTAGACCATGACTTGACTGTGTCATTGCATTGCCAGGTGTACAAAAATTTTGTCTGAAGAAACTTGGAAATACAGCAAAGGGTGTGGTAGTGCAAAAGCAGGATGTAACCCAAACTTTTGAAATAAATCATCAGGTATAATTGTATAACTGGCCTCAAGTATTTGGAAGAATCTGTTTTTGTTAGAAAAGTGAAATGTTTGACAGCTGTTGCTGGAAGGAAGAAAGAACTAGTTCCTCTTGGGTGAGCTGCTCTGAAGTTCCTCTTTTTATGATCCATCATTCCTTTTACAGAATAATATCTGGCAACATCTGGACTAGGATTAATATTACATTTTGCACAAGTAAATGTTGTATGCTCTGGCAAATTGGGCTCCAATGAATGATTCAGCAGAAATAACTGACAGAGGAAAAAACCAGCTCTGTGTCTGTTTTCAGAAATGAAACTACATTTTAGTGCCACATCAGGGAGAATGCACAAAAACTTCAGTTACACCATAAGCAGAATGTACAACACTGTGTAATACATGGGGTGTCTTGGCAGAGCATTCTGTTGTAAGTAATAGTCCATTCCTAGGAGAAGGCTGGGATTTTTTGCTTCACAAAATAACATTTACTTATACCTAGGCCAAATATAGTCTTTCAGTTCATTTTTCTCCATAGAACTTCACTGTGAATTTTCTTCTGTGGCATAAAGATGTGCATGTGTCAACATTGTGCATGGAAACTCTCTGATGAGACACATGTCCTCATTCCAACAAGGAATATGAAAAATCACCTGGACAATCTCAGGTTATATCATGATCATTCAGATATGGAATCATAAGAACAGGAATAAGAAATCTCAGTCACTTGAAACGGTGATGACAATAAAACTGCTAGAACAACACAGATAGGCAGATGGGAATCCGGTTCCTTGGCCTTCCAAAGATCTTTAAAATCAGTGAATTTTTCTATTAATGTTACCATTCCATTTCATAGGAAGCCACTAATTGTTCACACAGAATGTGCGTTGACATTTATCCAATGTATGCTTTCCAGAGTTCCAAGACAAGCAAGCAATTACTGTTTTCCATTCTCAAGTTGCATGTGAATTTGAAGTATGATAAAAATTTGCTTGCAACCACTTCACATGTAGTTACACCAGAAGAAGACAAGGGACACAGGCATCAAACACAAAGATTATGATCCCCTCCTCACCCCAGAGAATGGTTTTTAGATACAGAATCATAAAGATGTTGCTTTCTTTGTTTTATCAAATATTTTCAGTTGGTATGTATAAACAATTATTTATTTTTCGATAATTGCCACAAATTTAACTCTGCCCTGCCCCCAGCTCTTCCTTGTAGCAAAGTTTTTCCATATATGTTAAAGCTTCCTTGGGACACTTCACTGTTTTTCACCTCCTTTACACTGACAAAACATTATATCCAGTTTTCTGTAACACCACTTTGGGTAGTGTAAAATAAAAAAGCCCAGGTGAGGTCAAAGAACCTGGCAATGTACAGAAGATGTGCAAATGTAGTTGAGAGAAGGAGAATTTTCACAGTTTTTACAGATTTAGTCATTTACTCAGTTTTTCTGCAGAAAAGCCCAAGCAGTTTAATCTTTTTAAAAACACAACAGAGAGGAAAGGAAGTCTCTCCGTAGAGTGCTTGTCATCAATTAGACAATTCCAAAACAATATTTTATTTGCTTCTTGAGGAACAGTATCCCACCTGGAAATTGTAGAAAGTGGAATGGGAGTGATTACATAGGTCCTCCCCTCCAGACTCCATAAAGACAGAATCAATAGCAGAGACAGTTCCATTAAATCCAATGTTTACTAGCTGCAGATGGAGAAATCTTGCTTGCAGACCTGTTATTATTTTAGAACCAAATGGTATCTAAAAATGTCTGGAACTCAATTCAGGGGGAAAGGAGGCCACCGGGCAAAGTTGGTACAACTGCAGCATAGTGATTAAGAGTATATAGCACAGGGATGAAGAGTATGAGTTAAACACTCATCTACAAAGTCAACAGACAGCATTATCCAAGATAATATCTATAATATGGGCTGCTGTAAAGATACTGAGCTATATGGTCAACACTACAGAATTCTAAGTGCACTAATGGAAGTTAACAGTCATGTATACCCAGGAACCACAATAAGTTATAATGATCAGATCAGTACACAACTGGTACAAAAAGCACTGTTCCAATGAAACTAAGATTTTGGCTCCATCAAAGGAAAACAGGAACCAGATAAACAGAAAACAGGAAAAAGTTAACTTGGGAAACTGTAATGCTTGCTTCAGTGCTTGCCAAAGGCAGATGGCAACAAGATTTCTGGAAGAGATATAATGGCCTTCTACAGATTCCCAGATTTGAGGGAATATGGACTATCTTCTTTCAAGCGATGGAATACTTCTTCTAGAAAAGCTACTGCAAGGTCCAGTGCAGGAAATAAAAAACTTTTGCCTGTGCATCTTCCCCACTTTCAGGTAAAATGCTGAGTGGAAGTTCATGAGAAAACAGATTAAAGATGGTCTCTGTAGCCCAACAAATTCTCTGAAAGATTCAGTCACTGGCTGCATCTTAAATATAGGCCTTTGTTCTTATGCACTGACCTCACTGGTTTAGAAACAGAAAAGTTCCTTGCTCACAAAGGAAACTCAGCAGGCCTGTCTCCTGGCTCAAACTGTGATCTGTTCAAGTTCTCAAATAACCATTTAAAAAAAAAGTTTCCATACTGGATGATGGATGATCAATACTGGGGGTTGCTGTAACAACTGCTTGTAAAGTTAGAATTATTTAGCAACGTCATCACATTAACCTTATGCGGGGGGGGGGGGGGGGGAGCTGTCAAAACACTCAACACATGTAAGTATGGCATACAGTATCTAGTAATATTACATTAGTTTTTGCCCTTTGAACCTTTCAGTACATCAAACCAATCCAGTTGTTATTGCCCCATAATACTTGGGATTGCTCACTTTTTAGAAGCAAAAATCAAGAGAGATGGGACTTTAATTTACAACACTAATAACTCATGCTTCAAATGATGGCTATGGAATTAATGAACTCTTGTAACAAGTTCAATGTGTCTAAATGTTTAGCCATTTTACCACAACAACACCTTTTGCTTTTTCAAAAAATCATTAGTGCCAGTCTGTATGTTGTTAAACTATAAAGTCACCATGATATGCAATTCCTGGCAACAGTTAAATCCAAAGAAAAACATGTAGAAACAAATTATGGGGGAAACCTGCAAAATGAATACATAATACACAATGACAATAATAACAATTAGATCCAGGCTGCAATCAGACAAGCTGCTTCATCCAGTGTTGTTGCTGTTCCTTTTTGGATTTTTTTTTTTACATTTTAAAAGAGATTTTATTGAACCTTTCATAAGCAAGTACAATATAAAATTGAATGACAATAAGTAATGGTAAGCAAAACAGAAACAATGAGAAGATTTCAATCCTGAGATTAGGCTGTCATGTTACAAGATTGAATATAGGTCTAAAAAGAACATTGCAATAAATACAATACTACCAAAAATACTACTACTACTAATAATTATACTGCACTCCACTACCTAAGGTACTTTGCAAATCTAAACTAAATAACTAAATAGATAAATCAATGAGGGCCAGTTACAATAAACTCAAATACAATACACACACACACACACACACACACACACACACATAGATACATACATACGATTCAAGGCTTCATTTATGAAAACAACCAATGCAAGGTTTTTAATGAAAGATATTCATCTTGTGGTAATGTTGAAATGTGAAGGCAGGAACCAAAATTCTTCTTCAAAAAAGGTTCCTATTTACGCAACATAGAAGAAGACTTAGACCCATAATGGGATTGAAAACTAACTAATTTATCTAAAATAAAATATTTACAAAGTTTAGAAGCCCAAGTTTGGATAGAGGGAGACTCTGGTTTTTTCCAAGTTAAAGCTATAGCATATTTGGCGGATGTGAATAATAGGGAAATAAATTCCCCTTGTGACTTAGAAATAGGAAATCCCCCCAAATATTTAAAAGGAAAACCTTAGGGTCAGATAGTATTACAATGCCTGTTAACAATAAAACCTTTGACTGAATTAAAGACCAAAAAGGCCTAATCAATGGACACAGTCACTAGTAGTGAAGGTATGTGCCACGATTGTCACACCCCTTCCAACAGAGGGTGTAACTAGATGGGAAAAGATGAGACAAATGTACTGGTGTTAGGTACCGCCTAGCTAACATTTTATATTCCTGTAACTAAATATTCATTGAGCTCGATTTCCTTTTTGGATTTAAAATGCATGATCAGACAGCAACATTTGCCTCCCATTCTCCAGTCATCAGCACCTCATTCTCACCCATCTTCAAATCGGAGTTATTTGACACCAGAGAAAGTCTAGTCTATGGATAACAGCGCTTTCACCCCACATTTCTGGATGTCTGAACTCCCTTGTTGTGAACTCAAGGTGGGTGAGAACAGTGAACCTTCCATTCTGTTTTCAATGCACTTAAAAAAAAATCAGGTAGTGTACGCATAAGTAAATCTTCACCCTAGGGTTTTGAATCACTGCTTGTGCATTTCTGTCAGAATCAGGTGCCCTTGGGGGATCTGTTTTTGAGTGATAATCCCCGCCCCCCCAAACTCCTCCTGTTTCTTAAGTTTGGAAAGTCATGGAAATAGTCCCTAGTTAGGCTCCCATATCGGCAGGGAGCCTGGGGAGGCTGGCATCCTTAATCCAGGGAGACTTAGGTAAAGCTGGAAAAATTTAAAAATCCAGGTAGTCTTGTTTTGAGTAAGACCACCTGGATTTTAAATTTTTTTTGAGTAAATTGCTTTTGAGTAAACCTATGCTGAATATCTGCCTCAAAAGTGTGTGCAGGGCTTTCTGAGCATGGACCTTCGCTAAAGTGCAGGGTGGATGTTAATCAAACAACAGAGATCAGTTCCCCTTGAGAAAATGGATGCTTTGGAAGGTGGACTCTATGGCATTGTATCCCACTGAGGCCCCTGTCCTCGCCAGGCTCCATCCCCAAATCTCTTTCTTGCCTGGAGCTGGCAACTCTAAGCCCCATCCCACTTTCCCTTGTGCAAACTATGTTAGCAGAAAAAGGATTGCTGTTTGAGAGCATCCCATGATTGACACAAGAGTAAATGCATTGAAGTTAATGGGAGTACACTCATGTAAATTTGCATGATGCTTACACCTCTCCCCCATGTATTCCAAGGAAGAGAGGCAATGCAAAGGAAGCTGAGAGTTGCCAGAGTACTTGGCAGAGGGATTGCAAAGTTGTCAAAAAGAAGCCAGAGCTTTGGATACACGCGTATGTGTATGTGTGAAAAAAAGGATGCTGCCTGACTGCCCACTTCATGGTTACTGCACAGCAATAATCTGAATCGTCAATAATAAAGTGACCATGCATTAAAGTGGGTGAAAGATGGCATATTTGGACAACCTCTCTGGAACAAATAACACCAGATAAAATAGAGGTGTAGCCAGACAGTGACCAAAGGCCCAGATCCACAAGCACAAATCTCCTGTATTGTATAGAATTGTATAGAACCAGCTTGGACTTGTTCACCAAATGTGACCCTTCTTAGAGAGGCAGGATTTGGATACAATTATTCATATACTTCTTATTTCTAATAGACTGTCTTCTTCTGAGATCATCACCTGAAGACTTCTGACATCTGTTAAAGAGGTGAGGTGTGGAACATGTCATGGCATGACCTCCCCCTGAAAGCATATACAGCACCACATTTGTATTCACTCTGACCTGAATGGCTCAGGTTAGCCTGATCTCAGAAACTAAACAGGGTCGACTGTGGTTACTACTTGGATGGGAAACCACTGAGGAAGTCCAGAGTTGCTGTGCAGAAGCAGGCAATAGCAAACCACCTCTGTTTGCATTTCTTGCTTTGAAAAGCCTATGGGGTCACCAGAAGTCAGAATACCAAAGATGTATTTGCTCTCTTAGGCCTTTAGGTGAGCGGGTTTTCCTTTTCCTCCCACTCACCAATTATGCTGCATTCTTACTACCTTTAGATAACACTGAATTGTGGTATTATATCCTCTGCTTTGTCTTGTTTTTCTTTTCTGCTGTTGTAATGTCTCTATGAATCTGTTATTTTTTTTCTCGGATTTTAATATTATTTTTTAAACATGTTACCCATCCCAGAAGCCAGCATTTTGGGCTGACAGGCCTGATAAAAATACTTATATAAACACAAATCAATAATAGCTTACTGAAGATTTGCTCTATAATTTGTAACCTAAATATTGCTTTATATTTCCCATGATAATCTCCTATCTGGCATCACAATTTTGTACAAACAATACATCTATTCATTAACATGCACCTTATATTTTGCAATGGAAGGAGGGCAATGAAAACAGGGGTTAAACTTACCTATAACCTTTGTTCATCAAGTGATATTTTGTGCTGGAACACATGGGGACTGCGTTGTTGCAATGGGACTGCACAGAAGCCATGAAGATAAAAATAAGATCCAACTTACCTATAACCATTGTTCATTGAGTGGTCTTCTGTGCAGGCACACATGACCACTGGCTGAGGGCAGGCCTGCGACAATGCAGTCCCCCTACGTGTCTGCACAGAAGCCACAAATATAGACTTCCCAATTCCCAGGTCCCAGCGGGGGATCCCCTGGTTTTACACACTTCCCCCGCCCCCAGCCAGCTGGCCGGCAGGGGGAAGCCCCGCCCCCCACAGCCACCACCTACCTATAGATCTCTGGCAGCTTTAGAAACCTGCAAATAGGTTCCGTTTCAAAATGTGTGCATGTGCCTTTAAATAAGAGCAGGAAGTACTTAATTGGGAAGGGTCAGAAGGAGTTTGCTTTGTCAAAGCAGAGTCCCTCCGTTTGTTTTGCTTTCATTTCAGAGCAAGTGTGTGTGTTAGGGTTGCCAATCCCAGGTGGGGGCAGGGGATCCCCGGTTTGGAGGCCCTCGCCCCACTTCAGGATCATCAGAAACAGGAGGGGGGAGGGAAATGTCTGCTCTGCACTTCATTGTTCCCTATGGAGACTTATTCCCATAGGAAATAATGGAGAATTGATCAACTGGTATCTGGGGCTCTGAGGGGGCTGTGTTTTGAGGTAGAGGCACCAAATTTTCAGTATAGCATCCAGTGCCTCTCCGCTAAATACCCCCCAATTTTCAAAAAGATTGCACCAGGGGGCCCAATTCTATGAGCCCCAAAAGAAGGTACCCCTATCCTTCATTATTTCCTATGGAAGGAAGGCATTTAAAAAGGTGTACAGTCTTTTTAAAAGTGATGGCCAGAAATCCCTTTGGAATTCAATTATGCTTGTCACACCCTTGCTCCTGGCTCCACTCCCAAAGTCTCTTGACTCTATCCTCAAAGTCCCCAGATATTTCTTGAATTGGACTTGGCAACCCTAAACAAAGAGGAACTGAAGTTTTGTTTTGAGAGCCATAATGTTAATTTACCCTTTGCCAAGGATCGGATTTCTCTTGCATATCATTTTTTTTTAAATATTGCTTCTGATCTCTAAATTATCTTGAATGAGGAAAATCTCTTCAATTTTTAAAAGTTGGAAGGCATAAAGCTGCAAACAACTGGCAAAATCCAGCATGACTCCACTGAGAAAAAATGCAGCTATATATATACACACTGGGGCAGTATGCATGCCACTCTATTAATTCTTACACCAAACACAGAAAAAAGACAAATAAATGCAAAGAAGGAGAATCGTGTATTTCTGAAGTAAACTTCGTACCAAAAGTCAAAAAGCTGAGGGCAGTGGGAATTACAAAGGCTCAGAACTTCAGGAAATTAGATCTCTTATAAGCAAGTCTAAATATAGGTACTGATTTATTACGTTTGGCACATGTACCTGAAAATGTTGTTCTTAATTTATACAAAATGTTATCAGTGCCCTTCATTAGTGTTTAATAAGATCCTTAAATATTACAAAGCCTGTATACCACAAAGGTGCAAGAATCTTTTGTAGAGGAAAAAAGTGATAAATTAGTTTGCGAAAGGCAATTAACATAATGTACCCAAACCCCAGAGTTTGCTATTTATATCATACTTTCACTCTCCCAGAGAACTTCACACAACCGTCCTGACCTCAATTACTCTCTCCAAAGGAGGGCTGAATGGCAAAATAAAATTATTTATAACAAGCATGCAGGGAAAAGCTCTTGCAATTTTAAGAACAGAGAAAACATGACCACTATGAATGCCAAATGAATTGTCTTAACTATTTCTATGTACTGCTTTGATTGGATTTTAAAATATTATAGTATTTATTTTCAAGGTGACTCAGATGAAAAATTTTGTTTTTTCCCCACATTCAGTGAGGTGACCATACCACAAAATTCCACACTAAATGTAAGAAAGTTCCCTAGAAGCAAAATTTAACTGATAGGAAGACCAGCATAAGGGATTCTAGTGCTAACAAAGGAGAGAATAGCAAACAAGAAAACAAGTTTAACTGGTACAGAAAGAGCAGTGAATAGCAATGCAAAACAAAACCACTTTCAAATGTATGTTAAAACATGGCCAATGAATAATTCACGTCTGTCTTCTCAGGATAAAATCTCTGTAGAGAAGCTTCTCTTCTTGTTTCTGAACCTAGGAACAAGTAGCACTGAAAATTCTCAACTTTTCATGTCTAGAAGACAAGCCCTTGGTTTTCCTCTTGAAACTGGGGGCTGGTGGAGAATTTTTTTTTTTTTAGCAAGCAAGGGTCACTCACACCTGAATTCCAAGGAGCAAATTCTCTACTTGTAGTTCAGGCTTGCCTGGCACTGGCTTGCAAAAACCATTTAAAGTTAAATGGTTTTGCAAGTGGGCACTGCTGGTGCTTTTCAAGGGGCTGCAACCCCAATGTGATGATGTCACTTATGCGTGACATCATCACACTGGGGATGACCCCATCCTCTCCTGGAACACCTCCCCCCCAAAGCCTTCCTCCCTGCCGGCGACAAGGTAGGACCTGGCAGTCCTAGTACCTGTGGTGCTTTGTTCTTAAGATGGAGTCATTAACAACATGCTACAGAAACAACTGGTTTTGCTGCTGCTTGTGATCAAAATGTTTTCCCAAGGACAATGCAGTTTGTTACATTTAGACAAGAGGATTCAAAGAATAATACAGACTTATCTTGTAATGTCTGTATTTATACTTCAGACAGACTAGCATATTTCCAAATTCTTCCAACAATTTCAGAAGTAGAAAAGGCTGAAGTAGACAGCCACACTTGAGCTACCTGTGATCTACAATTGCCAAGATGAACTGACAAGTGCAACAGAATTTGTGTAGGATTCTTTTTTTTTTCTTTAACTGAAAAAAGTAAAGAGATTACAAAAAGAACAATAATAACAGAATAAAGGCAAGAGAAAACTCTTAATACATTACAAATAAATGTAATGCTATGTTAAAAGTAATTTGGAATAAACATACTTCATCCTCCAATGAAGTTATATAACTATTTGCACATATCTGACTTCTATTTAAATATGTTAGTTTAGTTAGAAGCAGGTTTGCCAATCCCCAGGTCCCAGCAGGGGATCTTCTGCTTTTGCAGGCTGCTTCCTGCCCCCGGTCAGCTTGCTGACGGCCTTTCCACTTTGGAAGGCTTAAGAAGATGCTTGGAAAGGTTTACTTTTAAAACGGTGTGTGTACCTTTAAATCTGTAGAGGCCAGGCTGAATGGGACAGGGTGAGCCAGCAGAACAACATGGCTGCTCTCAGTAGCTGTGAAAGCAGCCCAGACCCCCCCGCTTGTTTTACAAACTTTTCAGAGGTTGTTTGCATAGTTAAGGGTAAACAAGAACCTTTGGTTTCCCTGTGTTAGTCTGAAGAACTTGGAACTTCAGTAACTCTTGAGTAAATTGCCCCAGTGAAATCACACAAGTGTGAGACTGCAAACTGTTTATTTTGGCTGTGCTCTGTTTGTGTGTTTGTGTGTGTGATATGAGAGAGAGAGAGAAGAGGGGATGTGCAGCTGCTTGGGAATGAGGAAATGAAGACTGTATTCAGGGGAACTGCACTGGTGTATGTTTACGCATTTATTTTTGAGAATATGAAGGTCTCCTGGCTCCACCCCCAAAATCCCCAGGTATTTTCTAAGTTAGACGGTAATTCATATTACCGTCTAACTTATGCACAGGTAATATGAATGGTCAGCCTGGGTCAATAAACCTTCCTATCAGTAAACTTCCTGTCCTGAACTTCACCTCCTGATTCGCTTCAAGTTCTCCAGCACCACCTCCCCTTGGTAGGCACCTTGAGGCTGTAATCCTATGCATATTTACTTCGTTGGAAGTCAATTACAGTGAGCACAGTGGGATTAACATCAGAATAAGCACACATATATTGGTCTTCAAATTTATGCATGCTTATTCCTAAATAAACATGCATAGGTTCAAGCTTTAAAATGGAATCCTATTTATACTTATGAATAAGCTCTGCTGAAATCGAAAGTGAATGACCAACAAGCAAACATGCATAGAATTATACTGTGAGAAAGTGTTTTGTTTCTTTGTAGAGCTGTAGCTCCTTTGTCACAGGGAGCAACAACTGTGGGTCTCTTCCCTGGAAAGGGAGGGATGGCAATCTCCCTCTCCCAGTAGGGCTAGGAAATAAAAATGTGTAAAAGGAGCAGACCTCACATGGAGCTCTGAGCTCTTCTTTTGCTCATGCCACTCAAGGATGTAACAGGTAGCAATGAAAGTGATGGCTGCACATGACAAATGAAGTGGACTGACCAAACAAAAGCTACCTCCATAGTTAATCTGGTTTCTCAATCAATACGACCTCTCCATAGGCTCATGACAATTAAAAGAGAGGTGAGGAATGAGAATGTTGCACCTATTCTTTCTTTAGCTCCACGGCCAATTACAAGCTACATGTGGCTGTAGAAAGGTAAAAACTAAGTTAACACAGGTGTCTGACAAGTTTGCCCTTTGACCCCTTTCCTTTTTAATGATAGTGAATATAAATGATAATTATCGCTCTCTCTCTGGTGAATTCTCCCACCCCCACCCATTTGTCTCAAACACCTGTTTCAAATTTGGTTTTTTTGCTGATGATGCTTTGCTGATATCTTGGCCTTGCCTTGGTTTAAATTGTTCATTGATTTTTTTTTTTTGCACTTTATTGTTTCCAGGAGTTTTTAGATGTAAATTATTAAAAAACCAAAGTTTCAGTGTTTTCTAAAGGTCCTCCACTACATTATTTATCTTGGTTTATGAATGGTCACTCAGTTGATCAGATGGATATATTGGGTATTCTTTTTTTCTTCTTCTTGTAACCTGTCTTGGACAAGCCATATTAATGCTGCTGAAAAATTGGCTCCAGTGAATTCTTCATCCCTTAATGATTCTTCCAGACCTCAGGAGGTAACTATGTATTAGCTGCTATTTGAGCTTTTTGGGCTAAGGTTGTTCCATTATTAATATATGGTGCACCTATGGCAATTGCCAAGGTTAACAATAAATATGATTCCCCCTTAGTTTCCTTTTTATGGTCAATGTAAAATTTGCCAGTGTGTACTTCTGGTCCTACAGCCCAGTGGCGCAGAGTGGTAAAACTGCGGTACTGCAGTCTGAATTCTCTGCTCACGACCTGAGTTCGATCCCGGTGGAAGTTGGTTTCAGGTAGCTGGCTCAGGTTGACTCGGCCTTCCATTCTTCCGAAGTCGGTAAAATGAGTACCCAGCTTGCTGGAGGGAAAGTGTAGATGACTGGGGAAGGCAATGGCAAACTACCCCATAAAAAGTCTGCCATGAAAATGTTGTGACAGCAATGTCGCCCCAGAGTCGGAAATGACTGGTGCTTGCACAGGGGACTACCTTTACCTTTATCTTTTTACTTCTGGTTCTGCAATCCATTTGGAATTTGTTGAACTATCCTTAGAGGCTTAAGGCCTGGATAATAATTAGCAGCATTCCTTTTCAGATTAAAAACCTTCTGTTCTTCAGAAGGGTGTGATTTGTATCAGCTTGCTAATGATGGTTTTCGAAAGTTCTTGGACAAAATTAGTTGATGATAAGCTACATGAACTGAGGTTTTCTTTGGAGTTTTTAAAGCAAATGTAATATACTTCTATGTGTAAATTGATTAAATCTACTATGCTACATTTTGATTAATGGTGTACTTGTTGTAGAGCTTGGAGGGTGTGTTCCCTGTATTACCTAACTCTCCCAATCCCAAAGATCCTACCTGTTTATTGTACACTTGTAATGGTACTGAAATACAAAATCCTATTCTCTA
The DNA here is from genome assembly GCF_032191835.1 of Heteronotia binoei. Classification (NCBI taxonomy): domain Eukaryota; kingdom Metazoa; phylum Chordata; class Lepidosauria; order Squamata; family Gekkonidae; genus Heteronotia; species Heteronotia binoei. The sequence goes on from NC_083226.1 coordinate 32,508,678, forward strand.
AAGCAAGATTAAATGTGTTGCCATTGGGAGAATTATCAGGCAGGTTTGCAGGAATTCTGTTTTCTGAGAGGTTTTGCAATTGCAAATCTGGAAAATTAGATATCATTTGGCACTGAATTAAAAAAAAAAAGAAAGTGTTGCCCAACATGCGGTTTACAGTTTACATTTTAAAAAATGGACTTCAGCTTCTAAACTGGGGATTGTAGCAAAGCTGCAAAGTTCTATCAGGTCTGTCTGTGAGGGTAAATGTGGTGGTATATGGAGAAATAGATTTACGCATTTTCACAGAGCAGCAACCCTACTGGAATTTTGAGATGTGCATTTTAGATGTTGGAATGAGATCCCACACACATTCTGTGATCCTTTCCCCATTCCTTATGCTGGAATGGAGTACAGGAATATCTTCATGCCCAAACGTGGTCATTTATCTGAGTCATTACTTGAACCTCTCATGTCTGGCTGAGCCTTGATTCTCTGGGACATTACCAGGAACTGGTAAAGCTATTTCAAGTGTGAAACTGTACAGATTTATGAGCAAACAATTCCTTTATGCATGGGAACTGATTAAATTTACAAGGGAAACGAAAAGTCTGCACAATCCATTATTTCAATACTTGTAAATCAGTAATCCAATATAACAATTAATACCATAACAGTGCTAGTTTCTGTGAATTTTTTTGGCAAATATTTATTTTCCAGGTATTTCACATTTCTTGCATTTAATTCTGAATAATATTATCTCTTCAGCAGTATATCTCCTGATAATGACAGATTTGCCTTGTCACTCTATTAATATCTGAACTGGTTTAAAGTTCCAGAATAGAACTATGGAAGGGCAGCTGTTAATGATTTAATGTGTATATATGGTATGGTATTTCATTGCTGGAGAGAATAATGTATTTGGGGCTTCAGCAAATTTTAGGAGAGGGCAACACTTCACACCTGAATTTCATATCTACATATAACATGAACATACAATGATACCTCTTCCATTCGATCTGAATGGTACCTGCACCCACTTAAGTACATTTACAGTGAAATCCAACACAGAGCTATTTCAATGGGCTTAGACTGGAGTAATTTTGCATAGCCCACAGCTATGTTCTATGCTGTACCCTAGCAAAAGAGTACATAAAATTATACTGATTACTAGGATGCTAGTCTCTTGTTTTCCCCACCTACTTGGTACATTTCTTTAGCCTTTGAATGCACCTGCGGGGGGGGGGGGGGATAATTTCAAAGTGTAAGAAAAACCTTTGTACACCAAAATTTGTGTTGGGATTTAATACAAAGTGCCATTCAAGCTAACATGTCTGAATTACTCTGCAGAATTTCTAGGAGACAATATGCCATGTACAAATAAGCAGGGGCCCCTCATAACTGAAAAAAAGAGCTGACATAAAGATTATGCAAACTGATGTAATAAAAATAAATTAATATATCTGCTTAAATCAGCAAAACATAATGAAGTTTTAAATATAAAATTTCCTTAGCTTATACAGTTCCTGGTTCCATTATCTGCTCCTTACAATATAATATTATTAAGAACTCCCTATATCTATATAACCTATACAGTGATCAATCAGTTATTTAGGGCAAGCATCATATGTATTGAAAGTGAAACTGTCAGTTTTTTATCTAGTCAGAAATTGCAGAGAAATCAGAAAGGTTTTGTGTTTGATTAAATAACTGGTTTGAAGACAACAATGGTATATGAAGATAATTTGGGTTCATGATGCCAACTCTGTCAGTCTGTCCCCTTTCAACTAGGGAAAGGGGGGAAACATACATGCACACATAGACAGTCTTGGGAGTTCTACTCACTCATTTGTAAAAAAAAAAATCAATGTAATCAAGTGTTTTAAAAGATTCATTTTTTCACAACGAAGCCTGATAAATTAGGGTACCCCTGTTTGAAGTTGGTCTGAGGCTTTAACAGAGGGAACCTTCTTAATGCAAGAATTACCAGATTAGTCTTAATGTCCAGAACCATTTCTGGTAGGGGAGGAAGTGGGGAAGACTCTCCTAGCAGCATCTAGCAGCTCATAGCAGCAGCTAGCAGCTGCCCCTGTACCGAACTCAGAAACTGCAGCTAGTGCAGAATGCAGCGGCCAGACGGTTAGTGGGACTACCTTGGTGGGAACATGTACGGCCTAGACTGCAGGAACTGCACTGGGCTGCCAACTGTGTACTGAGTTCGTTGCAAGGTGCTGGTCATTACCTTTAAAGCCCTATATGGCCGAGGACCTGCCTACCTTAGGGACCGTCTCTCTCCATATGTTCCCCAGAGAGCACTGAGATCTAGTTCGCAAAATCTTCTGAAAATCCCTGCGCCAAGGGAGGCCAAGCTAAAAACAACAAAGGAGCAGGACTTTTTGATAATGGCTCCCCAATGGTGGAACCAGCTGCCAGAGGAGGTGCGGGCCCTGCGGGATCTTAACCAGTTCTGTAGGGCTTGTAAAACCACCCTCTTCCAACTTGCCTTCTAAGGTGGAATCTTGGCAATGATATCAAGCCATCTTTATATATGTACTGAAACTGTAGCACCATTAATTTATATTGGTTTTAAATTATTTATTTAACTTGAAGTCACAAATTTGTATTTTGGCTGTATTTTATTGTATTAACTGTATTTTATTGTTATATCATGGTATATGTACCATGCCTTGTAAGCCGCCCTGAGCCTGCCTAGGCGGGGAGGGCGGGATATAAATAAAAATTTATTATTATTATATTATTATTAATATTTTGTTTTCTGCTTGCACTTTGTTAGCTTGGGAATGGCCCAGGGCACAAACTAAAGGTCTTGAGTCAAGGACCACACACTGTCTCTTAGCCTCAGTCTCCCAGTGGGTCGGGGTGGATGTTACAAAACAGTCAGACAGATAGGCAAACTGTGGGTTTCGTTCTTAACTTTTCTGCCTCTGTCTCTGATACTCTAAGTGAATTGCTTCCTTCCTTCCATTCACACCTTCAAGGCTTTTTCTGTAGAAAAAGCCTAGCAGGAACTCATTTGCATATTAGGCCACACACCCTGACATCGCCATGGTTTCACAAAGGGCTTTTTTGTAGGAAAAAAACCAGCCAGAAGGAACTCATTTGCATATTAGACCATACCCCCTGATGCCAAGCCAGCCAGAACTGCGTTCGTGTGCATTCCTGTTCAAAAAAAGCCCTGCACACCTCTATTCTTACACAAACACAAAAAGGGAGCTCTCCATCTTTGGCACCATGGATGCTGGACATGGACCTCTGCATCTGCATGCATCATAGCTAGTTTAGTTAGATTCTCTCTCTGTCTCTCACCTTTACTATCTAGAATGGGATTCCCTAAATAAGGTCCTCTATTACAAGTGGCTCTGTGTAACTCTGTAACTTTGTGAGTACATAACAAACAAAGAGAGGCTCTGCTCTGTATAGCCATTTGTGCACTCTGCTACAAAATAATATAGATTACTGGGTTACTATATCAGTGATTCTGTTAATCAGGTCATAGTGCCCAGTTAACTACAAGCTGGAGCAATTAAGGGTTAAATTTGACTCCAGTGACAGAAGACAATAGCTGTCGGCTGTGGTGTGATTTACTGAGAGAAGAAAGAGAAAAAAATGTATGCCTGCTTGCAATTACACAGAGAGATAGAGCCGATTACACAGAGAGATAGCAGCAGTATTACATACATGAAAATAATACGTCAGAGCCAACTGACAGTGAAAGAATGGAATCCAGTCATTCTGAAGATGAAAACACAGATATGGAACAGATAGCTAACCTTACAAAGTCATGTTCCCATGTTACTTTTGCGCACCTCTGGCATCACAGATTGGGTCACAGGAGCATCCAGACGATTCTGGACATGCAGGAAAAGGGTCTTACCAATGACGTTGATTTCACTGAATGAATCTAACCCCACTTGTGTTCGTTGTATCCAGTCCACTTTATATTAAGTTCCAAAGAAAATTTTTGAATCCCCTTCTTTGTACATGGTGTGGCCTTCCTGACAGAGTTAAGGTCCAATGGTTACTTTCTGGTTATAACCCTCTTATAACCTCAAACGTTGCCTGTTTCCTTCAGCTTGCAATTCAAACCAAGGAAGCTATTAACTGATGTATTTTGTTTATGCCTAGTTTTGTTCTTTCACTGCATTTTTAAACTTTTAGCTCTTAACATCTTTGATATGCCAATAAAGGTTGTCTGTCTGTCTGTATCCAGTCAAAGGCAGCTAACCAGTCGTTTCCGAAACACAGAGAGACCTGACAAAAATGAATTTCTGACCTCCACTAACTGTAAATTGTAGTTATGCTAAGGACTCACTAAATTATAAAACTGTTAGCCTACATTTCTTTCCCATTACAACTTTGTTAGATGCACCCATGTAATTGTTCCAGCAGTCATTACAAGAATGCGGCCTACTTCAGCAAGCAATTCCCGTTAAAGAATGAACCATATCTTACCATTGGCGTTGGTAATGACAATCCGAACTTTGGTGCTGTCATTCCCAAATCTGTTGCTTGCTTTACATGTATATTCACCAGCATCATCCAATGAAGCTCTAGAAATGCGAAGTTCTGAGGATGTCCTGAGGGAAAGCAGGAGACAAAACATTACAACGCACACATTGCAAACTACATTTGTGCTTTGTTCAATAAGCAACACCAACATGTGGGGAATACAGACAAATACAATGAACCCTCTGATTATTATGGTCCTATTGGGGATGAGGCATTTTAAATGAAGGAAAGAAACTGACATTTTAAAAGAATGGACAGAAATATGTTTATTTAAACTACTATGTTGTAGTAATAAATGTATTTTCAGTTTTTTAAACAGATGAACTATCTGAACAGCAGTTCAGATACTTTTGATGTCACAGTGGTACATGTCACCATAAAATTAATAAATTAATATAAGAAATCTAAATAAATACAAGATATCCAGTCAGTTAGGCTGCTCAAGATTACAGTGAGTCTAGAGAGGGTGATCTGAGCGGTGTCAGGCGGATATTTCCCCCCATCTATTTCTGGCCACAGGGGACCGCAAGAAGACAAATTCCATATAGAACTTCACAGCAAACATGTTTGGCAGGCAAATGCACCATTTTTGGCAGCTGCAATTCCCCAGAGTCATAGATGGCTGGTCAGGTAATTAAATGATCTCAATTGGTGGAAAACTACAGCTCCCATGAGGCTGTGCAAATAGGCATATATACAATCTGCTGCTGATCCAGAGAAATCGACAACCACTAACACTGATCAAACAGTCAATATTAAGACTTTTAACAAAATTATATAGTGTTCATATATGACCATGTGTGTTTGTTGACTTTTCATTTAGACAACTGGTGATAGAATTTCTGTTTTTTGCACTCTTGTGAGCAACTAGGCTACTTCCTTTGCTAGTTGCAGATCACCTGGGCCTTGCTCTCCCTTCAACTTACTCTACCCGCAGCTGCACAAGTACCCAGAGACACCATAATTGTGATTATAGTAATTTTGGAAAGCCTGTTGGTGAAGCATTACTCAGCATGAACCAGCCAAAATTAAAGATTTTTAGGGCCCAATGAAATATGGTCCTGTCCAGTTGAACCATATTAATTATATGGGGTTCAACTGGACAGGAGGTCAGGGGAACTTGAACCGTTCCATGTGGCCATGAAAGTCACCAAGAGAGGAGAGCAGCAATTGAATGGCAGAGGGGAAAAAGGAAGCAGGGAATTGAGAGAAAAACCAGTAGTACTTCTGAGTGTAATGACTAGCAACAGGAAACTACTCTGATTAGACAGATGGGGTGAAAAAAGAAATAAACCTTGAACAAAATGAAACAGAGAGACCTTCAGGAGCAGGGGGGAATGGTAACCAGTGTTCTCTCTAATCTGAATTAGTATGAGCTAGCTCACAGTTTTTTAGTCTCCAGCTCACACATTTTTGTCTTGGCTCAAGAAAACTGCCCCAGAGCGAACGAATTTATGCTGTAGCTCACAAATCTCATGCCAGTAGCCCATGAAGTAGAATTTTTGCTCTCAAGACTCCACAGCATTGAGGGAATATTGCTGGTAACTCACCACATACAGTCTTCTACTTTGTGACACTCAGGCAAAACCACTGCACTGAGCAAACTCAGAAACTAAGCTGTCTAGATATCACTCCAGGAAGGAAACTGGGACTTTAAAGTGACTGGGTTATCAACTATATGAGTGAAAATATTTGTCTTTATAAAACTGATGTCTTGAATCCTTTTGTTTGTTCGGATTTCAGATCATTTTGTTACAAAAAGGCTGAGGCTTATACTTGTCACAATATTTATCTTATCTCCTGAATCCAAGAAGCTCAGAACAGTATATGTGTGGATCATCCATCTAATACCCACAAGCTGGGTTGGGCTGAGAGCATCTCACTTGCTGAAAGTCATCCAGTAAGTAGACAACAGAACTTGTATGTTCCTGGATCAAAGCCGAACGGCCATTGTTCTGATGCCATATGCCTCCCCACAACCAAATGTAAAATATTTTTGAGTAGCTACAAGAGACAAAAGTAGGTATGGAGTAGGTATAAGACGTAAGAGTAAAAGTTAAGAGTAGCAAATGTAATCCTCCATGGTTTGACTCTTTACATTTGTCTGAAATGATGAGTGGCATGAATAAGCCTAATGGTTTATTTCAGAATCAAATGTTTTTCTTTCTCTTAAAAAAATTAACAGAGAAAGCCTTTTTAAAAGTTAAAATGTCAAGTTTGGGATTTATAAAAACACATAAGGAGAGTTGAACCAGTAGTATAACATTCTTAAAGCATCTCTTAAAAATAATGATCTAAAAAACACCCCTTGACGATGAAAATTTTTACCATGATTTCTTTCACAGGCGGTACTGAGTGATCAAAACAGAACCCATGGTGACCAAAAATACACAGCTAATAATTAATCACTTTGGTTGAAAAGAGCTTCTCACAATATTTAGGCAGAGCCATTCATAGCAGACACAAAGACGAAAGCAAGAACAGGAAGCTAAAACTGGCATTAAGTGGTATCATTATCACCTTCCAGTTATGCTGGCACTTTTGGAACCATCATTCAGAATACTCATCTGATAGAAAGAAGCAAAGTGAAGTCAAACATAGTGTGTAAAGCGCTAAGGCACTTATACACTACATTTCCTCAGTGGTTTAATTTTTAATGCCCCTAGCCAGTTGAAGCATCACTAACGTATGATGCAGGGAATTCTGCCACAAGGGACTGGGTAGGGGAGAGGAAACTGGGATTTACCTAGTTCTTTGGCTTATTAAGGCTTTTAGAAAGATTCCATTTTTTAAACTCTCCCAACAATCAGTTTGGATCCCATCAACTACATGTTTACATGTAGCCAGATACGCCCTTTATGCTGGATTTTAAGTGGTCAACAACCACATAGCCTTGTTTTGTATGTATGTATGTGTTTGAGGGGAGTGATCTGGTTTTCTGTAAAAGGATATGAGCTACTCACTTTGACACTGCAAAGTGAGCACACCATCCAAAGCAAAACTGATGTTTAAAGTTTTCTAGTAACGGTGGGACAAGCAAAGGGCTCTGAGAGCACTCATGCCTTATCACTAGTTCTTTCACACACAGACACACAAAATTCTCAACAAAATAATTCTAAAAACATTAAACATGGCATTCAAACAGTTTAAAAGCAGGGCTTTTTTTTGAGCAAGAACGCACAGGAATGCAGCTCTGGTTGGCTTGGTGTCAGGGTGTGTGGCCTAATATGTTGTGCTTTTTCTACAAAAGAGCCCTGTGTGAAACAATGGTGATGTCAGGGGGTGTGGCTTAATATGCAAATGAATTCCTGCATATTAGTTTAAAGCATTAGAACACATTCTATGCTTCCCCTCGGTGGTGTGAAAAATCATTCATGACTGTCACATTTTCTATTGCAGAAGCAGTTATCTATCTTTCTGAAAGTGATTTCAGCTTTTCCAGGGTACATCTTGAAACATAGAAACCAGCAAGTAGGACTTGATCAAAAACCGTGGTGAGACATGACAAACTGGCATTGATAGTCCAACAATTACTACCTCCTTTATCCCTGAGAAGCTCTTCATTTGTTCACAACCATAGAGAGATTTTGTAAACTATGGATCTGCAAATGACCTACTGTGTAAATCTCAGAGCACTTTTGCCTGTTCTCTGCAGTCCACACAGTGTGTATGATCTTTCAGTGCTAAAAATGGCAGCTCACCAATAAAGCAAATGGCTCCACTAGCAAAGAGAGCTTCCCAGGCATGCAGAAAAATGCAGCACCCAAATACAAGTCTCCAAATGCCAACTGTATTGGAAAATTTACCTACAGTCCTCCTCTTGTGGTAGGGAAGATTGAAGAGAAATCTGTTTCCTCTTCCTCAACAAGAGTGCACTGGGCAAATTACCACACAATATTATAAAGTAAAGAATGAATTTGGGGGGTGGGGGTGGGGGCTTCAAGCACTGATTTTCAGTTCTTCACTTTGAAGAGAATTTTCATATAGCAATGAAATATAGCAATATATAGAGTAGAGGGGCAGATATGAGTAAGCTGCTTCCTTATCCCTCTTGGCTCAAGGTGGCCGAAGGAAATGCCTTTTAAGACCATGAAACCTAGAGCTCAGACTCTGAGAGGGCAACTTGTACTGTCATGGCCTGATAAGAACTGCTAAATAAATTCTAAAAAGTTAAACAAATCTTTCCCCTTAGCAGTGATTTTGGGATACAGCATAGATGAGGAACAGGTTCAAGAGTGCTACATGACAATGTCCCCTTTAATATTACAAAGCTTAGCATCAGGCCTTCATTATGCCATGGTATGAAAGTAGCTTACTCCTCTTCTCTCCTCCACACCCAAGAGCAATATTAATAGGAATTTTTGATGTAAGACTGCGAAGCAAAGTCCTGGAGCTTGACAGAGAAAGCCACCTTTAAAAGTATAAATACTTAGCAATGCAGAGCGCTACAGGGGAAAACTGCAAATTCACAATGCACCTTGGAGAAAGTTGGTAATCCATTAGAATCTTGGCGGAGGAGAGGGGTGGGGGAAATCTGCCTCACTTGAAATCAGGAAAATATCAGCTGCGGTTACTTCACCCCTTCCAAATCAAAAGGACCCGACTTTTTATTTATTTCTGGCTCAAACCTGGGCGCAAGGGGAAGTTTCCAGTGTTTCCAATGACACTGTTATGCTTTGCTGCTGACAGGCTCAGGAGAAATTCAAGCATATGGTAGAATTCAAAAGTAATCTGGTCCAATCATAACATTACCAGCACTGATATATTTTAAAGGGCTTGTTTTTTGGACAGCCGTAGTGGCTTGGGCTTAACTTTAATACCTAGCACTGTAGTTTTTGAGCTTTCTACCTTCAGTGAACCCTTCTCATGCAATTTAGCTGCCAAAGAAGCACTGAAAATCTGGCAGGGAAACTCAGTTCCTTGCAGAGGGTTCTAAAAGTGCACATTCTGTTTATCTAGAGAACTGCCTAGACCAGAGATAGATAAGAGCTCCAGGTAACTCTTTGAGCCTGCACACTGCAGAGAAAGACCCATCATGATGGGTAAATTTTCAGGGAAGCTTCCCTACCAGCACTTGTTTTCCCACCAAGCACCCAATAAGCTTTGGGGGAGCCCAGAACATGGTTTGAAAACTATTTCTTTTAAATGGACATTAATATTCTTAATATTAGGCACCAAATCCTTGGTACTGGGTCCTGGAGGCAAGTGCCAATTACAGAATTCTATGCTTGCACATCTGACTAGAAAATGCACAAATCTGCCTTAGCTGTTGTGAACTAAATTTATGCATGTCTATGATGGCTCTCAGTGAACAATATTGTTATTTCAAGAATGGAAAGGACGAGGTGAGCCAATACTTCTCCTTTAATATAAAACATTTTTTTTCAATATGGATTTCAAAGCAACCTGGATTCACCAGAGAATCTGTTACCTTTCTGGAACAGTTCAGCTAATTGGGCTTCACAAGATAATATGATGGGGCAAAGAAGTCTCTGCTGGCTCTTCCTGCATTACAAACCCTTTAAAAAATTATTTTGTCACAATCAATCAGGCCAGGTTTGTGGTTTAACTCCAACAGATTCTCTTACCAACTCATCTGTCACTACCTTTACGGTAATGACAGATGAAGACAATGCAGTGGGGAAAATTTATCCTTCAATGTTCTGGCATTTAATTGGAAAGAACAAAAAAAAAGTTCTGTGTAACACAAAAAGGTTAAGTGCTTTCTTTGATTTTGGCTGCTGCTTGAGCTTTCCAGATGTTAGATGTTCTAGCGAAGCCACAAAAGCTCCTCTCTTTCTCTCAGTTACACAGACGAATATTGACCAAAATCAGCTGGATTTGCATGGGGGTAAGGGAACACACATGTGCCTTGATCCAGAAGCCTTGCATCACGCAAAACTCACAAAAATGCATTAGGATTTGCATCTGAAGCCAAATGTCTACAAAGTCAACTACCCTTGAAGAAGTTTCAATAAGTACAAAATAAGGCAGGCAAAACTGGAGTCAGCTGTTCAGAAAATGTAACTCCAGTATTGCATCATCTGCATTGGTTACCTGTTTGCTTCTGGCCTCAATTTTAACTGTTGGCTATTTATTACTCATAAACCTTCCATAGTCTAGGGCTCTTATACCTATCAAATAGCATCCCCTGGTATACTTGATGCTATACCACCACATGCTATCAAAGCTCTTTAGACAACCTTCTCCTGGGGGTGCCCCCCTCTGTTGGAACAGACCATATAGAAAAGTCAGGCCAAGAGGATTTTTTCTGTGCTGGCCCACCTCTTTGGAATGCCTCTCCAGACTGGGTGGGAAGGATGCTTTCTCTTGCATATAAGGAGGCATATAAGATTATTTATTTCTGAGGGTGTTGGATGAAAGAAAACCTGTATTATCAGATCTATGTGCACTTGACCTTGTGTGCTGTTTTTTTTTTCATACAGAGACACTGTGATGTCGTTTTGGTGTACTTGCAAACTATTGTTGCCTTGAGCGCAAAATGATAAGGCAGGATATGAATATTTTAAGTCATCCAATACCATATAACAAAGAATAAACTATCATTTTTTCCCCTTCCAGGCTGAAACGCCCTCCCTTTAGGCAAAGAACATTCATCCACAGTATCTTTCCCCACCACCCTTAAGAGCCTATCACTGGAGGAAGGATAGCAACAGTCAAGTCACTTTCTTTTTTGGCTACTCTTCATGTGATGTTTTTGTTATAAAACGTCACAGTGTTTTGGATACTACAGTAATTTTGCAGGATTAATCTCTTATTTTGCTGAATTTCATTTAGCACCACATTGATTCTGAGAGCCAAAAGAAAGGCAGTGACCTGCACAAGGCTATTTTTTATTTAAAACATTTATATCCCATGCTGTCAGGCAAACTCTGATGAGGCTACTTGCATTGGTTTTTCAGAATAAAGTCAATTCTAAAAACAATAAAAAATTAAACCAACAAAATAAAAACCGATAACATAAACTCGCAGTAGAAAGCAACAGAAGTCACAGCTGAATTTGCACATATCCAAATTTGATGTTTTCCGCATCTAACATTCCACCACCCAGCCACCCTGACAATCTCATCGAATGATTAAAAATTAACCCAGCCAGAGAGGTGAAAACTGAAGCTAACATCCAAATGAACCCAGAGTTCATTTAAGTTCAGAGACTTAAATTATAGTAGTGGTCTCTGGGATCATGGACCATAAGGGAAGATGAGGCCAACTGGAGTTACTCCTCTGAAATGTAAACATTCAGCAATTCATGGGAGGCCTTCTTCAGCATTTCCCCCAAAGAGTCCCAGGGTTGCTAATCCTCCTAGCTAGTTTAAGTTTTAATGGTTAGTTTTAATGGATAATGAATTAGGTCTAAGATGTATATGCAGCAAACAGGACCTGATCTACGTGTTTTTTGAGGGGGGGGGCAAATTAAAAAGTGATGCCCCCTTATGGGCCCATTCTATCTTAAGGGCCCATAGAACAGAATGGTCTCCATACACAATTTGGTGCCCGCCCTCTGGCAGCGTCCAGAGCAAGCACCCCTCTGCTCCCCCCTAGATCCAGCCCTGGCAGCAAAACAAAGTGCAGCAAATATAACAGTTACAAAAGCTTCTGCTTTATTATTATAAAGACACAAGGGCAGCAACACTGCAAAATCATCAAGCGAAAATAAAGTGATAACCTATATCCATTAATTATATTGTTCTTTGCAGCACAGTGTTGTTGGGTAGGCTGAAGTAATTAATATAGTTGATACTTGCATCCTAGTGATTAATTTCATATACATTGCACAGCCTAGCTTTCAGACACATTGCTTTATACTTACTTTTGTTTTTTTGGGCTCTTGATCTTGATATTTTCTGGTCTGTTTCTTTTTGTTAATTCTTTGCCATTCTTTAACCATTTGAATTTGAGAGAGGGGTGCTCAGAACTGGCTTCACATCTGAGAACTAGCGTCTGACCCACCGTTGATTCCTGGCTTTTCATCTCCTTCAATTTAGGAGGCACAGCTAAAGAACAAAAAGAATGTGCAGGTGATTAAGCAGTCCTTCAAAAGGAAAAATGCAGCCCAAAAGAGACTCTGATCAGGGCAATCTTGGGAGTTTAGAATTTATTAAGATTATAAGTTCCCTATAAAGTCTTTTGCTGTTTGAAAGCATAACAGGGGGAGGGGGGAGTAGGAACCAGGGATCATGACAGGAGTCAGTAATTCACAGTCAGGGCCGGCTCTTCCACTAGGCAAATTAGGCATTTGCCTAAGATGCCGGCCCTGGGGTGTGCCAAATTGGGTGCCCCCTGCTCGCAGAGGCCTTCCCTGCCGCCATTTTCCCTGCTCACCCCCAGCTCTCACGCTTCCCTGCCACCCTTTCCCTGCTTGCCCTGGCTTGCTAGCTTTCCTGCCGTAAGAGAAGGCGCTGCACCGACAGGCCTGCCCTGACATAGAGCACATGCTGCCGGCAGCTGCAGCCCTCGCACTAAGCTTGGGTGCTCAGCAGCCAAGAACTGAGTCTCATGCGGGTGCTGGCTGTTGCTGGGATTTCCTTGCCTACTTGCCCCTCTCTCTACCCACCCAATCCAGTTTGTGGTTCCAGGCGGGCTGCAGGGAGGGTGCCTGGTGGCTGTCAGAGCGATGCGGTACAAGGAGGCAGTGGGGCTGTGTGTTTGTGAGAAAGAGAGAGAGAGAGAGGAGCATGAGAGGTGTGGCGTGAGAAAGCCGTGGGGATGTCTTTGTGGGTGAGTGACAGTGAGTGCATAAGAGGGGCAGCATGGGGCAAGGAGGAGGCAAGGTTGTGTGTGAGCACGTGCGTGTGGCCCCTGCTTCCAGGAGCTTGCCTCTAGTGCTCCGTGGTGATTTCCCGCCGGCCGGCCCTCAAGACCGAGCCCCCTTCCCTGTGCTGCTGGGAGGACACCTCTAGCGCAGCGCAGTTCTTTCTTCCCCTCGCCATGCTGGAGACCCAGCCGGCTTCCCGCTTTTTTCACTGGTTGGGGGGGGAGGGGTTTGCTAGCCTTGAGCCCAGCTGCCCCCAGGTAAGGAAGAGTCACCTACTGGTGAGAAAGTGGGCCAGGTAACACTTTTTAAAGCAGTCTTTTTGGGTTGAGGGTTTGGAAAAGCTGGGACGAGTTGCTTTCTCCCCCCAGCCTGTAATTCCCAGTCATCCTTAGTTACAAGCATATGCAGAGTGTGCACTTCTGTCAACAGAGTCATTTATAGCTACAGCCTCCCCCCCACCCCCACCCCCCCAAAAAACATGTATCGGAGAGCATGTGCGTGAATATCCTCTTTTTTCTTCCATATTTAACCCTGAATTCCCAAAGGGACAGCTTTTCTCTAACAAGTTTAGTTGTTGGCACCTTCCAGATCTTTAGGTCCTTGACTCCTCTCCTTGGCAACTCAGATTCTGCAATTTACATAGATGGATGAGCATTATACTACATAACCCACCAAGGCAAGGAGAAATTGCAGCAGGTGCACTGTGGACAACTGCTTGCTGGAATATGTTCTTCCTGCCTGAGAATTATAGTTCCATTCTAAGGAGTGTTAAACCCTCATTGGCTTCAGAAGGGTATATAATTCTGCTTTGTTAGAGAAGTTATAATCTTCACAGTGACTTTGAAATGTTAGGTGATAAAGGGAAGGAATCAGGGTGTTTGGACTTACTTAGGAAGTACTTCTGATGAAGCACAGGAAATGACAGTGCAGTATTGAAAGATGTTGAAATGTGATTTTAAATTCTAGTCTGGTGATGTGTGCATTTTTATCTTTGATGTGTATGTAGATCACTGTCTTTGGGGTGATGTGCTATAAAGAGAATGCAATGTAAGGCTCAATGCAGACAAATGGATGTATAAATACACACATGTTCCTAACCAACTTGGGAGACTCATTAATTTCTAGAGCATTTGCTTCCACATAAGTGTGTTCAGGATCCCAAGTTACAGGGAATATCAAATCTACCGGCACCTTGTGATCTGTGAACTAAAACTGCTTTCTTGAAAGATTGTTGTATTACTTGTTCTCATGATTATTTTTAAAAAGTATTAATTTCAAGTTGGTTTCTTTGGTATTTGTGTGTGTGTCAACCTCTGGTGACTGACCTATACTGGGGGCCTGGAGGATATTCAGGGAGGTAGCGGAATAACTTCATTATTTCCAGATCACCCATCCAGATACTTGCCAGAATTGGCCCTGGTCAACTTCTGAGATCTGGCAAGATCAGGCTTGCCTGGGCTATCCAGATTAAGGAGCAATTCATCTATTTTTGAAAATTGTTGCGGGGGGGGGGGGGGGCACCAGAAGTTAGTCTTGCCTAGGGCCGGCCCTGTTCACAGTGGTCATGGATCTATCAAGGGTGTACTCACAGACGCAAAACCCAGTTAATTTCCTATGCCTTTACTTTGATCCACAGATTGAAAGGTGTAATACCAAAGAATATCGATCCTGTCTCTCAATTATTACTTTGCAGGAGATGATTGTGAAATATTAGAGTATGGCTTCAGAATGGAAAGATGATAAAAACAACAACCACTGTTTATGAATCTGTACAGTTTCTCAGGGCTTTTTTGTAGAAAAAGCCCAGCAGGAACTCATTTGCATATTAGGCCACATCCCGGTGCCAAGCCAGCCAGAACTGCATTCCTGCTTCCAAAAAAGTCCTGCATTTCCTCAGTGTTAAGTACTTAACTATTTTTTTGCTTCAAGTGTTGAAAAATACAGTTTTAGAAGCTTAAAATACTAATATGAAGTATTTGAAGGCAAGTGTCATAGCCTTCTCTAGTCTGATGCAAAGTCTACCAACTTAAATTTTCTTTGAACTTTAGCTCTCATTAATAAAGGCTGCTGTTGCTCACTTCACTGATAGGCTCATGTAAAAACCCATTAATACTGCAAAGTGCTTAATATCCAACAAGCCTCTCAGTACATACAGGAACAATTTCTTTATTATATGAAATTAATTTCTGTGTTAATTTAATTCCCTTCATAGCATAAATTACCAGGAAATATACATGCAAACCAATTTGAAGCTGAGGCTCCTTCAAGATGAAGTTTTAAGTGAACCACGTACTTAAAAACAAGAGTGGTTTCACTCTGGAAAATATGAAAACATTCAGTTTAATTGTAGATTTCTGTCCCTGCTCAGACAATTTGATTGAGTCACTGGTTCATGTGTTATTTCATGATAGATTATATGTACAGGCACATGTGTTGTTGATAAACTGTGGTTGATAAAACTGTTCTCTGAGCAGAAGACTCAAAATTTTATTGGCAGGGATTGATCAAAGAAAATGCTGCAATGGCTGCAATGAAAATACAGAAAGAGATAATGTCCTCTGTATAATTTACTCAGATTCTAACCCTAAAATTGCTAAAATATACTAGGTTGAATTACGTATGCAGAGATTTTATGAAGGTAACTAATTCAACAGCAGTGGGGGGTTTTCTGCTTCAGCGTGGCTTGTGGGCCATAATAATGGCTGCCTGAGTAGTTTCACTCTGAAAGCACATTCACATGGTCTTTTTCAGATTTATTTCTGCCTTTCCAAGTCCAAGCTTAGGACAAATCTAGGGTTGCCAAGTCTAATTCAAGAAATATCTGGGGACTTCGGAGGTGGAGCCAGGAGACTTTGGGGGTGGAGCCAGGAGACATTAGGGGTGGAGCCAAGATCAAGGCCTTGACAAGCATCATTGAACTCCATCTGGCCATCACATTTAAAGGGACGGCACACCTTTTCAATTCCTTCCTTCCATAGGAAATAATGAAGGATAGGGGCACCTTCTTTTGGGACTCATAGAATTGGACCTCCTGGTCCAATCTTTTTGAAACTTGGACGGTATTTTGGGGAGAGGCACTAGATGCTATACTGAAAATTTGGTGCCTTTACCCCAAAAAGCAGCCCCCCCCCAGATACCTGTGGATCAATTCTCCATGATTTTCTATGGGAATAAATCTCCATAGGGAATAATAGAGTTCCCAGAAAACATTTCCCTCCCCTCCCCCCGCTTTCTGACGACCCTGAAGCGGGGGGAGGGCCTCCAAACTGGGGGATCCCCTGCCCCCACCTGGGGATTGGCAACCCTAGACAAATCAGTTCAGAGGGTTGAAAGCAGAATAGGTTGTACACAGTGCTGACTGGCTGGTGGCCTTGACATTATAATCCTAGATCTCCCCCCTTCTTGGAGCACTTTTCTAACTTAAAATAGAAGTTAGTGCTTTTTAAAGAGATATATTTATTTAATGAAATAAATGAACAGCTGGCACTTGAACCATATAAAAATGATGGACAACCTGCCTACAGCACGGCAGGAAAAGCAAAACCCCACAACTAATCCAGCAGCATTCAAAGGATATGCAGATTTCTGTCCACTGTAGTGCAAAGATGGTGGAAAGTTGGACTTGCTTTACATCTGTTCTTGTTTTTTTGGCATAATTCATCATGATTCACTGTACAGGCCAGCAAAGGGGGATAGAAGGGTAGGGCTGCCAGATCCAGTTGGAAAGCTCCTGGAGATTTGAGGATGGAGTCTGGGGAGGAGAGGGACCTCAGTGAGGTAGAATGCCATAGCGTTCTACCTATTGACATTACGTTTGTTTGTTTTAATCTCTTTGGCTCCACAAAGTTTGAAAACAAATTTTTCTGGACCTAGCGTATTAAAACTTGCTACAAGAAAGTACTTTATATTTTGTGATATAACAAACTTACTACTTAGGAAACACGAAGTAATATATATAAACCTCACTGAAAGCTCCTTGAATAGCTCACATTCATTTGTGAAGAAAAAACCCCCTACTTTTAAGTTTTGCACACTAATATAGCTTTCTAGTATTGCATTCTGATAACTTTAATATTTGCAAACTTTTGTCTATAAATACAATATAATTTTATCCAGCATACATTATTCACCCTTTCCCTATTTTAGCCTCAGAACATTTCAGTGAGATAGCTGAGGGTGAGCTGGAGTGAATGGATGAAGGACAAGAAGTATTGTGGACTTGAATCCAGGTTTACCAGACCTTAGATATAGGGG
The DNA here is from genome assembly GCF_032191835.1 of Heteronotia binoei. Classification (NCBI taxonomy): domain Eukaryota; kingdom Metazoa; phylum Chordata; class Lepidosauria; order Squamata; family Gekkonidae; genus Heteronotia; species Heteronotia binoei. The sequence goes on from NC_083226.1 coordinate 32,526,217, forward strand.
TGGCCAAACTTGCTGAATGTAAAAGAGCCACATAAAGTAACTGTCAGATGTTTGAGAGTTGCAAGACATGAACAAATATTACACATGTCTTTATTAAAACTCTTAATACTATCTTTGCACAGAAAAATATGTATGCACTTCACAAGATGACCAAAAAAACAAAAGCCGGGAATAACAGTCCCCATAAGACCAGCATAGGAAAAAATTAGGGAATTATTTTCGGCACCAGTGGGAGAAGGAAACACACATGTACTATATAAATCACTGACCACCATTTGCATCAATATGCATCTCTCTTTTCCTTGACACCAGGGTTAGTAAATACAGCTCCTACAACAGATATGAACCCTCTTTAATTCCGTCCCTCCTTCTAGTGGTCCCTTGGCTCTTGCACTTTCTTTTCCCTGCTCTAGGTCTCTGGGCAACCTCTCTGGTGGAGGAGAAGAGCTTGCAAGCCTGCCTATTCCTCCTCCTTCTCCATGTCCACACAGTGGAAATAGTTGCCTACCTATGGGTCAGTGCACAAATGCTGACTGCAGTCCCAATGTTAAGCATGCTTACTTGAGTGTAAGTCTGCATTAAGTTCCTCCTTGACCTCTAGGATCCATAAAATATGTATGAAAGAGCCACATATGGCTCCTGAGCTGCAGTTTGGCCACCCTGGTCTAGTACTTTAACCACTGAACCACAATGGCTATTTTTTTTTTAAAAAAATCATTATTATCCAGTAATTATTATTCTAGTTCCACACATATAAATGCTGGGTTTTATCAATATTCCTTAAAAGAGCTGAAGCAAAGATTGTTTGCTTTTTAAAAACTCTCTCTTCTGCCAATTAATATCTGATGACATGGGTGATATTTTCCAAGGACTAAAATGACAACTGGCCAACACCAGGCATAATGCTGCAAGCAGAAACACTTTTTTCAGATTCTAGAAAAATAGCTGCTGTTAAAGCAACTGTTGTTGACAAACCAATTTGTTTATAATGTAAATACAGCACTGAGAAAGAATTCCTAAAGATAAGAACATCCTCCCCACTGGACCAAATGTCCATCTAGCCTACTGTTCTATTTTCTACAGTGTTTCTACGGTGGCCATCAAGGCTCGCCTGCCCTGCAAATGGCAAATTGCGGGGCAAGTATGTGTGGTTCCTGCTCTTTCCAAGCGGGGGCTGCAAGCTCCTGCCCTGCAAGAGGCAAGTTTGCCTTTTGCAGGGCAGGTGCACGTTTCTCACTTTCCCCCAAACATTTAAAAAGAAGGTTCCCTTCAAATGGTTGGAAAAAGAGCAGGGTGTACATGCACTACATCTGGGACATGATGATATCACTCTGCATGATGTCATCATGTTGGGGATGGCCATGCCCCTCTTGGAATGCTCCCCAAATCCCTCCTCCAGGGAGAAGATTGGACCTGGCGACCCTAACGTATTCCAATGAAATGGCAACCAACAGAAGCTTTTGCAAAGAACCTCTAAAGGGTTATCCTCAGAGCAGCAGTACTCCTAGTAAGGTGAACTGGCCTATACTTTATATGCATTTTGCGGCCTGAAAATTCATTGAAATATTACACAGTCTGATGCTTTTAAGATGATCGTCAGCAGACAGAAAGACATCCAAGTCTACCTTGGAGGCTTCTCACTTCCCTCAGTTTAATCCTCGGTGGCCCTCCTTTAACATGATTAATTTCAAAAAGAACACAAAGCAACCCAGAGTTGCCCAGAAACGGATAAGAGAGAAATGATCTTGCAGAAATCAGCACGGAGCTTGGCAGACTGTTATTCTATTCCCTGCTCATCCTGAGTCATTGACTGACCTTGCACTACTTACTTTGCTGCTGTGGTTTTAATACATTGCAAGAATAAGACAGTTACTTCAGAGGAAGGGTCAAAGGAAAGAAATTATGTTACAAATTACATATGCAGACAGCAAAAAGCTAAAAACATGTAATGTTGCCATTTTTTTTGTACCTACAGAGCGCTTACTGCTGAGTAAATGAATTTCTCCAAATCTAATAGCTGTTTTACTTACTTTTTTTGAAACTTAATTCCTATGCTATGTCAAAAAATGTTTTTCAGATCCCGCTGAGTTTCTTAAGGAGTTTGCCATGGGGTGTCATGGGGAAAAGAGGGAGGAAAAACAAGTCTGAAACTCAACTAGTTTCACATTTTTCCAGATCTGATCCATTATTTATTATATATTTATTTAGAAGAAGAGTTGGTTTTCTACACTACTCTTCACTACCCTACTCAAAGCAGTTTACAAACATTTTCCCTTCCTCTTCCCACAACAGACAACCTGTGAGGTAGGTGGGGCTGAGAGAGCTCTAAGGAACAGTGACTGGTCCAAGATCATCCAGCTGGCTGTATGTGGAGGAGTGCAAAATCAAACCTAGTTCTCCAGATTAGAGTTTGTAGTTCTTTAACCACTGCATCACAGCTGTTTATGCTACTCCTCCATAAAACCTATCTATGTTGGGATATTCAATACACACACACACCCCTCATTAATTTGGGAATGTCATTAAGTCAGGGTTTTTTTGTAGAAAAAGCCCAGCAGGAACTCATCTGCATATTAGGCCACACCCCCAGACATCACCATTGTTTCACACAGGGCTTTTTGTAGAAAAAGTCAGCAGGAGCTCATTTGCATATCAGGCCACACCCCCTGACATCAACCCAGTCAGAACTGAGATCCTGTGCGTTCCTACTCAACCCCCCCCCCCGCATTAAGTTATCATAAAATGTTTTAAAGGCCAGGAAACAAACATTTCTATATCTGTTCTGCGAATATACTTTTATAACTGTAAGCAGATCTGTAGCTATGGCCTTTCCCCACTGCTCTCCCTGCGGCCCTGTTTTTGCTGCCGTCGCCGCTTCCCCCGGGCTCTTCCCACCCCATTCCTGCCTTCCCCACTCTCCCCGCAGCCCCGTTTTTGTTGCCACCACTCTCCCCAGGCTCTTCACTGCCTCCCCTGAAGCCCCGTTTTAACTGCTGCTGCTCTCCCTGAGCTCTTCCCTGCCTCCTCTCAGTCCCGTTTTCACCGCCACTGCTCTCCCCGGGCTCTCCCCTGCCTCCCAAGCTCTCCCCGCAGCCCCATTTTCACTGCCGCCACTCTCCCTGGGCTCTTCCCTGCCTCCCCCGCAGCCCCGTTTTCACTGCCACCATTCTCCCTGGGCTCTTCCCTGCCTCCCCCGCAGCCCTGTTTTCACTGCTGCTGCTCTCCCCGGGCTCTTCCCTACCTCCCAAGCTCTCCCCACAGCCCCCTATTTGTCGCCGCTCTCTCCCCGAGCTCTTCTTCCCACCCCCAAGAGTGTGTGAGAGAGAGAGCTGGGGCCCGGAGGCTGGCTGCTGGAAGAAGCAGGCAAGACTCCACAGCCCCCCCACCCAAAATTTTATGTCCTGGTCCCCCCCCCCCCCAAAAAAAAAAATTCTGGCTACGGGGCTGACTGTAAAGTGGGGGAAAATTTAACATGGAAAAAATCAGATGGTAAATCTGAAATATACCACATCCAAGAGTAGCTTCTGCCAGGCATTTCTCCCCCAGCCTCCAAGAGGTTACATATTAGGAACTATTAAATATGCTGGCCATTGTGCAACCATGTACTTGCTATGCCAAACCATGGCGGACAGCAGAACAGTAGCACTAAAATAACATTAGTCAGGGTAATTCTCTAAGATGGAAAAAAAATTATTCCAAAACTACAACAAAAGCAGTGCTAAATGCATTATGACATTTCAGACCAGATATTTGAAGCCAACAATCTGTAACTGCCAGCGGATGTTCAAAGAAGTTTCAAATCCAACAACACAATCTATGAGAAAATGCTTGGATTCAGAATAATAGCTTTTTGTCTGGCTGATTTTTCTAAACATCATCCTTCCTCCAAAGAACTCATAGCACTGTACACCTTCCTCTATTTACTCTCATAATAACTTTGTAAAGTAGGTTAGCTGAAAGGTGGCAGCTAGCCATTAACATACAAGTCTTCAGAACAAAGTTAAGAGCTCAATGGCACTTTTAAGACCACAAAAGTTTCATTCACGGTATGAGCTTTTGTGTGCACGCACACTGCCTCAGATACACTGAAATGGAAGTTACGAGTCTATACATATAGGTAGAAATTGAATAGCAATAACTGACAATTCCTCAACAAATGACTTTAAAACTAGACACCTTTTGTAATTTGAATATATTTTGACAAAAGCTTATACAATAATAACTGAAATGCCCAGGGCTTTCAAGCTATTAATCTAAGCAGAATGGCATTATCTAAGAGGGAGAAGCAAAAACCTTTATCAGATTTCTAAAGTCTCCAAGTCTCTTTTGTAGCATGTGGTGGATACTGACAGTTCAGTCCTATGCAGTTATGCCAGACAAGGTCTAATGGACTAAAACTGGAGCAATGAGAGTTCCAGCAGAATAGTGATTACACTGTTGGACTAGTATCTGGTACACTCAAGTTAGAATCCCCATTCTACCATGGAAGCAGTCACATACTTTGAGCCTTGCATACCACACAGGGTTATTGTCAAGGGTGGAATTCTAGCAGGAGCTCCTTTGCATATTAGGCCACACACCCCTGATGTAGCCACTGTACACCTTCCCCTATTTACTCTCATAATAACTTCGTTGGCTACATCATAATAACTAGTTGGCTACATCAGGGGTGTGTGGTCTAATATGCAAAGGAGCTCCTGCTAGAATTCCACCCCTGGTTGTTGTGAGGCTAAAATAAAAAAGGCGAGAATGATGGAAGCAGCTCTGGGTCCCCATTGGGAATAATAGCAAGGTACAAATGAAGGGGGGGGGGGACTGCAGTAACTTTGCATATGATGGTACTATAATGCTCTTAAGAGATATAGAATGCTATATAAATAAGTAGCTGTAGCAGTAGGATGGAAACTGTATAGTTTCCAGGTATGTCTCTACCAGACAAATGTAATATTTTTGCAGCTGGATTTGTGGAGCTATAATCAGAACTAAACTTGGGACCTAATTCGTACTGAGGTCCCTGAATATGTTTAATTAAACACTGCTAATTTCTGGAACATAGATCTCTCATATCATGCATTATTGGATATTATTGTTTCTCTGTCCAAATTTGCAATCTGAAGGACACAATGGGTGCTTTCACACAGCGACTGCAAGTGGATTTTGCTATATTTACACAGTAAAAATCCAGTTGCAAAGCACATTATTTAGTATGTGTGAATGCACCCAGTGTGTATATTTCCAATGCCACTCAATCCTCCTTAGGTCCTCACAGAAAGACCCTACATCCCTGTGGATAAAGGACAAAAATTCCATAGCAAAGAAGGGTACTGAGATCTGACCCAAACACTCCCTCATCTATGCATTAAGTACTGTCCATCTACATGCCCAAACAACTTGCCTTAGCTGCCAAAATCTCAGGTTTCTCTAATGAAGCTCTGAAACATCACAAGAAAGTAAGGCAATTCCTTTTATTGGACTTTGTAGAGATACTGTTATATGCTACCAACATAAATCTCTCAGAATGAAAATGGAAAATTCACAAAGAGCTTCAGATATAAATTGTGTTCCTTAGGTTGTATTTAATCTTCAAGCAAACAGCGCAAGCACTACAGCTCACCTAAGTCAATAAAAAAACTCTTAAGACCCAAATGTTGCAGACCTAAGGGCCTGAAGAAGGCATCCTAAATCCATATCTAAAAGTTTAGCAATTTACCAAATATGAAGAAATGCAAAGCAAGCATGTAACCCATTTCCTATTGTGAGCTGCAGATATCTTACATTTCTTTACATCACATGCAGCATTTATGCGGCAACATATCTTCAAATCAAAAACTGATCCCATGAGACTCGACCTGTGCAAAACAGTTTCCTCCAAGGAGTTCTACCGAGAAAGTTGGTAGAAACCATTATCAAGGACAGAATGAGTAAGCACATTGATGAACACGGGTTATTGAAGAAGACTCAGCATGGGTTCTGCAAGGGAAGATCTTGCCTCACTAACCTGTTACATTTCTTTGAGGGGGTGAACAAACATGTGGACAAAGGAGACCCGATAGATGTTGTTTACCTTGACTTCCAGAAAGCTTTTGATAAAGTTCCTCATCAAAGGCTCCTTAGAAAGCTTGAGAGTCATGGAGTAAAAGGACAGGTCCTCTTGTGGATCAAAAACTGGCTGAGTAATAGGAAGCAGAGAGTGAGTATAAATGGGCAGTCTTCGCAGTGGAGGACGGTAAGCAGTGGGGTGCCGCAGGGCTCGGTACTGGGTCCCATGCTCTTTAACTTGTTCATAAATGATTTAGAGTTGGGAGTGAGCAGTGAAGTGGCCAAGTTTGCGGATGACACTAAATTGTTCAGGGTGGTGAGAACCAGAGAGGATTGTGAGGAACTCCAAAGGGATCTGTTGAGGCTGGGTGAGTGGGCGTCAATGTGGCAGATGCGGTTCAATGTGGCCAAGTGCAAAGTAATGCACATTGGAGCCAAGAATCCCAGCTACAAATACAAGTTGATGGGGTGTGAACTGGCAGAGATTGACAGTGTGATCTTGTCAGAGAGATCTTGGGGTCGTGGTAGATAACTCACTGAAAATGTCAAGACAGTGTGTGTTTGCAATAAAAAAGGCCAACGCCATGCTGGGAATTATTAGGAAGGGAATTGAAAACAAATCAGCCAGTATCATAATGCCCCTGTATAAATCGATGGTGCGGTCTCATTTGGAGTACTGTGTGCAGTTCTAGTCGCCGCACCTCAAAAAGGATATTATAGCATTGGAGAAAGTCCAGAGAAGGGCAACTAGAATGATTAAAGGGCTGGAGCACTTTCCCTATGAAGAAAGGTTGAAACGCTTGGGACTCTTTAGCTTGGAGAAACGTCGACTGCGGGGTGACATGATAGAGGTTTACAAGATAATGCATGGGATGGAGAAAGTAGAGAAAGAAGTACTTTTCTCCCTTTCTCACAATACAAGAACTTGTGGGCATTCGATGAAATTGCTGAGCAGACAGGTTAAAACGGATAAAAGGAAGTACTTCTTCACCCAAAGGGTGATTAACATGTGGAATTCACTGCCACAGGAGGTGGTGGCGGCCACAAGTATAGCCACCTTCAAGAGGGGTTTAGATAAAAATATGGAGCACAGGTCCATCAGTGGCTATTAGCCACAGAGTGTGTGTATATATAAAATTTTTTGCCACTGTGTGACACAGAGTGTTGGACTGGATGGGCCGTTGGCCTGATCCAACATGGCTTCTCTTATGTTCTTATGGACCTTCAGTTAATATTTTAAATACCCCTTACTTGTATTCAGTTTTCCTTTGTCATCTACCATTTTCTTCATTTAATTCCTTGTTTTAAGACACAAATACCCAAGGCAATATGGTTCCTGCCAGAATAAGTACTTTGAAAGCTTGAACTACTTGCTTCTTGTTCAAGTTCCATCAGCAATTTCCCACCACTCTTGCTGATTTCACTTCTGGTCTCTGGGATATTTAATAACAACTGAAGTAATCTTTTGAAAAGGTCCTGTATTTTGCCTAGTGTTTTAAAAACACTATTCTGCAATGGTGTACAATAAAAGTCATGGTATTTTTTTTTTAAAGAGGCCCCCAATTAAATCAGCATATTATTATGAAACACTTGTTTTCTGTACCAGAGTTCAGTAGCAAAATGCTTTATTAGTAATCACTGTAAACCAAATCACAACATTCTACAGAAGTCTTTTGATGGGCCTTAGGAGATTTGCTAATAATAATTAAGTGCTGACAAGTAGCAACTGACTTATGGCATAAGAACGTAAGAGAAGCCATGTTGGATCAGGCCAATGGCCCATCTACAACACTGTGTCACAAAGAGGCCAAAAAAACTCAGGTGCCATCAGGAGGTCCATCAGTGGTGCCAGGACACTAGAAGTCCTCACACTGTTGTCCCTCCCAAGCACCAAGAATACAGAGCATCACTTGCCCCAGACAGAGTTCCAACAATACGCTGAGGCTAATAGCCACTGATGGACTTCTGCTCCATATGTTTATCCAACTCCCTCTTGAAGCTGGCTATGCCATGGGGGTTTCAATGAGCAATGCCACTGCTTTCCCCTGCACAGCAACCCTAAACTTCCTTGGTGGCCTCCCATCCAAAAATGAACCATGGCCAACTCTGATTAGTTTCTAAACTTTGACAAGTTTGCTAGCCTAGGCTATTCAAGATGCCAGGACAGTTTCCAGACAGGCACAACAAGAGCCTCTAGAATCTAGAAGCAAAAAGAGATAAAACGCTCATTATCCAAATGCTTGTCTTACCACTGCCCAGAAGAAAGGCAATGATGTCACTTCAGACATCACAGCTTAATCCCACTTTTCTTTGCTCCTGATCAAAGGGAGACCTTAAATCCTACCCAGTGTCTAAATATGAATTTGCAAGACAATACTTTTTAACACTAGTAGGTTAAGAAATGAAAACCAATTTGGTAATTTTAAAGATTAATTTAAGAGTCAAAAGGCAAAGTACTTGTTATATTATAGGTTGCATAAAATACTTCCAGCTTTGCAGAACATCAGTACTTTTTAAACCATTGATTTTTGTAATGGAAATAACAAGTTTCTTGCTATAAATTTTCTGTATCTTTCTTCCTTTAATTCCTTGCAGTACTTGTCAAGGGAGCAATAGCTCTTTTTAGAGGTTTTCCTGAATGCCTTGCTCTCTGTCTTGTGAGCAATACTATCTGAAGAAAGAGGTAGAAACATTTGTACAAATCCACTAAGCAATACATCCTCAGTGAGAGTTAGGACCACAGCAGTAGTGTATATGCTTACAAGTGTGTGAAACTGAACAACTCAAGATATGCTTCTGCAAAGCTAACCATATTTATTATATAACATGTTAAGATAGAACATCTAACCTTTGGGTTTACAATGGACACTTGTGACTTTTGAAAACCTGAATAAACAAACAGCTGCTGAGGTAACAGTTACAAGATACAGCAAGAGGTATCAGAGGCTGAGCATTCCAGGGACTAAATATCAAATTGATTTTTTATTTGCTCACTATGAAAACTTATTATATTCTTGCATCATGACTTAAGAACTCCCAGGGTCAGCTCCATTTTAATGCCCTTCCTGTAGACCTGCTGCAGAGCTTCCTTAGAGTCATTTGGACAGTGTGCCTCACCAACTGAGAGCATGCCACTCACTTCCACATTCCTTAGATCTAATGTTTCCACTGGTCACCCTAGTGCTTTGAATAAAAGCAAAGTGGCTCATTAGGGATCACAGTGAGTCTGATGTTGTTGACAGAAACATCTCTGGGCAATAGGTTACCTCTCCCATCTCGCTGGGGATGATAAATTAAGAACACAGTCTCAGATAATAGTTTTTGCACAATGAAATGTATGCTTTTCTCCACTGGCTGAGAGTCCTCCCTTGGGGAGGAAGGAGGGGAGGGAGAGCTTGCTTTGCCAGGCTCTCTCAATCGCACAACAGAGCTACTGAGCCAAGCCTCTCTTCCTTCTATGGGCTGAGGCTCTTCCCCTTTCTGAAAAGAACCAGAGCTTCCTTTGCCCGGTTCCCTTGATCCCACAATAGAGATACAAAGAAAGCACCCTTAAAAAGAAAAAGAAAAAAAGGACCTCTGGGTCCTTTATAAAATTTGTCTCTCTGCTTCCTGGTATTACATTTTATGACACACATGGCCCTGCCCAACAAGGGTCTCATTTATGTCAGATCCGGCCCTCATAACAAATGAGTTTGACAGCCTTGCTCTAGAAATTAGGAAAGGTCATAAAGTATTTTGAGAAAACCTTTCAACATAGTATTATATGAAGCAGATTTTTTGAAAACAGAAAGTTTTCAGAGGATATGCTTTAATGGCAAGCACACATAGATGGGGAGAAGACGAAAACAGAAATGGCCAAGATCAGGGACAGATATGTAGCTTAACTAGATAAGACACAGGGAGTTCTATTATAAGATCTTCCCAGAAGTTTTAAAATTAAAATAGCAGTCATACATGGTCTCTACTGGTATCAAGGTCACCTGAGGGTAGCAAGCTGGCAGGAAACTGGCTGGATGTCACCAGCAGCATTTCCATTGCAACTCAGAAGTGACATCACTGCATAGGGATGATGCTCTAGCATTTGCCCAAAACGATAACCAAAGAGCTTAGGCCGAATACTACAGCTTCATTCCTATGTGGTGATGTCACTTCTGGGTCACTCTGGAATTGACCTTATTGCATTGCTGGTCCTGCCAATTTCCCCCTCCATTTCCCCAAGTGAAGGTGGGAAGAGGGCTGCCAGCAGGTCTCCTGCTTATCTGGGATACCTAGCAACCGTGTGGGTGCTGGGAGGGGGCTTATCTTTTCCATTGTTACATGGCTTCACTAATCAAAATTTCCACTTCTTCCTCTTCTCTCCTTCCTGTCCTGGTTGGGTCTGTTATTACAATTTGCATAGGTACAAGAGCTTGCCGAAACAAAAGAGCTGGGAACCCCATTTATTTTCAGTGTTCCTTATGCTATTCAGATATGTGTGCATTGATGTACTACAGCTATGTTTCTGTGTGACCTGATGTAACAAAAATCAGTTCCCATTTCTTGCAGTTCCCTTGGTGTGTTTAGTATACAGGTGTCCTGATGGCAGATGGGTGTGGTTACATCAGTCTGTGCCAGATAGATGTTTCCATGTTATGAGGTGTTGCTTTGTGACTGGTGACGTAAGGGGAGAAGACGCTATGGAATCCAATAAAATTACTATGCTTTCTTCACCTTGTTGGGGAATGCTCCTGCCACATATTTCCCCTCTGCAAACCACACACAGGCTTTTGATTAGCAGTGCCAGAACCTTGTCCACATTGGTATGTTAGGATTCAGCTGCCAAATGCTAAACAGAAATGTCTTTAGGGTTTGTAGAATCTTTCGAGATCAAGTGCCGTGTTCTACTGGAGAAAGTTTTCCTTCCAGACGTTTCGTTCTCAGCTGCGGAGAACATCCTCAGTGGCGTTGCAGCCGGAGCAGGCGCTCAGACCTTCTTGGCTGCTGTGCATTGAGTGGGGCCAGGGCTGCTGGAGAGCTGCTATTTGTAGGCTGGAGGGGGTGTGATGAAGGGCAATATCCGCCTGAACAGAGAAGCTATTGAGATTTACAAACACCAGCACAATTTTAACAGAAAGGAAGAAGGCATTTTCATCCACCAATCTTGGTACCCAGCTCTGCAAAACACCCTACAGACTATAAATTGCAGAAAGTCTCAGAACAATCAGCAAATTCCACAGAACAATCAGCACAGTCAACAACCATCTTCCTTATCTTCAAACCCCTTCCAACCTTCCCAGCAATTAACACAGAACAATGGTCACATTCAACAGCCAGTTTCCTTATCACTACCCTTCCAGGAAGCCCCACCAAACAATGGGCACATCCACAAACCAATTGCCCTTTCATCACACACCCTCCAGCCTACAAATAGCAGCTCTCCAGCAGCCCTGGCCCACTCAATGCACAGCAGCCAAGAAGGTCTGAGCGCCTGCTCCGGCTGCAACGCCACTGAGGATGTTCTCCGCAGCTGAGAACGAAACGTCTGGAAGGAAAACTTTCTCCAGTAGAACATGGCACTTGATCTCGAAAGATTCTACAAACCCTAATGATGTTACCAGCCGTGAAAACCTGAAATCTTTGAGAAATGTCTTTCACCGAAAGGTTTTGTTTGTGTCAGTGGTTCTAGTGGAGAAACTGCAGGCACAAAATGGATGTCCTGAAGTATAAAACCATCTAGGCCTTTTCTGTGTTATACTGCCAGGTTCAGGAAGCTCAAGCAGTCTCCAAAAGGCCAGGAAAACATGTAAAAAGCACCTTCTAGAAAAAGCATTCAGCCTGTATTTACACAGAGTTTTGCCAGTTTAAATGAAATAGCCCAAAGCTCTTTAAGGTCACGTAAATCACATTAAAATAGAAGTATCGACTTACATTTCGATCAGTTTTTTTAAAAAAACAAACTGATTCAATTTAAATAGATAAAGGCCAACTTTTAATCAATTTTAAAGTACTCACACAGGATTTTGTACCATTTTAGCTAAATTGGTTTGGGAATCCACTTCAGTTAAGCAAGTATAGATTCACTGCAGAAAAACCTTAAATGTAATATGTGCTAGAAATATTCCAAATTTGGTTCTAAACCCAGTTTACTGCTCTATAGTGGAACAATTTACAGTGCTCTGAGAAAATACAGTTTCCATTATTTCCCAAAAAGCACTGCAGATAAATACATATAGAAGTTTTTCTAACACAATTGGATATTGTTGCTGCCGTGACACATCACAGGGAACTCATGCTCACAAAATAATGTTTTCAAAGGCAGCAGAGGCAATTACTAGAAATACTATTTATCTATCTATCTTCTGAATGCCGTTTATTAGTAAATCAATATGAGCTTCACTGTAAATGCAAAGGATTACTAACACTGGTGCTTAAAACCTGCTGCTAGATCTGTTTCAAAGTGCAATCTTATTTAGTCTTCTGGAGCAGTATGCCACAGTGTGCTAGGGATCAGCAAATGGCAGCCCATGCATTCACTCTGTTCCCCTAAATACCACCCATTCTCAAAATCCAATGTGAGTAAAGTGCCCTGAACTTAGTAAAGGCTATTGATTCTCAGCTTACATCAATCCGCAACTGAAAATGATACCAATTCAAGGGATGCAACAAATTCAAGAACTATTATCCCCAAATAACTGACTAGGTGAACCAGTCCCAGGTTCACAGAAACTAACTGACTTTTTAATCTCTTACAGATCAGGGAGTCAAAACGTAACTCTTATCGATAAGGTTGCCAGGTTCCTCCTGGACACATGTGGGGATGCAGGGAAGGGTTGCCAGATCCAGGTTAATAGAATCCTGGAGATTTGGGGGTGGAGCTTGGGGAAGGACAGGGACCTTAATGGGGTACAGTGCCATAGAGTCCCTCCAAAACATCAATTTACTCCAATGGAACAGATCTCTGTGGTCTGGATATCTCTGGAGGCTGGCATCCCTACCTAAGGACCTTATCAGGTATTCTGAGACCTTAAACCTAAGTCTAATACTTCTGACCCTGAGGAGCAGAATTTCTTCAAGGTCTCAGGCAGAGGTTTTTTATTCCAGAGATTCTATCAGCTTGAGATGGTGCGGATTAAGTGGGAGGCTTTATACATACAAATCATATGCTGTACTACTGAGCTATGGTCTCATTAGCTCTTCAGCTATTCCTTTGCAGCATGCAAATATGAATATTTATTTATTTACTTAATTTATAGCCTGAGACTCATGGAGGATTATGATTTTTTTTTTTAAAAAAATGGATCAAACAGTATAAGACATCCAATAAAAAATGCAGCAGGGCTAGGATTACAGAACTGGAAAAAAATTAAAACAAACAAAAACCAATCTAAGGCATGACATACCAAAATGCTGAAAATGGGTTATCAAGACAAAAGACATTGCAAAACAAGGCAACACATACTCAATGGACTACCATCCTATTTCCTTATAGAAGCCACCTCCTTAGCTGTTCCTTTATTCAACACTTCTAATCATTTTATAAAAATGCCCTCTGGTTTTGAGTATTTCTGTTTTTGTAGTGTGTGGGCCTCCTAACCTTCTCAAGCAGCCATTTCACAAGGTAGGAGCCCCCGTGCAAGTGAATGGGCAGTTGCTGATCTTACCCATCTGCAGGGTGGCACCTTCAGAAGGCTTTGCTCAGATAAGTACAGCTGTCACTGTGGACAATAGCTGGAGATATGGTACTGGCAGATATGTTACTCCAGGGCCATTAAGAGCTTTGGCAGCAATAATCATAAACTTCAATTGAACCTAATAACTGATTGGTAAAGAATGGAGTGACCACAGAATGGGTATAACATGCAGGCTTTTTTGAGCAGGAACGCACAGGAATACAATTCCAGCTGGCTTGGTGTCAGGGAGTGTGGCCTAATTTGCAAATAAGTTCTTGCTGAGCTTCTTCTACAAAAAGGCCCTATCTGAAACAATGATGATGCCAGGGGTGTGGCCTAATATGCAAATTAGTTTTTGCTGGGTTTTTTCCTACAAAAAAGGCCCTGATAACACGTATGTTCTGCCTAGCACCCAACAGTAACTGGCTGTGCTGTTCTGTATCAAATGGAGTTTCTGAATTGACTTTAAGGGCAGACCCATGTAGATTGCATTATAGTAGCCTAACGTTGAGGTGACCATAGCATTGATCCATGTGGCCAGATCAGCTTAGACAAGGTAGGGAGCATCTTGTGGGCTAAATGAAACTGGAAAAGTCCATTGTGACTGGAGTGGGGATCACCCTCTGCGGAGGGAAAAGGATGACACAGACACACGAATCAGGCTCTCAATGAGTGTCTTCTGGATCCTGGATTCTTCTGGAAGCAAATCCTCCAATACCTCACCCTTCCCAACAAACATTACCTTCATCTTTTCAGGATTGTACAGATCACATCAATGAGTTCCTGATATCTATTATAAATCAACAAATGAGTCAGGTCACCTTTCAATGGTCTTCAAAAAGGTAGTTATCAGTCTGCTTTAAAAAATTACTAGAGAAGAATGATGTGGTCAATTATTACCCACTCTTAGTACATATCTCTTGTGTTTGTGTGTGTACATAAGCACATTCAGTGAAGTAGTACAGTGCATAGTGAAGACAGATTCAGGTGGGTAACAATGTTCTCTCTAAACTGCAGAGTCTTGTGAGTTAAAAATTCTACTCTGTGAGCTACTGGCATTAAAGTTGTGAGCTACTGCATAAATTATTGTGCTCTGGGGTCATCCTTCCTGAGCTAAGACAAAAATGTGTGAGCTGGAGGATAAAAATCTGTGAGCTAGCTCCTGCTAACTCAACTTAGAGGGAGCACTGGTGGGTAGCCGTGTTGGTCTGAAGCAACAGAACAAAGTTTGAGTCCAGTGGCACTTTTAAGACAAAATTTAATTCTGGGCGTAAGCTTTTGTGTGCATGCACACTTCTTCAGATACATGTGTGCATGCACACAAAAACTTATATGCAGAATTAAATATGCAGAAGCTCATCTATTTGCATAGTTCCGTGCGGAACTTCAGTTTAGGGAAGGAGAGAGCTGGCTAGTCAGTCACTTTTTTTCTTTAAACAAAGAATCGCAGTATCCCAATACTGCTTGAAAAAAGTGGAATATGTAGATAGTTAAGAAGGAAGTGATTAGGAAGCAAAAGGTAGATGGAGGATGAAGATGATAATAAGGAAAAAAAAGATAATCAGTTCTGCTAATATCATACATCCTCTGTCCCCCTGCTGGTTGCATGATGAATTTATGCAAAGGCAGACACAGAAGAGGTCACACTGGTTGCTCCAGGAAAATGAAACGAAGGAATATGTACTGCAGTGTACAGACCAAGCTCTTACTCAGGCTTTGGTTCACTGTGGAACTTGAAGAGGACATAATAAAAACAACAGGGGGGGAGAGAATAATGGCAGGATTAAACTGAATCCAAACAATATAATATTTCAGTTTCAATGCTTCAGAAGAAATTTAAAAATAAATGGAGAGAATTGTTCTGCCCAAGCAGATGTCTTTCTTTATAAAGTGCCCCCCCCATCAGTGTTACAGAATACCCAATGGTCCTGTACTGTGCGAGAATAATAAAGAAAAAATGAAACCAGTATGAAAACTGGTTTGCAAGGCCAAAGAAGAAAATCCTGCAGTTTGTCATGGCAAAGAAATAAATTTATGGGATTTACTAAAACCAGTGTGGAGATAGGAGTTCCTAAAGATTGTTATTGTCAGAGATGTTCTCCATCAACGGGAAAGCTATATATCACTAGGGATAAGGCCTGCATTTCCACATTCAAAACTCAAGCCCCCCCCCCCCCCCCCCAAACTGGGATTAATTTGTAACCACTGAACACATCTCCATTTTTTTCCAAATCAGTTGAGATTGGGAATCTGAGATTTAAGGCAGTTATTTACATAGTAGTGAGAAATCTGAGAGGAAGCAACATAATGAGTGAAAGTTGATGATGCACAAGATAGAAAGTTGAAAGATGGTAGAAGGCAATATGGAATATGAGTTGTAGAAAATCCCACTTTCCATGTTATCAGACTTTACTCTAGAAGCCTAATAAAAGTCTCTCTCTGTGTATGTGTTTGTATATGTAAGACTGGATCCAGACCGGCATTTTGTGCCAGCACAGGGGCAGGATGCGGGCAGACCAAAAAAGTGTGACCAAACACACATGTCCACCTCCCATCCCGCTCCCAACCCGTCCAAGGACCATCCAACTTGTGCTGCAAAAAGCTACCAAAAGCTACGCTGTGCTGGATAAAATGCCGATATAGTTTTAAAGTAGAGGTTCTCTAGATCCTGCATTTGCCATCAGTACTTTTATTTCTTTGCAGTATAAGGAAGAATCTTAAAATCTCTCTATACACCAGCCTGGCATAAAAAACAAAAAACCATTTTAGTAGCATGTCGACTAGGGCTAATTTAGCATTAATGATTTCCGCACAAAACCCCAGATCTCAAACATTTATTCTAGTATCATGCAGTTTATGGCAAAACTTTGGTTTGGTATTTTAATTTCTTCCTTAAGTAACCATCAATTGATGTCAGTTATAGGGAATAAGTTGTCTTTGGTCATAGGGCTGAATTTCAATTTCAAAGTCAAATTAAACAAAATGATGTGAACCGTATGTTCTACATTCCACTATATCATGTGCACTTTGCTATTTAATTAAAAAAATGATAAGGAAACACTGGGTTGTTGCAGCCCTCGTGCTACTGCCCCTGCAAGCAGAACTGTGCAAGTACACTGTACTTTCTGCTCATGCATCATTGAATCTAGTCCACAAACAGAACCAGTCTTGCTATAATTTGGCACTTCTCAGATTTATTCCAAAACGTGACATACTTGTAATGCTGTAGAGGTTAAACTTCGGTTGACTACCGAGTCACGTTCAAAGTTTTGGTTTTGACTTTTAAGGCCTTGAGCAGTCTGGGATCAATGTATGGGACAATCTTCTCCACTATGTCCCTGGTAGGGCGTTGTGCTCTGCTGCTAACAACCTGCTGGTAATTCCTGGCCCTACAGAAACCCAGCTGTCCTCAACTAGGGCCAGGGCCTTTTCAATCCTGGTTGCTACCTGGTGGAACTCTCTGCTGGACAACATCCAGGCCCTGTGGAATCTTTTCGGTGCCGGATTAAACCCTGTGGAGGACCCTAGGCAGTCAAAATCTTGGGGGCCCCTTTGCAAATTATCTCAGAGTTGGAGCACCCACACTGCTGCCTGCAACTCCCACTGCAGCCTGCAGGCACTTTCCCAAAAGCCCCCTTGACAAAACTGCAAGGGAGAGGCAGAAAGAGGCAAACTTGGTGACAATGGTAGCAGCTGTACCAGGCAAGTCGGGAAAAGAGCGGTTCAGTTGCTGGCTGTGCGTGCAGGCTGGGAGGGCTGCATGCAGGGGGGAAACTGGGGGGGGGAGCCAGTCCGGGGCCCCTAAAGGTGTAGGGGCCCATAGGCCAGTGCTTACTTGATCTAATTGCTAATCCAGCCCTCAATCTTTTGCAATGCTGCAGGGCCTGAAGGCAGAGACGTTCAGTCAGACTTTCAACTGAAGACAGGGACAGTTGGACCCTTTCTTTTTTGCCTACCCCCTGAAGTATGCTCCGACAGTCTGGTGACAATGAGCAGAAATTAGCAGGATGTCATCGGGGTTAGAATTCTTATTGTTTTATTATTATTTTTTTAAATTAACTAACGTTTTAACGTTGTTTGCCTTTTACCTGATATACAGGGATTTATTATTTTTTTTAACATGTCACTGGAATTACAGACGGATTGGGAACTGTCATTGTGGGTATTATATTGCAGGAAACAAGGACAATCTCCTTATACTGTCATCTCTGTGGCCTCGTGGCAACAAGAGGCAGTACTTTTCAAGAAACTGTGGTTTGTGAGTTCAGACATTACTAGTCAGCTGTAGATCCTAGTCTGTTGGACCATCTGCATCCAGAAACTGCAACCAACTGGAGTTTGATCAACTCAAGTTTGAGACATCTAAATACAGCCATTATGTACTCAGTGAAAAGGTGCCCCTCTTATACAATGATATTCATGGATAGAATAGTAATTCTAATCTATATTAGTTATTTGAATTACAAGCAATTTATGAATCCAAAATAAAAAGTAACCTTATATATCCACCCTATGAAATTTGGGAGTAAATACTGTCTAAAAGGAGGACTCTTGTACATGTAGAAGGGGATGTTTATGCAGATCTCAAACCTTTAAACTGGGATTTAGCAACACCCAGTTTTGACAAAACAGCTTCCGATGCCTGCTGCTTCTAGAATAAAGCAAATCTTTGGGGGAAAATAATTTTTTAGAATAAAGCAAGTCTTTGGGGGGAAATAAATTTCTTTTTCTATGTATTCATCATACAGTGTAGAGATTCTGAATTGAGAGAGTTTTGCACAAATGTGGAAAATACCTCCTCAGGCTCACTTGACAAGTTTCTTCTTGTCCTGAGGGGCACTTCCTACTATGTACCACTACTACATATACCCTTATGAAGACTATAGCATTAATTACAAACCTTGATCTGCAAAATCTGCAATTTTTCAAAAATGTCATTGCTAACATGCAGACACAATAGAATGGCTTATTCTGGGGAAAATATTTCCATTAAAGTATATATTGGAAGATTTCTAGTTTAAACAGGCAACCATTAGCACCGACAGGGAATTCATATAGTACAGAAAAGCAATTCCTAAAAACCATTTCTCACCCCCCCATCCCCCACCCTGTACTGGTCCTTTCCTAGGATTCATTTTAAGGCTTAAGGAGAACATATACACTGAAAGCAGCGGAAACATCTGGGGTTTATTATAACACTACTTTGCTAGCCCACGGCATTGTACAAATCCCTGCAGGCCAAGAATCACCCTTGACCTGCCAAACACGATTACTACAGTCAAGCAGCTTCCTCGTGCTGCACAGCTGCTCTCCCCACAGTCAGGCAGACGGACCTTAGAGCTGCCATGCTCACACTGGCTCTAGGAGGAAACAAGCAAAGAGTCCTTGTTACCATAGTCACCGCATAACGACTCCTTAGCTATGCAGACAAAGTAAATTGATGATGAGGTCCAGCAGAAGAATTTTGGCTTCAGTGCTGTGGGGGAGAGCAGACAAGGTTTCCTGATGCAGTTTCAGCCCTGTCTTCCCCATACAGGACGCCAACTGTATGAACACCTCCCCCAAGTGCTGCTACATTCCCATTTCCTACTCTCCTGCACTCACCTTTCATCACGTCCTTCTCTTTGCCCTCGTGAAACTGACAATGTTGTGCTATTTCACCACCACCATGCATGCCTCTGATTATAGCTTTAATTACAGATCCTGAACTGCAGAATCTGAAATTCTCCCAAAATGCTACTGTCAGTATAAAGAAGATATTGGATTTATATCACACCCTCCACTGAATCTCAGAGCGGCTCACAATCTCCTTTATTTTCCTCCCCCACAACAGAAACCCTGTGAGATGGGTGGGGCTAAGACAGCTCTCCCAGAAGCTGCCCTTTCAAGGACAACTCTTGCGAGAGCTTTGGCTGACCCAAGACCATTCCAGCAGCTGCAAGTGGAGGAGTGGGGAATCAAACCCGATTCTCCCAAATAAGAATCCACACACTTAACCACTACTGGCAAAACAGAATGGCCTCTGGTTCTTACAAGCTTTGGCAATAACGAAATAAATAATTCTTCAGAAGTGGAATGCATTGGTTATGCCACATATTGCAGTGTGGATAGAAGCAATGATATGCGCTTCTGGTCATAGAAAGAGCTTCCCTAACAAATTATGAAAAAAACTCATCACCTGTCAATTTCCATTTATTAGCAGGTACACCCTGACCTGGATGGCCCAGGCTAACCTGATCTCATCAGATCTTGGAAGCTAAGTAGGGTCAGCTCTGGTTAGTACTTGGATGGGAGACCACCAAGGAATACCAGTGTCAATACACACAGGCAGGCAATGGGAATCCACCTTTGAACATCTCTTGCCTCGAAAACCCTATGAGGTCATTATTAAGTCAGCTGCAACCTCATGACATTTTCCACAACCTTGTCTATATAGCTCAAAGACTTTCAAATGGGACAAAATTCTACATACAAAATTTAAAATACATAAAAAAGAACAGAGACCTGGCAAGCTAAACAATTTATAACAAACAAAATCATGGGCAAAATCAAGATGATTCTGATGAGGTCACATAAGTAAAAATGAAACAAACTATAACAATATAAACAACTACTGGTCTTTGAGCTGAATGTAATTTTTTTGGGAAAGGGGATAAAAATGCCTTCTCTGTTGTGGCCCCCATCTTATGGAATGGCCTACCTGAGGAGATAAGGAAGGCTCCCACTCTCCTGGCTTTCTACAAATTTCAAAAGGGCTTTTTCTAAGGAGGCAGTAGAGTTGCACTGTACAGAATGATACACAGAGTTACTTGGATAAACTATGAGGGACTGTGGTCTATACTACTGTATTTAGCTTGCTGAAACTAGAATCCTACTAATAAGTTATGTTAATACTCATTGGCTCTCCAACTTTAATCCTATTGTATTGTTCACTGAATGTCCCATCCTATTGATTATATTGACTCATTCTATGCAATCCACCGTGAGTCCAAGTGAGGAAAGTTGGGACAATAAATAAAACACTAACATGTTATCACCCACCCTTGTTAGTAAAAAGAAGAATGGTTCTTCCTGCTCCACTCTCCTTTACATTTTTCATTTCTATTTTAAAGAATGTCAAAGGTAAAGGTTGTATAGATGACATGCATATGGTGCGGTAGGGAGAAGTAGGCTATAGGCATTGTATGACAAACATATACAGAAGCCAAGGCAGGGCCAATAGCTATTATACATCTCTCTATACTTGTGTTAACTGAATAGATTTGTAATACATGCACATTCATTCAGATTTCTCTTATAGATATACAGCCTGTCCTTATTCTAATTTGAGTCACCAATGTCCACTGGCCATGGATCACTATTTTATTTTGTTATCCACATTCCCCCTCACAAACACCTACCCTAACCGGGGTATCACCTGACCCATAGCATACTTCAAACTTATCTCCCCCCACCCTAAGTTTAAGAACAACTCTGGCCTGTGGTTTAATTTCCTCCTTCACTTAATATTTGTAAAAGCACCTGAAGTATAATGTACACTGTACATAGACAAAAGTAAACAGTTCTCTTCCCATGAGTTCACAACCTAAACACAAAAGGAACAGGAGAAAAGCAAACTTTGAGCTTGCTGGCTGGGACATACCTTTCTCCTCCCCAGCATTATGAAACATGGATTACTTCATGTGGTATATACTACCCTCCAAAGACAGTGCTGCCTAAAACTGTCCATGGACTGCTTCTTTCATATCACACGAAAAATCATACCTCATATTAAACCTAACCAACCCAAGAAAAGGCTTCTAGCAAAACCATCTCCTTCTGAAAGTCCCCTAGATTATAAATATATAGATAATCCAGCTCCCACATGAGGACTGAATTGGCACTGGGAGAACTATGTCACTCATATTTCCTTCATAGATAAGTATGTTTGTAGAGCTGGGAAGGAGAAGGGCACAGAAAAAGTGAAAACTGGGAAGATGCCTTAAGCAACGAACAGTAAAGCTTTCAACTTCTCCAACCATAAGAGTGACCTTCTTGAGTTTACAACATGCTGCCTTTCCCAACTTAGACTAGTAAAAAGATAGCTCATCTAGAATCTGGTGTACAGCTCCCCTGTGTTTTGAATCCAACAGATAAGTGCCCCAGCCAGATGAGAGTTTGATTATTTTTGTGCCAGATACCAATTTATGGCCCCAACAGAGCCATGAGCTCATCTATAGCTGTGAAAAAATTGTGGAGATTAGGAAACATGTTAAATATACCTTTACCTCCTTTTGAGGGGGGGGGGGGTAGAATATGTTACTTCAGTATAGTGCAGATCTATTTTTTAGGGATTGATTCACACATATATGCTCATCTCTCGATTACTGACAGGTCCAGTGTTTCTTTTAAACATTTTACATGCGGTATGGTTAGGGATTTGAGGGATTTTTAAAGATCTCTCAATTTAATTTTGTAATAAAATTAACTGTGTAAAATTAATTACTGCTGGAACACACCAATTTTCAAAACATAATTTTTGAAGGATTTCTACTCATTAGGAGGCACTGACTTCATACTATGTTCACTTTGGTACTTGAAACTTTTACTGACTTAGGGTTGCCATCCTCCAGGTGGTGGTTGAACAGCTCCTGCTATTACAACTGATCTCCAGGTGACAGAGAAGACGATATTGGATTTGTATCCCACCTTCTACTCCGAATATTAGAGTCTCAGAGCGGTTCACAATATCCTTTGTCTTCCTCCCCCACAACAGACACCCTGTGAGGTGGGTGGGGCTGAGAGGGCTCTCACAGCAGCTGCCCTTTCAAGGATAACCTCTGCCAGAGCTATGGCTGACCCAGGCCATTCCAGCAGATGCAAGTGGAGGAGTGGGGAATCAAACCTGGTTCTCCCAGATAAGAGTCTGCACACTTAACCACTACACCAAACTGGCTCTCAGAGATCATTCACCTGGAGAAAATGGCCACTTTCAAAGGTGGATTCCATGGCATTGAAGTTCCTCCCCTCCCCAAGCCCCACCCACTTCAAGCTCCACCCCCAAATATCCAGGTATTTCCCAACCTTAAGCTGGCAGCATTAAGCTGCATTCTAGTTGTGTGCATTCTGAAAGCAAACCATCAACATCTGAGCTAAACTTGCTCTTTTGATTACTGTTTGAGGGGTCCAACTTGAATGAAGTTTCCTCCAACTTTCCCATCAGACCTGACTTAAACAAGTTCCAGCTAGTTTTCTGGCGGCTATCACAACAGTGCCATTACACTCTGGATTCACTATCCATTTGCTTGTGTTGTCCTTAATTCTCTGTTTTCCCAGAATGGCAAAAGGAGAAAGCCATCCAGATATACATTCACAGCAGGCACACTGGCTAACTAGAACGCTTAGGTTATATCTATGCTTTACAGCACATTCCTTGGCTGGTGCTTCTGCCCACACTACCTCCCCTAATTATACTGCTGCTGGCTCACTGGAAGGACTTTCAGTCTACATAATCAGGAGTAATCCTTGTTGGAACAATTCCAGCAATTGGGGGTTAGCCAGAGGGGGAAAAATGTGCATATGCCTTGCTTGCAGATCATGGCAACATGACAGAAAGTGGACAGAAATGGAATGAGATAGAGACATTGATGAGTTCCTCCCCCTCCCCACAACAAAGAATGTGTCTGCTTTGGAAAAGTGTCCATTCACCCAGAAGTTTAAAAAAGTATATATGCATCTGCAGACAATGCCAGGGAGATACAAGAAAAGTATCATACCTCTGGACAAGCAAATGTCCTTATCTATATACAATCCAGGAAGAACCTGATTATTCACACGAGTCTTCCCACTTACATTCAAAACAAGAATGACATGGGTGTATATATATCTATGTTTTTTTTGCAGGGGTGGGGAACAATGCTCCCTCTAAGCCAGGTATGTCAAACATACGGCCCAGAGGCTGAATCAGACCCCCAGAGGGCTTCTATCAGGCCCCTGAGCAACTGGCTCATGTCTGCTTCCTTCTCCCTCTCTCTTGCTTCCTTCTGCATCTCAGCTTGCTTTGAAAGGCTTGCTCAATCGCACAGGAGCTAAAGAGCAAAACCTCGATTTACTCCATTAGTTGAGGCTCCTCCCCCTCCTGGTCCCCTGGGGAGGGAGGGAAACAGCCAGAGCTTCCTTTGCCCAGTTCCCTGGATCCCATGTGAGAAATAGAAAGAAAGCACCTTAAAGATTGACAAGTGCTAATGTTTTAAGCATGTTTTATTTTAAGTATTTTTTTTTAAAAAATATATTTAGTCATGTTTGTCTGTGTCCTTTAAAAAGTTTGTATCTTTGCTACCTAATCTTAAATAGGTACACGCATGGCCCGGCCCGACACGGTCCAACCCAGCCCAACAAGGTCCCATTTATGTCAGATCTGGCCCTCATAACAAATGAGTTCAACATCCCTGCTCTAAGCTATGGAGTCCTGTGAGCAAAAATTATACTTCATGAGCTACTGGCATTAAAGTTGTGAGAGTGAGTGATTTGGCTATTGCAATAATTACTTTGCTCTGGGGCCATCTTTCTTAAGCTATGGCAAAAATGTGTGAGCTGGAGGCTAAAAAAACTGTGAGCTAGTTCACACTAACTCAGCTTAGAGGGAATAGTGGTGGAGAAAGAAGAGCAATCAGACTGCCGCCACCGGTGTTGTTGGGACCGATCCCAACGCTTCCGGTCTGTTTTGTTTCAGTAATCCGGATCTTCTGCGCTTCTCAGCAAGCGCCTGGAGAAAAACCGTCCTGCCTCGTGCAGGGCCGGGAGAAGAACTGGCGCGTCCTGGGTGGTATAGGCCACTCCCCCTCCGGATCGATTGGAGCACCCGACCCTGTGACGAGGAGGAGGAGCCTATACCCAGTAGTCAGACCGACCCACTGTCCAGACCACCGGAGAAAGAAGAGCAATCAGGTGATAGGAACTGAAGCCTGCATCCTACCTCACATTAATCTCTCTACTACTGGAAGCAAGTCAACTGGAGTCCTGATGGGTAGCAGGACATTAAATTAGGCATGGACTGGGAGGAATGAACCTAGAGCTGGGTTCGTGTGTGTGCACAGGGTTTAATGTCTCTCACCGTTGCTGTTTAATCGTAAGCCCCTACCCATATCAGGATCCCGGTGGCAGAAAAGGATGGTCCGTAAGACAGATTCATAAAGGGCTCTTTACTCTCTCTGTCTATGGGTTGGCAGGCAGGATTCCTTGGGTGCAGGCTACAGTCCTTGAGAACTTCACCATAATTGAGGGGAGACTATGTTTAACGGGGGGGATGTGCTTCCCTCTGAAAGCAACCTCAACAACCCCTGAATATAATAGAAACCCCTTTCTGCATAACATATTTACAATATTAACCAAAACAACCTGAATTTTTTTCAGCTTGCAAAGTGAACTAAGGAATTTCAAATGCCACAGAATGAAAGCAGAAACAGAGAGAAAACGAAGGCCCTTCTGAGTCTGCACTGGCCACTGGGAAGTACATACAACCTGGGCCAATTCACTATCCAAGCAACTCAAACGGCCACTTTGGCTGCCAAAGTAGTGGGCAATGCCAATTTGGGAGGAACCAGAAGCGATTGTGAGCCTGTCATTAGTCATGCACCAGTGCCCCCTAGAGGTCAACGGTGGGCTGCAGAGGTGCTTCCTCTACACAACCTTGAACCTTGCTTGAGTAGCATGAAGTATGTGCATTTTCTCTTAGGCCACAGCTGCCTCCTCAGGATCCAGGGTGGCAAGAACCTCCTCTGATGCTGGCCTGAGATTCATCCAAGATGGGGGAAAGAGGCCTGCCTCAAATAGAGGACAACAACAGGTGGGATCCTCCATCCAAAGCAGGCCAAGGAAGTATTTCCTCTATATCCTGCCTCAGATGAATTCCAGGTGACACAAGGGAAGGTGGAACCCTACATCCTCATTTGGAAAACCTGGCCCTACAGTACATAAAATAGTTCAAGACCTGAGAAACTTCCCAGCTCTTATAAAAACTCAAGGTAGTATCCACTACACAAGAGGGAACAGAAATACAGATTTTGGGAGAAGACTTTGTTTATTAATAAAAAAGTAGCCCTAGCTTTATTTGTAGTAATAGATAAATTTGTCATTCTACCTCTGTCAGCTTTATTACTTTATCCTATTTTGAGTTTACAGAACACTGACAAAGAAGATTTACCCTAATACGTAGTATAACATCACAAACCTCTCTCGTACACACACACAATATCAAACAACTTTAAAGCATTGAACTGCTCCTGTTCATTCCAGTACTCTCCTGGATTTCACATTTTTTTCCATGAAACTAATAGTCACTACTCAGAGTGGGAATCATTAGTCACAAATTTGCCATGAAACTAGGCAATTCTAATGATGCCTGACATCTAATTTGTCAAGGGAACTATGAATCAATTGCAGTTCAAAGGGGGATGGAAAGGAAACTAGCTATTTCTTGAATTAGAACATTGCCCTGTTTTGGGCTGCATTTCTTTCCTTGTTACCTTTTACCATGCTAGAAAGCAGGAAGAAGGGATCGGTTTCTTCAAATAGTTAAAAGCATAATTACAAATTATTTGGTAATGCTCAGAAACGTCTTGGCTGATTTTATTTTTCTTTGTTAAGAAACGTTTTCCACATCTACGTGATTCAGCTGTTGACAAATTTCACAGAATTTCCAAAGGGAGCCTAGCACATTTGAATGCCAGAAGTTCAGTGGAATATTAAATTAAATATGGCTTTAAAAGCGGGCTTTGCTTCATTTCATTTGCACTTGCCTTATGACAGAATTCTATGCTGTAATGAAATTATATGCCATGGTCCTGAGAAAAAAATGAAATTAGCTTATTCTGTCCTGTGTGAACATGCCACATGTAATCTGAAAAGATCTTTTGTGGGTTTTTTGGTGTCTCAGAAGGAGTTCTTACAAACATTAAAATAAAATGAGACTCTGCTCTTTAAGTTGCATGACCCCTAGAAAGAAAGCATGATTTGAGTTGGGGTGTGACTACCCTCTGTTTTCTTAGTCTACTCCGCTGTCCAAAAATCAGGGCTTTTTTGTAGAAAAAGCCCAGCAGGAACTCATTTGCATATTAGGCCACACCCAGATGTCTTCACTGTTTCACACAGGGCCTTTTGTAGAAAAAGCCCAGCAGGGACTCATTTGCTTATTAGGTCAGACCCCTAATGCCAAGCCAGCAGGAACTGTGTTCCTGTGCGTTCCTGCTCAAAAAAGCCCTGCCAAAAATGATCGAGGGACCAGAACTTCATGGCTTTCTTGTGAATGGTCAGGCTGTATTTTAAAAAAGTGATACTCCCTAAAAGGCATTTCAGATATACAACACAAAGGCTCAGATTGTATCAATATATCAGTCAGCATGGCCACATCTGCAGATACTTAAATTTGCAGATTGGTGCCATGTTGAAAGAAAAGAGATTTCTTTCCACACCTGGGGGACTTCACAGAACACCAGAATTCTAAAACAGACAAGTTATCTGCCCTCGAGCATTCGATTCTCCTGACCACTACTGTGAGCAGGCAGGGGAACAGGAGATGAAGGGGAACGTGAGCCACTGCTTCCCTCTCTATTCCACAGATGAGGTGGCAGCACTGGGGGTTGGAACTTCTGCTGTCCCTCACTAAGTGATGTTACAGTGGCAATAAAATAGGTACTCTTCCGCCAACAATCTCCCACTGGAAGCCTCTGCTGGGCTGGCAACCCTACACAGACACCAAACTGCACACAATAATCTTCTGACACTCAGAAGTTTTAAATGCAGCACTTATTTAAAAACACACTAATAACTTCCAACATGGTCTATTTTGTTGTTTGTTTGTTTTTTAAAAA
Organism: Heteronotia binoei; assembly: GCF_032191835.1. Lineage (NCBI taxonomy): Eukaryota > Metazoa > Chordata > Lepidosauria > Squamata > Gekkonidae > Heteronotia > Heteronotia binoei. The sequence goes on from NC_083226.1 coordinate 32,553,752, forward strand.
AAGAATGATGCTTTCTACTTTCTTGTTTTCACAAGGTAATCCTGTCTTGGTGCCACAAAATGCAAAAAAATACAAGTCCCATCAGTCCAGAAATTAACTGAAATTACTCAAATCAATTTATTTATTTATTATTATTTATTTATCACATTAAGCTTATATCCCGCCCTCTCCGCAAGCGGACTCAGGGCGGCTCACAACATTACATTACTACCATTAAAACCAATAAAACATAATTACATATTTAAATTATTTAAAGCCATTTCATGGTGCTGTGTTAATACAGTACAATATAGGCGGTTCTGAAAATTCGGTGGTGACCACCAGCACTCTACATGATGTCCAGTGGCAGCTCTCTCTCAGTTAGATATCGAAGGCCTGTCAAAACAATTAGGTCTTACAGGCCCTGCGGAATGTAGGCAGATCTCGCAGGGCCCTTATGGCCTCCGGGAGAGCGTTCCAGAGTTCTGGCGCTGCCACTGAGAAAGCCCTGGTTCGCGTCATACAGAACCTGGCTTCTTTTGGTCCTGGGATGGACAGTAGATTTTTCGTCCCTGAACGCAGTGCTCTCTGGGGAATATACGGAGAAAGGCGGTCCCGCAGATAGACAGGTCCCTGACCAATTTAGATTTTGTTCTATATGATGATATTTGAGTGCCACACAAAATTACACTGAAGCTCTGATATTAAGTGCCTGTCCTATCCGTCTTATCTATCCCTCTAATCTTCTCCATCTCTGACTAAGCCGAAGCGGACATTTTTAAAAACTGCTGATAAACCAAAAATTTTTTAATGCATTTGTGTTTGATTGTCAGAGTTGACCTTTAAGAAAAGATATGGACTTTGGACACAGATGAAGCTCATACATTTAAAGAAAAATCACAGGGTATTTTTTTTTTACTGTAACAAAGAAAAAGCAATGACTACTCAATTATACTTTCTTATCCTACTGAAGAGTTCCTCATCATGTAACACAAGTAACTGTAGCTCAAAAAATATGGGTGATTACTAGTGTCTACTAGTTTTATATCCCACCATAAAAAGATGTTGGAAAACAATAATTCAACCTTATTTCTCTGATCAGAATCAGCAGCTGAAAGATATGTAAACTTTAAATTTTACAGTTTTCATGAACTGAAACAATCTCTTAATTCTTTTTTTAAAACAACAGTTTCTGGATTTTGTGTGTATATTTTCAAACAGTCATCAGGGTTTTTATTCCACTTGATAAGATGTGACTATGAGAAGCAAGGGGAATTAGATGTTTAGGCCTTGACATCACATTGCAGGAGCAATTGGTGTATTCACACACACACACCAAATAACATGCTTTGCAACCAGATTTTTACTGTGTAAAATCAGCAAAATCCGCTTGCAACCAGTTGCCATGTGAACACACCCAATATATTGGGCTGGATCTAGACTAAACCAAAAATTTCCTCCAATTCCCCCTTCCCACTGCAGATCCCCTATGCCATTTCTTGGGGTCCCTTGTCTTTCAGAAGCAGCATTTTATGGAGATCAGTGGGCTACAGTAGGAGGGAAGGAAAGTTCCATTCCGCCACTGAAAAATTTAGTTTGGAGCCAATTCACTGATAGTAGGGCTAGCATCAAGAGTTGGGCAGCTGCTAAGAGGTCTTGGTTTTGAGGGGCCTGCCATTCTATAACGGGGGTGTCCAACAGTAGCTCTCCAGATGTTTTTTGCCTACAACTTCCATCAGCCCCAGCCATTGGCCATGCTGGCTGGGGCTGATGGGAATTGTAGGCAAAAACATCTGGAGAGCTATCGTTGGCCACCCCTTCTATAGGAGCAGTGACTGCAGCCAACCCACTCTCTCTTCTGTGCTGTGGCCCTGAGCCCCTTCTCCCTCTCTTGCCATACACTATTCATTATTCAAGCAACTCAATGCTGCCAAAAAGAGAGATAAGGGCAACTGAATGGTGGCTGCTGCTACTGCTTCACTACTGCTGATGCCAGCCACCTGTTTTCATGTTCAAGTGATCAAGTCAATGTTAATGTACTTTTCTGAATTGGGGTGCAAACATCACTTGTGACGTGTGGGAGGTGGTGTCCAAAGTTTCTTTTTGAATTTATGCAGCTGCTCTGGTGCAATAGCATCCAGCAAGCACCTTACATTAAATCCTCATGGTTCAGGTTTTGTGCATGCATTTTAGAAAGAAAGGGAACAGACAGGAACACAGGCAAAGGAGGAAAACTACTCTTGAAATTGACCAGACTTTTTCTGAAACTGACAAGTAGCTGTAAGCCCCATTTTTCATATTACCCAGCACTAGGGGATTCTCTGCTGTATTATCAGCCACTGTGAAAAATGGGAAAGAATGATCTCATAATATGGGGGAATACGTTGGGTGTATAGAATGCAGAGTAGAATCCACTCACACCGACATTACAAGTTGTGATCACTGGCAATGTGTGCACATGTGCCTGTGCAAAGTCAGCTGTAACTCCACCAAGTTTTGCACAGGGCTACAATTTGTATGCGAGTCTTCTGGCAAAAGCTCTGGAAAGCTTTTTTAGTCTAAACTGCAAAAGATTTCCTTCCCTCCATTGGCTAAGGTATCCTCCCTCTCCTCCTCTTCCTTTATTTTTTGTTACAACTGACTGAAACTGGAAGGGGGAAGAGAGAACGTGAGAGAGGAGGAAGGAGTGGAAGTGAGGCTCCGATGGCATCAGGAGATTTCTCATGACTGTCTTAACACTCCTGACTCCTCCATTGGCTTCCTTGGGAGCAAGACAAGATGGCTTAAGACCATGTCTTTACAATCAGCATCAGGGAGAAGAATCTTTACATCTGAAGCTGTGTGCAAATCCTTTGAACCCCTGCATGCTTCTTTAGAATGCTCATTTGCAAAGCTGGGAAATGCTGACACCCCCTCAGGCTTGGCTCACCTCCCTTCCCTTGATGAAGCCTAGCAATGTTCTCCCATTTAGCAATGCAGCATGAAAGGGTGCAGCAGAGTTGGCCCCGCTTGTGGGAGGGGGCTGCAGTGTCTGGGTGGGTTTGATTGGCACACTGTTTACACTGATTGGCCTCACTGTTTACTAAGTCAACACCAAGATCAGGTTTCTCCTCTCCCTGCCAAATCCTTTTTTTTTGCACTGAGGACGCTGCTGTTTGCCTCCTTTCCAATCCCCCTTTCAACTCAATATCAGCAGGGAGCTAAACCTTGTGCAGTTTCTTTTAAATTTTCTCCCCCTCATTTTAATTATTTTATTCAGCAATCTGAAACTAGCGATACTCTCATGCTGCTTGTCAAAAAAATAAAAGGGGGGAAACAGAGCTTGTACGCTGATGAAGGGGGGAGGATAGTGGAAGGTGCAGAGTCGGAGGAACAACCTCAATGTGGGCGGGGGAGTGGCCGAGGAGTAGGAAAAGGGCAGGGGTTATTCGAGAGAATCTGTATGCTTTAGAATTACCTTCAGCTTGAAAGTGAAGCAAGGGAAAAGCTGACACAAAAGCACTCTCAGAAAACCCAGGCAACAGCAACTGGAAAGCGAATTGAATGCTGAAGGGAAGCAAATCAATGCAGAACAAAAAGGAAAACTCAATGGGCATGCATGGTGAAAGCGAGGCAAAACACCTGTGCATAATAGGTCGCAGTTATAGTATCAGGAACAAGGCTACAAATCCAGGCAAAAACTGGATGCAGAAAGATGACCATAGAATGGACATAAATCCAGTCTGGAAGGTAGTTCAAATGTTCATAATCACAGGATTAGCATCAGCTAGAAGACTGGTTGAGATTGTCCAAGTCATGAGGACAAGACCTGGAAATCTTTTTGAAATATGAACTGACCACCTGTCACTGGTGATACCTGTACTATACAGACATGATGCAGAACCATTTCTTCACACAACTCTTTTACTAGAGAAGAACTGGGAAATGGATTTGAAGAGCGGGGCTAAAGATGGTTACGTGCCTCCCTTCAGCCTCTCACTGAACCTATCCAATAACCATATTGTATGAGATCGTATCAGAATCTATGCCAGAATCTGTACACACACAGAACATGTAAATCCAGATCTGCTCCACTGCCACTCCAAGGCTGCTTTTATAAATTAACATTTTCAATAATCTTTTTGGATGCACTCATATAACACACAGCGCTAATGAAATATGCCCCTTTTCCAGCAAGGCTGACTCTAAAACTGAACAGCTGTTTGAGAAAGCAGCTGCTTCCTTGCTGTAGCTGTGAGTTGAAAGGCCTGGCATGTCCTGGCAATGTGATCAGGGGCAAAATCCTGCAGTTGTATACACTAACTGCTTTAAAATGTTTACTTAGCCACTTCCCCATGTAATGAACAAATGATCTCAAAAGGTATCGGTTTTAAAGAATAAAGTCAGGCCTGTAGTGATTTTCTTAGTCATTCTGTATGACAATGCACCAAGTGTTACAATTGCCTATGGATACCATAGGTAAATTTAAGCAAACAAACCACCGTTTTTTGTTGTTTTGTTGTTTGCTTATCCTTTGAATAACTCAAAGCATTTTCCTCCTTCATTTGATATATTTAAATAATACATGTTAATTGCCCTGCAATTTTAACCAGTGGGAAGGGAAAAATACTTTACAATCCAGTTCTAACTGCAAGTAGCATTCTAAAACCTAATTAAATTACCTTGCAGGTAATAATTGCTGCAAGAAAAGATCATGCTTTTTTCCCACAGTATAAAGAAAGGCAATTATTCAAGCATTTCCTAATCCCTTCCAAGATGGAGAGTTGAGTAAATACAGGTGATCTATGAAGGCCTGGAGTCAGAAATGCATAATACAAAAGACAGAGCCTGCACGAAAGGTGGTCTGAAATAATGAATAAAAATTACATCTGACTTGTTAAAACCTAGTGACTGGCAAGTGATTACAAGACATTAATTCCCCCCACCACCACCAAAGTGCCACATGCAGTGTGAGAAATTCCTGCCTCATATGAGGAAAGTACTGTTGTATAAGTCTGCATTTCGGTATGTCCTACTCCTGGAGCACCCTCTGGTGGTCAAAAAGAAGCACCAGGGGATTCGCTACATTAAGATTATGCAACAAGCAGACTGCAAGAAAGTCTTGTTTTAGCTTCTCAGACACTTCAGAAAATCCCTTTTAAACAATACATGCTTCATTTTTACCAGGCGATTTACGACACCCCAACAGTATTCTCCTCTTCTCCTCCTCCTCCACAAAAACCTCATACTAAATACATTTACCACTGAAAAAGTCTTAGTCCCGGTGGCACCTTTAAGACCAACAAAGTTTAATTCTGGGCATAAACTTTTACATGCATGCACACTTCTTCAGATGAGTATCCAAAGAAGTGTGCATGCACACAAAAGGTAAAGTTATACCAGAATTAAACTTTGTTGGTCTTAAAAGTGCCAAGGGACTCAAACTGTTCTACTACCCACCTGAATCTATGTTTATCACAGTATCTGCCCAGAAACAGTTTTTTCTGACATCAACCTCCAGGAACTGTCAATAACCCTTGCAGAAAAAAATCAGGAACACTGTTTGGAGCTAGGCACACACATTGCAATAGGGGTAAACTATTTTTTGCTACTTTAAATGCTAATACAACCTCGCAAATAAGTCCACAAAAGCAGTCCATAAACTATTTTACTAGACCACTTGCTCAGTTTTACTAAAGTCAATCCTTTGTGATCTACAATAAGCTGGGAGGGGGAACCCCACATTTTTATAAAGCTTTCTCACTTCAAGGTGATTGCCACAAGTTACACAATGACCAGGTGGCAGCTTTTTACAAGACAGTGCTAATGTACTTTTCACTGACAATTTGGTCTATAATTTCCTGTTTATTTGTATGTTTTTAATCAGGTACACTGGTATTCTTATTCAGCTGCAGTCTCTTTGAGTACTTCATGAGGACACAGAAACTTGTATGTACACTTGTATGTATGATTCACAAAGGACACAGAGCATACAAACTATCTATGATAATGGGTGCACATGCGTGTGCGTGCACACATACACACACAGCTGTGTTCAATGAGAAGAGAATTACAAAAAGAATAAAACAACAACCTGGTCCCAGCAGTGTGCGGCACAGCAAAGATGCCTGGGTTTGTAAATTATTTTTAATGGAAATTTTATTATTTTGGGGGGTGGGGGGGGGGTCACCAAAATAAAATAGGCATAAAAGCACAAAATGAAAGAACCTCAACAGAAAATATAACACAGAATAAAGTAGTTTTAAACTGGGGCAAAAGCTATATATAGAGAAGGCCAAACTGAAATTCCCTTTGCAGGATATTCCATAGGATGAATAAACTGACCATATAAAAGTTCTGTTTTATATGCCTGCTATAGAAGAAAGAGGATTAAGCAAGCAGGGCTTCTGGCTTTCCCTATATGTGGTTTTTTTTTAATGTAATGCAGAATTTCTTACATAAACCAAATCCACAAAGGAACAGCAACCACTGCCAGTTGAAGCAGAAAGTACCTTAAGATTAAAATGAAAATGTATCATGGCATCCATGCACTTACCGCCTGAATGACTCACATAAACTACTGACACTTAGTTTACTTTCTTGTATCGTAACGGAACATGATAAACTATCAGCACTGTTAAGGCTGCATTCAGACACCAGACACAAAATTCAGTCTTGTTACTTTTGGAACGCTAACGTACAATGATTGGCTAAGAATTCATACCATATCTAAAACATTTACCACTCTACAATGACTGTTCCTCAAGGTTCTACCGTTTCTTGTAACCACCTGCCACAGAAATACCAATAGGTATCAGTCCACATTTCTAAAAGAAGCGGAGTGTCTATGAGACAGACCTCACTGTGCAAACGCTCAGGAGCTGGGAAGCTTTTAACCCCTTTAAATTTAACTTTATTTGGAAATTGTAGGGACAGTGGTCTTTAATAGCACATGTAGAACTCTGTGGAACTCTACAGAAGAAGTCAGCCTCCCCCCCACTGCTGGCAGCTTGTGGAAGAAAATCAGATGCTTCTGAGTTTTTATAAGGAGTCTCTTCCTCCTTATTCATTGGCCCCAGAAGGGGAAATCACGCATGCAATGTTAGCCTGCAAACTCTGTTAGTTATTAGTGTTTTAAAGTCCTTGCATAGCTAACAAACCTCAACTTTTTTTACACCAGACACAAAATATGCTTAACCTTTCTCTCCTATCAATATTTGCACAATGTCCAGAATAGTTTCTGTACCTATTTCATAGGAACTATCTTTCTGTACACAGATACTATTGACTGTACAACCAGGCTGCAGCAGTAGCGGTATGTCCTAAGGACTTTATTTGCATTCCTCTGGCTATAGTAGAGTAGCTCTTGTCCTTTCCCGGCAAAAGATGATTGAGAAGAGACTCAAGTCAGCCTACAAAAGATGACTGCCCTCAAATACTTTTGAGAAGATTAATTATCAAATTGTTCTTTAAAAATTTCATAACAGATTTGAAGTCATTCACGTGTTACATCCAGGTCAAAGGGTTTTATTTTCCGACTTCAAACAAAATAGAAAAGGCATGCCTTGGGCATGCAAATATTTTTACTAGGAAATAAAACAAGGAAGTTGATTTCATTCAAGAGATTAATTCTCCCAACAATTAGCTGTATCTCATTTGAAAATATGGTTGCTGTTATCTGTGATAATTCACTACTCTTCCTCTCTAAGCTAGAGTAGTTTTTTCTCCGTGTCAACCAATGCCCCTTGTTTAACTTTTGTAACAACGCTGTTCATTAGAATATGACAAAGTGGTGGTGGTGGGTATTTCTAATCTTGCCCATGCAAGCTTCTCACTTTCTGTCCTGGTCAACAAAACTTTCATGATGCTCAAGAATGCATCAGAGCTAAGGTCAAGATGGCAGCCAATTGTCCTGGACTTCTTACTTATGCAATTCTTGCAGGCCCTACATTTCTCAGAGAGATAATTGTATCTTGTTCCTATGGATCATTTCCCTACATGTATTCTCAAAATGCACGTTGAAAAGCAACCAGAAAATAATCACAATGGTGCAAGATCAGCCTGAAAGATGTCTGACAAAAAAGAAAGAGCTGCGCAGGCAAGATGCATCTCTGACCTGAGTTTCCACATTTTAAAGATGGATGTCAGCATTTTCCACCATTAATATTAGGAACACAAGTAAAGAAATGTAATGTGGGGAGGCAAGATAAAGACAGAGAGGAGCAGATGCTCTGCAAAGTTGCACCCACTGACTGAGCAACATATAGCCCTGTCATGATCCTAGGCTTAATGCAGCATACAGGCTCCAGGGAAGCCTGTATTAAGGTAGCAACCAGGCCTACATTTCCCAGGATCCCCTCTATCCCTCTGATTGGGTGGGCAGAAATTTTGGAGCAAAAACTTGCCTAGTGGGATCTGGGATGAGAGTAAAAAGACTAGCTAGAGGAGGAGGAATGTTCTCTCTGGAAAGGCTGGGCTACAGAGAGGCTGCAGCAGTAGAGTTCCTTTATCCAAAGAGGGGAAAGTGAGCTGGAAGCAGAAGGAGGGAACGTGTAGTTAGTTGTATCAGGGCTTTTATTTTCTTTTTACCACCTTTAATGTTTTTCCCCTTTCACTATTGCACTAATAATTTTACAACCCACTTTTTTTTTCTTGAGCACTTATAATAAAATGATGATGTTGATGATGCCTAGGGTTGCCAGGTCTGTGTTGGAAAACACCTGGAGACTTTGGGGGTGGAGCTGGGAGAGGGCAGGGTTTGGGGAAGTGAGGGGTCTCAGCATGGTACAAATGCCATAGAATCCACCCTTCAAAGCAGCCATTTTCTCCTGAGGTCGATCAAAACGCCTAGAGTATCACAGAAAAAGACTGAAACAAAGCAAGTTTTTGCTTTGTTTCATTTTCTCCCGGGGAGCTGATCTGTGCCAGCTGAAGATCAGTTGTAAAAGTGGGAGATCTCCAGGCCCTACCTGGAGGCTGACACCCCTAGTCCTCACATCTCTTCAGTCATGGATAAAGGTTCTTGCTGAGAAGGAAGATAGAGGGGTTGGGCAGGTGTTCTGGGCCCTTCCTTCCAGATAGGCCAATACCAGAGTGGTGGCAGCCTGCAGAGGCCCACCCTAGTTCCCTCCTTGTGATACTCATTAAAATCCTTTTCTAGCTGTCCACTGTAGACTTGCTTTGTGATATCCAGAATACAATCCTTGAAATTATTTATATTAATTTTTCCGTTAGTATTATCAGCTACACTTTGCCGAAGTTATAGATGATTTCATAAGGTTGCCAATCCCCAGTTGGGGGCAGGGGATCCCTCCCCCTGCGTCACAATTATCAGAAAGTGGGGCGGGGAGGGGGCTGAACGCCCAGTGGGCACTCCATTATACCCAATGGAGACTAGTCCCTATAGGGTATAATGGATAACCAATCCATGGTTATCTGAGGCTCTGAGGGGAGCTGTTTTCTGAGGTAGAGCCACCAAAATTTCAGCATAGCACTTGGTGCCTCTCCTCAAACTCCCCCTCCCAGTTAAAAAATTTGGACCAGGGGTCCAATTCTATAAGTCACAAAAGAAGGTGCCTCTATCCTCCTTTATTTTCCAATGAGGGGAAGTCATTTAAAAGGAGTGAGGTCCCTTTAAATGTGATGGACAGACCTCCTTTTGGAGTTCAGTCATGCTTGTCACAACCTTGGTCCTGGCTCCACTCCCAAAGTCCCCAGATATTTCCTGAGTCAGACCTGGAAACCCTACAATTTCAGCATATGCTTGTTATCAATGCCCCTTCCTCCTCCACCTTGTATTTCTTTGATTGTCCAACTTCATTCTTTTTAAATGGCTCATGTTAACGGACTACTATTTTTGCCATTCTAAGAAGCACTTCCAGATGATTATATAATAATTTACCTATGGTACCTTACTTTTTTATACATTGTCAACCAATTCCACTCATCTGTTGGCCTATAATATGGGAGGATGTATTACTTTTTTTTTTTCTATTAGCAACCTGGTTTTGATTACTCTTGCTTGCATGGAAGAGGCCTCACATTGCTAGGCCTACATCTGTTTTTAAAAGCCCATTTTACATCTATATGAAATACTTCCCAATCGATCCATTAGAACTGGTCAGGACTATACAATTTACACAAGTCTGCCTCTTCATTAGTCTCCTCATTTGAGTCATCCTACATTCAAATGAGTCACCCTAGTCCAGGGGTGGGGAACAGTGGCTCTCCAGATGTTTTTTGCCTACAACTCCCATCAGCCCCAGCCAGCATGGCCAATGGCTGCGGCTGATGGGAGTTGTAGGCAAAAAACATCTGGAGAGTCACTGTTTCCCACCCCTAGTCTTTGCACTTCTGTACAGCTGGGAGTAAGAGGTTTTCTTGACAGAGACCTTTACTGATTTCCACTGATTTGTTAAGACTTCCCCATCACCTTGTTCAGGGGCTAACAGAGGAGGTTATGAAGAGAATCTTTTCATTCCTAACACTCAGAAGTTTCTTGACCTTGCCAATACTCTGCAGGTAACGATGAGAAGCTGAGGCTCCTTAACACATCACAGACCAGATCAGAGGTCCACAACACGGTTTTTGGAAGTGGGTGAAGCCAGGTAGGGCTTTTGCCCAGCAAGACTTCTAACTGACTACTGGAGATCTGATTGGTTAAGCAACAGCCACCATAGCACAAGGATTTTCACCATGTTACTTAAATTAAGCTGTGGCAATCATTATGTGGCTGGTTTCACCTCCTGTGACAGCCATACCACTATCTAGGGCTGGATCTACCTATTTTTGGAGGGGAGGGCAAAGTTAAAAAATGGTATCCCCACTACCCCATGAAGATCTACCTATTTTTGCAAGGGAAAGGGGTGCTGGTGGTGCCTCTCTTGCTCTGGCGCTCGGGATGGCTGCCCCCTCTGCTCCCCCCCGCCAAGATCTGCCCCTGCCACTATCCCAAAGGAAGGAAAAGCATCTGTGTTAGTAAGAGGCAGCTGGAAGACCAAAAGCCTAATCTAGACTCATGCACAGAGGCAACACAGCCCTTGATCCCCACTCCTTCATTCCTATTATGCACATCATCCATGGTCACTAATGCTGACAATCAGCCAAAGTGCTCCTTTATTACCCTCTACTCTAACTGAATAGATTGCACTGTTGGAGGCCTTCCCTACAGATCTCAGCTCCTTGTTCCAATGCACAAGCCAAGTCATGGGCTGTAAACAGTTGACATGTGTGAAATTAAGAACCTCTGTTTCTGTTTAAGGTGGGAACAGAAGGTTAAAGAGCCCTTTGCCTGCATCTAACTTCTGAAGGAAGTGGCTGCCTTTTCAGCCTTTGCTCAATTCAAAATGGCCGTTTTATTTGTTTGAGAGCCTACACTTATGCTATATATGGTCACTATGTCATTTAACTTCCTTCAAACTTTTATTATATAAATATTCTGAAACTTTTCACAGCAAAGCTGTACAGTGCAATCCTAAGCAAAGGCAAAATCTTCAAAGACCATTGATTTCAACACTCTGTTATCCCATTTCATTTATTTGGAATTTCCACAACAGAGCAACCCTAAAAAGAGTTACAGTCTTCTCAAGTGCACTGACTTCAATAGAAGGGTGTAACTCTGCTTGAGACTGTACTGTACATGATTCCATCAAGAGGGTTTTGACAAAGAGCCTTAAATATTGCTGACTTGAAAATGGTCTGTTTTTGTAATTTTCCCAGCAGGTATACCAATGTGGTATGCTTCCAATCCATGAGAAAAAAAATTCACACAAACAATTGTCCAGTGCTTTATTCTCTCTTAACTTCACAGGCTCGATAATGAGAAAGGACAGACATCGCTGTCCCAGTAGCCTGCTCTGTCGCAAGTGTTTGTCAAAAGGGCAACACGTTATCTACCACACAGAACAAAGTTTGCATCTGGTGGATGACACGCAAATTCGTGAAAAAACCAACAAAGTTTTATTCAAGGTATAAGCTTCCACGTGCATGCAGACTTCTTGGTAACCATTCATTATGCTGTATGCTAATTCCCTGCTCAATCTCTATCTATATTTGTGGACTGATAATTTCCATTTCACTGTATCTGAAGAAGTGTGCATGCACACAAAAGCTTATACCTTGAATAAAACTCTGTCGGTCTTAAAAAGTGCCATGAGACTACAACTTTGTTCTGCTGCTTCAGACTAACACAGCTACCCACCTGACTATACCACACAGGATTGTAATCTGTGTTTTGGTTCTTCTAAGGTTAGCATATTGAGATAGTGCTAATTATTATTACCCGAAGTATTAATTGTTGTTTATTACAAGTAAATATCACTTACGGAGTAAGTACAGTGCATTACATTATACTTAGTCAACGTGGATGCTGAAGTGTACTTCTTTCAAATGGCTTCTTCTCGGTAAAGTAATTGGAAAATTCACTACAGAAGCTTAAGTGCTCACAGTAATGAATGCCATAAGGTCAGGCTGCAGCCACAAATCATTTACTGAATGTTTCCATTGCTCTGAACAGGACTGTTCTAGAGTAAATTAGTCTAGAACTGTGGTTATTGTTTGTCCTAGGTGTAATGCTGCTGAGTTTATTTACAAACTTGGGAAGCATAGTAGTTTGATGATATCATTTGGAAAGAAGCAGTCAGTTTCTACAGATCTCAAAGTTCTCAGTTTTTCCACCACCTGTACTTACAAGTGCCTCATGTGCCCTGCTGAATGAGGACACAATTGTTCCAGATTTAGAGAAAAGGCCAAACAAATCCATTTGTTCAAGAACATTTGAAAAACTAACAACAAAGAAACCATGGCGACCTTTTCCCACCCCCAAATTTCTGCAATTTTAAGACTGATGCATTTCAATTCACTACTGGTAATGTTAAAACAAAACAAAACAAAAAAAACCTTAACATGTTTAGACTTCTAAAACTCACCAAGAATATGTTTATTGCCTTACAAAGTCAGAGCTATTTTAGTGTATCAGCCCACAGTCTGAGAAGAAGTGAGATAGCCCTGTTTTAGCATTCAGTGCTTAGGGTAAGAACAGCAAAGTAAATAGGAGTTACTTGGCCCTGTAACAGCAGCTTTAACCATGAAGCAAATAGTTACACATCTCTCCTTCAGGCTGGCACCCCCATGTCTCTGATTAGCTCCCCTGACATGCAGCAGCAATTAGAACTAAGATTTAATTACACTGGACCTCCTGCTAGCTCTCTAGTACACACAAATGTTTAGATGCCTTGGAGAACATGATCTACAGAAACAGAGAAAGGCGGCTTTCATGCCAGCCTACTGTATTTCTATTCTCACCCTTCTCCAAGGAACTTGAAGTCAGCACTTGTGAGGCTTTGTGACTAAGTTGGGATTAGGATCTAGATCTCCCTGATCCAGTTTTAGTACTGTAACCATTACACTACTGGTTAACCAAGGCTTTTTTTGTAGCAGGAACTCTTACATATTAGGTCACACCCCCTGATGTAGCCAGTCCTCCTGGAGCTTACAGTAGGCCCTGTACCAAGAGCCCTATAAGCTCTTGGAGGATTGGCTACATCAGGGGCGTGTGGCCTAATATGCAAAGGAGTTCCTGCTACAAAAAAAAAGCCCCAAGTTTAAGACGGTTACGCTGGCTCTCAGTTTTCCTGTGTCCTATTCAAGGTGCTGACATTAACCTTGAAAGCTGTTCCTGAACTGAGACTCAGAATGGTAGGATATCCTCTACCCATATATACCCATAAGGCTGCTCTGATAGGGATTAGTCAATGAGAAGCATTTCTGCTCAGGCTCGGGCTTTCTTGGTGGCTGCTCCTGAATAACAGAATGAGCTTTCTGAACATGTGAGGTTCTTGCAAAGGTTTTGGAAGATCTGTAAAGCAGAGCTTTTCCAGTGTGATTTTGATGGCTTGTGAGTGGAGGTTATGGTCTGTTTCTTTATACCTGTATTTCTGTTAAGATTCTGGTTAGTTTTAATTGACACAAGCTACTTTGAGTTCCACTGATTGGGAGAAAAGCAGAATTAGTAATGAACAAGACAGAAAACAAAGTTGTGAACTGTTAGTACTGTTGTGCCTTATTGATTTCCCTACGTGCAGTCCTAAGCAAAGTTACACCATTTTAAGTCCACTGCGGTCAATGGGCATATAAAGGACTGCCCTGGAAATCCTGCATCTGGAACCTGCACAACTAACAAATCAGTCACTGAGATGAGTGTTTGCTTTCATTCCTTCTGTGAACATATGAAGCTGCCTTTTACTGAATCAGACCCTGGGTCCATCAAAGTCAGTATTGTCTACTCAGACTGGCAGCGGCTCTCCAGGGTCTCGAGCTGAGGTTTTTCACAGCTACTTGCCTGGACCCTTTTTAGTTGGAGATGCTGGGGATTGAACCTGGGACCTTCTGCTTACCAAGCAGATGCTCTCCCACTGAGTCACCGTCCCTCCTGTGCATGAATCAAACAAAAAGAGAAGGATTGACAAATATTCTCTAAGATTCACAAGACATAGCAAGAAAAGGAAGTTAATTCTCAGTGCTAGTCAACAGAAATAATGGCATCTACAGCCTATGTCTATCTACATGTCACTTGTTCTTTTTTGTTAAAAACAATTTTATTTGGTAACATATGGTAACAAATTATATTTCTTGCATCATTAATAACTTCTTTTATCTACCCCATATATTACTTTCTACCCACCCCTCCCCCCGTTACTTGACCCCCACCGGTGTTATTTACTTAAAATGCAAATATTTAAAGGTACCCTTAACTAATAAAAACAAAAATTAATATTCTCCTTTTTTCTAAGACTTAATAATTGTCAAAAATTGTCCAATGTCCTTTTAATTTCCACTCTTTTTCTACATATCTTCTGAACTTTTTCTACTCCACCTTAAAAACTTCTGTTTTGGTAAATTATTTTTTTTTGGCATAGAGTGAGTTCACTCTATACCTATAATCATACATATTTTTAGTCTCTTCAGGATCTTCCTCTAAAAATTCTGCATTTATTTTTATTATATATTCTTTCAAGTCACCATCTTCCTTTTCAGGTACTCCTCTCAGATGTATCTGAGCCTCCATCAATTTGCAGTCATGGATTGCCACTTTTTCTTGTATTTTCAACAAGGTGGAGTCATGCACTTTCATTCTCCCTTCTACCTCCTGCACTTTCTTAGATCTCATTTCTGAGATCTTCAATATCTTTTTAAATCTCTTCTATAATTTCTTTTTTAGATGCAGTTATCTCTTTCATGCCTTTCATAATTCTGGCCTCCATTGCCTCTAATTGATCCTGCATTTTCTCCAATGAGGTAGCCCTTGCACAGGTTTGCTTGTGTTCTGACATTTAAAAACACCAAAAATTTTGATCTCACCAATTTCAAATTTGACTATCAAGTTCAAAAGATTAGAGGTCGCTTTTTACAACAAGTCTAATTTCACCGTTCTCGGTAGGCTTCCCAAATCCCCCGCCCTGGCGGGGGACCCCCGGTTTTGCAGCCTCCTCTCCCGCTCTCCAAAAATCTGGAAGCGGGGGAGGGACGGCGCTTCCCCCTCACAGGGCCGCCGCCGCCAGTGCCGCCGCCGCAGGCCCAGGCACAGACACAGGCAGCAGCCGCCGCGAGTGCCGCCGCCGCTGCGGGCACAGACAGAGGCAGCAGCAGCCGCCGCCGCGAGTGCCGCCTCCGCTGCTGTCGCGAGTGCCACCGCCGCTGTCGCCGCGGGCCCGGGCACAGACACAGGCAGCAGCAGCCGCCGCGAGTGCTGCCTCCGCCGCTGCGGGCCCGGGCACAGACACAGGCAGCAGCCGCTGCCGCGAGTGCAGCCGCTGCCGCGACTGCCGCCACTGCTGCCGTGAGTGCCGCCGCTGCTGCCGCGGGCCCGGGCACAGACACAGGCAGCAGCAGCCGCGAGTGCCGCCGCCGCTGCTGCCGCGAGTGCCACGGGCCCGGGCACAGACACAGGCAGCAAGCTACAGGCTCCGAGGAAAGCAACAGAGGATCTCTGGGCAGATTCCGTTTGGTCTGTGCCTTGAAAAATGGCGACTAATGATGTTTTCGGGATTTTGGTGGGTTTCTTCATTCCCTTCCCATCTTCAAATGCTTCTTTATTCTTTATTCCGTAATTACATCGTTTATGGCACTGGTATTATCTTCTGGGACTTTGGTATTGCTGTTTTAATCTGCTGTTTGTGCCAGCTGGTTTTATGGCTATGTTCTCTTTTGATCCTTCTGGTTTTGTTTTTTTTAAATACAGGTTTTATGTCTTACTAGAAGTTGTTGTTGCCAGTTGCTATTTTGAGGCCTTGGAGAGCATGTCCTGTCCCCCCCCCCCCCCCGTTTTTGGAAATATCCCAGTGGGGTCTTAAGTGCCATGAGCAGCCAGAAGGCAGCCCCCCAAGGCTTGCTTCTTTACTGGCTCCTTGGTATGGTTCCTTCTTTTTCCACCAGCACAACCATTCTCCCCCCACCCCCAGCTGAAGGGAACAGCAGAGAAGCCAGTAGACCTTATTTCTTGTTTTCCTTATGATCAAAATGACTCAGGTCAGTTTGGGTGAAATCTCCAAGTTCCTTCTGATCTCTGCCAAAGTGATTTGAGTCATTCTGGTTTTGAGGGAAACAGACTTGTAAAAGCCTTCTTTGGTCAAAGCAGAACAGAGCTGGGATCCTTTGGTCTGTACCAGTGTTCTCTCTAAGTTGAGTTAGTGAGTTAGCTAGCTCACAGTTTTTTAACCTCCAGCTCACACATTTTTGTCTTAGCTCAAGAAAAATGGCTCCAGAGAAAACTAATTTATGCAGTAGTTCGCAACTTTAATGCCAGTAGCTCACAAAGTAGAATTTTTGCTCACAAGACCCCACAGTATTGGTCTATACCCTCAGTTTGAGAGAAGTTGCCCTCAGCTTTGCTGGGCAGCCAAAGCTTTCATTTCCAAGTAGGCGAGTTTCCAGTGTAGCATGTTTCCAAGTCAACATGGCTCTGTATACCGGTGTGTGTGTGTGTGTGTGAAGGTTTGCAAGGCATGTTGGCAGGGGGGAAGCCCCGCCCCCAGAGCCATCATGCACCTCTGTGAATGATTCCCATAGGGAATGATGGGGAATTGATCCGCGGGTATCGGGGGCTCGGGGGGGGCTGTTTTTTGAGATAGAGGCACCAAATTTTCAGTATAGCATCTAGTGCCTCTCCCCCAAAATACCTCCCAAGTTTCAAAAAGATTGGACCAGGGGGTCCAGTTCTATGAGCCCCAAAAGAAGGTGCCCCTATCCTTCATTATTTCCTATGGAAGGAAGGCATTTAAAAATTTAAAAATTTGTGCAGTCCCTTTAAATGTGATGGCCAGAACTCCCTTGAAGTTCAATTATGCTTGTCACACCCTTGCTCTCGGCTCCGCCCCCAGTCTCCTGGCTCCACCCCCAAAGACTCCTGGCTCCACCCCCAAAGTCCCCAGATATTTCTTAAATTGGACTTGGCAACCCTAGTCCTCGGAGCTTCGCAGACCGAGATATTAATTTTTAGTTTTTAAATCCTTCAAAATGGTGGTCGCGACTTTTTGCTTCTCTCTAAAAAATTTTCTTTTTTCTTTTAAAGGCTTCTATAGTCCATTATAAACAATATGTCCAATAATATTTATCTTCTTATCATCACCTCAATTATTTCCAACAATTTTGAATGTCCCGGACACTTTAAAAATATTATTTTAATTTTAACCTCCTTGCAATGGCCGCTGATGTTTCTCTATGGTATTATAGTCCTAGAGTAGGCTTTTCATCTGCTACTTCCTGCTTTACTTGCCACCAAATCTTGTTTTCACTGGTAAAGAGATCTCACGATACTTGACGTACTTCCTGTGTTGATTGTATATGCTGCAGGTCTGTGATGATGGTGCTCTTTTTTCAAAACCGCAAGTAGACCAAACAATAAATTCCTTCCCACTTTTTAGTACTGTCCTTTAAATTTACAAAGTCCAAATTTCACCTCTTCCTCCCTTCTTCTTCCAAGCTTTCTAGATTTCCATTTCCCACCTTCTGAATTTATTCTGTTTAACTGTAAATAGTCCCAGAATAAAATATAGTAATCTGTACCTTTTCTGCCAATTATCCAGATCCACACCGGTCTTGTGTAGCTTTAGATGTTTAGCAATGTCAAAGAATGATAGGATTTTGTCGAGCTTATGTCAAATAAATGATTCTGAGAACTTCTGCAGATGATGAAAATGCAACTCTTCTCCGGAGACTCCTCAAAGGAGCCCCCCCCCCCCCGGGACTCCCTTTTAGCCAAGGTAAATCTCCTCAAAGTTTTCTGTGCATATCTTGGACTAATCTCTGAGAAAAGTAGGCAGTAGGCATTAATTTGCCTTCCACTACCCCAACAGAAGTTCCAGCCTGCTCCCGTTATGAGAAGCAGCTCAGCTCAGCATTTCCTTCCTCGGAAGTCCTATCTAAGACTGCAGAGATCGCTTCCTCATGAGGAAATGAAGCTTCAGAAGGTGGACTCCATGGCATCACATCCCCACTAACTTCCATCCCCAGACTCTGCCCTCCCAGACACCATTCTGAAACCCTCAGCAAGTATCTGCCTTCCCATGTGAAAGAAAAGGAAAGGAAAGGTCCCCTGTGCAAGCACCAGTCGTTTCCGACTCTGGGGTGACGTTGCTTTCACAACATTTTCACAGCAGACTTTTTACGGGGTGGTTTGCCATTGCCTTCCTCAGTCATCTACACTTTTCCCCCAAGCTAGGTACTCATTTTACCAACCCTGGAGAGACGGAAGACTGAGTCAACCTCGAGCCGGCTACCTGAAAACCCAGCTTCCGCTGGGGATCGAACTCAGATCGTGAGCAGAGCTTAGGACTGCAGTACTGCAACTTTAACACTCTACACCACGGGGCTCCTTCCCATGTGGCACTGGAAATATTACATATCCCAAATTGAATGCTCAGAGTATCTTGTTAACTACAACGTGCAGTTCTATTTGAAGAATTTATGGTTATGTAAGCATGAGGTTTTGCAAACACAACATGTATACTGCAGTACAAAGGTACTTAGGGCTCACTGATTTCAATGGAAATCAAGCTTAGCTACGTGCAAGTTGTGTCACTTTCATATAAATGACCAGACAATTGCAATGATGACCAAATAATTTTATTAACCATCAACTTTGATTCATACGTTAATTTTTTATAGAAGTTATAAGGATGGATTCACATGACTAGTTTCTCCAATTGTGCAGTCAGCTATGGAGAGAGCTAAGGGGAACTCAGTCATTTGTAAAGCCCTAAACATACTTTGCTCTCTGGGACTGTAGTCTTTGGACCTTTTCAGAAACCCACATTCTACAAGAGAGAGACAGAGAGATTCAGAGAGAGAAGCCTGTGCATGTTTTTTATTTCTACTTATTTTCTTCTAATTTCAAAGCAAAATTAAATGTTGAGAAATTAAAGCATTTTATTTCTGCTATTGAACAAAAACAAACAGACAAACAAACAAACAGGCAATACTAAATGGAGACTCACTCTTGTAAGTCCATTGAAGTCAATGTGCTTAAAAGGGTGTAACTCTGCTTATAATTGTCTAGAAATAGGGCTGCCAACCTCCAGGTGGTACCTGGAGATATCCTGCTATTACAATTGATGCTTGTTTTGGAAGTCGGACTCTACCCCCAAACCTCCAGGTAATTCCCCCAACCTGGAGATGGCAACACTATCTAGAAAGCATGCTCATGATGGCACAAATGACAGGAGCAAGTCTTGGTTCAGACCACTGCTTTTATTGTTGTTAAAGATGCTGGTACACAAAGGATTTTCACTAGACATGGACATGAACCTAACCATTAATTGCTATTTGTGCATGAATGGGGCTGATCTGTGGTTTGTTCTGAATGGGTTCTGGCTTTGATGCTTCGTTTGGTTCATTTCTGAAGTTTTTTTTCCACAGAACGCTTGGCGCTGATTCAATCAATTCCTAGTCAACACTGGGATGGGCTTCTGGGAGCCCTAGAAACAACCAATAGCTTGACTGGCAGCTCTGGGAGCTAATAATGAAGAAAGAAGAAGCTGAGCTTTCCTAAGGGCACCTGCTTTGGGGGGCTATAATTTGGACATTCCAAATCCAATCTTCACCAAATCTGGAGGGCAAGTGGAGGAGAGCCTGCTGAAGACTCCTGGTGAGTTTTACACCTCCTGACACAAACCAACTAACGAATCCCAAACCAGGTCAGAAATCAAACAATTCACGAAATGAATCACAATTTCCCCTGGTTCATGCCCATCCCTATTTTCTATCAATTTCTCCTCAGGACTTGGGAGAACTCCTCAAAAAAGTGCTAGTGCTGAGTACACCACAAAAAAGCCCTGGTCCTGATTAAATCACAGTTTGGTTATACACAAAGAAGAGTTTGGTTACACATGTGCTGCAATTCGCTTCCTCTTTCTCCTGTTTGCAGCAAAACAGGATTTTCAGTTTTGGTTAGTTTAAACTATAGTTTGCCTAATCCAGATGTAATTGTAAACTATGACTTCATATTAATATTGTAAGGGTTTGATTTGGTACCTCTCCCCATCTTCTACATAATGGTCTATCCTGTGAGGAACATGTTTTCTTTAGTACTACATCCATAAATGAGGATTAAGTGCTAATAAAATTCATCCCTTTTGGCAGAATGAAAACAGTATAATCTCCCATGCTACTACATTTCATTTTGGGGAGACAAAAACAGCCAAGAGTCAGATGAAATCTACCAACAAGAGGAAAGCAGAAGTCAATGGCTTCAATTTTAAGAATTTCCTCTAAGCACAAAGCAATGAAAACAACACAGAAACAAAAGAAGGAACCATAACTAGATATGGCTGTGTTGGTTGTTTTTGTTTTTTTTTAAAGCAGCTCTCCTTCTTTCACTCCAACAAAGCTGGAAACACTCAACTGTAATGTGTTTGTGAACTATGGGTAGAAAGGAAGAAACATATTCTCTGTCCATGCAAAAAAAAAAAGAGCTCTCTGTATTGCAAACTCTATCAAATATGTTACATGGCCAAGTTGATGCAACAGGTTGACAACTTCAAATACACAATTCATACTGTGCAGCCACAGCCTACTGTCTGCAGTATTTGTTAAGTCTGATTTTTCTCTTCAGTGCCTAAGAATATCAGGTATTTTGGTTAAGAGCAATATAATTAATGATAACTAATCTTTCCTCCTCTTTCAAAAAAATAATAAGAGAAAGTATTTTTTATAGTTAAAACAGGCGTAGGAGTAAAAAACCCACAACAACTCTGCTTAAGCAGTTAAATGCAACTGGCCATTTAAGTAGCACACAAGTGTTTCTTTAGAACCCACGCCAGCCACGCTATAGTACTCAGTTAAAAACTGCCATTCACTATTATTGTATGTGCATGCAGAATGACATCTCTCTATCTCTATGCATTGGAAAACAGGGTGAAAACCAATTCAATGTTATACCTAAAGTAACTATGACAACTGCATCAGGACTGTATCTCACTGGTACCACGCAGCCAGTTAAGAGTTCCCTGGCAGTTAACCGATGCATTTCCTAGCTAATGATCTTGGGTGTTGAACTCATTTGTTAAGAGGGCTGAATCTGACATAAATGAGACCGTATCGGGCCGGGCCATGTTGGGCTGAGCTATATGTGTACCTAATCTTAGATAGCAGAGATATAAACTTTATAAAGGATACAAACACAATTAAAGATTTTTTTTTAAACATAAAACTTTGGTCTTGAAAGGTGCTTTCTTTGTGTTTCTCCAATGGGATCCAGGGAACTGGGGGAAGGGAACTCTGGCTCTTTATTTCCTTCCCCAGGGGACCAGGAGGGGGAGGAGCCTCAGCCAATAGAAGGAAAATAGGCTTGGCTCAGCAGCTCTGCTGTGTGATTGTGATAGCCTGGCATAGCAAGTTCTTCCTCCCCCTGCCTTCCCAAGGAAAGAGCCTCAGACAATGGAGAAAATAGAGGTCTTGCTCTGTAGCTCCGGTGTGATTGAGCAAGCCTGGCAAAGCAAGAGAGAAGGAGAAAGAAGCAGATGACAGTCAGTTGCTTGGGGGCCTGATAGAAGCCCTCTGGGCAGGTCTGTAGCCAGTCAAATTTCAGATGGGGTAGCCCAGTGAAATAAAATTTTGGGTGGAGGGACCCTCGCTCTGGCAGCCCCCACTCTCTCTGCCGCTGTTGCTCTGGCGGCCCTTGATCTCCCCGTGGCTCTGGAGGCCCTGTTCCCTCCACGGCGCCTCCCCCTCCCTCCAATCCACCTGGTGAAGACCAACCCCTCCTTTCCCTTCCCTCCCCCCCACGTGATCATGGCAGGCCCTAGAAAGAAAAATAAGTCCCTGATCAGTGCCGGCTTACACCCCTCCCCCTCCCACCGCCTGCGCATCTTTAGCCGGTTCGTTGTCACTGACCACCTCTCCTTTCACTTTTTCTTCCCATCGCCCGCCCCCCCCCCCCGTGTGATCATAGCGCACTGTGCCTGAACCCTGCTGTGACTGCACAGGCAGGGAGGCGATGGGAAGAAAAGGGAAAGGAGGGGCGGGCAGCAGCAGTAGTGGCAATGGCGGGTCAGCGTAGGAGGCATGGGTGGCTGGTAAGCGGCGCGTTTTGCGGGGGGTGCAAGCCAGCGCTGATCAGGGACTTATTTTTCTTTCTGGGGGCTGCTGTGATCGTGCGCGTGGGGGGAAGCGACAGGAAGGGAAAGGAGGGGTGGGCAGTAGCAGTGAAGGCCAGCCGATGGAGGAGGCACGGGCAGCGGGCGGCATGCTGGGAGGGGTGGAAGCCGGCGCTGAATGGAGGGGCCCTACAAGGGGAGGGGGGGTTAATAGAGGGGCCATGCCCTCCCCCGGCCCCCATGGCTACAGGCCCGCCTCTGGGGGTCTGATTCAGCCCCTGAGCCAGATGTCTGACACCCTTGATCTAGAAGATGGGTATCTGTGGGCAGTTGCTGATCTATTAGCCTCTTCAAAAGAAGGTGAAAGTTGATTCCTGATTTTCTGAGACTGAAAGCCCCTGACCACATTCTTAGAAAACTGAGAGGGTTTTATTTTGGCATTAGCCATATTTGGGCAATGTTGCCTTCTAAAGGAAATGCAAACTTCCACTGCAACTCCTCTTTGGAGGTGAAAAAATACATGGAACAAACTTTTTTTGTAAGTATTTCTATTCTTGTTAGACTCATGCAATGGTTGTTTTGTTTTTTGGTATACGTGTACACAACTGATGTACTCTAGGCCCTCCATAATTATGTGTTGGAAGACCAGAGCTTTTTTTGAGCAGGAATGCAGGCACCAGGCGGTGTGATCTAATATGCAAATGAGTTCCTGCTGGGCTTTTTATACAAAAAAAAGCCCCAAGAAAGACTATACATAAAGAAAAGACAAACTCCTTGGTTCATTTCCTCCTTGGCCACTCACCTGACATCAAGTTCTGGCAAGACTTGGCAACTCTGCATGCATGCAAAGTACCTTTGCAGCACCTTATGACTTTAAAGAATAATACACAACCTTTAGCTGGACCTCCCCCATCTCTGAATTTAAAGTCAAGCATCATTTTCATGGAATGAAGAAATAACTGGGAAATTAATCCAGATTAAGACTGGTGATACTGTTCAAGTGTCCTGCCTGCGAACGGTTATGCTGTCTCCCCTGCTCAGTTGAATATGTGTGCATGGTTAGGAAAGAAATTAGAAGCACTGCTATCAAATCATTAAACTCCTTTGCAAAAATGGTAAAAGTTTTTAAATCTGTCTTTTGCATGCCAGTTCTAACTACATCAAGCTGAAATAAGTCTTAATTTCAGTAAGATTTACTTTCAAATAATGGGTTGGATCCTGCAAATGCATTCCTCTGATTAAGGAATGCACAAGATTCTCATGTGGTAGACCTTCTGGTAATGGAGAAGCCACCAGTATTCCCTCTAGGTTGAGCTAGTGTGAGCTAGCTCACAGTTTTTTAACCTCTGGTTCACACATTTTTGTCTCAGCTCAGGAAAAATGGTCCTAGAGCAAGCTAATTTATGCAGTAGCTCACAACTTTAATGCCAGTAGCTCATGAAGTACACTTTTTGTTCACAAGACTCCACGGCTTAGAGGGAACACTGGAAGCCACCATTAGAATACATCCACATGATTCAATTCATTGTTTGAAAGCAAATCCCATGGAAAATCAAGATTTATTTCTATATAATGTGTCCAGATTTTAGCTGAGAACATATGTTTTAGTCTGCATTTTTATGAATGGAGACACTACATTACTAACAGTGCCATCCTGCTGAATTACACCCTTCTGAACTCATTGACTTCAGCAGCAGGTGTTATTCCGTTTAGGATTACATTGCTAATCTTTTCTGAACAGGTAATTTCAAAAGTCCATTTTTCTTATTCTTAAAGCTTTTTAGCAATGCAGTTTTTCAAAGTTGTTCTCCTTGGGTGATATCCTTTTCTGCCCTTCTCCCTACCCAATCCTGCCTAAGAACCCAATCCATTTTCAGATGTTTTTCTTTACCATTTGGCACTTTTTAAAATGTGAACTATAAAACTGCTGCCTTAGTTTTGAGCAAAACATACCTGACTTCACATGGGATTTTATTTCCATTGTATGATTGCTCATCAGCAACAATATAGTGGGTTCCTACTGCTGTAAATTTGAGTAACAGTGCCTTATTATAACTAAAAAAACAGAAGTTAAAACCTAAAACCAGCTTCAAGAGAAAGAAGGATGACACCACTCAAGCCCACTGGAACATTAACACTAAAAGTGTGTATTTATACACTGTTCCACAAAAATAAATGAGATTATAGAGGCATGCAATTTTTAGGATCAAGCTTCACTTGTCCCCATGGATTTGCTTATTGCTGAGCACGATGATATCTTGGCTTTCGTGATTTTGGCATTTATAACAATACAGTTTGTAAAAATAACAGGGGAGGGCAGTGTTTTACCACATTATCTACCTTATAAACCTTCTCTGTACAATGAATCCTACAAAACTGTTTCCTAATGTCTTTCTTCCTATGCTGTTACCTTCCGGTACCAAAACTGGACATTCTGATAGTATCAATATACACCGTTTGTTCTCCTTGGGAATGTCTCAAACCACTTAAAAAGCATTGATGACTACCAATTCAGAATTCATATTTACCAACCATGGAAGTTTTGAGGCAAAAGGAAAGAGGTTTTTAAAAGTATATAACCTGATAACAGGTGACCTTTGACTGAAACATGGTAAGACTTTTGAAACCAAAGTTATCTCCAATGGAAAGCTAACATTCCCCCATTTGTCTTCCAAATTTGAAACTATGTAACATTGTAGCTTGTGCAATTAAGCATCTACCCAAAGAAATGGTAACGGCTTTGTTAATTCCAGATAATACGAGATAACATTATTAATAATACTGCATTTATGCACCAAACTTCATGGGATCAAAGCATATCACATAAACCAAAGAGCCAATTTGGTATAGTGGTTAAGTGCATGGACTCTTATCTGGGAGAACCGGGTTTGATTCCCCACTCCTCCACATGCTGGAATGGCCTTGGGTCAGCCAAAGCTCTCATAGGAGTTGTCCTTGAAAGGGCAGCTTCTGGGAGAGCTTTCTCAGCCCCACCCACCTCACAGGGTGTCTGTTGTGGGGGAGGAAGGTAAAGGAGATTGTGACCGCTCTGAGACTCTGAGATTCAGAGTATAGGGCGGGATATAAATCCAATACCATCATCATAAACAGTTTTAGTATTACCTTGTAAGAGCCCTATAGAAGAAGACTGTAGATTTATACCCCACTGAATCAGAGACTCACAGCAGCTTACAATCTCCTATATCTTCTCCCCCACAACAGACACTCTGTGAAGCGGGTGGGGCTGAGAGAGTTCTCGTAGCAACTGCCCTTTCAAGGACAACTCCTACGAGAGCTATGGCTGACCCAAGCTGGATAAGCATAAGCTGGAAAACCTTGGCTTCCTCACTGCCTCTTCTCTCCTTCTTGTGATCAGGCTGGTCTAGGGAGTCTTCAATCTAACCACAATTTGTTGTGATGTTTTAATTTGAGTTCTTTAACAAATTATGGGGAGATGTCCATAAACTGGGACCAATCTGTGGTTTGACAGTTAGCCACAAATTATGGTTAGACTGTAGACTTCCTAATCAGAAACTCTCCAGCTGTGGCTCTACACATGAGAAGAGGAGGGGGGAGAGATGCACAACCCTAATGATTCCAAGTTCATATCAAATAGTGATTTGTTTGTAACTTGATTCAGCACCAAACCATATAAACCAGGAGACATCCGTGATTGGATCTCCTACTTAAAAAATAAATAAAAAGTAGTTGAAGGAGAAGCTAACATTGGGCTACTGCGATGAAGCAGTGCACTGCTTGGGCCGGAGGGGGGAGTTGATCCTTTTCTCTACACTATTTCCCCAGTTTAAAATTGCTTTCTCCATAAAACAGTTCTTTTCAGCTCCAGCGCCTACATCAATTTCCCTGCCATGGACAAAGGACAGCTTGAAGGGGATTTAAAAATTGGGGAATGGGGAAAGGATGAATCCCCACCCAGTAGCTCCATCCTGATCTCTCTCTGGCTGCTTTTATTTATTTTTCTCTGATTATACATCTTGTGCTTTCTTATTTAGTTTGGTCCTATGTCCACTTAGCGAGTTCATTGTTGGTGGAAATCCCAGTCTCTGCACTAGAGGCCTCTGTCAGTAGACTAATTAATGTTTGTGTTATGTCTTTTCAAGTTTTAAGGTTACATAGAAGTAAATCTGATAAAAGATATAATCCCTATTTTTGCATTTCACTGGAAATTGCAGAAAAAAATATTCGGCAGCAATCTTAAATACACTTTCTCAAAAGTTATTCCCACTGAAATTAAAAGGGCTGACTTATGAGTAATTACTCTGGCAACTCTTTTTCAACACTAACACTGCCCATTTCATTTGGAAGGTGTTATATCCTCATGCAAATATGTATTCTTTGGGATAACAGGCTGTTTAAACTAGTGATGCTTGCATTGGCATGTTATAGGTAGTTTGCTGCAGAAACTATGTCTAAAAGAATTCCATCTAAGTAGCAGTCACTCCTCCAGTAATAGGCTGGGGTTAAATCCAAATACTATCACTAGCAGATGCAATGTTAGTTACAAATACCTGAGATGAACAGTGCCAATGGGGATGAACTAACTATAACTACTTCTAGCCTTGTGAAAAGAAACAGTCAGGCACGGTATCTTTTTCAGTTGTAGCATTCCTCATACCTTCTTATTAATTGCATAATACTTTTCTCATAAAGAAGCAACTCCAAGAATTAAAAGCAACGAAAAACCTCAACAGTTAAGCCTTAACAGAAAATACAGCCCTTGAGTATGGGTAATCCAGAAGCAAAGAAAGCATCATACCAGCATGAAAATGTCCTACACCACATACTCAAGCCTACAAACCTCTATTCTACATTAGTCAGCTGAGACTCTTTAACTGGTCAGATATTTATCCATAGCTGTTAGAATTCAAACTTCAAACACTGATAATATACATTTTTTTTACTACTTAACTGTCCTGACTGGTACAATATTAACTACATTCACAAAAAAGCATATATTTTTTTAAAACCCTACGTTAATTAATTCAGAATAGCTTCCCTACTGCTAGCCCATTTCTGTACTTAGAAATCACAAATATTGCTTAGAATCTTCTCTTCATCAAAGGATATAGGAGAGCGTAAAAAGTGTGCATAAAAGTTGGAGAAAACTTGGCGTAGTATAGTGGATGGTGCTGGCCTCAGTAAGCGGGCCTAAGTCTTTGATTAGTCATGAGTATGTTAAGAATTCAATTCCCAACTTAATTAGGAATGGTAATGTCATCCCCTTTCAAACTGTTCTTCCTCACAGGGCTGTGACCAGGGCAAATGAGATAACCTAATACTTGCTAAACTAAACCCTAGGAGGACAGCAGGATTTGCCACTCATCCCTGTGCAGCATTGATTCTGAACACATGTATTCAAAAGTAACTTCTACCAGGTGCAAGCAACTTTTATAAAAGGGTGTAGGGTTGCAGGATTAAATGTACAGGAAAAAGTTGTGACTTGCTCCCTCTAGGTGAATTTATCAGGGTTAATAGACAATGGGGGGCACATGGATAGCATTCTTTCTGTCCCCAACTGATCTTGCAACCAGAGTGCAAAGAGCAACTGTCAATGGGGGAATACAAACAACCATTTACAGAGCAAAATAAACTAGGCAGCAGCATAGGTCCACAGCAAATTCCCCCTCCCCCCAAAAAAGTCATGCAACTGGCTCTTGGTCAGGCTGAACATTAAAAAAGGGGGGAAGAAAGAGAAAACAAGTTCTTCAAAAGGTGGTCTTTTGTTACAAGGCGAGGGCGGGGGGGGGGGGGCGATCCTCTCTTTTTTAGGTCCCCCCCCCTCATCCAGCTTGATGAAGAGTTCTGGAGCGTTTGCCCACTGTGTTGCGTAACTCTGGTTGGTCTTAATAAGGCAGCAATGCATGGTTTTGGTTTTTAACATTTACAGAGATGCGCAGGAGCCCCGCTGCATCCAAAGAAGCGGCTCTCCAAAACTTATGCTGGAACAAACGCGCTAGTCTCCAAAATGCCCCCGGCTGGATCCTACTTTCTTTCCCGGTCGGAAGGGAGCGGCAGCTTACCCTGCCCGTGGCGAGGAGAAGAATCGCCTTCTGCTTCCCTGGATTTCTGGTCAGGTGCAAAAGTGGCCTCCCCCCGCCCCTTTCTTCCTAGTGGAGGCAACCCCCAAGCTGCTCCTCGGCGCCTTGAGAGGAGCCAGCGAGAAGGCACTCGCCAGAGGGCAGCTGGCTCTTGGGAAGAAGGCGCTGCCTGCTGGAGGGAGCCCCAAATCTCCGCTCGTTCCCTCTGCCCGGGCTTGGGAAGGCGAAACGACGCCGGTTTAAGAAACTTTACCCGCACAAACTCCCCCCCCCCCACACACACCTCTTTAGGGCTGCGATCACACACGCTAAATAATGCAGTTTCAATCCACTTTTATTGCACTTTCCAACTGGATTTTACTGTATGAACTGGCAAAACCTAGTTGGAAAGTGCACTGAAAGTGGATTGAAACGGCATTATTTAGCATGTGTGATTGCAGTCTAGGAGACCCAGCTCCAGGCCAGGCCGCCACCTGTGCGCTCCTCGCCAGCCCGGTTCACACACACCCACGTACACACACACGCAACCCCGCTCTGGGTCTCTCTACTCCTCCAGTCCAGTCCTGGGTCTCTTACCTGGCCCGTCTTCCTCCCGAGCGGCGCCTTTCTTGCCGGCGCCCCCTTTGCCCTTCTTGCCCTTCCGCTTCTTCTCGGGACCCTGGAGAGACGTCGACGAAGAGGAGGCGGCTGCCCCCTGCTCTTTGGCCGCTGCCCGCCGCGACTCGCTCATGTCCAGCGCTGCTGCGCCCCACACCAACCTTTCCTTCCCCTCTCCGTCTCTTGGCTCCCCCCGGAGAAACTTCCACTCCCCGCAGGGCCACACGCCCTCAGTCAACGGAGCCAACGAAGAAGAGACCCCCCCGGCTCAAGAGGAGCGACGAGGGAGAAGGGAAAAGTTTCGCCTGGCTCTTCTT
Organism: Heteronotia binoei; assembly: GCF_032191835.1. Classification (NCBI taxonomy): domain Eukaryota; kingdom Metazoa; phylum Chordata; class Lepidosauria; order Squamata; family Gekkonidae; genus Heteronotia; species Heteronotia binoei. The sequence continues at coordinate 32,583,272 of NC_083226.1, forward strand.
CCCGCCGTCCCCTTCTCTCCCCTCACAGCTGCCTTCCTTCGGCGCTCGCGGCTCTCACTCTGTCCTGGCTCCCATCCCTCCTGCTGCAGCCTGAGAGAAGAGAGAGAGAAGTCCGGGCAGGGAGTTCCTGCCAGGCTTTTTTTTTTTTTTTCTCGCCCCCCTTCCCTCCTCCGGGGGAGTGAGTGAAGCGAAAAGGGGGGGGGGATTCCTTTCTGCCCGCCCCAGGCACGCATATACACACCGACACACACGCACTCGCACACACGGGAGGAGCCTAAGCAGCCCCCCAGGGCCACGAGGGTGTGGGAATGTGGGCGGGCAGGGAGGAGCAGCGGCGGCGGCTGCGGCGGCGGCCCGGAGGCTGAGGCGGTTGGAGCCCAACAGAGGTCGCCTCAGCTGCGCCTGGGAAAAAGTTGGGGAGCGGGTGAAAGAGAGGAGAAGGAATAGGCGGGCTCGGGCCCGGTGGCGAAGAAAACACCTTGGCCCGGGCAGAGGTGACTGCGAGGAATCCTGTACCTCCTCAAATGTGTGCTCCACCCTGATTGGCATTGGGCACCTCTGAATGGGATCCTTCCTCCTTGGAATCCTTTCTGCTTCTCACCCATACATAACACACACGAGGGGTGGAAGGAAGCTGCTTAAACTGAGGGGCTGAAACTGGTCTGACCCAAAGCGACCACGAACCTAGATTTCACTGAGGTGGGAAAACTTGCCTGTGGACTAGATTACATTCATGCAGACTAAGCAAGGCTGAGTGTTGCTCACACAGACAAAGCAAGGCGGAGTGTTGCTTCATACAGTGGCCTCATCAGGGTCCCTCCACGGAGAAAAATAAGATTTCAGCCAGAAAAGACAAGGTTTCAGTCAAGCCGCTCTGACAATCATCTTTCTACTAATGAAATCCTTTGCAGACCTACTCTTGTCTAAGCTCATTTGTCTGAGTAGTGTTAGAATGGAGTAACCTCATGGAACTGTGCTATGCATGTACAAGACTCTTTTTTAAAAAAACAAACACGTAATTCAGAGCTACTAGTCTTCTGTGCTGCCTGAAGTGGTACAGCCCAGACATGGGTATAAAACATAACCTCAGGAAGAAGAAAGGTAGCTTGGGGGTAGCTCAGAAGCAGCCAGGCCATGGCCTCATCTCTCAAAGGTCAGCTGTTTGTGCTTCCATTTAGGGCAAGGCCCAAATCGATAAACAGGATTAGGATAACAAGATTAGATTCCTCAATGCAAACTGGAGAGCGGTTTAGACACTGAACTGTGAAACAGAAATTCTTGGCTTCAAATTTCAGCTTGTTAGCCTTGAATTCACTAGGTGGCCTTATGCACACCATTATCTCTCTGCCTTATGTTCTTGTTCTTCCTGTAACGTAAGTGTATCAATGCAGTCCTGCTTTAAAGGGCTGTTGTAAGGATAGTAAAATATATGAAGTCATTTGAGCACTTACCAAAACAATTGGAGAGCTATTACCAAGTTACCTAAATATATTACCATCTCTCCCCCTGTTCTTCTACCATCTGTCCTTATGATAGTACACTTGAAGGTTAAAGGTTATTTTTTTTCAACAAAGGACAAGCTCAATAAAGATCAGCATTACTCTCTCAGGATGCAAGAAACAGATAAGAAATTACTTAGATTTGGCCTAGCGAAGGGGGATTTAATGACACTTGGGAGAACCAAATCCTTACTGATGATTAAGAAATGCACAAAAGATCTAGACTACTTCAGCTCAGTTATACGATCCTGGAAAGTATGCTCCACCCAGTTCTTCCGCATCCTTCCTTCTCTAGCCGCACTCTAGCTTAAACCGGATCCTTAACAATTCCTCCTTACTAGAGCATTTATGCTTGCAAGCTTGAATGCTGCCCCTTCAGCAATCTTATGTGGCAGATATTGTAATCTGTCTCATTCAGATGGGCTTTGCCAATACAATATGAAAAACGTTGACTCCCTATTGCATATTATATTGGAATGCCCTCACTTATTACTGAGATTTATGGAATGCCTTGTTTTTACCAAAATTTCCTTCTACTGTAACAAAAGATAACATGGTCCACTATTTGTCACTGGACAGAGATCCAAGGACTGCGTTGGTAGTGGCCAAATATCTCTCCACCATATTTTCCTTAAAGAAATGAAAGCTCCTCATTTGCTGCTCAAGATAACTGGATCAAAGAAGCTTGAAAGAAGGAAAAGGAAATTCGTCCTTATGTCAGAAATTTCACCACTTGACTTCCAGAGCCTGATGATTTCTTTGAGCTTCATTCATGGCATCAGCAATAAAATAAGCACCTGAAACTGCTGTATACAGAGCTGGGTCATCACTACTTAGTATTAAGATAATTTTAAATGGAGATGGCAGAGGCTGAACCAATGGCTTTCTGGATGCCTTTGAGCTACAGACCTTCCATCAATGACCCATTCCCTGCTCTCCTCCAACAGCAAGGCAAGAGAAGGTGCCAGCAAACTGACTCACTGACCAATCATCTAGATAGCCATCAATCCTATATGAATAAAATCATTTTAAAACTGAAATTATTTCTTCTATTTTTGTTCTTATGTTTTTACTTGAGATCTTGAGCCATCATCAGACTTTGCTACTTTATCTTTCTGCTCCAAAGAAGTCATATATAGCCTCACTGCTGTACACTCCTGCATCCACTTCAATCAAATTCATTCCAAGGTCAAAAACATTTTAGATTTGCAGACTTAATGTAAAAGTCCAGCGAACTGCAAAATTAAGGTTGTATGTGCAGAACTGAGGAATCAGAAATATTCAAGAAAAATGAGACAGGGCGCTTACAAATGATCAGATGAAAGACTGAATGCTTTGTATAATGATAGTAATTTCCTTATATTTGAAATCATCGTCATCATCTCATGCATAAATATTTGCAGGTTTAGGTTCTAAGGTCCTAAATGGGAGCACATACAGCCTGGGCTGCGTGAACTGCACTGGCTGCCAGTTACATACCGGGTTCGTTACAAAGTGCTGGTCATTACCTTTAAAGCCCTATATGGTCGAGGACCTGTCTACCTTAGGGACCGTCTCTCCTCATATGAACCCCAGAGAGCACTGAGGTCAGCCGGGAAAAACCTGCTGACTATCCCCGGACCGAGAGAGGTGAAGCTGCAAAGCACCCGTAACCGGGCCTTCTCCTCTATAGCCCCGAGCCTATGGAACCAACTTCCAGAGGAAATGCGGGCCCTGCGGGACCTAGAACAGTTCCGCAGGGCCTGCAAGACCTTCCTCTTCAGACTGGCCTTCCCTGATGAAAACGGAAATTGCGAAGGAAACCGCCATCAGAAAAAGTAAACATAGCACTAGCACTTTTAAAAATTAACTAATTTAATTTTAAAGCTTAACCAGATTTTAACTAAATGCTGATAATGTTTAATGTAGTTTTATTTACTTGTATAAATTAATTCTGAACCATGTTGTTAGCCGCCCTGAGCCTGCTCCGGCGGGGAGGGCGGGATACAAATAAAATTTGTTGTTGTTGTTGCTGAAGCAAGTTGTATCATGTACATATAATATATCCATATTTGTTTTATGCTAGGCACAATAAACTGAATCTTGCTAAGCACCTTATGAACCCGGCCATATGAGAAAAGCCAAATCAGATTGTGCGGGCTCCTCCTGAATTCTGCCTATTGCCCATTATAGAATAGCTTCTGCAAATAGTAAGAGAGTGGGCATGGCATTATGGTTAGACTGTTAGATATTAGGACTTGGACAACCAGGTTTGAATTCCTGCTCTGCCATTGGAAACTTGCCAGGTGATTTTGGGACTGATGCAATTAGGGATGCCAGCCTTTAGGTGAGGCCCGGGGATCTCCTGGAATTACAGCTCATCTCCAGACTACAGAGATCTGTGGCACTGTACCCCACTGAGATTCCTGTTCTCCCCCCCGTCCACCGAGCTTCCTATCCTGGAGCTGGCAACCCTATCAAATGGCCATCACAACGTGGTTATTGTGAGGATAAAGTGGAAGAGAGAGAACAATGTGATAAACCACTTTTGGTTCCTATTTGGGAAGAAAGCAAGACAGAAGCATTTTAAAAAGTATTAAGTATATTAACTATATTATACAATAATGATATGGGTAAAAAAGTTATATCTTTAGACAAGATTTGTGAATACCTAGAAGCCTGAATTGCCTGCACTAGTCTGATCTTGGCACAGCCACTAACCTGGTGTTAGAGATATAGACTAACAAATGTTGTCGGTGTTTTCCATGGCCTTGTGATTCAGTGGCTCCAAAAAGGAAATGACCTTGCAGTGGTCATCTCTACCCTTTTGCCTAGTAGCTGAAGTCAACAGGGATGGCCATTTGCACACCCTTAGCAGTTATTTTAACTCATCATCAACATCTCCTTCCAAAAGCTTTTACTTATCTATTGTTTTCCTCCTAGTTAGTTAAGTACACTGTGAAAGAGATTAACAGCACTTTGAAAAGGGGTTTCTAACAGGACATAAATACTCCCAGCCCTTTTATGTCTTCATTTAATTAATTCCAAGAGGTCTTCAAACATTTCTACTGGTTCCCTGCTATCATAGGAAGAAAACAGTCAGTGTTCTCAGATTTCCAGATCTCAGCTTAAGAACACTGATCTTCTGCATTCATGCTGAAGTCTAATGGAAGTGTTGTCTTTATCAAGGTGCTGAATGATTTTCTTTCAGAATGCTTGAACCAGTGTATCTAATGGGTAGGTCTTCATTTTGAAAACGGAAGCTGTTCATATGTCTTTTCTTGACCGACTCCTAGAATAATACTTAGTCCCAGAACTCCACCTTCCCTTTGCCTAGTCTCAGAAATGTGACTGTGCTGTCCTCTTATTTCAGACTGCTTTAGGTAGTCCTGATGCATCCTGATTCTCTTCCTTGAGATAGTGTCCATCTCTGAACAATTTCCCACTAGCCTTAAGCCACTCTTGCACTCCTTTTCTCCGCAGGGCTTCTATCGGATTTCACACTATCTGCCCCCCGGGGCTGCAACTCACTTCGCCTTTTTCACATGGCAAACAGAAACCAGTTTTTAGAGGGTCGTTTGCTGCATGAAAGAGGCTCTGCAGATAGTATGAAATCCGACAGAAGCCTCGTGGAGAAGAGGAGAGTGAAAGTGGCATAAGGCTAGTGGGGAATCGGTCTCTGTGTTGGCAAAGAAACAGGGGGTATCCTCATGTAATGGACAGAGAACAATGGTTGCATTCAACATATGTTCAATGTACTAGGGTGATATTGGTTAGAGGGTCAGACTAAGATCTGAGAGACTCAAGTTCGAATCCCCACTCTGCCAAGGAAGCTTACTGAGTGACCTTGGGTCTAACATACTTCAGGGTTGTTTTGAGGATAAAATGAAGAAGGGGAGAACACTGTGAGGCACTTTAGGTTCCACTGGGACAGGGGTGGGGTATAAATGAAGTCAATAAATAAGCAATTCTTTTCCAAGACACCTTTCACGGCGTACTAAGTGTACTCTGAAACTGATGTGAACAGAAGAATAGTATAAAATAAGTTAATTTAATTTTTGTTACATGCTTATCACGGTGTTTGCTTTTCCGATGCTATGTATAATAAATGTTTTCTTTAATATGATGCTCCAACCTCTAAAGCTGTTCTTTTTTTAAAAAAAAATGTAGCTTGCTGGTTGCTTGATTAAACCACTAAAGCAACTTGACTAACAGCACAATCCTGGGGGAGGGGGGGCAGAAAGTCCTTTGGGAGCAGATGATACGCTATGCGGGCACAAGTACCAGCTGCGCCCATGTATGGCCACACCGCCACAGTGGAGGGAAGTTACGTGCGCGTGAGGCCGCCCCAGTGCCGCTCTGCCCAAGAGCAGTGGTGCCTGAGGGCTGCGCTCAAGCATTGGCGGAGGTGAGGCGGAGTGCGAGCTCAGGCGCAGGAGGGGGTGGAGTTGGGGGCGCAACCAGGCTTAGGCGGCTCCCTGAGTAGTTTGGGCCATGATGACCCCCCCCCCCCGAAAGCACAAAGTTACGTCTGCAAAAATGACAGCGTGCCCCATAGGCACTAATTGAAACTGAAAACAAAGGTCGCCTGCACCCTTCCCTTGGTCTGCCCTCTGCCACGTTCCCAACCCCTGGCAAGGCAAGGTGTGTGGTAGCTGCTCTGATGCGGGGAGATGCGTCAGAGACTGTGCCTTTAAGAGAGCGCCTGGCTGAAATGCAGCCTGCTCCTCCAGCTGATGCCCCTGCAGGTGCACTTAATCTCAGTCTCCGTTTTTGCAGATGGGAATCCAGCATAGAGGCCACTCTGTCAGTGGCCTCTCTGAGGGAATGCCTGAGAGGGTGGGCAGACTTGGTTCTTGTGGGGGGGGAGTGGGCTATGAGCCGCCATGCTGCCCCCACATGACTGGACAGGTAGGAGGGGGGTGCCACCCCTCAGCCTGCCCAGGCTGACGGCCTACCCGACCCCACAGGGCTGTTGTGTGCAGGGCACAAAGGGGGGGGGCTGATGAAGTGGACTCTGAGTTCTGAGACTGATGAACTTGTACTCTGAGTTTTGTGGCCCCCGGGGGAGGTGTTCCGTGCACATGGCAGGGGGTGTCAGGGCAACACAAGGAGTCTCTGGGTGGGGGGTGTCTGATGGTGGGCTGCTCATTCCCAGACACACTTTCCAGCTGCTGTCTATGACAGTGAACTCCTGCACTTGGTACTTCCTGCTTGTCTGCGCATGCCTCTGCCTGTCTGCCTGCCATTGGCAGAGTCTCTGACAGCAGGAGGGTGTGAGGGAATTGACGGCCTCTCCGTGGCCCTGTGTGGGCCTGTCCCGCCCCCACCCCTGCCTCGCCACCAAGCCAGGCTTCTCGTGGCCAGCCTCACTAATGTTCCCTCCCCGTGTTGGTGGGACGTCTTTCCTTTACTTTTGATGGTCTGCCCATCATTGGCTCCGTTCTCTGTTTGGGGGCGGGTTGGAGATGGCTATCAGCCTCTCCGGGACCGCCTCTCCCCATCCCTGACTGTCATGAGCCATGGCACATGTGCCAGGACTGGCCAATGGGAGGGGGCTGGCCCCCCCTCCTGCTGCCTCCGCCTCCCTTGCGTGCCTACGCCAGTGGTGTTGTCCTTCTGACTGTCTCCCTCATGGCAAGCTACGCCTCTCCCCTCCCCATGCTCCAGCATGCCAAAATCCTCAGGAAGTCTACTAACAGCGCGGCAGTTATGCCACAGCCAGCTGTCACTTATGTCTGGATTGGGCGGCTGCCCATATAGGAATAAAGTCTGAAGGAATAATGTTTCCAAAAGTTAGCTTGATATGTTTGAGGCATTTCCAGGTACAGAACCATTTGGTTTTAAAGTCTCACTAAAAGTCCTGGAGTTTTGAGCTCACCTTTCACAGTGGAAGAGTCAAACGTCCCTTCTGAAGTTTGTGTTATGTTTGACATACAGTGATAAAGAAGGACCAAAAATGAAGTAGAATAAAGAACTTATTTTTTTTTCCTTATTGGTCTGTTCAGTTCTTGTACTGATTACACAACTCTCTAAATTCATAGGTTTTCCCTGCTCATTTCCTGAGACCATTTTTACTGAAGATGTCAGGGATTCAGCGTGGCATCCTTCTACATACGAAACCTTTGACCAGCCTCTGAACTAACGTGCCCCCTGATGCCATTCTAGGCAGCACAGCTTGTAGGATCTGCATTGTATTTGCTACTTGATGGGTCTTCCGCTTCCACTTGGGCATTAAAGGTCAGTCCCAGGTCTGGCAATGAAGACCACTGCCTTAGGAGAATCCAAATATGTGTCAAAAGACATTCGTGGACTGTAATGTAAACTGAATTCACTGTAATTAAAAACCACAGACCACTCAAAATCAAAGTCAGCTAGCTCCCAACCAATGCTATGGGAAAAGCCTGAAGTGCAACATGCTTTGGGGGAAAGTCCAGAGGCAGATTTCACTGTGTTCTGAAGATGAATGGAAGGAACATAAGAGAAGCCATGTTGAATCAGGCCAATGGCCCATCCAGTCCAACACTCTGTCACATAGTGCCCCCCCTCCCAAAAAAAGAGCATAACATTATAAGCAGTGGTGAGGGTGGAAGAAGCAATGGCTGTGTTCATTAGGGGTACAGTAGAGAGTGCTCAAGTGGAATATATAGGTAGGCATGTCAGGGGTAGGCACAGACCACAGAGACTTGAATAAAGGGATTCATAGCAGAGGTTGATCCTTGGGCAACTTTTTACAAGACATTAACTATTAAAAACAGATAGCTGATTACAAAATTGAACTGTAATTTATGACAGGTGTGCATGCATATGAGCATATGGGGTTTCTCTCAAAATACAGTGACTTAAGAACAGGAAGCAAATCAAATCTCATATACATTGTATTGCTTAGGATTCCACTGTTAGTCTCATTTTGCTTAGGGAGGATGCAGGCCTCAGATTCAGTGGGAGCTCACAGGAGCACAGCTCTTGAACCTTTCTGAGAGTTCCACCTCCTCCTTCTGAGAGTTCCACCTCCTTGTCCATTGAATAGTATGTGCAGCTGCATAACAATCCCTAGATGAGCTCCACCACCTATTTTTCTACAAAATGTCCCCTTGGAGGTTTCATGCTATGTTAACCACCAGTGGAGTCCTAAACAAAATTACATCCTTCTAAGACCACTGAAGGCAAAAATTAGCAGACAAAAGTGGCAATATCCTGCTTAAATGCCCCAACATTTCAGAAAGAAGGAAAAAACTCAAGATACCTTGAAGATGTAGGGAGTGGGACTGCCTCCTCCCATGCTGTCTTTCCCGCTAGTTGAGTTCACTCTCACAAGCTCTCTTCTCTGTGCTTTTTTCTCCTGTTCAGAGGTTAGGCAAGTGGCCACCAGAGGCAGGGCTTTTTCAGTGGTGGCACCTCACCTGTGGAATGCCTTGAGGTTCACCATGCAACTTTATGTTGTGAGCCGCTCTGAGCCCGCTTCGGTGGGGTAGGGCGGGATATAAATCGAATAAAATAAATAAAAATAAATAAACTTGCTGTCCTTTTGGTGCCCAGACTTTTAACTAGGGGTGGCTTTTTAAAGCATTATTTTATAGTCTGTTTTAGCTTGCAAAGTGTTTAAGTCTATTTTAAATGGATCCATGCTTTAAGTTTTATGTTCTAGCTGTGTTTTATTAAGGTTTGTGATTTGTTTTTATTATGTTTTATTTTGTAAGCCATCTGGGACAGGTTTGGTGGAGAGGCAGTGTAGACATTTTCCAAATAAATAAACAAACAACTAAAATGTAAAGGAGGCTGGATACTACTTGTTCTTAAAGGGCTACCAAATGTATTCAGTTTATGTACAGGTTTGCTTAAGCAGTCATAACCTGGGTGGGGGGGGGGGCAGTTTAGCATTTTAAGTAGTTTCTATTTCATGGCATTGCACAGGTCATTAAAAGGTCTGTGTGAACGAATTCTGGAGGCTGAAAGCCCAGAATTAGCTTTGCTGCCCTTTCACCTTGACATCAATCAATAATCAATGAACAACAAAGAAAACTGCAAATCTTTTCTTTTAGAAACCACTGAATTTCACCTGGGTACCATGTATGATGAAAGAAAAGAAAAAGGAAGCTGCCATCAAAACAGGTCATCAGACTGGAAGTTGTTGTGTGAATTCAGTTTACATTACAGTTTACATTACATTGCAGCGTTTTATGAAAGAAGGAACTAGAAAAAAGATTTCAGCATTCTCTAAAGGAGTTACAGATTATGACATAAGGCTCAGTTTTGCAACACACGATGCTTTGACATGGCATTACAGGCATAATGCTGTGACATCCTCTTCTCAACTGCCAAAATACCAAATCATTTACAGAATGGGAAACAAATCCGAACTGAAGAATGGTCATCTTTCCCAAGGAGTAAAAGGTTTTGGGATGCAGTACCTCACTTTTTCCTTAAGGGGTCAGTGCTCCGTAAGCGCCGAATAACGTAAAGCCAAATGAGTTTCTTTGCAAAGAGATGTGAGGATTTGTAGTTAGAATTTGTCACAAGCCCAATTTCTGTGCACAATGTAAAGAGAATACCCTACCTTTTATTATTATTATTTTTTAAAAAGATCCAAAAATCCTTCACAGAGCTGAGCAATTATTTAAACTGCCAAAACGATTATCCTTGTGATGGGTGGCATGAAGACAGTGAGAGTTTATGATGAACTGAGTGACTGCAGTCCCTTATACATTTAGGAACAGGTCTTTTTTTTTTGTAGCAGGAACTCTTTTGCATATTAGGCCACCCCCCTCTTGTGTAGCCAATCCTCCAAGAGCTTACATGACTCTTAATACAGGGCCTACTGTAAGCTCTTAGAGGATTGGCTACATCAGGATTGTGTGTCCCAATACGCAAAGGAGTTTCTGCTACAAAAAAAGCTCTGTCTTTGCAGCAGCAATGCCCCTGTATACAAGTGTATTCACAAATATAGGAGACAGCTGCAGATACCTTTGTACTGGAAGATAAACCTGCTCCTGATGACCTTAGCCACTGACTATCAAGTCTTCTGCTATCTGCATTTCCTCACCTCCGGTTTTATTTCATTGGTAATATCATAATAAGATGCAATGTTGGGATCTGGAATTTAAGCCAGTTCAAATAAAAATATTGTTGATTTTTTTTCCCCAGAAGGCCTATAAAGAAAGATTATTATGCTGCCCCAGGATGCTTGGGGGGAATCCAGTGCTTACTGGCTTCTATCGCTGAACGGCATGCAATGGTCACAGAAGAAGTTGGCTTGATGCAATTCTATCTCAAAATATATTTATCACACTTTATCCCACTGTTCCGCCATGGAGCTTAAGGCACAATGTGAAGCCCTTCCACAGCAGTTATCCTCCCCACCACACCGTGAAACAGGCTCAGAGGCAGCAACTGGGCCAAGGTTACTGAGAGAGCTTCACAACTAATGGTGTGTGTGTGTTATTAAACTGGGTCTTCAGGTTCTATTGTTGAACACCAACCATTACTCCACACTTGTTCTCTACAGTTAAGCATATCTGGACCTCACAAGGATTTAAATGGAAGATTGCCTCAGGATCCCATATATGCCATAAAGATAATAAATATATATTCTTCGCACATTACTAGTACTAATAAGTAAATCTCATAACATTGCCACAACACCCTTAATCACTGAACTCTCCATTTTTCAAGAACAAAGAAAGCAAGATAATAATATAGAAGACAAAAGTAAGAGTCCAGTAGCACCTTATAGACAAACAAAATTTGGGGGAAGGTATGAGCTTTCCTGAGTCACTGCTCACGTCTTCAGATACAGCTATTCTCACAACAGCTGTTCCAGCTGTATCTGAAGAAGTGAGTCAGTAACCCATGAAAGTTCATGCCATACCCCAAATTTTGTTAGACTTTAAGGTGCTCTTGGACTCTTTTCTGTTGCTACAGACAAACACGACTACCCATCTTGGTCTATACAGAAGGCAGCTTGTTCACACTAAGAAAGGTATTGATCGGGGCCAACCCTGCCACTAGGCAGACTAGGCAACTGCCTAGGGTGCTGGCCTTCTGGGGGTACCAAATTGGGCACCCTCGTGTGACTCGCTGATGTTATCATTGTAGGTGGGGATGCCAGAAGTTAGCCTTGTCTACGGTACCAGACAGTCTAGGGCCAGCCCTGGTAGTGATAAGAAACTGGATTATGTATCTACATCCACAAATGAAGGAGAAGTGTAGGATAAACAATTACCCACAGCTTGTGTTCCTGCTATATCAGAAAACTTTCTGATGTATTTGAGGAGCCACCATCTACACCTACTGACTTCACTATATATGCATATGCCTGTCAAGTCGAAACCACCTTATGGCAGCCCTAGCAAGGGGCTTTCGAGGCAAGTGAGAAGTAGAGGTGGTTTGCCATTGCCTTTCTCTGCAGAGTCCTCCTTGGTGTTCTCCTTTCCAAGAATGGACCCTGCTTAGCTTCTGAGATATATCAGGCTATAGCGTGCCGCCTTCCCTTCCACTGACTTGACTGCCCCTAATTTATTATTATTTTTTTACTTCATTTTTTTACTTCCTCTGTAATGGGGATTCAGTGTGGCTTACAACACTCTTCCTTTCTTGATTCTGTGAGCCAGGTTAGGTTGAGATATGATTGACCCAGTGAAACCCAGCAAGTTTCCATGGCAGAATGGCAATGTGAACCTGGTCTCCCAGATCCTAGTCCAATGGCTTTCAAAGTTTGGGAAAGGCTTTGGATACAGAATGTGAGCAGGAGGAAGAAGATGAAGAAGAAGAGGAGGAGGAGCAGTTGGTTTTATATCCTGCCCTTCACTAACAAAAGGAGTCTGAGAGCAGCTTACAATTGCCTTCCCTTCCTCTCCCCACAACAGACACCCTGTGAGGTAGGTGGGGCTGAGAGAGCTGTGACTGACCCAAGATCACCCAGCTGGCTGCATGTGGATGAGTGGGGAATGAAACCCAGTTCTCCTGCAGAGTCCACCACTCTTAGCTACTGTACCAAAGCTGGTTCTCACAGGAAACAGAAACATTACAATTAGGCATGGCTTTAGTTTTCATAAGTTTCTGCCCACTGGGAGAAGTGCCCAGCACTCAGCAGCAAAAAAGCAGGCATAATATGGTAAGTGGGGCCACCTGTGATTGGAGAGGCACACTGTAAACCTAGTAGAACAAAGCAAGAGTCAAGCTGCACCTTTAAGACCAACAAAGTTCTATTCAGAATGTAAGCTTTCATGTGCTAGAAGCATACTTCCTCAGACAAAAGTCTTTTGTCCTTTGATCTGACTTTTGTCTGATGAAGTGTGCTTCTAGCACATGAAAGCTTACATTCTGAATAAAACTTTGTTGGTCTTAAAGGTGCAGCTTGATTCTTGCTTTGTTCTACTGCTTCAGACTACAGGGGTGCCGGGCAACCCCTCCCGCTATACTGCCATGCTGCTCTCACCTTCCTGGGTTTGTGTAGACCTAGAAAGGCGAGAGCAGCATATGTGTTCCTTGGAGCCTGCCACAGGTTCTGGTGCCCTAGGCCCTGCCCGTCCCATCAGATCCAGGAAGGTGAAAATGGTGGAGCAGGACAGCTCCTGCGCTCTTTGGAGGCTGCCTTCCTTTGCAAGGGAAGGGAGCCTCTGAAGCACCCAGGTGCCACCCAGCCGCTTTCGCCTTCCCAGGTCTGGTGGGGCGGGGCAGGGCCTAGAGCACCAGAACCCGTGGCACTGGCCCTGCTTAAGAGGTCTCCAATTACTCTTTTTGAGTTTTCCATAACTCATTATAATGTTTGCCTATGACTTCTCTAGATTTGCAAGACAGAACGCTATGAAGCTGATACGAATCTAGAGCTATGAAGCTGATATGAAATTGTACTTTTTTATTTTGATTGTTTTATGTAGTGTCACAAGCATCACTTTTGCAGCGGGCACTATGCAAATAAAAGTTAGACACAACTCTCTATGGCAGAACCTATTTTAGATAACATCTTTTAAAAGATCACTAATGCATGTGTTGGTATAGGTTTCTAGAAGCAGTTTGTCTGAATTTTTTTCATGAGACTGCCAATTTTTTAACATTAAAAACTACTGGTGTACTTCAGGGGAGGGATGGTGGCTCAGTGGTAGAGCATCTGCTTGGGAAGCAGAAGGTCCCAGGTTCAATCCCTGGCATCTCCAAAAAAGGGTCCAGGCAAATAGGTATGAAAAGCCTCAGCTTGAGACCCTGGAGAGCCGCTGCCAGTCTGAGAAGACAATACTGACTTTGATGGACCAAAGGTCTGATTCAGTATAAGGCAGCTTCATATGTTCATACCCTAGGACCAGAGAGAAGAACCAGGGCTGTAGATGATGGGTTGAGGTACAGCCAGGGTGAAATCTTATTGGTGGTTGGCAGAGGCTAGCAGAATCTGGAGAGCAGAATTTTCAGACCAAAATAAAATTTACCTAATGGAACATGATGTTATTGTTTGGACCAGCAAAATACAATAACCATACCTAACGAAAGAGGGTATGGTGCTCTGAAATGTGGCATCACACAACAGCCTGAAATTAATAATATAGCATCTGTAAGACATAAAGAGTTAATAACAAATTACATCCCAGCAATGCTATCCAAAGCAAAGTAATGCCGTTCTAAAGTCCATTAATGTCAGTGGGCTTAGAATGGTGTAATTCAGTTTAGGATTGTGCAGTAAACCATGTAATTGTGTTCTGCGCCGTAAAAACAAAATAGCTTTGGGAGGAGGGAATTTAGAGTGGAGAACCAATGGAGGAGGTAGGGTTACACTGAAACGAAATAAGGAAATTGCCTCACAAAAAGTTTTTCAGAGAATTTTAAACGCAAAGAAGAAAGCATCATTGTCATCAATTATTACTTTCTTGGTGTCCTTCATGTATATTGTCTCCATATACAACAACCCTTTAAAAGAGGTTATTATGAAAACCTCCATGTTGTAAAAACCAGTGGAGGCTATTGCGCAGCTGCTGGCAATTGCCTGCCTCCTACTCCCTTGGATGGAAACACAAGGGTGGGGGAGAGCCTATTCAGGCTCAGTGCAGGAGAGTTGACCAATCAGGGAGGGCCTGACCAGCCAGGTCTGGCAGCTGCTGCCATCCCTGACCATTCTGGTCCAGCATGAGCACCCTACCCGCCCTCTTGTTAAGACCATGTGGGATTAGCTAGTCGCCAGTTATGGGGCTGAGCAGGAATTTTTTGGGCCTCACTCAAATTGGCTGTGAGGGGGCCTTTTTTCTCTTGCTCCACATCATCAGAGAGGGTGAGGCATAAATAGGCCTGTATCACTGGTTAGGCCCTAACTGGGATGGCGGGAAAAAACATGGGTTGAAGGGGTTTCAAGCTGGCAAGCACCCCGAGATATCAGTGATGTGTGTGTGTGTGTGTCCTAAATTGGACTACCTAGAGCCTTGGCAGTCTGTGTGGCCTGGTTGGGGGCCTCTTCAAGGTCAGGGGAGCATATGACCAGACTTAATGCTTTGCATGCGGGCAGTGATGGGTAGCGTTAAGCCAGGGTGGGTTTGCTCTCTTAGGAAGCTTGCTTTGCAAGCACAATGCGACCCATGCTTTAAGATGTATGTATTGGTGCAGATCAGCTTTTGCGTAAATAAAATTCCCAGTTTAACCCATGACCTGTGTAGTGTTTCATTCGAGGGATAGGTGGGCAATGATACAGTGCAGCTGAGAGAAAAGTACCTTGCTTAAGGATACAGAACCAATTCACAGATAAGGTAATATCTGAACCTGAAACCAGAGGCATTTCTTTTGGGTCTAATAGACAGCTTGAAAAAAGCCATGGAACTCTATTCTTATACATGACAATGGCAGTGAGATGGCTATATGCACAAAAATGGAAAAGTTCAACATTACTCATAACTGAAGAATGGTTGGTGAAGTTGATGGAACTTGGAGACAGCAAAACTTTCTTTTTTTGATTCGAGAAAAGACATCATTTACTTTTATAGCCAACTGGAAACCCCTTATAGAATTATTGCAGGAAATGAAAAAAAAACCTGATGATTTATGGATTTGATAATTAAGGGGAAAAACTTAATAGGGAAAGGAGAATTACATTTAGTTGTATTAATAGAGTAAATGTTAAGTTTGCAGTTTTACACATATTTGTTGCGGAGAAAATTGGAAGGCACTTCTTTATATTTCTTTATCTCTGTATATTCTTTTTCCATATTTTCTATCCTTTTCCTTTTTTAGTTTTATATTTTTTTCTTTATCTTTTTATTTTTATCTTTTGTCAGTTAGTTTTTTTGTTACAAAATTGCTAATAAAAACTCTAATAAAAAGATTTGAACTAGGGTCTCCTCCAATCAGATGATATAGCAATTATTAAGCTTGCAAATAGCCAGTGTGGTATAGTGGTTAAGAAGAGTGGTGGACTCTACTCTGGAGAACTGGGTTTGGTTCCCCACTCCTCCACATGAATCTAGCTGGGTGACCATGGGTCAGTCATCGCTCTCATGGAGCTCTCTCAGCCCCACCTACCTCACAGGCTGTCTGTTGTGGGGACAGGATGGGAAGGCAATTGTAAGCTGCTCTAAGACTCCTTTGGGTAGAGAAAAGAGGGTATAAAAACTAAGTCTTTTTTCTTCTTTATTTGTGGAGGGTGATTCACAGTGAATATCTCCCCTCCACTCAAAATTCTTGAGTTCCATATGGGGCAATCTAGTGGATCAGAATACTTAATAGGATTGTGACTTTTCAGCTTAATCAAATCTGAAAAATCAGTCTTGCCACATTTGTGTTGTTTCACAAGCCCAACTTGGTGGGAAAAAGCACCTTGTAGGTGAAAAGAAGCATTCATGTAAATCTATATGACTAATTTTTGATGATTTTCAAAAACTGGTCCTTAGCAAAACAGTTTTTTTCCTCTCTCTAGGCTCAATGTGTTGTCAGTGGTTAAACATTTGCAAGCTTAATAAAAATCTTTTACACCTACTCAGCTGAATCACTTTAACAATGGCTTTTATTCTGTTGACATTTATGAAGTTTCAGATTCTGATTACATATAATGTCCAAGCAGTGGTCTAAGGGGGCAGAGAATGGGGTCAGATGCAAACCAACGCCTTGGCAATGCTAAAACTTGTGGCAAAGAATGACGTTTTCTTAGCGTCTTTTCTCCAGCCATGGCAGATTTTAGAACTGTTTGTATATATGTTTTTGTATATACAGATCTAACAGCATCTGATTTATCGCTGATTTTATGGACCAGATCTGCTAAAGTTCAGGAAAATGTCACATTGTGGGAGAAAGGTTTTAATATTTATTATTTCTAAGCTCTCCAGGTCTTAAAATCAGGAACCATGGGTTGTGTTAACAAGCAGGCAATTGGTACATCACAGTGAAAGGCTTTGGATAAATTTCTGAACATTAAAGAGATTTATTGGAAATGGTTTCTGGGTTTTTAAAGAGAAAGATTCATTTATCTGTATAGCACCGAAACCATTTGAAAGGCCTGGATAACCAACTATGTGGAATTTAGGGTTGCCATCTTCCAGGTGGGGCCTGGAACTCCCCAGAATTATGGCTATCTCCAGACTACAGAGATCAGCTCCCCCAGAGCAAATGGCTGCTTTGGAGTGTGGATTCTACAACATTATACCCTCCTGAGGGCCTTCCCTTTCCCAAACCTCAGGTTCCACCCCCAGGTTCCATCCCCAAATCTCCAGGAATCTCCCAACCCACACTGGCAACCCATTTGCAGAAAGGGTAGGATAAAAGTCAAATTAATTAATTATATGCAGTATTCCAACATTTTACCCTCTGCTTGGGGAGAGGGGTGTTCTCCTAGGCAACTTGTTGGGTGCTGTATAACATATGAAGCTAGACTAGATAGACTTCTGAATAAAGGGGGATAATACAGAGATAAGGCTACTATTGGGGCTCTCGAAATGGGAGCACATACGGCCGGGGCTGCGCGAACTGCACTGGCTGCCAATTACCTACCGAGTCCAGTACAAAGTGTTGGTTATTACCTTTAAAGCCCTATATGGCCGAGGACCAGCCTACCTAAGGGACCGTCTCTCCCCATATGAACCCCAGAGGGCACTGAGGTCAATGGGTAAAAATAAAGTGACCATCCCTGGGCCGAGAGAGGTCAAACTTCAAAACACCAGAACACGGGCCTTTTCAGCCGCGGCTCCGGCACTGTGGAACCAACTTCCAGAGGAAGTGCGGGCCCTGCGGAACCTTGACCAGTTCCGCAGGGCTGCAAGACCGCCCTTTTCAGACAAGCCTATGCCGATATCGACTGCTGAGTTGCTAAGAATAAAGAACCGCCATCTATAATACGATCACGGAACTATCTAAACTGGCAGAACCAGCGCCAAACAATTTTATTGCTGCCAGATATATTTAATGTAATTTGAATTATGTATTTTAACTTAATTAACTGGTTTTTATGTTTAATTTCTTTTTAATTGTTAAATTTAAAGTTTTATCTATTTATGTTAATTGTGTGAAATGTTGTTAGCCGCCCTGAGCCGCCTAGGCGGGGAGGGCGGGATATAAATAAAATCTATTATTATTATTATTATTATTATTATTATTATTATTATTATTATTATTATTATTATAAAACAGCACTCTTTCCCCAAGGAGCTCTGGGAAATGTAGTTCTTTGTGGTGTCAAGGGATCTCTAATGGAAGCATCAGGACATTTCCCAGGATTTGGGATGTGGGGTGGAGAGCAATAACAATTTGCTCAGTACAAATATAGGTTTTTAGAGCAGTGATGTCCTTACATTTTGGCCGTTACACAGTGCAGTCCTAAACAGAATTGCACCCTTCCAAGTCTGTTATTGTTAGAAGTGTGTAAATGTGTTTAGGATTCCACAGTTAGTACATGTGTAGGGATGGCAGCTCCAGGATGAGAAATACCTGGAGATTTGTGGGGGTGCACTCTGCCCTGGGTACAGCGTCAAGAAGGCCCTTGAAGGGGATATCTTGGAGTCAGCATCATGCTGTGTCCAGCCAAACACATTTTCTTTTCTTTTTGAAATGATGTTCTGGCTGCAGCCACTAGGAGTGCAGGGAAATCTGAGTATAGCAAAAAACACTCTAGGATTAGCCGGACTTCCCTTTATCCAAGACTGAAGCAAACTTGCTTAATCAAGTCAGCCCAATGGTAGCTGCTAATGTAATTGCCAGCGAGTAGGTAATTTTCTCCAATAGTCTAGCTTTTCTCTCTTCTTTTCCTTGCACCCAGCTCAGCCAGATCTTGCAAAGCAGTTGTTAGGGTGCTGCAGCAAGATAAAACAACCTTTCCCTCTCTTAATTTCACTCCCTCTTTCCCACATGTTTCTCATTCATTTCTAAAATGAACTGAGTTTGAAGCATGAGGATGCCCAGGAGATAGTGAATTCAACTCTTTATTCAGTGATTCAGCATAGTATGATAAAAACAGAACTGCCAGGCAGGACCAACAGCCCTGCTTATATGCATGCAAATAACCCCACCCAAAAACCCATGACACGCAACTATAGGCTATTAGCTGATCCAACAATCCCTGACAGGCCTCCTTCCTGAATCCAGGTAGCTATTGTTTTAGGATCTCAAGCTCAGCAGAGTCTCTACTGGCCCTAAGGCCAAACTCCAGTCCCCATACATAACAATTTCGAACTTCCGGGCTATGTCGCCTTGATCTTAG
Organism: Heteronotia binoei; assembly: GCF_032191835.1. Lineage (NCBI taxonomy): Eukaryota > Metazoa > Chordata > Lepidosauria > Squamata > Gekkonidae > Heteronotia > Heteronotia binoei. Next base: position 32,602,406 of record NC_083226.1, read on the forward strand.
CGGGGTCTGTGGGTTCTCCTGCTTGCAGCCCCCGTAAATCAGGCGGGTGGAGGGGTGCCACGGATGTGACACCCCCAAAGATGCCCTGAAGGGGTCTCTTTTCAGCATGGGGCTTTTACAGCAAGACAGGGATGCAACAGCAGTTGTTCTCTCTGTAAGCCCCGAAGCTCCCCCCATCGTGATTGCCATTACAGCAGCAAGAGGTGAACATCCAATCGTTTGCTTTTCTTCTCTCCAATAAGCTTTTGATCTATCATTTCTCTGCCTCAAGCATGATAATTCTACATAGCAAGTAAGTGGGCTTTCAATTGCCAATGGCTAATGGGTTATTTTACATTTCAATAAACAGGCAGTTCAAAGTAAGGGAAAGAGGTCGATACCTCCAATTTCCCTGTGAATGAGGCCTCGAAAAGCTAAAGAACATCTCTAAGTAGTGGAAACAATTTGAATTAACCTGAATATGGATACTAAAACTGACCTGGATTATAATTGGATATTTGCTAAAGAGACTATTATTCAGCTGCAATATAGTCTGAACAAAATAAGATACCTGTTAGACGGATTTCTCCTTGTCGTCTGATTGAAATTCATACGCTAACACCCAAAACTCCAGCTGGAGGAGATTGGTAAGGAACAACTATCTGGGACTCTGAGCTACTTTTCAACTTGGATTAATGGACTGAGTTTGCTGACAGAGAAAAATGGCTTTGCTAAGCAAAATCTCTCACAAAAAAGATATTTTAAGCCGTTTGAATTCTCTGAGGGAAGATCTTGGTTTATTGACAGAGTTGGTTAAGAAACAAATGGGAGCTTTTGGGCTGAAAGCTAACGAAATCTCAAATCTACATGAGCAGAGTGCTAAAGAGAACCCGATGACGTCTGTGGAACTGAAATGGGAGAGCAACTCGTTGGGAAACAAGCAAAAGAAAATCAAAATGGAACCCTATGGTGTAATTAAAAAAGAAGCCCGGAAATCGAGACTGACTGAAGTTACGTCTAGAGGAACAAAGGCTGTGAAATTTTTCCCACTTTCTTCGAGAGGGATGACTGCATTAAGAAGTAAGAAGGTGCATTTTAACCAGAAAATCATGATGTGAAAATCATTCAGAAAGAAGAGCTTCCTGAAGTAGATTTCTCTCTGTGGATAGCTGGATATGGACTTTGCAAGAAAATCTGATATGTGATATTAGAAGGCTAAGTGAGATTCTTTTTTCTTTTTTTGGGCTATAATAAGCTGTCTTGTCTAAAATAATATGGACATAAAAGCTAAAGGGCTAAAAAGGTTTTGAAAATAATTTTATGTAAAAATAGTTAATCTAGATCAACTTTTAAGAAGGCAGACAGCATAATTATTTGATAAATTGGTGAACTTGTCTTTAACAGATAATGATATTAGCTTTTTCTGTTTGTTATCAATATGGGTAATCCTACAAGTTAGTCTATAATTGTTAAAAAGGTAGACATCATAATTATTTTGTAAATTAGCAGATCTCCTTCTAATATGTTTGTTTGAAGAAATTGTCTATAATAAGATAGATAAATTATTGTGTTCTATTTCTAGCCTGCTAAGGATAAATATATTGGTCTCAGATTGTATTAAGGCGAGAGAAGGTGCATATTAGTTATAAATCAGGAGATAGACTTCTTTTTTTTTAGCAAGAAGGGTCTTATGAAATGTCTTTATCTTTGTGGGTAGCTGGGTATGGAACTCTCAATAAGAACAGGCATGTGACTTTTTTGGGGGGATATAATAAGTTGTTTTTTCTAGACCAATAGGGACATAAGAGGTGGATTAATTGTTAAAAAAGGCAGATAGTACAGTTATTATGTAAACTGGCAAATTTGTTTTTAATATGCCTCCCAGGATAAACTGTTTATATTGAGATAGACAAAATACTATGTTGTATTTTTCTTTTAGTTTCTTAATGATAAAGATATGGATTTTATGTGTTTAAGTTAATGAAGATATTGTTAAACTAACAAACTAGTCTGTGTTTTCAATATGGTTAAGCCAAACCAGTCAGTTCCATGTTGAGATTGCTCTGACTTGTTCATACTTATTTGTGTTGAAGAAGAATTGTTTAGACTTGTATTGCAAGTAATAGTTTAGTGAAAATGTTTTAAAGATGGTAAAATATATGGAGAACTTTATATATACTATATAAATTGGGTATTTTATTTGGAGGTAGAATTATATCTAATATATTTGTACTTTTCTCTTTTTCTGCTTTTCCCATTCTGTATAAGCCCTTCCCCTCTTTTATGTATCTATGCTTATGCTTCTTCTTCTTGTAGTTAAAATCAATAAAAATTATAAAACCCCAATACATAACAATTTCTGTCTCCCTTCACTTAATGTTTCCATGTCCCCTCCCTTTATTTTCACTTCTTGGTCTCAAGAGACCTTTTCATCCCTACCATGCTTGGTGATGTATTTAAGGGTAGTACCAGGGGTCATTTTGTAAAATTTTTTTCCCAACATCTCTTAAAGAGGCAGTGGTCCACCCCCTCTTAGAAAAGTCCAACGTGGACCCGGCCGAATTGGCACACTATCGACCGGTCTCGAATTTACTCTTTTTGGGGAAAATTATTGAGAGGGCAGTAGCGTTACAGTTACAGAGTTTTCTGGAGGACGCTTCCATCCTAGATTCCCATCAGTTCGGCTTCTGGCCTGGTCATGGGACAAAGACAGTTCTGGTCGCCGTAGTGGATGACCTCCAGCGACATCTTGGCAGTACTGATGTTGTTAGACCTATCAGCTGCATTCAATACGGTCGACCATCAGTTGCTAGTCCACCACCTTGCTGACGCAGGGATTCAGGGGCTAGCCTTACAGTGGCTTTCCTCCTTCCTATGTGGTCGCAGACAAAGGGTGTCAATTGGGGGAGAGTTGTCCGAGAGTCACCCGCTAATTGCGGTGTGCCTCAGGGGGTGGTTCTATCCCCAATGTTGTTTAACATTTACATGCAACCCCTTGCCCAGATTGTCCGAAGGTATGGTCTGGGTTGCCATCAGTTCGCCGATGACACCCAGCTATCTACTGATGGACGGCTGGCCTGGCGCTGTCCCAGAAAACCTGGATCAGGCATTGAAAGCCATGGCTGGTTGGCTTAAGCTGAGCTGACTGAAGCTGAATTAGATGAAGACAGAGTTCCTTTGCCTGAGTTGCAGCGGCCTGGGCAGGGAAATCCCCCTACCAGCCTTTGACAGGGCACCACTGTCAATGGCACCCAAGGTCAGAAGCTTGGGGGTGCTGTTGGAAGCTTCTCTTCAATGGAGGCCCAGATAGCAGCAACTGTGAAATTCGCCTTTTTTCATCTGAGGTGGGCAAAACAGTTGGTTCCCTTCCTCGACCGTTGCGACCTGGCAACTGTGATCCATGCAACGGTCACCTCGAGATTGTACTGTAATGCCCTCTACTTGGGGCTGCCTTTGTTGCGAACCCAGAAACTCCAGCTAGTGCAGAATGCGGCTGCTAGGCTGCTATTAGGGCTACCCAAATGGGAGCACTGGCTACCAATAGAGTACCAGATTCGTTATAAGGTGCTAGTTATTACTTTTAAAGCCCTGTATGGCTGAGGACCCATTTACCTGAGGGACTGTCTGTCCCCACACGTTCCCCAGAGGGTACTAAGATCTGGATCCCAACATCTCCTAGTGATTCCTGGGCTGAGGGAGGCGAGATTAGTGACCACCAGGAATCAGGCCTTTTCAGTGGCAGCCCTGTCCTGGTGGAATCAACTGCCGGAAGAGGTTAGGGCCCTGCGGGAACTTGCCCAATTCCGCAAGGCCTGTAAGACCATTCTTTTCCGGCAAGCCTTCAACGTACTGTAGGAGAATTCTGGAATAACCGCCATCCTGGAACTATGAGGAACATCTAATGCGTTAGCACCAAGCTATTGTTTTAATTTTAACATATATATTTAAGTGGTTTTATTGTTTTTATGACTGTGATCATAGCACGCTATGACTTTGATGTAAGCCACCCTGAGCTCACCTTGGTGGGGAGGGCAGGGTATAAATCGAATTAAACATAAAAAAACAAAAATAAGTGGTGAAGCTCATTAGCATAACTCATTAGCATATGCCACCACCACCCCAGCCAAAAGCAACCCAATGCAAGAAAGGAGAGCTTCAGGAGAGCAAGGCTTGCTTGGGCTGGCTAGAGATCCAGCCAACCGAAGCAGGCCTCACTCACCTGGGTCTCTTCTGGGCTACCCCACCCCCCCAATCAAAAGGCCAGCAAACCACCCACCACTAAAAATCACATAAGAAGTGAAGAAAGGGCAGTGTGGGCTTCTCCAGGGGTTAATGAGGGCTGCTGAGGGTGTGGCAAAGCCCCTGGTGACTGGCTGGCTGCCCGCTCTCCTAATCCAGGAATTGTAATGCAGCTGCACCTACTATTCAATGGACAAGGTAGGTGAGGAGGAAGAGGGGGAGGTGTCAGAAAGGTTCAGGAGCTCCGTTCCTGTGAGCTCCCGCTGAATCTGAGGCAGGGTAGTACAGTAGCAATCCTTTGCTTATATTATGAACAGAAGGCACAGAGTTTGCTGGGCTTGCAAAATGGCCTCTCACCTTCAGTTTCTACTGCAGAGATTTTCTGGTTTGATTTTAGCCCTTTGGAAACAATGGAGGATGGGAGCACCTTCTTTGAGGGGGCAGTGTGATTTTTAACATCCAGTTTGGTGAAGCTTGTGGTTACTATTTTGTGATGCTTTGGCTAGTGTTAGTAAAATATAGGACAGATTCCGAGTTTTCAAAAAAAAGCCTTGTCCATGTTTGGGGTAGTGACTTCTTGGGCTTCAAAACAGAGAACAGAAGCCCTCCCAAGTGCCTTCTCAGAACATGAGTGGTGTGATGGGATACTTTTTTTTTTTTTTGCCAACAAGTCACAGCTGACTTATGGCAACCCTATAGAGGTTTTAAAGGCAAGAGATGTTCAGGGGTGGTTTGCCATTGCCTGCCTCCACATCGGTCCTGCTTAGCTTCTGAGATCTAACAAGATTAGACCATCCTTGGGCTATCCAGGTCAGGCCTTAGCTGAGAGTAATGTGACTGGTCCCAGGTCACCCAGCAAGCTTCCATGGCACAAGAGGGGATTCAAAGCTGGATTTCCAATATCCTCATCCAACACTTAAACCACTACACCAGGCTGGCTTGTGGTGGAATAGCGTGCTAGAATTTGATTTTTTTTTTACTGGCATGATCATATATACACAAATAAAAGAACATGTGCACTATCTGTGTTTCTTTTCTGGCCACTGAAACAAAGTTTGGGTCCAGAGGTACCTTTAAGACCAAGCTTTGTTCTGCTGCTTCAGACCAACATGGCTACCCACCTGAATCTGTTTTCTGGCCATTAGTATTATTTGTTCTCTTTCATGATTATTACTGAAAATAATTATATCATCTAGAGGAGGGGCTCTGACCTGGATAGCCCCATCCTAGCCTGATCTCATCAGATTTCAGCAGCTAAGCAGGGTCGACACAGAGGCAGGCAATAGCAAACCACCTCTGAATGTCTCTTGCCTTGAAAAGCCTACCACAAGTCAGCTGTGACTTGATGTCAGAAAGACAGAGAGAGAGAAGGGTGTGTTTGTGTTAAAAATTATCCATCCCAGGCACCAAATAGGCTAGGTTCATCACTGGGCTTGAATGGGGTATAATGCCATAGAGTCTACCTTGCACATCTGCCATTTTCTCCAGGAGAACTGACCTTCGATGCCTGGAGATCAGTTGTAATAGTGGGAGGTTTCCAGACACTACCTGGAGATTGGCAAACTTATGAAGCTGAAGGTGTAAATCAAACAGTGCTGGAGCTACTCTGTGTTCCTTCCTTCCTTCCTTCTTTCTGGTAACACACGTCACACAAACAATGCAAACAGTGAAGCCATCATCCTCTGCTTGCCTCATCCTTACCACCCAACAATGGCATAATAATGCCAAGTCATACATTTTATTAGAGTTTATATAGGTTTCTATCGTGGCTGGCTTCATCGTAAAATAAATGGTAATCTTGCTGAATCAAAACAATAGACTATATCATGAAATATGATGGATAGTTTGCTGTTCTGTAATCAGCAATGCAAATTTTATATATGGTTCTTCACAGGAACCAAAAATTTGCTCAAGGAGTGTATTTTGAAAGTTCTTCTTTTCCTTCTTCTATGGTGCAATTGAATTTCTGCAGAAGTTTCATGCAGAATCTGAAGGTCCCAAGTTTTCCTTGTAATCGGAAATATGCTGTGTGAGGATATCATATTATTATATGCCATGAAATGGGGATTAAAGTGAAAGTTTACCCAGGAAACCACTCATGTGTTAAATTAAACTCATAAAAGCTTGGTCATGTCAAGCCTCAAATAATGATTCTATAGAAATGGCCTAAATATAGTAATGGATGCACAGAGGGTTTTACTCCCTCCCTCTCTTTATACACTAACACATGCAGTGCCGTTTTCACAGTAGAATATATACATTCTTTTAAAGTTTACACCTCACTTAGCAATGAAAGCTGTCTTAAAAGGCAGGTCTTGAAATTCAGAGTGAAGAAAAAAATCTGAGATGAGTGGCTATTTATATCCCCATTCAGCCATTAATTTATAACAGGGAGCATATTTTATTAACGTCAAAGATTGCTGAACGTGCCCATTAATCTTAGCCTAGCAAAACAATTCTAACTGGGCTGTCAGAGACCATAATGTGTGGCAGTCTCTATCTCTAATCTTTATCAAGTGGTTTAAATTGGACTGTAAAACATTCAAAACAGAAGTGAGATTTTTGAATACTCTCATACTTAGTTAATCACTAGAAGTCACTGACCTGCCTCATTGGGTTAAAAAGAGGGGATAAAAAACTTAATTGGCCATTCAGTAGAGCTTTTGGTTTTAAATTAGAGCTATATATTGTATTTTGTAATAAATTCATTAGGGTTCTTAAAAATTGTTTGGGGTACTCAACTTGGCTTATAAATTTGAAAATGTCAGCTAGGCTCTTGAAAGTCATCATGTGTACTTTAGAAGTAATACATGTCAGGTTTTTCTTAATAGAATTTGAACTTCATTTTTTTTCATATTATTCTTTGGGCAAATGAAAACAGACATCCACATAATATATACAAGTTGGTTGGAAGTATCTCGGAACTTAATATGAACTTAGGAGGTGAGGTTTACACCAAATACTAATAGAGTTGTTTATTGTTTGTGACTTGCCATTCAGAGCTAATCAATTGGCATTGAATGGCCAACCTTTTTAGCCATGTCAGGGAGTGGCATTGGAGACATCAGGTTCCTTCTCCTCTTCAGAGTTTCGTGGCACTAGTCTCAATGCATGCCAAGCCCAGTAAGGCCACAGAGACACCCTTTAAAGATGTGCCTGCCAGACAGCTGATCAGCGACAGCTAGTTCTTTAACAACTGGCCACTCAACAATCAACTTCCTGGCAGCTTTGCCCTTGGGGAGCTGAAGGGGACAGATTACTGTGAGGCTGCTATTGGTCCCTCGAGAGCTTGGCTACACCCCTGGGTGCTTCTGGGTAGAAGGAGAGCACTGGATATGCCCCAGACATTGCCAGGCCCTTTGAGAGGCCTAAGGGAGGAGGCCGAAGAGGACACACAGCTCTGGCTCCCAGCACAGGAAGCTAGGAGAGAGGAGGTGGATGGACCTCAGTGATCCCTCCTCCTCCCTCAGTGTCTTAACTGCTGTTTTTATCTTTTGTACTTATTTTAAGCTCTGGTTTTAAATGGGTTTCATGATGTATTTCTGTGTTGGTTTTAACAGCTTTTAAGATGAGATTTTAATTTGTATGTTTTAATTTGTTAGCCATGTTGGTGGTATGGTTGCTATTCCCCTGGTGGCACCAGGGAAACCAATGTGATTACCCACAAGTGACATCCCCAGTGCGATTACTCAGAAGTACCAGGAACATTGTGTGGTGAAACTGTGGCATTTGGGCATACTCTGTGCTTTTAAGGGGAAAAAACCATAGAATTCACCCAAACATCAGAGCGTCCCCAGCATGATGACATCAACTGGAAGTGTGACATCCAGAACAACCACTAAAGTTCCTTGCTCCAGTGAAGGTAAATCCTAGCAACCCTACTGGGTGGCCCTATATGGGCAGAAAGACAGGGTAAAAATCTTAAGTCAAAATAAACTTCTGCTGTTCTCTATCTGAGCCTGGGGGAGGGCGCTTCATCCTGTTGTGCAACAGCCATTATCTAGAACTGGGCAATCATAACTGGCCAGCCTCACTAAGCCACTTGGAGGGAGGAGGGACGGTGGGTTCCCAACCCATGGCACCCTTAGGCAATTCGGGTCTACCCCAATGAAAATTAATGTATGCTGCTAAAATGTGAGGTCATGAGTCTTGGTAATGAGCCTCAGGTCAGCCCCCAGAGATTCTGACATGCTAGAACTATGGCTTTGGCATCTCCAACTCAATACAGAGAAAAATGAGAAGTCTAGAGATATCATATTAACATTTTTAAAAAACAGAGAAAAGAAATCCTCTTCTGTCTAATTTGATGCCCCTTAAAGCTTGGTCCCCTAGCTCACATATATGGTCAAGCATACCTGGATGAAACAGAAACATCTAAGGGAATGTCTCATGTCCTAAAAAAGGGGGCACCTTGCAGATTGAAAGCAGTATGTAATTTACTTTCAGTTGAATCACTAAGGGATTTGGTACCCAGGGACCAGAACTGGCTCAGTCAAAAGACATAAGAGATTCCTAAGCATAGAGAGGGAAAACAGGGATCAGAAAATACCAGGGAGTGATCACATACACTCGGTAGACCACCCTCTGGCCATCTCTGAATGATAAAATCCACATCTCAGTAAAGTCAATGGCAAAACTTCCATAGGTTTCAATGGATCTGGAATGCACCCCAAGTCAAGGCAGAACAGGAGTATGAACAAAACCCAAACTTGTAAAATGCCAGAAATTAAGATATGTTAACAATGATTTCTGTAGTTGCTTCTGATATTCTTCAAAGTCTGACATGGAGTGAATGAGAAAGACTGAATGAGACTGAACCCTGTGCATGACAATGCGGCTCCCATCCAGAGGCAGGCTGCACAGCCTTGTGTCTGGGGGCCGTTTTGCCTCCTCGCAAGGAGGAGGAGTGGGCAGGGCATCATCAGAGGTGGGGGCAGAGCAGGCACACCCTAGAGGCGGGCTCCGCTCCCTCCTCTCATTCTTCATCTCATGCTCGGGGAAGGCAGAGCGCTGCTTGTGTACACTTTCCCTGCACGAGGCCTGTTGCCAGTCACTGCGACTTTTCGGGCCGCAGTGGTTGGTGCATCAGACTTTGCAGCGGCTGCTTGTAGTGAGCTGCGGTGGTCTTCAGGAGGAGTCTCATTGCGTCAGGAACATCTTCGGGAGCATCTTCGACATGGCGGTTTGTTGCTGGCCGTGGCGTTTTTGCGCAGCTGGCGTTTTTGTGCTTCCCCCATTTTGTTTTAGGTTATCTTGCAGTGCCTCTCCTCTTTTGAGGGTGCTGTTCAGCCCCACCCCCTTCCCCCCCTTGCTCGTCTCTGTTAAGCCAGCTGAGGAACAAACTCCCCCCCCCCTCTGTTTATATAATCTTCTGGGGGAGTGCATGGTTACTTCACAGTGCGTGGGGCTGTTCTTCCAGACAGTGCAGTTGGGAAGAAGGCCTTAGCTAATCATGGGTTTAATTGGGTAGCCATTTTATTGGAGCTGTTCGATTCTTCCTCCCTGTTGCTGGGCAGAAGAGTGGCCATTTTGTGGATAGCTTGGAGCGGCCATTTTGAGGACAGCCTTTTTATTGAGATTCTTCCTCCCTGATGCCGGGGAAAAGAGCGGCCATTTTGTGGATAGCTTGGGGCAGCCATTACGAGGATAGCTTTAATGTTAATCACCTGCCTCCAGTAGGGCGGGGGCCACATTAGTGAGGGCAGTAAACAGGTTTGTCATTATTATTGGGCACATTATCATGCCTAAGGGACAGGGCAAATCCAAAGGCAAGTGTCCTGCACCGAGACCACAGTGGCCTGTTCCTAAGCGGTCAGCACCTTTGCCTTCATCGTCTGATGAGGAGGATGGCACTTTCGAGCAGTCTGTGTTAGCCAGAATAGCCACTTTGGAGGGGTCGAGTAGTAGGCAGCCAGTCGTATTGGGTGTAACGGGCCTGGCTTCCAAGGCAGACAAGCGCTTCCAGGAAGAAATCCTTAATCGTTTGTCTTCCCTTGAAAGCAGGTCTTCTATGGACAAAATGGAGGGTGTGTCGCCTCTTCCAGCGGAGGTGCCTGATGCGGATGCTTCGCAGAGTTTTCAGTTGGGTAGGGGTGACTTTGCACAACACACTACCCCCATCTCTTTAAGGACTTGCCACAGTTTGTTGTGATCCACACTGTAACGTACTGAGATGGGAGACGTTGGTAGGGCAACATGCTTTAATGGAGACACATTACAAGAGAGCGAGCACGCGGGCCGGGTCCCGCTTATATACATTCCTGGAACTTCTTCCCCGACAGGCCAGCCCAATCCTGGCCTGTTGAACTTCCCGCCGCTGCTGGTGATTGGCGGGCTCAGCGCTTCCCGCGGAGTCGCCTGGGAGTCCCCAGTTGCCTCCGCTGTCCGGCTACACGGACTAACGCTATTGCGTCATAACGAAATGGTTGCTGTATTGCGTTATAACGAAATGGTTGCCGCATTGCGTTATAACGAAATGGTTGCCGCCTTATGCTATCGCAATACGCTACACTCCTCCCCCCATAGTTAATGTACATAGTCCTGGAGGTAGGCAGGAGGCGGGAGGCCGACGCTCCCGTGTTGACCTCCTTGGTGCTGCTTGAGGTATGGGGGCGGCTTCTGCGGTCGGGGCATCTCCAGGGGATGATGCGTCGGCTTGCTGCTGGTCTGGCTCTGTTGATCGCCCGGCCTCCGCTGGTGTGGGCAGGTGCGGTGCTGGCTCGGCGGCCTCGGGTAGATCCCTCGCTGGCTTCCCCCGGGCATTGCTTCTCCCGCTTCGGTGGGCCCCTCCAGTAAAGTGCGGCGGTGCATTTGGTCGATGTGCCATCGTAGGACTTGGCCCCCCTCTGTGGACACCTCATAGTGGCGGGACCCTATTACCCGCAGCACCCGTCCTGCTAGCCACCCCGGTCCCCCGGCTTAGTTACGGGTGAACACCGGGTCCCCCGCGAAGAAACCCCTGGCTGCGTCCCTGGTTTCCGGGGACCCCCTGATGTCGGAGGCTTGGTTGGGGTGTAACCTGTCGAGCCTCGTAATGAGTTTGCGCCCCATGAGGAGCTCCGCCGGGCTCACTCCCGTGACCGGGTTGGGGGTTACCCTGTTGTCAAACAAAAAGGCGGCCAGCCTGTGGTCCCAGTCGCCCTGTACTATCCGGCCCAGGGCTTCCTTGGTAGTTCGGACCATGCGCTCTGCCTGTCCGTTGGTGGCCAGGTGAAACGGGGCTGACCTTATGTGTCTGATCAGGTACCTCTGCAGGAACGCCTGAAATTCCCCGGAGGTGAAAGCCGCCCCATTGTCAGAGACAATAGTGTCTGGAATCCCGTGGGTGCTAAGTGCCCTGCGCAGTGCCCGGATGGCGGCTGCTGATGAAGTGGACGCTACTGGAATGACCTCCAGCCATTTTGTGTAGGCGTCCACCATAATCAGGAAGATCTGTCCCTGGAAGGGCCCCGCGAAGTCTAGGTGGAGCCTGGACCAGGGTTTCCTATCGTGTAACCGGGGCACTGGGTGGCTCTGGCCGCGACTCCTGGCACGCGCTGCACCTCCGAACCCAGTTCTCGATCTCTTCATCCATCCCCGGCCACCAGACATAGCTCCTGGCTAAAGCCTTCATTCAGAATATGCTGGGGTGGGTCTCGTGAAGCGACTCTAGAACTCGCTTCTGCAGCGTGGGGGGAACCACCACCCTGCTTCCCCACAAGATGCACCCTTTGTGAGCTGCTAGCTCCTCTCTCCTCGTTTTGTAGGGCCTAAACTCTTCCCCCATGTTCCCTTCTGGCCACCCCCTCACCACCCAGTCGAGAACCCTTGCCAGTGTTTTGTTCTTCCCAGTGGCCTTTGCAACCTCCGCGGCGTGGAGGGGCGGCTCCGGGAGGGACTCGACCAACATGACCAGGTGTGCTGGGGCTGGGTCAGGTTCTGTGTCGGGCAGTGGCAAACGGCTGAGCGCGTCAGCGTGGCCCATAGCCTTGCTGGCTCGGTGGACTAGTGTGTACATGTAAGAGTTGAGGAATTGATTCCACCTCAACACGCGCGGTGAAAGTATTTGGGGGGTTTGGTGGTCAGGGGCCAGCAGACCTAAGAGCGGCTTGTGGTCAGTGGCTATTGTGAACCTCCGCCCATACAGATAATCATGAAACTTGTGGACCCCCGCCACAATTGCCAAGGCCTCCTTATCTATTTGCGCGTAATTGCGCTCGGCCGGTGTGAGTGTACGGGAGTAGTACGCCACCGGTACCTCCCTCCCGTCCGGGAGTTGGTGCCCCAGGACTGCGCCCACCCCGTATGGCGATGCATCGCAAGCCAAGATGACCGGGAGGCGCTCGTCAAAATGGTGGAGCACCGCATTGGAAACCAGAATGTCTTTTACCGCCTGAAATGCGGCGGCTTGCCGTTTGCCCCATACCCAAGGGGCTTGTTTGTCCAGCAGCCGATGTAGGGGTTCTGCAAGGGCTGCCTTGTGGGGGAGGAACAAGTGGTAAAAATTGAGCACCCCCAAGAAGCTTTGTAGCTCCGCTTTGCAGGTGGGGGCCGGGGCTTGCACGATGGCTCGTGTCTTTTCCTCCGTTGGGTGGATTCCCGCTGCGTCTACGGCGAATCTTAGGAACTCCACCCTTGGTACCCCCAGCAAGCACTTCTCCCTCTTGACCTTGAGCCCCGCTGCTTGGAACCGGCGGAGCACTTCTCTTAGGCGGTTGCCGAATTCTTCAGGGTCCGGGGCGGCGATGAAAATATCATCGAAGAACGGCTGGACTCTGGGGATCCCTTTAAGGAGAGCGTCCATTATACTCTGGAAAATCCTCGGAGCGACGCTGACCCCGAACTGTAGCCTCCGCACTTGGAAGGCCCCTCTGTGTGACACAATTTTAGCATCTACCGGAAGCTGTTGGTAGGCCTGTGCCAGATCCAGCTTCCCAAAGATCTTTGACCCTGCTAGGGCTGCCAGGACGTGGCTCACCACTGGCACGGGGTAGGGGTTATCCTGCCGTGCCTTATTTATTGTGCACTTATAGTCGGCACAAATCCGCACCTCCCCGTTTGGCTTGATCGGGATTACAATGGGGGTCTCCCACGTGGCGTAGTCCACTGGTTCCAAGACCCCTTGGGCAATGAGGCGGTCCAGTTCAACCTCGATTTTTGGCTTCAAGGCAAACAGGACCCGCCTGGCCTTGAGCCAGATCGGCCTGACTGTCGGGTCGAGCGGTAGGGAAACGGCCGGCCCCTTGTAGCTCCCCAGGGAACCGTCAAACACGTCGGGGAACTCTTGGCATACCTCCCCGAACCCCCTGGGTGTTAGGGTTTGCCCCACCCCCTCCACGTGGATCCCCAAGGGTTTGAACCACGCCAGTCCTAGCAGGGTGGTAAGCTGGCGCTTCACCACCAGGATGTCCAGCGGGCCGCTGAAGGACCCCCTCTCAACTTGCACCCGGGCCTACCCCACGATTTGAACCGGGTTCTTCTGAAAGTCTTGCAGTATGAAGTCCGCCGGCCTTAATTGAAGCCGCTGGCGGGGGCACAGTTTCCTCAGGGTCTCCTCTGCTATAATGAAAATGGAGGAGCCTGAGTCCACCTCCATTTGGCATGGGACTCCCTCAATGAGGACCGCCATTTTGATCTTGTCGGGGGTGGTAAGGGGCAAGTTCAGTACCTGTAGTGTGGTGGAGGCCGTGGAGTGTAACTCCGCCGACTCGTGGTGAGTGGTCGTCCTTCGGCGATTGGACTTGGCCCGGCAAGCCCTCGCTATGTGGCCGGTCTTTCCGCAGCTCCGGCAGTCCCAGGTCCGGTACTGGCAGTCCCTTCTGTCGTGGGGGTCGCTGCAGCTGGCGCACTTTGTGGCTGGTGCTCTCTCCGCCGCTGGGGGTCGATCGGTGGCTCGGGATCGCTGTGGTGTGCGGTTGGTGGCCCCTGCTGGACAACGCAACTAGAACGCTTCTCCTTCGTCCTGATGGTCGGGGTCCAGCTCCTCGTGGTGGACTGCATCAGTCTTCGCCCTGGGGAAAGTTCTCGAGGTCCTCTCGAACGCCATGGCTTTGCTGAATGCGCTCTGGAGGGTGAGCTCTTCCTTCGCAAAGAGCTTCTGCTGGAGCCTCTCGTCGCGAAGGCCCCACGTGAACCGATCGGCCAGGGTCTCTTCCAGGTGGGGGAAGTTGCAGTTGCCTGCGATCTGGCGTAGGGCCGCCAGGTAGTCGGCAGCTGATTCCCCTGAGGCCTGATCCCTCCTATGGAAGAGGAACCGGCGGGCCACTCGCGACGGTTGAGGCAAGAAGTGGCCGGTGAGGAGCCTGACGACCTCCTCGTAGGACTTCTCCGTGAGTCGGGCGGGGGCCGAGAGACCTTTGGCGATCTCGAATGTGGCCGCCCCGCAGACGCTCAGGAGAACGTCCCTCTTCATGCTATCCTCTGTGATCCGGTTGGCCCTCAGATAGCACTCAACCCGTTCCGAGTACGACTCCCAGGCCTCGGGATTCGCGGGGTTGAAGGTCTCGATGTGGCTGGTGGTGCTGCTCTGGTGAGCCATGCTGATGGCGGCAGCGATCGTGGCCTGTGGGTTGCCCTGTCTCCGGTGTAGCCGACGTGGCTAGAATCCCATCCTCGTCGCCACTGTAACGTACTGAGATGGGAGATGTTGGTAGGGCAACATGCTTTAATGGAGACACGTTACAAGAGAGCGAGCACGCGGGCCGGGTCCCGCTTATATACATTCCCAGAACTTCTTCCCCGACAGGCCAGCCCAATCCTGGCCTGTTGAACTTCCTGCCGCTGCTGGTGATTGGCGGGCTCAGCGCTTCCCACGGAGTCGCCTGGGTGTCCCCAGTCACCTCCGCTGTCCGGCTACGCGGACTAACGCTATTGCGTCATAACGAAATGGTTGCTGTATTGCGTTATAACGAAATGGTTGCTGCATTGCGTTATAACGAAATGGTTGCCGTATTGCGTTATAATGAAATGGTTGCCGCCTTATGCTATCGCAATACGCTACACACACAATCAAAGGCTTTAGCATAGTCAATGAAACAGAAATAGACGTTCTTCTGATACTCCCGTGCTTTCTCCATAATCCGGCAAATGTTGGCAATTTGATCTCTAGTTCCTCTCTCTCTTCAAAACCCAGCTTGTACTTCTGGTAGTTCCCAATTCACATACTACTGAAGCCTAGCTTATAGGATCTTTAACATGATCTTGCTGGTGTGTGAAATGAGTGCAGTGGTACGGTAGTTTGAACATTCCTTGGCATTACCCTTCTTTGGGATTGGAATATTAACCACATTTTTCCAATCCTGTGGCCACTGTTGCATTTTCCAAATTTGCTGACATAATGAGTGCATCGCTTTAACACCATTGTCTTTTAGGACTCTGACTAGCTCAACTGGGATACCGTCATCTCTGCTCACTTTATTGTTGGTAACGCTTTCTAAGGCCCATTTGACTTCACACTCCAGGATGTCTGATACTATAAAAGGACGCAATTCAGTGAAAAACCCTGAGAAGTCATGACAAAAGGGAAGTGAATCCAGTCTGAGTAGATGAAGATGAGCATGTGGAAGCATGCAACCTCACTTTGTTGCAGTGCTGAGTAACATTGACTCATCCTTCTCTGGTACCACTGATTCTGTTTCAATGCATTTCTGCTGAGTATGCCATACTGTTGGGTACTACTTGGTTTATTTTCATGATAAAGATGTCATGGGACGTGGAATAGAGTAGCATAGCCTGATTGCATCAGATTTTGGAAGCTAAGCAGGGTTGGTATTTGGATCAGAGACCACCAAGGAAGACTCTGCAGAGGAAGGCAATGGCAAACCACCTCTGCTTAATCACTTGCCATGAAAACCCTATGGGGTTGCCATAAGTTGGCTGTGGCTTGATGGCAGTTCTCGCACACATACATACAAATCTGTCCTGACCTGGATGGGCCAGGCTAGCCTGATTTCATCAGCTCTCAGAACTTAAGCAGGGTCAGCCCTGGTTAGTATTTGGTTGGGTGTCCAGGGTTGCTATGCAGAGTAAAAAGGTAAAGGTAGAGACGTTACTGACTCTGGGGTGATGTCACATCACAACATTTTCATGGCAGATTTTTTAACAGGGTGGTTTGCCATTGCCTTCCCCAGTCATCTACACTGAGTTGAATATGCATTTTACCGACCTCAGAAGGATGGAAGGCTGAGTAAACCTGAGCCGGCTACCTGAACCCACCTTCCGCCAGGATCGAACTCAGGTCATGAGCAGAGAGCTCGGACTGCAGTACTGCAGCTTTATCACTCTACGCCATTGGGCAGTGACAAACAAACTCTGAATGTCTAATGCCATAAGTTAGGTGTGACTTGACAGCACTTTACATACACACAAAGAGAGGACCAGAAGTGGACTGGCCATTTAACTTATGGGGAAATTTCCTAGTGGGCTACTGCCTGAGCAAGCAGACTCAAGTCCCAGCAACTTTGCCTGAGGATCAGGGGCTATTCAGCCCAGACCCCTTACTAGCAACTGCAATTGGTGTAACCTCACCAACTGTCTCCTCCTGCAGCACTGCCATTTGGTAAGATAAAGAATAGGATGAAGCAACAAACACTGAGACCAGCAGTCCCTCAAGTGCTGTTCAGCTTGACTTGCCACTCAAGGGGTTCTCAGCTTGACTTGCTTCAAGGCTATTTTCACTTCTCAGTTTGTTCCTGGTGAGGGCCAATTTTTTTGGATTCAAAGTGGGCATGACTCAGCTGAAATTAAGAAGGGAACAATCCCCATTTATTACTAATTAGTTATTCACAACACACTGAGGTCCCTGGAAATTTTCCCCATTACTGCCATAAGGTTCTGGAGATAAAAACAGATTCAGGTGGGTAGCCATGTAGGTCTGAAGCAACAGAACAAAGCTTGAGTCCATTGGCACCTTTAAGCCCCACAAAATTTATATCCAGGATTAAACTTTGTTGGTCTGAAAGGTGCCACTGGACTCAAGCTTTATTCAAGAGATAAAAACAACAAAGGTACAAAGAACCACAAGGCTATTAAACTGCAGGTGAGGAATCTTGTGTCCCATGCTTTGCATATCTATCTATCTATCTATCTATCTATCTATCTATCTATCTATCTATCTATCTATCTATCTATCTATCTATCTGTCTGTCTGTCTGTCTGTCTGTCTGTCTGTCTGTCTGTCTGTCTGTCTGTCTGTCTGTCTGTCTGTCTGCCTGCCTGCCTGCCTGCCTGCCTGCCTGCCTGCCTGCCTGCCTGCCTGCCTGCCTGCCTGATCCTTGTAAGCTACCATGTTGGAAAAAGAACTGAAGGCTAAATCTCACTCTAACATGCTGACTTTCATTTTCAGGGAGGACAGAACAAATGTGCAATCCCTCCACAGACTCAGTGATACAGTCTAAGAAAACCAGATATCATGTGATACTGCTGAATGTGTAGAGTTCAGCTCTAAACAGAAGGGTCCATGAATATGTTATCATTGCCAAATGGAGGTTCCTGAAAATTGCCCCAGCAGGTATCAGCCTCTAAGCTTCACATTAATTTTAAAAATACTTAGTTGTGCTATGCATGAGCCCCTGGGGTGCTGCTGCCAGTCTGAGCAGACAATACTGACCGTGATGGACCAAGAGTTTAAATCAGTATAAGGTGGCGTCAGGTCTCGCATCTCTTTCTCTTCCTCTCCCCACAAAAATCTAGTAAGTAGAAGTGTTATGACTTGATTGTACTCTGAGCTTCCCCGTCCCTGTGAGCAGCAGCCAGTGAAGAGAAACAGGGTGGAAAACTTCAAGTTTGATGGTATCATTTCATTTAACAGACATTTTGGGATGGGGATGAGGATGGGGGTGGGGAGGAGACAAGAGGGTGCTGTTTTTGGCAGCAGCCCTGCATCTCTTGTAGCTTCAAGTTCCATCATGAAAATACCCAAACAGATGAGTAAGCCTTAGGTAGCAAGTTTCTGATGGATCTCTGTTTTAGTTCATTCCAGAGATAAGGGCATGCTTATTTTACATTCTGCCATTCTCCCTTCAGCAAAGGGCTCTAAAGCACCCAATAATAAGCACATGGAATAATAAAAGCTTAAGATGCAATGATACAGTGAAATTATGAAATGATGAGAAAAAGTATTATTAAAATCTAGCCACATCCATTCCATTGATACAAAGAAAATTTACTGCTTCCCAGTGGCTTAGCTAAACAAAACCGTTTTTACATGAAGGGATTCGCTCCTCATTCCTTGCCTTATATTTTATGTTGGAATTTATGTTGGAACTCAGGTAGAGTTTTTGTAGTCCCCGTGGAGGCTTGAGAAAACTGTTAAATATTTACACCTATAGGTAAATCCAGAGTGATGAAATGTCTGAGATGCATGCGTGTCAGAAAATGTAGTACTTCAAAAGTGAATGCTAAGACTTTGGAGTTTCTCTGGGGAAACAAATAAGTAATCATTACAGACTGTGGAGATCACATTTAATGTTCATATCAGGTTGGTCCAGTTGAAGAGCTTATAGTTATAATACTATAAATGACAGAAGATATCAGGAACAGGAAATTTCAATTTTATAACTTCAGTATTTAAAAAAAATATGTAACAATATATGTAAAAAAAAATTTTGCCATTTCAGTTGTATACAGTTTTAAACAAAGCTGTCAGACAAAACTTTTTAGTGTGAAACACTTTTTAAAAATCTATTCAATTAATTGAATAATTAATCAGTTCTGATTTAAACATATTGCTCTATCACCAAAACCCCATTTAAGGTACCCTTTTAAAAAATACTGAACTGAAAGGAATATCAGATAACTTGAAAAAAGGAAAAATTCCATTTATTGCCGGTGGGAAAGTCCATTTGAACCATTTGCTATTTTTTTTTCCGTTCTGAAACTAAAATACCAGAAACAAAATACCCTCAGAAATTACCCTGCAGACCCAATAATTAAAAATTGGCAGTCAGTGACCTAAAGGTTTCATTATTCTGGAGCTAGGCAGAGCATGCGTGCACCATTTCTGCAGTCAGGTTGCAGCTGATTATGGTGACCTTGGTGGGGTTTTAAAGGGAAGAGACATTCAAAGGCTTGACATTGCCTGCCTTTGCCTACCAATCCTTGGTGGTCTCCCACCCAAATACTGACTAGTGCTACCCCTGCTTAGCTTCTGAGATCTGACTGCATCAGGCTATATACCACGCCTCCTTCCCTCTCATGGACTTTAAACACCATAAATAAATAACATTATCCAACCAATTAAAACTAGTAGACCTTTTTTTAAAAAAAAAAATAGATCACATCCTGTAGAACCCCTTTTGCGATTTCTTTTAACTAGCTGGACTCTGGAACCTTTCAAAGCAGATTGAAATAATTGAGCTGTGCAAACTATTTTGGGACTTTAAAATCTTGTGTTATTTTGAGAAAGTCTCTCTCTCTTTTTTTACCACTCCTGATAGAAATGGAAAGATGTAGACAGGCTACTGTCCTGTAGATAGGCTACTGTGTTGGTCTAGACTATTCGGGGGCTTATCCTGTCAGCTGTCTCATCCCTAGCAGCAAGTGGCTATAGGGTTAACAGAACCCAACCCCACTGCTAATGAGAAGCCATAAACAGCACAGGCCTGGAGCTGCAGCTATTTCCAAGGGCTTGTGGTGATTTAACGAGCCCCAGTCTGCAAATCTGGAGACTCCTTTGACAGCGGGAGCCTGTCGACTGTGCAGGGCCTCAGGATCAAGGAGATGTTTGCTTCGGAAAGGTGGAAGATTTATAAGTACAGCTGTTTAGTGGCAGATCGCCCTGTGGGCCGTTGTTGAAGGATGGATGCTTGCCGAGCTCATTCGCCGGTGCTGAAGGCCATGCAGTTCCAGGGCAGCCAAGTATGTTATGCCAAAAGGGAATCAAACTCCACCCAATAGATCTCCTTCAACAGTTCACGATTCCTAGTGCTTTCATAGCAGAGCAAGAAGAGCAAGGGGGATCTGTCACTCTCTCTGCAAATCCTGTGTAATAGCAGCTATCATGCCATGGTTTTCAGCACCATCCAAGGAGATGAAAATTATGGAAATTGCTGAATGATAAATATCAGTAACATGAGTTGTATGCAGAAAAAGGCACCAGAGAGAGTGAGACAAATATGCTAACGAGGCCCAGGTAAGACTGCTAACCAGTCAACGAAATTCCAGCCTGGCATGCTGCAAACTTTGATATGAACAAATCTGCCCAGCCAGTTTGCTTGATTTCTGTTATGGGATGCAAAGCAAACTCCTGATCACCACCACAGTCAATATTTGCTTTGGGCTTGTGCAGTAGCTACTTAGTCCATGGGGCCAGATCATTGCACATTTGGTTCTTGCAGCTGCAGTTGTTAACCTGTGAACTGCATACCACACTTGCCATTTTTTATTTTTTGAGATTGTTGCTATGACACCTTTAGACCATTTCTGCCACTAGGCAATATTCCTGGTGCCGTGATGTAGTAATGCCAATTGGCTCAAAGAACAACAAAATTAAAGATATATTTCACAAGGAGAAAGCAGATTTATGATCATAATGAGCAGACACCAAAGGCACATTGTTGTTTTTCAGTCACATAGTTGAGTCTGACTTTTTGCGACCCCTGGAGCAAGTCATGCCAGGCCCTCCTGTCTTCCACCATCCTCCAAAGTCTGCTCAAATTCATATTGGTTATATTCCAGCCATCTCATCTTTTGCCGTCCCCTTCTTCTTTTGCCTTCCATCTTTCCCAGCATTAAGAACATAAGAGAAGCCATGTTGGATCAGGCCAATGGCCCATCCAGTCCAACACTCTGTGTCACACAGTGGCCAAAAAAAATTATATCTATATCTATATCTCTATCTATCTATCTATCTATCTATCTATCTATCTATCTATCTATCTATCTATCTATCTATCTATCTATCTACACACACACTATGGCTAATAGCCACTGATGGACCTCTGCTCCATATTTTTATCCAATCCCCTCTTGAAGCTGGCTATGCTTGTAGCAGCCACCACCTCCTGTGGCAGTGAATTCCACATGTTAATCACCCTCTGGGTGAAGAAGTACTTCCTTTTATCCGTTTTAACCCAACTGCTCAGCAATTTCATCAAATGCCCACGAGTTCTTGTATTGTGAGAAAGGGAGAAAAGTACTTCTTTCTCTACTTTCTCCATCCCATGCATTATCTTGTAAACCTCTATCATGTCACCCCGCAGGCGACGTTTCTCCAAGCTAAAGAGCCCCAAGCGTTTCAACCTTTCTTCATAGGGAAAGTGTTCCAACCCTTTAATCATTCTAGTTGCCCTTTTCTGGACTTTCTCCAATGCTATAATATCCTTTTTGAGGTGCAGCGACCAGAACTGCACACAGTATTCCAAATGAAACCGCACCATCGATTTATACAGGCATTATGATATTGGCTGATTTGTTATCAATTCCCTTCCTAATAATTCCCAGCATGGCACTGGCCTTTTTTATTGCAATCACACACTGTCTTGACATTTAGGGTCTTCTCTAGTGAGTACTCCCTTCTCATTTAGTGGCCAAAGTATTTGAGTTTATCATTTATCCAAATATTTGACCAAAGGCACATAGAGACCCCTAAATAATAAATCTCAATCCAAACCAATTCTTTTTTTGAGCAGGAATGCAGTTCTAGCTGGCTTGGTATCAGGAGGTGTGGCCTAATATGCAAATGAGTTCATGCTGGGCTTTTTCTACCCAAAAAGCCCTGTGCAAAACAATGGGGATATCAGGGTGTGTGGCCTAATATGCAAATGAGCTCCTGCTGGGCTTTTTCTATCCAAAAAATCCTGATCCAAACTGAGTGTTGAAGATAGTGGTGGATAAATGACAAGGTGGGAGTATCGCTGCTGTGATTGGAGACCTAATAGCATTCTTCCCACTGGGGACATCTACCTCTATGATGTTTAAAAGTTTAAGTTGCTTAGTGCTATTGTGCCATGAAACCAGAAATATTGCCTAATGGTAGAAATAGTGCAGTGGTGTAATAGCACTAATTTCCATTTTTTTTTAATGGTGACTGCAGCAAGCAGTTCAGTTGGAGGATGGCAGTGGGTACTATGCTTCTCATCACATGCAAGAAATCATGCAAAATGAACACATCAACACTTCTTTGGACAGATCTGTGTGGCTCACTAACCACTGACTCCCTGCTTGAGTTAACCAAACAGGAGCTCAGCAGACATAGCACGTGCTTGAGTATCTTGAATTGTAGTGGGAACCAATGAAAGGCTCTGAACTTCAGAGCCAGCCTGGTAGGGTTTTTTTTTTTTTTGCTGGTGCTGTTGATCCATTTCTGGATCCAGCAGGCTCTATTCATCATCCCAATGAGGAGAAGGCAAAATGAATAACAGCAAGACATGTATATTAAGAATCAATTGCGTTTCAGAGAGTGTGACCAAAAGGGTTAGAAGGACATAAAGTCTGCTCTGCCAATTTGCCAACATATTTCAAGCATCAAATGTGCTGACCTAATGAGAAGAGGCCAGCTCCTCTAAGTTTAGGAAACCTGAAAGGAACTTACAAACATACTTAATAAGTGGTTGTAGAATTATTCATTAACTCTGGAGTAAACCAGAGAAGATTAAGAAATCTATCATGTCATTGAATTCAATTTCCATATTGAGCAGTTTTCCTTAGTGAAAACCACTGCTGTCCAAGGAATAATCCAACTCTTATACATACTGATTTTGTTTGAACTTCATTTGGCTTTGAGGGGCAAGCCTCTGTCTGGTTGCCCACTTATCATCTTCCAAACTCTGCCCTGTCTCTGCTCCTGACATTCCTAGTGTTACTCTCATTCAACTTCCAACCTTTTAGGTTCTCTACTAGTTCTGCCCTAAGATGACATGTCCCATCAGACTTTTCCCTCATACACCCAGCAGTGCCATGGCTCCACTCTCTGATTTACAACCTTAGGGAAAACAGTTCAGGTAAAATTATTGCATTAGCTTCCTCTGCCTAGCACAGAGATGGTATAAGGATGAGACAGCTCTCTGTGGCTTCTTCTGGAACCATTTTTGGCTCCCTTAAGTTGCAGCAATAACTTACTGAGCCATTATCCAAAATGACACCATACTCCTTGGTTGCACTGTACAAATCCATTCTCTGGTCTGAACAAAGCCCATGTTTAAAAAAAGGAAACATGAATGAAAGAACAGGAGCTTACCTTCTGTGAAGTGTGAAATTAAATCCAGTGTTCTGAATTACAGAATGAGATTGTTCAGTGGCTTCATTTAGATATAACTTATCTTTTGCTTATGCAAGTGACTATATCCCTTGACTAGGAAGAATTTTAAACATTTCAGGTGCCAACAAGAGGTTTTCTTTAGCAGTCCATAGTTTTTAAAGACCCATTTCATATATTATGCAGGGACAAGCTTGGGGGTTCCCACCAGATGTACTCTTAATAGGCAGTTCCAGCCATGTACTGTGTGCATGATGTACCCAACCTGATGAGTATACATGGGTGATACATGTGTTTGCACTGCAAACAGATTTATTGCATTCAATGAGTCAATGCTTAAAGCAGCTCTCCTGGAGTCATCCATGCATCAGGCTGAAATAAAAGGTAGTTCTCTAGGATGAAAATATTGCAGACAGCTGAGTGTCTTTCCCAGGAGTATTTATCTATTGCTGTAGCCTAGGGGAAGAATCAGATAAGTCCCTCAGTCTCCTGTTTGTTTTGCCCTACTGACAGAATGAATGGCAGGTTAAAAGGTAGATGCTTGGATATGCAGTGCTATATATGAAGGACAACATTGAAAAGGTTCACTAAAACACTTCATAATATTAGGAATTAAGAGCGAAATAAAAACAAATTTCCCCTAGGCGGTGGAAAGCTGTGCTGTGAATATTCTCTAATATTCCAGTGACTGGCTCATTAATATTGCTGCATTAAATAAGTGAGGTTGCTAGTACTGCTTGGAACCACACATGCCCTATCCAGTGGCTCAAATAACCATTTGTAGATTGCAGAACCATAGTATGGCTGCTCAGTATGGCAAACTACAAATGGCAGGAGATACAGAGCTGTCATCTAAAATGGCATCCCTGAGCCCAGCTTTTTCCCTTGTAAATGTAGCCACTAGCCTGGTGGAGCTAGCCATCTTTTCCACCCAATCTTGCCCAGTTCCCCTTCTTACTACAACCTATATGCTGTTTGCCTATGCAGGTCCCATGATTCCTAACAGCTAATTGGGGGTGATTAAAAGAATCTCTCCCCACTTTTTCTCCAGCAGGAAATCTGATTTGATCCAGCCCGTTATACCACCTATCTTATGATTTCACAGCATGTGTTTTTCTCCACTGCTGTCTGTCAGCTCCTCGGATAGTCCTTAATAAGTAGGCCTCTTGCTGATTTTCAGAAAAGGTTCGTTTTTATTGATTGACTTAATACCACAGTATGACTCTCTGTGCCAGATCTGTCTTTGATCTTTGGAGCCAGATCTAGATGATGATGATGATGACTGATGATCACAATCTCCTTTACTTTCCCCCACACCCACAACAGACACCCTGTGAGGTAGGTGAAGAAGAAGAAGATATTGGATTTATATCCCGCCCTCCACTCCGAAGAGACTCAGAGAGGCTCAGAATCTCCTTTACCTTCCTCCCCCACAACAGACACCCTGTGAGGTAGGTGGGGCTGAGAGAACTCTCACAGCAGCTGCCTTTTCAAGGACAACCTCTGCCAGAGCTATGGCTGACCCAAGGCCATTCCAGCAGGTGCAAGTGGAGGAGTGGGGAATCAAACCCGGTTCTCCCAGATAAGAGTCCGCACACTTAACCACTACACCAGACTGGCTGTCCAGGTGGGACTGAGAGAGCTCTTACAACAGCTGCCCTTTCAAGGACAACTCCTACAAGAACTATGGCTGAGCCAAGGCCATTCCAGCAGCTGCAAGTGGAGGAGTGGGGAATCAAACCCAGTTCTCCCAGATAAGAGTCTGCACACTTAACCACTACACCAAACTGGCTCCCCTCTCCCGGGCCATTACAAGCCTGCCAGAAGTCAGAGCAAAAAGCCCACACAAAGCAAAGGTAACAGTTTCTCACCCAGCCCCCCACTGCATGCTAACAGGTGCCAAGACAGTTTCTGAAGAGCAATGCAACAGGGAGTTATCATGTCCTTGAGTTCCAGATGCGAACATCCCCACCAGGGTAGAATGATTACTTTATACATTACAGTCAAAAGCAAAGCAAGCAAGCAAGGCATCAAAGAGCACAACTCCCCTAACATTCCCATTATAGTTACAGCAAGCGCAGGAACCAACAATATTCATGGCAAGACCCTTGACACTGTCATTGGTGGGAGCGGGCAAACACACACAGCAACATAATAGCATGGGCCACTGATATGGTGGGCAGGAATGGAGAAGGGGGACTTAACATGAAGATGTTGTTTTGGGCAGCAGTCCCATGTCATTCATAATGTACAGTTACACCCTCAGACCTGCATGCTTGGTATGAACAAATGCCTTCACCAGCCAATTAGTGCACCTTTTCATTATGCACGTTGCCATTATGCGAGCTGCATTTGCACCTTAATAAAAGAACTTTTCCTCACATTAGTTAAAGAATGCCAAAATTGCCTTCCAATTATAGATTTTAAAATAAAATAATTTTAAGGATGACAGCACTTTTTAAATAGGAGCCAAAGGTTAATGTGAAAAATTGGACTTGAATTTTAACAATAAAGTAGGCTGGAAAACTGGGTAGAACAATCTTGAAACAATTCATATATTTTTTTTTTTTTGTAGCACATTTCTATCCATTTTCTTAGGTCACCAGCAAAACAAACAAATCTTTATCGACTTGCCTTTCTAGGTTTTATAGGGCTTATCTATGAGGGCCCAATGAACACAGTTAACTAAAGGGTGGTAATCAGAACACTGAGTTGAACTACAGGGGGCTATGTTGCTTGAAGAATCAATTATTCTGTGCAAGAATGCTTTTTGCCAGTAAATGAAGAAAGTAGTTTTGAACAGAACTACGTGAGCTTGTCAGGCAATTACTTAACTGTGTACAAATTTAAATGTTACATAGGTGAATCCATTATTTAAAAGAAATCTAAAATGGGAATTAAAAGCCAGGAAGAAAAAAGGCTGTTCTCATGTTAATACAGTGACAGATCTGGATCATATGTTAACTTTTAACAAGGCACCACATGTGAAAAGGCTCAAGTGCTTGTAGCAGTTATCATTTCCAACAGCTGTTATAAGTACTGAGGGCTAGAGAGCCTCCTCCAGTTGCCCTCACCCCGCTACGATGCTGGCATAAGAGAGTTGTTGTCAGGCTGATTTGCTTTAATTCTCTCTCATTTGGTTTTTCATATACCGAACAAGGAATTAAGTGCATTACAGCAGGTAACACCATCATAGACAGTAATCACAGAAGAAATGGGATTAGTTCACAAAAATACATTTTTGTAAGTGATGCTAAATTATTGTATTTTTAAAAACTAAAATTGTCCCTGAATTTCACTTTAAGAAATTACTGAGGAAGACTTGGAGGCTTCTGTTTAAGCAAAAAAATTAATAAAGTTTAAGGGGGGGGGAAGAATTTGACTGAAACTAGATTCTCATGATTTTTGATGGTTTATCAAATGAGAAAGTACTGACTAGAATGCAAACTTGATTTTCAAATGTCTTCTGCTTTCTATACAGCACTAAGAATGTTCTCAGGTGATTCATGTCAGACTAAAAGCACTTGAAGGGTTTTCACAGATTAGTGAACACTTCAAATTGAGGTCCTGAGGAAAGAGGAGAAGCATCCAGAATTTATGCTAGTAGCCATCATGTTGTTTTTTTTTTTTAATGAGAGGCATGCATGGCTCTCTCTGTCTCCATTTTATCCTCACAACAACCCTATGAGAGTTGGCTGAGAGAAAGTGGTCGCTAGTGAGGATCATGACCAAATCAGGTTTGGCTCTTCCATGATGTACTTTTATCCATGATGAAACCATGGATAAAAGTACAAGAGAGATGAAATCAAAAATTGCTAACAAAGCTGGAACAGAGAAGCATCATCTGTAGATGTCTAACATAAATCTTTGGTCTATACTCATAGAACTGATTAACCAAAAATAAATGTCAGTCTTGTAGTTCTCCACTTGTAAGCATAAGTTTAAAACTAAAAACCAACATTGGTTTTGATCCACATTGTAATAAAAATCAATGGGATTCTTTCATTTCCCTTCAGTTATGGATTCAATGTGAACCACTTCCAAAAATGTAGCTAATTAAATTATAGGAATGTAATGTGTACCCAAGGAACTTCCTAAAGGAGAACTGTTATATAACCCTGGATTCCCTGGAAACAGGAATAATTTATATGTTGGTGTAATTGTACACTTCGGGTACACAGAGACTGCAGTATCACACTGACTAAAAAACTGTTACAACTCCAGGCAGCTGCAGCTGACTTGTAACACAATTCTCCAAGTTCAACTATACACCCCCAAAAGCAATGCACACACTTGTTGCTCAGCAGTAGCTCCAGCCTGTGGGCGTTGGATGATACATAAAAGTATCATGGCGGATGACCAAGTTGTACTTTGTTATCTTTACAACCTGACTGTGTAAACAGTTTGGATAATATGGTGACTTCAACGAGGGACCAGCTGTTCCTATGCCATTTTAAGATATTTCCACCTACTCTTTCCTTTAAAAGGGGGAGATTGCTAAACTTCCTCACTGTTTGGCATCAACAAATCATCAGATTTCCAGTTGCAGCAATGTTTTGCGAAGAAGTGCTGATAAACTGGCAGCTGCTCTATTAGGGTGATGGATGCGTAATTGCCTCCATGGGGCGCGGTAGGGAAGTTCTGGGAAAACACCGGTGCCTGTGGAGTGGGCATCCCTGAGGTGTCATGGGTCCATGCTAAGAAGAAGGGAATGATCTCGCCCAGTACCCTCTTTGGGGTGCGCCTTTCCCGGGGCAGGAAGAATTTCAACAGACACACATAACCACTAACCCATGTACATGGGAGTCACCTCGCACCTCGCCCTTTCATGAACTCATTCTTCTAACATATTGCTCATCTTCTAGATAGATTCCTGCTAATTGCATCTATTCAGTGCACCATTCTATCCCATCTGGGGCTGCCTTTCCATCTGTATAATCTTGCCTGTACAGAACATGCAGTTGTAAGTAGCTGTAATTTTATTCAGGGTGTTTCCACGTTTTTACAGGAAGTGGTAAAACTCAGGCAGAGGAGACGTAAAAAACAAAAGACAGCAGGAGATCCACAGTCTGATATGCTACTGCTTAGTCTAGGTTGATCCTGAGTCATTCCTGCATTTTATTTCATTCTTCCAGCTTAATGTCTAAAAGGAAATCCTCTTGTGAATGTTGCATCCACTTCTCAGCACTTACTGTAATGTAAAAAATCACCAGTAGCCACAAAAAACAGTGTCTATGATGTCGCCATAAAAACTTGTAACTATCACCATTCTTCAAAAGCTAAAAAGAGCAGAGGTATATATTTGTAGCATGAGAAATTAGCATATTAATCAGTATTACAAGCACTGGAGAGAGCTTCCAAGAAAAGGCCAGTCATATCACCTGATTTGATATTATTGATTGATAGTGATGTTCTCAATGTTCTAAGCTGAACTTGCCACCTCATAGTTTCTTCTCTTGGCCAGGATGCCACTGGGCACTTAGGCTGAATTTTCACCTAAGATATCTGTCAAGATGTGTCTGAGTCTCAACCTCTCACAGGTACTTTCCCAAAAAAATAATGCTGGAAGAGAGGGCTAGCAACTGTGCCATCCTCAGCAGAGAGTTATTTTAGAATAGCACATTTCCACTTCTCAAACAGCCAAGGAAAGAATTAGTATGGGAACATAATATTCATCATCTGGGGAAAAAATCAAATATGAAAATTGTAGATATCTTAAGCCACACAATGGGCAAACATTACAAGCCTGGGAAAGAACTGAAGAGAAACAAACAGCTGTGTCATCAGGAGTCCGTCTAAATATTAAGATACTCTTTACAAATCCCAGAAAGAACCACTGAACAGGAAATATGGGGAAAGAGGGTTACACATGCATTTTTGTTACCTTTTAGTAGATTTTGAAGCAACCACAGAGAGGCTAATAAGCGTTACCAGAGTCTGTTATTGATTATTAACTTTCCCTCAAAAGGCTTCAGTTTTAATACTCTTGTGACTCACAGAATTTAAGAGTTGGAATTGATTTTAAGAGCATCTACTCTAATCTTGGACACTGAGCCTATCATAATTGCACCGTTCATTGCGTACAAACAATTACGAATGAGGAAAAACTACTTTAATATTAATAGTAGGCTTAACTGGATTCCTCTCAGGGGTAGACTGGCCATGTAAGTTAAAGGAAAACCTCCTGATGGGCTGCTGTTCTAGAGGGCTACTGGCAGCCAGGAAAAAGCAGAGCTAATCCCCAATGATGTCTCCAGCGTTTCAGGGGCCACGTGGCTTAGACCATTCACAGTGATGATTATCGGTGTCAGCTGACCCACTGTCTCCTCTCAGTCTGCCACCATCTGAGCCAATGTCCAGTGTTGACGCTGGTGAGCTGAGGGACCACAACTGTAGTGCAAAAAAGGTCATGCTGCTTGGTTTGCTCCTGGATCACTTTCACTTCCAAGTTCACTTGCAGTTTCATCCTAAGACTCCTGGCAGCTTTTATCACCATAGGCTCACAGGTTACAAATGGAGGAATGGGTCCACCAGGGTTTGGTTGTTGGACACTGGGTGGAAGGAATGAAGTGCCGGGAGGGAGAGGATCTTGCAGCAGGAAAAGCCAAAGCAACTGAACTTCCAGTTGCAAATATCTAGAGCTGCAGCCAGAAGACTGAACCATGGGAGTTGTGGAGAGGCAATATATGGAAGCTTTGGGCCATAGCAACTCTGCCCTTGTGTCCCACTCTGTTACCTGGTTGGCTGGTTTTATATAAGAAATCCTATCACAGTTTTCTTTGAATACTAATATTAGATTAGTGCTTCAGTCCACAAAGCCTTATATTTAATCATCAAGGCTTCACCAGCATTTTTTTTAAAGGCTGGTATTATCACAGCCCTTATCTCAAGATGATTCTCTATTTAGTTGATGTTATTATATTTTTAAACTATGAGCACAAAAGATATGGCATTGGAAGGAGGCCCAGCACTGGAATTTTAAATGCACACTGGGCACAGCAGAGGACATAATCAACACGAGACAACAACCCCCCAGTACAAGTGGTTCTAGTATGAAAGGAGGAGGAGGTTGGATTTATACTTTGCTCTTCAGTGAGAGTGGTTTTTCCTTCCCCTTCCCACAAGAGACACCCTGTGAGGTAGGTGGGGCTGAGAGAGCTCAGAGAGAGCTGCTTTTGAGAGAATAGCTCTGAGAGAACTTGTGACTGACCCAAGGTTACCCAGCAGCTGCTTGTGGAAGAGTAGGGAATCAAACCTGGTTCTCTCAAATTAGAGTACGTGCCCTTAACTACTACACTAAACTGTCTCTACACCAAACAGTAAGTTAATTAATGAAAAACCCTGACCTGGATAGCCCAGGCTAGTCTGATCTCACCAGATCTTGGATCATAAGCAGGGTTGACACTGGCTAGTATTTGGATGGGAGACCGCCAAGGAGTACCAGGGTTGTGACATGGAGGCAGGCAATGGCAAACCACCTCTGAATGTCTCTTGCCTAGCAAACCCCATGGGGCCACCTAGCTGTGACTTGATGGCACGTTTCACCACCAATGTGCAAAAAAAAAAATCAAATACTGTAATGGTTGACAGTAACATTAAAAATAGCTGCCAATTAATGCTTGTTAATCATCCCAGTGCCCTTGGACTTCTTGGCTAGAATAATAATAGTGGAACTAAGTTGGAGTTCAACGACATTTTATTCAGAATGTAAGCTTTTGTGTGCATGCACACTTCATCAGACAATGGAATGGGGTTAGGGTTAGGGTTGAGTTACACATAGCTGGTGGGCAACAGAGTCTAACTTGGTACTATTTTGCATGCTTAACCACTGCCCACCAGCTATATGTAACTCTGCTCACTGTACCCCATATCATTGTCTGATGAAGTGTGCATGCGCACAAAAGCTTACATTCTGAATAAATCTTTGTTGGTTTTAAAGGTGCTACTGGACTCCAACTTTGTTCTATTGCTTCAGACCAACATGGCTGCCCACTTGGATCTAAGAGTGGAACTGTCTGCATTCAACAAAATCCCAACAATTAGTTCTTGTAGAGAAATTCTAGGCTGGAGAGAAAATTTTGAATGAAAAAGCAATGCATGTAACTGGGTAGGGAAAGCAGCCAGAGGAAAGATGCCAGGGGTGGTGGGAATGGTGTTAGGAAGAAAGCAGTGTTTCTCTCTTGCCATTTCCCTGCACTGAATCGCCTCCTTCCAGTGATGCTTTTCTTTACACAAAGCAACTGCTGGGAGTTTGCTTTGGTACGTTCTGCCCTTGCAATAAAAGTGGAAGCCATTGGCCCGGACACATCTACAAGGAAAGGAACCAGAGACTTTGAGAGTTCCCTGAGGAGGAAGGCCCCTGCATCTCCCCTCTTCCCCAGTTATGACCTTGAACAGAAAGTAAATGTGACACATTACAATTCAAAGTAATACTTTCAATAATATGTCCAAAATTTTGAATTGACACCTGATTTATAGCCTGTTTCATTAAGTTTCTAAAACGTAAGCACTTAGTATGTATGAGAGTGTGAATCCCACAGCACTTTTCTCCCCTCCTGTCTGTCAGGAGGACATTCACTGCTGGCTGAATATTTAACTTAATTGGTTTTCTGCTCCCGTGACCATCAATCCTCCACTATATTCACTTTCATGTTTTTATGAACTCCTCATTTCTCGTTTGCTTTGATGTACATCTATTGTAGTGGCACTTTCCCCTCCCTCAACCGGTTATCTTATAGGGTCTTGCTCAATAAAGTGTTACAGAAGAACTCAGTATTTCCAAAATAACAAAAGATAGGTTTTCATGCTTCAGTTCCCCAGGAGAGAAGGAAAGGACCATCAATCTAGCGGGCTATTGGAGAGGTCAACAGACTGCTTAGTCAGCTGTCCAATCCATTATCTCCTTCAAATAGCCACTGATGCGATGGGGAGGGAAGGAATACTATCCACCCGACATCAAAACTGTAGATATTTACAACCCATTTAAGGTATTTGGGGGCAATCCAGTGTAACCATCTAAGAGTGTAGTTTGATAGCAAAGGGTTTTTCTCTCTTATCTTGCAAAGCTGAGATACAATTTGAAGGAATTTTTGTAGATCTTAGAAAATTCATCACATGCTGTGCAATGCATCAGTTGTGCAATACATGGATTGGATTCAACCAGCTTTGTGAAAAAGCAGAGGTTTTCTCTGACTCCATCCCAAAAAGCCTATACTGGTGACTATGAGATGTACAAAAGTCATGTGGAATGGATATAGTAGAAAGGAGAACTGGGTGAAACTGAGTAAAACTGCTGACTAGATCCAACCCTTTTTCTCATACCATTAGGAAGCCACACAAATCCTTTGGTAATTGTCAAAAAGTATTAAAAAGTATACATACTGCACTGGACTGGCAGGATGTACTGAAGTCATAGTTAAATAACTGCATGTCCTCCTTTGACATCAGAGTTACCATGTGATTGAGTTAAATGATCCAGTCATGCAAATGCATGCACTCTGTTCTCTTCCCTTCATTTTCACAACAGGTTCCCAACAGGAATTCATCTGATCATGATGTTTCCCCCCCAGTCTCCAATCTCAAGAAACCCTGCCAGGAGTCTGTGGTTGTATCCACTGAGGCCTTGGTTCACACACTATGAATGCAATTTTTGATTAGCAGGATAATCTGCCCATGGCTATTTGGCACTGTTGCACCCTTACCTCCATAGGATTCTATACAATATGATAATACTTTGCTTATGCAAAAATAAATAAATAAATAAAAGGCCAACAAACACACATACCCCTTTCCTGGAATTCTATTGTCAATTCTAGTTTTCCTATGCCAAGTAACAGATTTTAATTTTGCTAAGAAAAACCCAGTGAATAAAAAAATGGCACAGTGCAAGGTGTTCCCATTAGCCAGATGTTTCACTCACAATGCAATCCTATTCAGACTTACTCTTTTCAAAATGAATATTTTTCATTGGGCTTAGACTGGAATAACTGTATAGGATAGCAATGTTAATCTGGATAATGGATACTGTTGCATATGAACTGTCTCTTAGTCACATTGCCTTATGTTTTATCTTGTCTTAAAGCTGTGTAAAGTTAGTTATTCTTGACATGCATTTCACTGATAATCTTAAACCTGCAAAACCACTGACTGAATCTCATACCTTCTTGATGGCACATTGAATCATGCCAGCAGGAACAGCCACAACATAGGATCATCCATATTTCTGCTGAGCTTCATAATACTTTGACAAGTTCTCTTGCCCTGAAGGCATGCAGATGGCACAACATGTTTTGGAAAAGCTGTTTGCAATATCACCACAGTATCTGGTTTGCCAATTGCATTCTGAATTGAATTGGGCACAGAATTCTATGGAATTTAAACACCATAATCCTACAATAGGAAAAAAAAATTGCAGTTTCACAGCACACCAAAGAATCTTTCAGTTCTAAAATGGCATTTTTCCAGCTTTGATCTGCCAGCTATACTTAACCTCCAGCAGTAGAACCTTCTGCTTTAGATCCAGGCTTTGTGGATTGCTCAACAGCTGCCAAAATAGGACCACTGAAGACTGTTCTTGGTGTTCCTGTCAATCATTACTGCTGTACCATGCTCATTGTTTCCCCTGAATCCTATGGGTCGAGTAATAAACAGATTGAAGAGGATCATGAAAAAGCTTGACAAAGTGTGTTTGGATTAGTTTCCAAAAAGCTGAAAGGTACTATATAGTGGCTACATTTCACATGCTATTTTAAAACGAGGCAGATATTTACAACAAACCATAATTCAGATTTACAACAACAGTGAATACAATTATATTGATATACACCAGCCAAGAAACAGGGAAACCTCTCTGAAACCTTTGATATAATCAACCATGATACCTTTCTGTACCTTCTGGGCCAGGGCTATTTTTGAGCAGGAATGCACAGGAACACAGTTCTGGCTGGCTTGGTGTCAGGGGGTATGGCCTAATATGCAAATGAATTCCTGCTAGACTTTCTCTAAAAAAACCCAGTGTGAACCATAGTGACACCAGGAGGAGCGGCCTAATATGCAAATGAGTTCCTGCTGAGCTTTTTCTACAAAAAAAGCCCTGCTTCTTTCCATGATGGGGCTTTGAGGTTTCAGTTTTGCTCCTTGCAGTGGATCTGGGGACTTATTGGCAGCTGGCGATATTAGGGTACTGAAACATATTCAGAAAGACAATGGGAGAGATCATCTGGACCAGTGACTCCCAGTGTACTCCCTGTAGACACCATGGCACCAGCTGGTGTGTTTCCTGGCTCCCACCTGCTTCTTCCCCCAAGCAAGTAGCCAATCCTGGCCTTCTTCTACTTCACTGGGATTGGAGGTGCTGATTGGTAGAGCCCAGAAGGCATCACCTTTGCCTCTCCAGGAAGTGTCCATTTGAAAGGAGCTGCCTCTGCCACAGGAGGAATTTCCCAGTGTTCTATGGAACCTTCCAGTGTATTGTAACTGGATCCATTACACATGACAGCCATTTTTTTTTTACTGTGGCTACCATTCTCATAATTCCAAAAGCACCCAGAGGCTCAACCTGAACCTTTCAACTGAACATTTCAGTTCATGCATGCTGCTGACACACACTACTTTCTTTTCTAGAGAAATGCAAAAGGAAGTAGGAATATTAAACGTATGTCTGGAGAGATAGTGGAAGACTTGCTTTAATATCTCTATGCCTTTACACAGTACTGAGAATCTTTAATTGCCAAATATCTTAGAAGAAAGCACATCTCTCAAAAGTTTCGTTTAAAGAGGTTAACCTTGACTTTGGGCTTTTTTTTAAAGTTGGATCTGAACAATCCAGAGATTGCCTTGCCTGCTCATCACTATACCTTTTACAAAATAAACGTATGAGTGTTGTATTCGTCTCATTTCTCATCACATAAAACAATGAGATTATCTTTGGTCCAGATGCAGACCTTCCCAGTTGCTTCCCCATCTCTCTGAAATAGCTTCTCAGAGGAGGTGAGGCACCTGTTTTCTTTGTTGATCTTGAAGCTGTCAAGGAATTCTTTTTGAGGGGGCTTTTTGCTGAATGGGAATGATAGTGATTGGTTATTGATATTTTTGTTTAATCCAATGGTTGGTGATAGTTCTATTGCCAAACTGGTATGGATTAGGGTGCATATGAGTGCACCCTAGGGTGGTGCTTTTTTTAAAAAAAATTGACTATGTTTGTCTATATCAGGGGTCTCCAACTTGATGCCCATGGGCACCATGGCACTCTTGGGCACCAATTCTGGTGCTCACCAAATGTTTTGAACAGCTTCTGTCAGGCCACTGGAGATCTGATTGGCTGTGTAGATGAAAACATCATTGCATCAACAGCAGCTGCCAATGGTATTGTTTTTAACCTCTCACTCCTCTTTCTCAGTGTAGTTTTAAAATTACCTTTCTTCTCCGTTACATTTGGCCTTTTTCTGGGTTTGTGTATTGCTCCGCATCTTGTGGCAGCCATTTTGTGGTTCAGAGAAAAAATGGAATCAGAGAAAAATGGAGTATAAATATGTCAGACATGGAGCGCAGTCTCAGAGACCAACTCAAGAAGCATCCAATTAGACCCGGGTGGGGAACAGTGGCTCTCCAGATGTTTTTTACCTACAACTCCCATCAGCCCCAGCTAGCATGGCCAATGGCTGGGGCTGATGGGAGTTGTAGGCAAAAAAACATCTGGAGAGCCACTGTTCCCCACCCCTGAATTAGACCATCCATGACCACAAGAGTCATAATGTACAGCTACTGTGGAATATAGAGAGTGTTCCCTGGAAGCTGTATATAAATTGTGAAACTTCCTTTGGAAACAAGTCAGAACCTGAAAATCTCACAGAAGCATTCAGGCTGATTTTGGGATGTTAAGCTGGCAAAGAAAGACAGCTAACTAACTTTGTTTGAGTTTTAAATGTTTGTGGTTTTAAAAAATTGTTTCAGAATATTGTCAACCTGTAATATAAAAGTATGATTAAGCCATTTTGTTTCAGTGAGTGTTTTCCTCTATGGATAGGAAATCTTGCACAATATCACAACTCCTTCTTTATGAGCAATTTCCCATAGAATTTTACACAACTCATTCAAACACACCAATACAAGCACACTGTCCACGATCTGCACAGATGATTCCTTCTGCATTCATCGGCTCTTGGTCTACTTACTCAAGATACATGATCTCTCCTGTGCCCATTCCATTTAATCATATAAAAATGGAATTAACTGTTCTTTCAGTAGAACGCATTATTTTCCAAAGGCCACAAAGAAATAGTTTCCTTTAAAAAGTCTACTTTTAAAATGAAAGGAAAAACACTGAGTGTCTAGATTGCGATATTCTGCTAAGATGTGCTTATAAATTGCTAAGACTTCTTGATCCTTCCTAAATTGGGTAGATAGAGATCATTAATGTTGCCCAACTATGGATTGTCATTAATGAGAAATGTGCTGTCAGCACCTCCGAAGCAGCAGCTCTTTTACTGGGTTGTCTGGTCAGCCAAATAATGAGGCACATACTGAGTTTAGAACCCAGCATAGGTTTTAAATGTTCAGCATCTCTGAGAACTTGCTAATCAGGGTAAGAAATTTGGGGGAGTAGCACCTTGAACCTAAAAAGGACAATACGAATAGAGAAGTGCTTAGAGTGCAAAAATATAAGTGATCTCTGTAAGATTCCCATATGTGTCTTGAAGGACCTTATGTTGAGTCAATCCCTATCTGCTGGTTGTCCCCAAGGACATCTGCCTTGCCTCAACTAGAGCCAGGGCTTTTTCTGTCCTGGGTCTGGCCTGGTGGAACATACTCCCGTTAGAGATCAGGGCCCTACCTGACCTACTACCATTTCATAGGGCCTGTAAAATAGAGCTGTTTCGAAAGGCCTTTGAGTGAGGCAGACGCCCACAGTACAGCGAGTTTGGCCTCCTTTGCTTCAATATTCCATCTTCTATCAAGCCTATTGATGTATCATCGGTTCGAGCTCTGTTTGTATTATGGCCTGATTAATTTGTCTACCATATGAAATTGAGTAATTCTAATTGTTTTTATTTTTTTAAAAAACAGTTAAAACATGTTTTATTTTTTATTTTAAAAACAGCTAAAACATGTTTATTCTTTATAAACAGTTAAAACATGTTTTATTTCATGTTCTATTTGTTTTTAATTGTCTATTGTTTTATTGAACAAAGTTGAAGTCCAGTAGCACCTTTAAGACCAACAAAGTTTTCTTGAGAATGTTAGCTTTTTTATTGTTACTTGTTCAAATTTGTTGTAATTTGCCCTGAGCCTGCCCATGGGATAGGGTGGAATAGAAATTAGCATAAATAAATAAATCCCAACTGTTGTGAAGCATGTAATTTGGGAACATATTCAGTGTATGAACTAAAATGTTCTTAGTGCATGAATAAAACATGAATACTGTACAACAAACAATTAGAACAAATAGGCTTTAGACAGGATTCCAGACCTGAGGAGCAAATCTGGGTTTCTGATAAGAAGTATGTGTGAAATGCTTATTAGCTGTTGTTACTGGGATGGGAGGCAAGTGAAGGACCTGTCCCAATTCCCTTCATCCCCTCCCTCAGAATAATAAAACTTTAAATAAAAGTAGTTGCTGCTCACAGTTTTAGGCTCTTTCCTTATTTCACGCTAACCACCATTACAGGCAGGAACTTTGAGAACTTCATGGCTTACACACTGGCCAGGACAACATATTTGCCCAAACACCACTTATTATATAAGGTGAGGATGGGGAAGGATCCAAATTGGATCACCTTAATGTTCCCTGGCAAAATTCATTTCTAGCATAGCATTGCCCCATGCTTTTTGCAGCTCAGGGTTGATTCGGTCTGGTTCAAGAGCTAAAACACAGAATCAGTTGCCATTCATTCCCACTTTGCACCAGCACAGTGAGTGGCACCCTCTAAATAAATAAAATAATAGTTTGCCTGCTTTTTCACCACTTGCACAGTCAATGGCAGGAATGATCTTTGAAATGGTCAGAAGATTAGCTTGGGTTCATGAGCAACCCCCTGAAGATGCTAAGTAGTAAATTTCAACTGAAAAAAATCTCAAACTGGCTCCACCCACCCCTTTTTACTATACACACTCTTAAAAATTGGAGGTAGTGCCAGTCCAGGCAGATGGTGAGATGAAGGACTGGCAGCAGTGACAGTCTAATTGTGAGAACAGATGTGAAAATGGACACAACTGAATTCATTCAAGCAAATCTGTACAATTCATCAAACTATTGCCTCCCGGATCATGACCCAGGAGCAGGTCTTGAGCCAAACTGGCAGGTGTTTGAGCAGACCTAATTATAACATCTTGATTAAATGTACTCCACATCTCTGTCTTCCTGAATTGCATGCCTGTTTCTTCATTGCACCACAAAAGGCTATGGAATTTGGCTCAGCCAGGTTTGCTCACATGGTCATTAGGTCCAAGGGTCAGCAAGCAGCTGAGGTCACAAAGAAAC
This sequence comes from Heteronotia binoei, assembly GCF_032191835.1. Lineage (NCBI taxonomy): Eukaryota > Metazoa > Chordata > Lepidosauria > Squamata > Gekkonidae > Heteronotia > Heteronotia binoei. The sequence goes on from NC_083226.1 coordinate 32,641,273, forward strand.
AACCATTCTCTTCTGTAGTTTTGTGTCAGGAGGTTGCTGAAAAATGAAGGAATAGCAATCACTTGTGGGCTAGTGTTCAAAGTCTCTAAAAATGTGGATTGTGGGTCAAACTATATTATAGCATATGCAAATCCACTACAGAGATTTGAAGCCATATTGCAGCTGAGATTTTCAGGTGGGAACTCCATTTAAAGGTAACATAGGAGCTCAATTCAGAGCCTTCCCCAATGGAACAAATAAGGCTGCTCTGGCACTGTTTGGGGTCAGAACAAATGGCACACAAATGGCACACAAAAATTATGGCCATACATTAAAATGTATTTGAGTCCACTGTGTGGGGATGGAATTTGATTGGGATCGTGTTGGGAGGGGAGGAAGGGCTCCTGCCTTCCCCTCCCAACACGATCCCAATCAAATTCCATCCCCACACAGTGGACTCAAATACATTTTAATGTATGGCCATAATTTTTGACATATGTGATCCTTCTGTATTTGCATGCCTGGGATATTTCAGTTAACATCCTCTAGGTAATAGTCTTACAGTACTGTGGACTGAGGGATTATTATGGGAAAGTGGGGAAAAGGTTTTTTGTACATAGGGCTTTTTTTAAAGTAACACAGAGAAATGAACATACGTGTGTGTCCCCATGTCTGTGGTGGCTCGAAGCCCTGAAAGAGGCCCAGAATGGAGAAGAAGAATGATTATGGTGGGTGCAGGGGGCATGGTGAAGCACAGACGCTGAAGCTCAGCATTCCTTTTGTTTGCAGTGCATTTTTGCCACATTTTTCTGTCATATTCAGTCTTGTGGCAATTAGCATCAGCGTGAACTTGTGGCGTGATCTGGGGTTTTTCTTGCCTGGCTTGGTTGTGTTATGGTATACCATAGAGTATATGCCTCAAGGTGACAATTTTCTGTAGGGAAATTGATCTGACTTCCATTTTCTATCTCCTCTCCACTCCCTGCAGCCTCTACCTAGGAAAAGCACAGTTTTTCTCCACAGTGTGGACCAAAGCAGGAGGAAAGTGACCTCAGCAGGGTACAGAGACACAGAGTCCACCCTGCAAAGCAGCCATTTTCTCCAGGGAAACTGATCTCTGCTATCTGGAGAGCAGCTGTAATTCTGAGTGATCTCTAGCTCTCACCTGGAGATTCACAACAATGGTTCCCTCAGAGGAAGTGGCTAATTTGGAGGTGGAGTCTATGGTATTGTTCCTGTCTGAGGTCCCACCCTTCCTCAAACCCCACCGTCTCTAGGCTACACCCCTCATATCTCCAGGAGAGAGGAGTGGGCACAGCTGATGGCATGCAAGTTCTTTTGAGTGGTGGTTGATGGGCCAATCACTGATGGAGTGCACACCACAGCCAATGAGAATGCTGAATTTGGCCAATTCCATTTTGGAATTATTATTTCTATATGATGATAATGGTACAATATTAGACTAGCCGAATGCAGTTGCCTGGGCACTCAATCATACAATATGTTTCATGACTGGTGAGTGGGTACACAAGAATGAGATTTATTACAATAGGAATGAGTGGTCATTGTGCAGCAATCAAATGTATGCATTTGTGACAATTAGGACAGTGAAAAATTATTTTTATAGGGAAATACATGTTTTAAATGTGTTATTTTAAAGATACTGTCAGATATCATGAACACAGGTCACTTATTCGGTTCTCTCATTTCAATCATTGTAACTGTTTTTCCTCCCAGTGAAAAGCAAGCACGATTATTTGCTACTGCCGCCAATTATTACAGGGATTTGTATGTGCAGTGCATAGGAAATGTGGGTAATGTGCCATATATCTGTCTAGGCCTGTTTCAAATCACGCATATGAGTCATCTATGCATGCCCTAGCTCTTTAGCTCAAACTATTCACAAAGGAGAAACCCTCATTATATGCTAAAGAATTCTTCACATTCTCCTTTGGCATCCCATGTCCCCTGCAGTTTCCTCCCACAGTTCCTTCTGTGTGGACTTCCTTTCTTCCCTCAGACCTCACCTCAAAACCAAGGACTTCCTTAAAGATTTTAGCTAGTTCTCAACTGCAACAAAAACAAAGCCTATTATTATAATGATTATATTTGAATTCTGGCCCTTCTTTCAAGGAGCTTTGGGGTAACATATATTTGGATTAGGGTTGCCAGGTCCATGTTGGAAAATATCTGGAGGTTTTGGGAGTGGAGCCTAAAGAGTTTAGAGAATGGAGGTACCTCAATGAGGGGTCATGCCACCGAGCCCACCTTACTAAGCAACCATTTTGTCCAGGTGAACTGATCTGTGTTGCCTGAAGATCAGTTGTAATAGTGGGAAATCTCCAGCTACCTCCTGGAGGTTGGCAACCCTACATATTCACAACAGCACTATAAATCAGGTTAGCCTGAGAATGCCTGACCCAATCATGAGATGAGGATCTGTCTTTTGATCCTGCTAAATCCTTCAGGGTCTGGAACCCACATAACTAATGAACCATTTCCCCCATATGATCCCATGGTCCTACTGAGATCATCAGGCAAGTAACTTCTGAAGGTTCCTTCTATTTGGGAGGTTTGTTCAGCCACAGTCCATGCATGGTCATTTTCAGTAGCTACACCCACACTTCGAAATAACTTGCCAGACATGGTATGGAAAGCTCCTACATTCTCTTCCTTTTGTGAAAACTGCAAGCAAAGTTATTCTGATGTGTCTCTAGTGGAATTATCTAATGAATGTTTCAAGGACCACTTCTTTGGTGGTCAGTTTGGTGTAGTGGTTAAAGAGCGTGGACTCAACTGGGATAACTGGGTTTAATTTCCCACGCCTCCATATGCAACTGCTGGGTGTGAACTTGGGTCAGTCACAAACTCTAGTGGAATTATCTAATGAATGTTTCAAGGACCACTTCTTTGGTGGTCAGTTTGGTGTAGTGGTTAAAGAGCGTGGACTCAACTGGGATAACTGGGTTTAATTTCCCACGCCTCCATATGCAACTGCTGGGTGTGAACTTGGGTCAGTCACAAATTCTCTCAGAGCTTTTCCTCTCAAGAGCAGTCCTCTCTCAGCCCTACCTACCTCACAGGGTGTCTGTTGCAGGGAGGGGAAGGGAAAGGAAATTATAAACTGCTCTGAGAATCCAAGTGAAGGGTGGGGTATAAATCCAATCTCTTATCTTTTTCTTCTAAGTGACTGTGCTCTAACTTGATCAATTTAATGTATGTGTTTTATAATTATGTTAATGTTTACATGTTGTAAGTTGCCTTGGGTGATGTGGAACATTAGGATATAAATATTTTAAATAAACACCTGTCAAAGGTCTACTTTCTCAACAAGTTTATGCTATCCAGACATCTTAGACTTTATAATTCCCTTTTTCATATATATGATCAGTTTTTTGCACACATTCTTCAGTCTCTAGGAGATTCTCTTATTCCTTTGTTTCGTTCATCGTTTCCCATCATGAGAGTTAAAATATTTGCATACTCATTGTTCTCCTCTGCCATGCCCCTAGTTCAGCCTGAATTTCCCCTATTTGCATAATATTTATGCAAGCACAGATTCCCTGTCTGTAGGATTACCAACTCCAGGTTTGGCAATTATTGGAAATCTGAGGGAGGAACCTGAGGAGGGTTGTGTTTGAGGAGGCGAGGGACCTCAGCCATAGAGTTCACCTCCCAAGCACCCATTTTCTCCTGGGAACTGATCTCTGTAGCCTGCAGATCAGTTGTAATTCTGGGAGATCTCCAGACTCCACCTGGATGTTGATAACCTCAACTGGGGATTTAGGTAAATTTCCATTATGCCAGCCAGACATACTCAAGAAGAGGATTGCTGTGTGAATGCTAAAAATCACCCATTATGCACACACATCTTACTACAGATTTTCAGAGCAGTAAGATTTAATCGTGACTTTGGATTCTGTTCTCACCTTACGCACCATTCTTTTTCCTTCAACATATTTATTCAGCAGCTACAATTAAAAATGCACTTGTGATGTGGGGTGTGTGTGTCCAAACGTTTTTTTCTTAAATACACAGTATCCCTATCACAATACTGTGCAGTAGCATCCAGCAAGCACCTTCCATTTAAATCCTTGTGGCTCAGATTTGGTGCATGCATTTTAGCATTAGTTGTTGAATGAAAGGGAACAGAATGAAAGGTAGGCAAAGGGGGAAACTCACTGTTGAAACTGCCTAGATTTTTTTTGAAACTGACAAGGAGCTACAAGGCCTCATTTTCCATATTGCCAAGCACTAGGGGATTCTCTGCTGTATTATTGGGAGTCACACAATCTCATAATATAGGTGAACATTTTGAGTGTACAGAATGCATGGTAGAACCCACTGACTGGCATTGCAAGCTGTGATAACTGACAACATCCATGCCTGTGCAAAGTCAGCTGCAATTCCAACATACTTTGCACAGGGCTGCAATTTGTATGGCAAGAAGCTCTGGAGAGCTTTTTAAAGTCTGTGACACTATATCACAAAAAAATGTTCGGGTGGGGGGGATTTCTGCCAATGTACTAGCACAGCTGCATAATAATACTAATTTCCTGCCCTGCCTTGCAAATTTGTGTGGTTTTCTCTTTATGATTCTCTAATTTGATCCTGCATACTGGTTGTGACTTTGGTCGTTGTTTAAAAGCCTGTCCTGTGTGGATTGCACTCTTCCTCCAAATGAATCGATCCCAAGCGATTCTTAAGTTTGGCAGTTCACAAAGGTCCATGTGGCTCAGCTGCCGTTTTAATGTTAGGCTTCCAGAGGCTGCCAAAATGGTTTTCCCAAACTTTGTTCACAGAAGAATTAAACGGGAAAGACTTTTTTTTTAAGTTTTAGGCTTCTCATCCCAGTGTGTCTCTCTATATCTCATGTCAATTTCATTCTGCGCTGACAATCCCCCGCCCTTTACTTTGTTGGAATGCAGCACTGGTTGTTTTTTTTTGCACTGGGGATGCTGCTGTTTAAGTCCTCTCCAATCCCAGCAGGGAACTAAACCTTGCACTGTCCTTTTAAGCTTCCCCCATCATTTTAATTTTTTCTTCAGCAATCTGAGACTAGCAATAATCTTATGTCTCTAAACCCAAGCTACTTGTAAATAAAAATATTTTCTTAAAAAAAATGAGAGAAAAATGGAGCTTGTACATTGACGAAGGGTGAAGGATGGTGGAAGGTGCAGAGTGACTGGAGTGACCTCAATGTGAGCAGGGAGTGACCTTCAAGAGGTGGCAAAAAGAGCAGAGGGGAAATCCAAGGGAATCAGTATGCTTTTGAATTACCTTAGGTTTGGAAGTGAAAACAAGGGGAAAATCAGCACAAAAGCACTCTCAGAATACATAGGAAAACAGCGACCAGAAAGTGAACTGAGCACTTACGGAATGGAAATAAATGCAGAACGACAGAAAATCTGACAGACATGCAAAGTGAAAATGAGGGAAAACACCCATGCCTAATAGGCCAATAACTGAGAAAACCTTTGTTGATATTTCTGTGTGGAATGACAACTTTTTTTGATGCTTTAAAATTTAGAAAGCAAAGCAAGAGTGGGAAGGGCATTTGACTGAAATGTACATAGTTAATCTACCATGGATAATTAATTTGAACTTTGTTTTGGCTAAAGAGGCAAGATCTAATCCCATTGGTTGAGTTTGTCAATTGATGATTAATTGCCTCTCACAATTGAATTGCAAAGCTGCTCACGCATACTTTTTGTTATTATTTGAATGGCAAAAGCAATTCCCATTATGATAGTAATATAATTGGCCCATGTTGACTATATTTCAAAATATTCCAGTTGGCACTTTGCTTTCAGTCTGGCAGCCTAAGTATCATTTAGGGCCAATGTCACATGTTACAAAAAAATTACCTTTGTTGCATGAACTTGCAATTTAGGACTTTGTGTGTGTTTGTGCTGTCAAGCCACAGCCAACATATGGCAACCCTATAGGATTTTCATAACCAGCCCTGTGGCGTAGAGTGGTAAAGCTGCAGTACTGCAGTCCAAGCTCTCTGCTCATGACATGAGTTTGATCCTGGCAGAAACTGGGTTCAGGTAGCTGGCTCAAGGTTCACTCAGACTTTCATCCTTCTGAAGTCAGTAAAAAGAGGACCCAGTTTGCTGGGGGGGGGGAAGTGTAGATGACTGGGGAAGGCGATGGCAAATCACCCCGTAAAAAGTCTGCTGTGAAAACATTGTGATGCGGTGGCACCCCAGAGTCGGAAATGACTGGTGCTTGTACAGGGGACTATAGGGTTTTCAAGGTGAGTGATTAAGCAGAGGTGCTTTTGCCATTGCTAACAGTTTTGATTCCATTGTTCAATAAACAAAAGCCAGTTTTAACAATAAATCTATTTGATCAAGTTTATCCTGTTTCTCTTTTGCAGTAAGTCAAGTTACTTAGAAGAGCCACCATCCATATTCTTTGGTTGCAGTCACTTACCAAGGGAGGATTCTTTGATCTCCATGCTTTATGATATGCTTCCTTGTTGCAGCAATGATCTTTCTTAAGCATACTTGCAGTGACTAATTCTGTATTATCGATTCCAATATAAATCCAACCAAAAGTGCCTTAGATTCCATAGTAAAATCATATCCTGCAGTGTCTTTGATCATTAAACATATTTGCTTCTGGAAGGTTACAATTACCACTTCCAAATCCACTACGTACATTGTTAGATTTACAAAAGACTTTTTTTTTTAAAAAAAATAATTTCTACCAGATTATGGTACTCAATATAGTGTACAAATCCATAAAAAGCAAACAAAACAAACCACATTTTAAAAGGAGCAATAAAACCATTCCAATAAAAAAGTGCCCACCAGCCAACCCCCAAAATTCCAGCTGCATGAACCCACAAGCAGGAATGCATCATGAACACTACGCTCAACAGGACAGACTTCATTTAACAACCTACAAGGTGACTATCCCTCATGACGTGGTTCCATAAGCGGGACACAACTACAGAGTTTTGCATTAGATACCAAAAACTGGGGATCCCTGATGTCAACAGATAGGCTCACATATGAGAAGGCTGTCTGTTAGATAAATGTCTCCCAGCACTCCCAGGCTTTATAGATGAATACCACACTTTGAATTGTGTCCAGAAACAAAATGCAAGCCACTGACAATCTCTGAGTTCTGGCAAAATATGCTCACTATAAAGCGTCCCTGATAACAACCTGGCAGTCATATTCCAGATTAGCAGAAGTTTCTGAAACCTTTTTAAAGGCAGCCTCGTGTACAATGCAGAAATCAAGCTTTGAGATTACTAAAGCACAGATAAATATAACAAGTTTGCCACACTGTATGTGATATAGCATCATCAGATGTACAATTCATGTACTGTGTACACATTTTATAATATGCATAACAAGTTGCTGTTGCAGTACATTGAGAGTAGAGTATCTTATGGGCAAATAAAAAAATAACTGATATTTAGGGTGCAATATTATCTGGGGTGGATTCTTCCCCTTTCCTCCTATTCCACAGAGCAAAGTTTGAAGACTTCCAATCTAAGGAGACTTTCTCCAACTTAAATGGTTCTTCTGTAGGATGAGGAGGTTCTCAAGTCAGAGGAAGGATTTTTGGAAGATGGTTGGATCCTCCATATTATTTGTACTGCCGTGCTCCTTTTGCACCAGTCCTTGGTTAGTTTTTACAAAGTAGTTGTGTTTTGAGCTATTGGAAGGGGTAGGGCAGAGAGGGATCATTTTGCTCATGGAGAGCCTTTCAACTGATGGGTAGAATAACGTGCTCACCTAAACGGTAAATAAAAGTTACTCTGTTATCCTTCGGTAAAATTACCACAACCAAGTTGTTGCTACTTCCCCAGAAAATAAAGTCCTTGTACTTGTGAGTTTTTCCCAACAGGTCCAAAAAATAGTTTTGGGGGAAAGTTATCATCACTAGTAGGGATGGGCATGAACAGGGAAAATGTGGTTTGGTTTGTGGTCAAACCACAAAACAAACCAGGAGGTTTGTTTGTGAACCGATTCATGATTTGTGGCTCTACAAACCCTTTAAAGGGGGTTTGTAGAAAGCCAGAAAAACAGCTGAGTGGTGGGGAGGTGCTCTCCACTGCCCAGCAGTTTTGGGCTGTCCTATCGCATAATTATAGCACCAGTGGCTACATTGGAGGTGGGGGAGCCGGGGAGGGCAGAATGTAATCTCACACTGTTAGATACAAGGAAAAGGAAAGGGAAAGGTCCCCTGTGCAAGCACCAGTCATTTCCAACTCTGGGGTGACATTGCTTTCACAACATTTTCACAGCGGACTTTTTTACGGGGTGGTTTGCCATTGCCTTCCCCAGTCATCTATGCTCCCCCCGCCCCCAGCAAGCTGGGTACTCATTTTACCGACCTCAGTAGGATGGAAGGCTGAGTCAACCTCGAGCTGGCTACCTGAAAACCCAGCTTCCACCGGGGATCGAACTTAGATCGTGAGTAGAGCTTAGGACTGCAGTACTGCAGTTTTAACACTCTGTGCCATGGGGCTCTTATTAGATTAGATACTGTCAAAATCATCTTCCCTTTCATATGTATCCTTGAATCTCTTCTCTTAGCATTACTTTTTGTGTGTGTGTGTGTCCTTTCTTGTTGCTCCCTAGGTTGGAAGATTTACAGAATGCATAAATACAGGAGGGTGGAATAGGAGAGGATGTTGAACAGAAGCATCAGGTATGTGTGTATGTGGGAACCTCCAATAACCCACAGTTCTGCAGATTAAAGAGACTGTCTGAGATTGAAAATGGATACCCTACTGCACACGGCTCCTGAGAGAAAGAGCAATCTGTGGCTGTTCTAAGTCCTTGAGTCTCTAGAAGCCACAAGGTAAACAGTTACCATCAACAGCCTCCAAAGTGCTTCTTCATCCTAAGTAGTTTACCACCACAAGATGTTGTTGCAAGCTTGCTCTGAGGGACCACGTACATCTGACAGAGCTCTAGCAAATTAGCTTTTGAGTATGCGTACACACAGCGGGAGCTTTCCATGAGGATGACAATGGCAGAAGGTTATGTCAGAACTCTGGTCTTTACCCAAGGTCATATAAGGAATCTGGGCTATGAGGGAACCAAAACAGGGTCTCCAGAGAGCCAGCTGACCTCTTCTTCTCTTCCCACATCTGTTTCATTTAATCCATTCATATTTTGAGAAGTTCTGAAATGTTTAGTTATATGTTGTTCCTCTTCCTCTGGATTGTTCCACTGCCAAAGATGTCTTCTTGTGTTTAAAATAGATTTTAAACAGTGATTTGGTGCCTTTTTGAACTGCTGTGAGGCCCTTAAAATATGGTTCCAAAAGCTGAGTTATGTTGCACTGTCCAAGGTGATACGGCTAATGCTAAAAATAACAGGATCCGCAGATGCAGCATATTTCTTTTACAATAATAAATCTAAGTACATCTCATTTTCATTTCAAAGGACTTTTGGACAAGTGGCAATCCTAGTGACCAGTGAAGGACATATAGCTAGCATAACCTTTTTATTTTATTTTTTTTAAAGCACAGCTTTCTTTTCTTTGGGTGATGGGGCTGTAAAAAAACAACTTATCTGAAAGAGGAAATGTTGTAGGTATGTACATTGAGAGAGATCAGAATACGTTCTGTCAAAAGCTCTATGTCTTGCTCTGAAAATCAGCAACTCTGACCCAAAAGGAAGAAAGTTAAGAAATCTAAGATTGTAATGGTTTACAGATTTGTTCAGCCATTACATTTAGGGGGTGGGATCCAATTGCATGTACTGTGTGCTACCTTCAATGCTCTGGATATATGCTGCCACAATTTTTTTCCAAGCAGTCCTTTCAAACTTCAGGCATGTGAACAAAATGCTGCATTTTTCAGGCTATGTTTCTGCATGCACTAAAGCCAGAAAAAAAAAACATAGGATTCCCTATCCAGGCAAAATGATGAGCACTTGTATAAAGAACATTGTGGGTAGCCCATCCTCTGTTCTGCTGGATGTCTTCAATGTAACATTTGAAAAGGACTATAAAGGGGAAGAAGAAGGATAGAAACACTCAGCAATATAAAGAACTCTGTTGGGCTGGAGCATACAAAAAGGTATGAAAATACCTCTGGAAAATTCAGAAAAGTACTCCAGTAATTCTTTTGCTGATGGAAAAACAGGTCCAGTTAAAAAGGGGAAAAACAAAAACAAACAAAATCATATGACATCATGACCTCCAAAAAAATAAAAAAACCCACAAATGAAAAAGTTGCAAATGTTACCAATGAATATGTTATGGAAAAAATCTAGAGTTGCCAGGTCCAACAAAATAAATATCTGGGGACTTTGGAAGTGGAGCCAGGAGCAAGGGTGTGACAAGCACACTGAATGTTGAAGGGAATTCTGGCCATCACATTTAAAGGGGCCGCTTGTCTTTTAAATGCCTTCCCTCCACTTGGAAGTAATGATGGATAGGGGCACCTTCTTTTGGGGCTCATAGAATTGGACCCCTTGGTCCAATCTTTTTGAAACTTGTGTGTGTGTGTGGGGGGGGGGTGGTTTCAAGAAGAGGCACTGGATGCTATAATGAAAATTTGGTGCCTCTATCTTAAAAAACAATACCTCAGAGCCTCAGATACCCATGGATCATTTTCCATTATACCCTATGGGAATCAGTCTCCATTAATATAATAGAGTGCCCAGCAGAAATTTCCCTCCCCCCGCCACGCCTTCTAATAACCCTGAAGTGAGGGGAGGGCCTCCAAACCAGGAGATCCCCTGCTCCCAACTTTGGTATTGGCAACTCTAAAAAAAACAAAATGAAAACTGGCATTTATTTTAGCTACTTAATGTCACATTATTTATTTATTTTATTCTATTTTTAGCCCACTCTTCCCATAGGACAGACTCAAGGCAGGTTACATAATTCTATTCCATAACAGCCTATGTAGATATTCTGTTGAAATGTTATTATTTATTGTATTGCATTGTATTGATGTTAGCTGCTTTGAAAGCCTGATGGATAGAAAAGTGATATAAAATAAACTAAGTAAAAGTTATTTGGAAGACAGTATTGAGGAGTAGTTTCAGACATTAAGACAATGGAAGGAAGGAAGACAGCATATAAATGGCTTGCCCTTGCAGTTTATCTATTTTTTCTTAACATCCAAAATGGAATGTATGCATCTTTTGGGTTACAAAGAATGTCATGCACTATAATATGCCCAGGCAAAGATGTTACAAAGGCAGAAGCAGGAAGCATTCTACAATATACTCAGGGCTTTTTTTGTAGCAGGAGCTCCTTTGCATATTAGGCCACACACCCCTGATGTAGCCAATCCTCCAAGAGCTTACAGTAGGCCCTGGAATAAGAGACCTGTAAACTCTTGGAAGGGCGGCTATATCAGGGGGTGTGGCCTAATATGCAAAGGAGTTCCTGCTAAAAAAGAAAAAAGCCCTGAATACACTCATGTTTAGCTTGAATCCACTGGCCCATTTCCGCACTGGGCTTTTAGTGCAGATCAGTTTCTGATCTGCATTGAGTTCCTTCCCTTACAGACCCCTTGGGGGTCATTGCTCTCCTGGTTTTTTTTCCCCTTAAAGTTTTTCCTACATTTTTTCCAAACCATCTTTGATGAAATCTGAAAAAAACATGGGAGGGGGAGGAAGGTAGAACAGCACCTGACTGCTTGTAGGGGATGGGAAAGCCTGATGTGTTGAAAAGTCCTACCGTGGCTAGAAGCAGAAATCCCCAGAACCTCTACTGCCCTTATGATGAGTTATCTGGGGCCTTAGAATGGACATTTCCCAGGGCTATGATATCCTCTGATGTTTCAAAATAAATCCACTTTGTAAGCAGCTCACTGATATTCCCTGGCCATGCAGAGCTATAAAAGCTTCTGTTCCAGGACTGGGCTTTTAGCACTGCTCCTTACCTGCCTGACATTTTTAGTTTTCGTGGTCATGCCTGTTGGATTCTCATCAAACCCATTCCAAGGTTTTATGCCCTTGTTTCCCACCCTCTCAGCCTATGGCTCAGCTTCCTGTCTTCCCTGCTTCTCTACAATATCCTCACCAACCAATCCTCCAGTAGCCTTTTTTATAGTAGAATGGCAAGACAGAGGGTGTTAAAGCTGATGCTGAACACTTTTGGCAGTTCCCTATGCAATCTGTTTGCATTTACATTCATAACTCCACCAGGTGGTGTGGAATTCTCTCTCTCTCTCCCCCTCTTGTTCCACTCACCACTGAATATAAATGGGATAAGAACTCAAGGAGAAGAAAGCAAAGGCCCAAACATAGCATGAATTATCGCAGACAAGAACAGCTACTTCCACTGTGGACATTTTTGGCGCCGTCAAGTCACAGCTGACTTATGGTGACCCTTTAAGTGGTTTTTCAAGGCAAGAGACATTCAAAGGTGGTTTGCTATTGCTTGCCTCTGCCTCACAACCCTAGACTTCCCTTGATGGTATCCCATCCAAATACTAGCCAGGGCCAACACTGCCTAGCTTTTGAGATCTGATAAGATCAGGCTAGCCTGGGCTATCCAGGTCAGGACATGGACTAGCCATGTCTTATTGCCTCCCTAAAATAAGGTATACAGATGTTATCCTCAAAAAGGGGGGGGGGAAACACCCTCTGAAGGGCATTAAAATAGGAGATAACAGTTCTCCATTAATTGCTTCCTTACTGTGCCCCATGTAATTTAACTGTTTGCAACTGGAAATTAATTTTTCATGAAGAACGAGTGCCCAACAGCTGGGGTGATGGGTCCAAACTCAAACATTATACTCCCCTGCACACAGTTAGAACTTCACATGCACACAAGTTGTGTGGGTTAAGAAAGCATTATCTGTCCTCATTCGCAATGTAAACTGGCCATTCGTCAGGGCACAAGAGGTATGTGCGTGGGGGCTTTCTGTGTAAACTGACACAGCTGGAGTCAGTAAACATTTCTGCATTGTGGCAAATAATCCACCAGGCTACTAGAACAAATGCAAATTTAAGCTTTAGGCCCGTTCTCAGTGCAATCCTAAACAGAATTACACCTTTCTAAGCCCATTGAAATCAGTTGGTATAGAAGGCTATAACTCTGCTTAGGATCATACTTTCTGCCCAAAAGCTCTTCATGCACTTGGGTGGCTTGAGTTATCACGAACTTTGCAACTTAACATCATGGTCAGGTACATTAAAGAATGAAAAATGGGTTCAGAAACAAGGTGGCCACATGTGCCTCTGAACCTTTTTTTTTTCTTTCAGAAAGAAACCCCATATGGCTTTATCCAACTCCTCAGGGAACTTGCAGTGTGCTTGCCTTCTTATAAACAGTTTAAAACATAATGATAAACAGAAAGCCCTAAAGCTAAACTTGAATTCGTTACACTCTCATTGATGATTCGGGACAATGCAGCAATGTTTACTGACTCCAGCCAAGTCAGTTTATATAGAAACCCGCCCCCCTCCCCAGCATGTACCTCTTGTGCCCTGATAGATGGCCAGTTTACACTGAACTTGAGCATGGGTCATGCTTTCTTCACACACGCAGCCTTGGGAAGGCTTCTGTGCATAGGAAGTGTTATCAGTTTGCCAAAGAGGGTGCGATGTTTGAGACAGGACCCATCGCTTCACCTTTGGGAGCACTTGTTTGTCCTCAAGAATGCCTTAGGAAGTGAGCTCTGACTTGTAAAAGTTCACACTGAACAAAAATTTTGTTGGTTTTTAAGGTGCTACTACCTGGCTCCTGTGTAAGGACGAAGGCAAGAAAATAATGAAAGCACTGAAAAAGAAGTAATAAAGTTAACTATCACTTGGGTTTCTTAGATCCTAGTCCAGGGATGGCCAAATTTGCTTAATGTAAGAGCCACATAGAATAAACATCAGATGTTTCAGAGCTGCAAGACAGACAGACAGACAGGAAGGCAGGCAGGCAAGGAAGGCAAAAGATGGGGGAGGTAGAGGTAGAAGGAAAGCAACTTTAATGTCAAACGCATTCTTCAAGCCATCGGCTGCTTAGCTTGGAGAAGTGATTTAAAGAGACAAATGCCTTTTCCAAGCCTGCTGATGAGGTGGTAGCAGCTTTGAGAGCCACACAATATGTGTGAAAGAGCCATGTGTGGCTTCCGAGCCACAGTGTGGCCATCCTATTCTAACCAATATACTGAGGTACATACTTCAGTGTAGTGGTTAGACTAGGATCTGGGAGACCCAGTTTTGAATCCCCACATGGCCTTGGAAGTTTGTTGGGTAACCTCAACCTAACCTACCTCACAGGGTTGTTATGAGGAGAAAACGAAGAAGAGAAGAACAAGGTAAACTGCTTTGGGTCCCCTCTGGGGAGAAAGGCAGTATATAAATGAAGAAATTAACTAAATAAATAAATTGTATTTTATGACTATATCCATTTATAAAATTCTTCACCAGTAAGTTTTCAGTTACTTGGGAATTAACCCAACTGAGCTGACTGAGATCGACGTCTAACGTAACATGTGAACAGATAGAGGGGTCGTGCCTGCCTTTTTGCTATGCATCCAAGGTGATGTACAATAACATAAAGCAAAACTTATAACCTTCCCCAGTGACACTGTCACAGTAATACCAAAACAAAATACAGCAGGATGATCTTTCAAGATGTCCGAGAACTACAAGAAGAAGAAGAAGAAGAAGAAATTGGATTTATATCCCACCCTATACTCTGAATCTCAGAGAGGTCACAATCTCTTTTACCTCCCCCCCCCCCCGCACAACCGACACCCTGTTAGGAAGGTGGGGCTAAGAGAGCTTTTACAGCAGCTGACATTTCAAGGACAACTCCTACGAGAGCTATGGCTGACCCAAGGCCATTTGAGCAGGTGCAAGTGGAGGAGTGGGGAATCAAACTTGGTTCTCCCAGATAAGAGTCCATGCACATAACCACTACACCAAACTGGCAACAAAATAATAATAATAATAATATTTTTTTATTTATATCCCGCCCTCCCCTCAAAGAGTTGCTAAGCAACTTTCAGTGCAATCCACTGCTTTCCTAGGCGTACGGAATGAAGTGCACTCCAATCCTAAGAATGTTTTCATAGAATTAAACCCCTGAGCAGGATTCTGAGCAGACCTACTTAACCACCTTAATAGGGGAATTGCAGCTGATCTCCAGACTACAGAGATCCATTGCCCCATGAAGGAATAGCAACTTTGGAGGGTGACTCTGTGGCATCACTACTGCCCCAAAATCTCCAGGAACTTCCTAAGTTAGAGTTGACAACTCTGTCTCAAAGTCCTTCTACAGCCCCCACGCATGGGCCTAAGCTTTGAACCAGATGTCATTGGGAGCCAGTTTGGTGTAGTGGTTAAGAGCAGGACTCTAACAAGGGAAAACCAGGTTTGGTTTCCCACTTCTTCACATGCAAATGTTGGAGTGATACTGGGTCAGTCACAGTTTTCTCAGAGCTGTCCTCTCAAAAGCAGTTTTATTTATTTATTTATTTATTTATTCTATAATTTATATCCCGCCCTTCCCACAAAGTGGCTCAGGGCGGCTCACAGCAAACGACAAAACAATAAACAAGGTACAAAGTTAATACATTTAAAAGTCAAAACATTTAAAAAACCTAAAAACCTTAAAATCTTAACATTAAAACTATACAGTATATTTCACTAAAATCTGATAAGCTACATTTATCTAGTCGGCGTAGGCTAACCGGAAGAGGGTTGTCTTACAGGCCCTGCGGAACTGAGTAAGATCCCGCAGGGCCCTCACCTCTTCCGGCAGCTGGTTCCACCATGTGGGGGCCATTGTAGAAAAGGCCCTGTCTCTGGTTGTCTTGAGACAGACTTCCTTGGGCCCGGGGATGGTGAGAAGGTTTTGAGTCCCAGACCTCAGTACTCTCTGGGGAACGTGTGGGGAGAGACGGTCCTTCAGGTAGGCAGGTCCCAGGCCATATAGGGCTTTAAAGGTAATGACCAGCACCTTGTACCGGACTTGGTATGTTATTGGAAGCCAGTGCAGAGTCCGAAGACCCGGCCGAATGTGCCCCCACCTTGGGAGGCCCAATAACAGCCAGGCCGCGGCATTCTGCACCAGCTGCAATTTCCGGGTCCGGCACAGGGGCAGCCCCATGTAGAGGGCATTGCAGTAATCCAACCTCGAGGTGACTGTAGCATGGATCACTGTTGCTAGGTCGTCGCGGTCCAGGAAGGGGGCCAACTGCCTTGCCCGTCTAAGATGAAAAAACGCGGACTTGGCAGTGGTTGCTATCTGAGCCTCCATCTTTAGGGACGGCTCCAATAGCACCCCCAGGCTCTTGACCCTGTCCGCCGCCGTCAGCGGCGCACCGTCAAAAGCCGGCAGGGGGATTTCCCCCCCCGGTCCACGACGGCCCAAACAGAGGACCTCTGTCTTCGCAGGATTCAGTCTCAGTCCACTCAGTCTGAGCCACTCAGCCACGTTCTCAACAGGGTGTATGTTGTATCTGTTGTGGGTAGAGGAAGGGAAGGAGATTGTAAGCTGCTATGAGACTCCGAGTGAAGGACAAGGTGTAAATACAATCCCTGTTCCTCTAAAGCTGTACTTCACAGGGAGAACAAGCAACCCAGTTTAGATGTTACTAGAATCTGGATAACTTTAATCAGTGGCAACCAAGCCTGTGACACTTTGGGGTCCAAAGGCAGAGGCCACAGAATGAGGAATTGCTTGAAATAACTTTTAATATAAAGATCAAGTAAACTATTCTATATATTTTATTTATTTAAAATGTTTCTATGCTGCCTTTCCACCCAAATAGAGTCCCTAAGGAGGCAGACAATAAAACTTTTAAACAGCATTTAAAATAAGTATTCACAAAATATTTAAACAATTAAAATAAAAAGCATATAGATATGTAAAAACACAGGACATTTTCCCCCTGTTCAGTTGGCAACCTCACAGAAAGTTCAATACCAAGCCATGGGACAATTTGTTGTGGAGGTGAGGTGGGGGATCAAACCAGAAAAGGAAATATATTGTTTTTCTGGATGTCTTCATGAAATATGTGCGGGGCTTTTTTTTGTAGCAGGAACTCCTTTGCATATTAGGCCACACACCCCGATGTAGCCAATTCTTCAAGAGCTTACAGAGCTCTTAGTACAGGGTCTACTGTAAAATCTTGGAGGACTGGCTACATAAGGGGAGTGTGGCCTAATATGCAAAGGAGTTCCTGCTACAACCCCCCCCCCCCTGAATATGTGAATTCTCTTTTGTTACATGCACTTAAGCCTTTCCTAAAATCAGTAGGAACTGAGCAGGTCTGACTCAGCCCTGGACTGTGGCCAGTTTATCCATACCAGGCCTCCCACTGGCAGCCTGATGCCCTCCAAGTATTTCAGTATCACTCCTGGCATGAACTGGAAGTGATGTCAACACACTGGGGTGAACCACAGAGTTTGGGGTGAATGCTAAGAGTGTCATCCCCATGCATTGACATCACTGCCAGTTCATGCCAAGAAGTGATGTGACAATGCTGGGAATGCTGGTCAGGTAAGTCCCTACCTCCAGAACTCTTCCCCCAAACTCAGCCCCAACAGTCGTGGTCTACAAAAATTATCTACTGAACTCATTTTCCAATTTCAAACAGGGTGTTTACACGTTGGTGTTCCTGTATTACTGCTCTGAGCAGTAATAGATTGTAGCTGCAAAGGGCAACAGAGAGCAGAGGAACAGGGACCCATAAGAGTCACTTATCACTTTGCCTGGCAAACAGCAAGATTAACAAAGTGCAAACTTCAGGGAAGTCACTACCCATTTCCTCCCTCCTACTACATCACTCAAATTAGCAGGGCAGCTTGTATTTTCCATGCATTCTTGTTTTCGAAAGTGTCTGCTTTTCTTAGTTCAATAACACACTAGGAATGACTAGACTGCTATAGTATCTTTGCTGCCCTTTTTGCCTTATTATCACCTTTTTCCAAAATGCCAACCTTACAAGGGCACTCCCACGGCAGGCACATTTTTCTTTTGTGTGACACAGATTTTCCTGCCATTAGACAATGTATTTTTGCAGGTTCAAAAATGACAACTTGGACAGAACACAGGATGTTCCTGCCGTCTCCTATATCTACAGCAACAACTATGTCGTTTAGGGGACACACGTGGCTGAGTACTGGGCCACTGTTGCATAAAGGCAATCCTTTGCCTCTGGATTTTCCTGTATGGACAAGACTATCCAGTGGAAATGACTGCTGTAGTTAACAATACCGCAACTCCAATAAAGTGTGAATGCAGCCAGCCCATCACTAACCATTATTTACTATGGAGGGTGGGTGGATGTAAGGAATTGGGGGTGCATTTTCCCTCCCCCACTATTTCCTCTTCTATGAAATCCCAGCTGGGCCTCTCCCCTTTTCTTATCTCCTTCTTTCCTTCACACCCACTAGACAGCCTACTGTTGTCTCCCTCCCTGTCTTCAGTGTTCCCTCTTTTCGTGCCCCTGGAAGCCTCTCCCTGGAAAAAGTCTGGATGAATTGTATCATTGTGGCCACCGGGCTAGATCCAATTGTGTAATGGGGCGCCTTCAAGGACTTGTGGGGGAACGTTGGTTTCCCCTGTATTCTTTTTTATGGCTATTTCCTCATTCCCTGTTCCTGGAGCACTTCATAGTCTCACCTTTCTTTGCTCTCCTGCCCATTCACCATCCAGCCTACACTTTACCTTCAGCCCTATCTATTATTTCTTTACTTCATTCATACCCTACCTTTCTCCACAATGGGGGGGGGGGGGTCATCCAAAGAAGCTTATAATTTTATCTTCCATTTTAACTTCACTAAAACCTATCAGGTAGATTAGGCTGAGAATAGGTGATGGATCCAAGGTCATACACCAAGGGTCCATGGTAGAGTAGGACAGGGGTGGCCAACGGTAGCTCTCCAGATGTTTTTTGCCCACAGCTCCCATCAACCCCAGCCATTGGCCATGCTGGCTGGGGGCTGATGGGAGTTGTAGGCAAAAAAACATCTGGAGAGCTACTGTTGGCCACCCCTGGAGAAGGGATTTCAACATGGGTCTCCAGATCCTAGTCTTCTAACCACCACACCACACTGGCTTTCCTGGGGTGGCTGCTGTTGAACTGTAGCAAGTAGCTGGGCCTGAGTGAGACATGCAAGTTGCATGGTAGCAAGTCACTCAGTGGTTGCTGCCAGACTTAGCCCAATGAGTCCTCCCTCAAAGGCCAAGAGGACTCTAGAATGGACCCTAGCATGCAGAAGGTTCCAGGTTCAATCCCTGGCATCTCCAGTTAAAACGACCAGGCAGCAGGTGATGAGAAAGTCCTCCACCTGGGACCCTGGCAGAAACCAAGACTTCACGTGGCAATTCTATTGTGAGTTGCTTAGCAAAGGCCACAGAAGGCATTTGTTTAAAGCTACAGGCTGTGCTTCTACTATTTGGGGAGGGGGATTTAGCCCTAGGTGTGCCAGTCTCCAGGTCTCATCAGGGGATCCCCTAGTTTGCAGGCTCCTCCCTACCATCAGTCAGCTGGTCAGTGAGGAAAAGCCCCACCCCAAGAGCCACCATGTGCCTTTAAATCTTGGCAGGCTTAGAAGACACTTGCAACTGTTTGTGTTTTGGAACATGGATGTGCCTTTAAATTTCAGCAGCAGGAAAGCAGGGGTGGGATCAGCAGGCACAGCCACCAGTGTGTAAAGCTGTGAGAAAGGCAGAGATCAGAGTCCCTCTGTTTTGCATTTGCTTCAGAAGTCATTTCTATAGTAAAATGGATAGGAAAGAGATAGCTAGAATCAAGTTATGGGATGGAGGAAAATTCGACCCCTCTAGGCTGCTCTCCTTTCCTGTTCCTGTCTGAAGAAGCTGGTTGAAATACAGCAGATTGTTACATTCAGCAGCTCCCATGAGTAAATTTCCTCAGTGAGATCAGAAAAGTATGGACTTGCAAACTCTGTTTATTTTGGCTGCTTTGTGAATGTGTGCACATATTCCTTGGGCAAAAAGCCATGTTTGGAAATGCTTCCAAAGCCTAACAAGGGGACTTGTGGGGGTATCACAAATTTCACTGTTATTTAATGGAAGTGCAGCTGCCAGGATAGGCAAAAAAAAAAAGAGGGTGAGGAAATGAAGACTTTATTCAGGGGAACTGCACTGCTGCATTTTTATTTATTTCTTTAAAGAATGGGAAAGTTTCCTGGCTTCACCCCCAAAGTCCCCAGATATTTCCTGAGTTGGACCTGGCAAAGCCTAGTTAGCACCCAGTGTAGTTGATCTTAGATGTTAAGTTTTTCTGCTAGACTTTGGCTTTTCTCAGAGTTGTAAAAAGATCTGTTTGTCTGTTCATGGCTTTACCAAATCAGTCTTGGATTTAAGTATCCACAGATTTGGTCATTTTTAGAATTAGATATATTGATGATGCTCATCAACCTCACTTTAAAAAAAAAACTGCTGTGGAAAACTGAGAACACATGTTCATTAGAGCATGTGTCTGACAAAGTAGGCTAAAGCTCACAAAAATTGATTCCACAATTCATATGTTAGCATTTAAGGTGCCATGGGACTTTTTGTTAGTTTAGTTTTAAAGAGGCTACCCTCTGGAACAATGCCATAAAGGCACTGGCTATACATAAAACGGTGGATTACACTTGGCATGATGAGCTCAAGCCGTAGCTCAGGTTTTTAAAAGTTTGCCACTCAGGGTTGTTGTGAGGATAATAAAGAGGAAGGCAGAATATTCTAGGCCCCTTTGGGCCCTCATATAAATGAAGTAAATAAATGGGTGCCATGAAGGCTTGTAGAAGCGCCTCTTTGCTTCCAACTGTGTTATACTACAACACCAAAAGTCTTCAGTTCACATGGAATTAACCCAGATAGGCACTGTATCTGGAATTTCATGACGTTCAGAGAAATGGGGAGTATATAACTCATTTCTCAGAAGGTCATGACTTTCCAGATATGAAATTTCCAGAGAAGTATATATAAACTGGGAATTGAAGAAATCTAAACAACAAAAGCTTCTGGCCAAAAGCTGACATGGAAACTGTTCATTCTACATTTTATCCCGCAACAAATCTGTGAGGGCTGAAGATCAGTGACTGGCTTAGGTCACACAATGACACTCAGTGTGGTGTCAAAGATAGAGTTTTGGGACTAGGATTTGGGTGACTCAGAACTCCACTCTGCCACTGAAGCATGCTGGATGACCTTGGACCAGCCACTTTCCCTCACCCTGACTGCAACAATGTATGTTGCTTTGCTTCCTCACTAGGGAGAAAGGTGGGGTAAAAATGAAGTAAAATAAATAAGTACTAGCTGAGTGTGTTTGTTGACCCATGTCTCCTTGGTCAAAGTGCAGGATTCCAGAGGCCGGTTCTCATTGCAAATTAATGCAAACTGTAAAGAAGTAGGTAAAATAAGAAAAATGAAACAAAAAAGAGGAAAGTGGCAGAGGATACATATACGATGTGATCAGGAGAATACCAAAGGGAATTGGTTGAGGTGGGGGAGGCTTTTTAAAACATGGAAGTGGCATAATTGTCTAGGTCTCAGGAGGTCATCTATGAAGACTATTTTGTTAATATTGTTTTTATGCTAGTGTTTTATGCTGTTTTTATGCTTTTGCTTGTTCTTAGGGGTTTTTTTAATGAGAAAATAAACATTATTAGAAAAAAGATAAAACATATTACAAACTTTAAACACTTATACAAAAGTAATGAAAATCATATAAAAACAATAGCACAGTAACAATTCACTCAGTAATGGCTCACTGTATAGCTCACTATTGATTGTTTTATGTTGTTTTTAATATTTTCTTATAGATTGTACTTTGTGAGACATTTTAGAGCAGATCTCTAAAAAGGTGATATCTAAATGTTCTATATAAATAAATGTAATGTATGAAAAGCAGCTACCGTTCTCAACTTCCAGGTGGTGGCTGGAGATTTCCTGGGATTACAATTGATCTCCAGGCAATAGTGGTCAGTTCCTTGAGATAAAATGTCCACTTTGAAAGGTGAACTATGTGGCATTATATTCCATTGAAGTCCCATCCCTTCCTAAAATCCACCTTTCCCAGAGTCTGTCCCCAAGATCTCCAGGAATTTCCCAACTCGGAGCTGGCAACCCTAGTCTGAGAAGCTAAGGAAAAAGCACTCAAATAACATGGGGAATATTTTTTTTTTAAAGAGAAAGAAAGACAAGAACTGGGAGAATACCAAGCAAGCATTAGAATAAAATGAAAGCAGAGGAGAAAGATTAGACAGGGTCAAAAGAGGAACACAGAAATTAGGTAATAAAATGTTAACTGAATCCAGAGAGGACCAGTGAAAAAGAAACCAATAAAATAATGACATCATCATATATACGAGCAGAATAGAACTGAGCATAAGAAACCAAAACTGAAAAAAAAGTTTGAATGGTACCAGAGGTAAACAATTCCTGCAGTCATGCAATTCATACTGGCCTCCCCAGCTTTACCCTCCTGACCTGGTATGTCCAAGGACTGTTGGGGGTGTATGCCCACTGCCTACTAGTTAATCTTTGGCACATCTATACAGACTGATAGGAGCACTATGCACCGATGCTTATGGACGATCTTGGGTTTGATTATTTATTGTATAATGAATTGAAAGTTTTATTATTATAACTGTTTGATCTGTGTTTAAATTGTTATGAGCTGCACTGAGCCCTGTGTCAGTGCAGGGAAATTTATCCCAGGGAAACGTGGGATAAAAGTCCAACTAATAAAATAAATAAATAAATAAATAGAGAGCCCTGTGGCACAGAGTGGTAAAGCTGCAGTACTGCAGTCAAACTCTGCTCATGACCTGAGTTCGATCCCAGTGGAAGCTGGGTTCAGGTAGCCAGCTCGAGGTTGACTCAGCCTTCCATCCTTCCAAGGTTGGTAAAATGAGTACCCAGCTTGCTGGGGAAAAGTGTAGATGACTGGAGAAGGCAATGGCAAACCACCCCATAAAAAGTCTGCCGTGAAAATGTCATGGTGCAACGTCACCCCAGAGTCGGCAACAACTGGTGCTTGCACAGGGGACTGCCTTTGCCTTTAATAAAATAAATAAACAATTCCCAGAAATTCCCTTATATTTAATAGTGCTAAGGAACTGGTAATTTGCAGATTAGCCCTAAGAATACATTGCCCTAGTTTTTTCTAGAGCATTCTTCATTCTGGTAGTCTTGGTCTATGCACCCAGATATATCACAATTATAACAGCTCCAAAAGGAAAGTGTGAATGAACGGCAGAATGATTGTGAAAAACTCCAGCAACAGATGAAAGGTAAGAATGTGGGATAGCCACTTGTTTTTTCATCAAGTCAGAGCTGAGTTATATCAAGGCAAGAGATGTTCAGAGGGGCTTTGCCATTGCTTACCTCTGCATAGTGGACCTGATATTCCTTGGTGGTCTTCCATCCAAATAGTAATCAGGGCCAACTCCTTAGCTTCTGAGATCTGACATGATTGGGCTAGCCTGGGCTAGCCTGGTCATGGTGGGCTAGCCAATGGGGGATAGTTATTAAGATGGTGATACAGGTCCTGGGAGACTAATCTGACATGATTGGGCTAGCCTGGGCTAGCCTGGTCATGGTGGGCTAGCCAATGGGGGATAGTTATTAAGATGGTGATACAGGTCCTGGGAGACTAATCGTGCAACTTTATGCATGTTTACTCAGAAATATGTTCAATTTTATTCCACAAGGCTTACACCCAAGCAAGGGTTCTGATGATGACAGCCTTCCAGTGCAATCCCATGCCACATTACAATAGGCTGATTTCAGACGGCTTCCAATGGAGCCATTCTGCACAGAATTATACTGCTGGATTCAAGCCCCTTACTTGGCTATGAAAACTTGATAGATAGTCTTTAGCAAGGCAGTTTCTCTCAGCCTGACCTGAGTAGATAAAATGGGACGGTAGGAGTTCCACTCTGATCTTCTAGGAGGAAGGGTGGGGTAACAAATTCATAGAGAGACTCAACAATTGAACAAAGCACCCAGATCCCAAGATAAAGAAGGAATTCCCCAACCTAGGGTTGGCAACCCTAAAATAAATAAGCAAACGCTCTTCAATGGAACATCTGCCTATTATTTTTGAATAATTATCCCAACTATTCTTTAGCTCAGGGGTGTCAATAGGGTTGCCAAGTCCAATTCAAGAAATATCTGGGGACTTTGGGGGTGGAGCCAGGAGACTTTGGGGGTGGAGCCAGGAGCAAGGGTGTGACAAGCATAATTGAACTCCAAGGGAGTTCTGGCCATCACATTTAAAGGGACAGCACACCTTTTAGAATGCCTTCCTTCCATAGAAAATAATGAAGGATAGGGGCACCTTCTTTTGGGGCTCATAGAATTCGACCTCCTGGTCCAATCCTTTTGAAACTTGGGAGGTATTTTGGGGAGAGGCACTAGATGCTATATGGAAAATTTGGCACCTCTACCTCAAAAAACAGCTCCCCCCAGAGCCCCTGACACCCGCGGATCAATTCCCCATCATTCCCTATGGGAATTGTTCCTGGAGGTGCATAATGGCTGTGGGGGTGGAGCTTCCCCCGCCGGCCAGCTGGCTGGGGGAGGGGGGAAGCCTGTAAAACCAGGGGATCCCCCGCTGGGACCTGGGGATTGGGAAGCCTAGGTGCCAAATATGCATCCCGGGGACCAAATCAGACCCCCAGTGGGGTCCTATCAGGCCCTCGAACATCTAGCTGTCATCTGTTTCCTTCTCCCTCTCTCTTGCTTCCTTCTGCATCATAGCTTCCTTTGCAAGGCTTGCTCAATTGCACAGGAGCTACAGAGCAAAACCTCTGTTTTCTCCATTGGCATGGGCCCCTTCATAGCTTGCTATGCCAGGCTCTTTCGATTGCACAGCAGAGCTACTGAACTAAATCTCTCTTCCTTCTATTGGGTGAGGTTCCTCCCCCTCCTGGTCCCCTGGGGAAAGAAGGAAAGCTTCCTTTGCCCAGTTTCCTAGATCCCACCGGAGAAATACAGAGAAAGCACCTTTAAGACCAATCAGTGCTAAAGTTTTAAGCATGTTTTAAGGGTTTTTTAAAAATCTTTAATTGTGTTTGTCTGTGTCCTTTATAAAGTTTGTATCTCTGCTATCTAATCTTAAATAGGAATACACACACGGCCAGGCCCAACAAGGTCTCATTTATGTCAGATCTGGCCCTCATAACAAATGTGTTCAACACCCATACTTTAATTCAAGGCAGTTCCTACAAAAAAGTTTTAAAATTTAATAGTAACAATCATAATAAATTCAATCATTGCAACAACAGGAGACCAGCCCTTCCAAGCACTTCAGCAATACAAAAAAATAAAGTGCCTGATTTCTCACAGAGGAAATGTCTACTGGCCTGAGCATACTAGGGAGGGTCTGAACATGTGTCCCCCTCGGGGTTGGGATACACCTGGAGTTCTGAGAGGGAGATCCAGAGGATGGACCTCAGAGGGCAGTGCCAGAGTCCACATTCCAAAACAGCCATTTTCTCCAAAGATTGTACTCTGACGATCAGCTGAAATTCTGGGAGATCTGCAGGCCCCACTGGGAGATACCCGGCAACTCCCATAAATATGTACAGGATTCCACTTATAGCGGTGGAGGAGTTTAAAAATATATCTTATCTTGACAATGTCTTAATGGTTTACCTCTGTAAACCTTGAAGCCTCTAAATTAAACCTTCCCCCAACAGTTACACCAGGGATAATGGCTTTAATATCTGCAAAGCCTTTCACAGTGTAGGGTCCATGTCTCTTCATGGCCTCACAAGGCCTGGAAGACTCCTACACTTTTTTCATTCCAAAAAATGTGTATGGCGGAATTGTTCAGGAGGGTATTGTTATAAAAGGAACAGGGTTATAGTGTTTCTGTGCTACAAATGACAGGCAGCTTTAAAACTGCATTGTTTATTGCAATTTTTACAGTGTTTTTATTATATTTTCTAATTCTGTGAACTGACTTGAGTCTAGAGTAGCTAGATTTCCTGCTATGGCGGAAGACCTTCTGCCAGCATGCTCCCCTGCTGCTCTGTTGACTGACAGAAAGAAAACAAACTAATGAATTGCTAGCAGCCTGACAGTGTCACATCACTTCTGAGGAAAACCCAGAACTGTCACCACGCCTCTCTAGGAATTGCTGGAAACACTATGGTTTTACCACAGAGTTCCCAATGATTCCTAGAGGGCCATGATGCCATTTAATGGTTTTCCCAGGAAGTGGCATAATGATGTTGTGCCCCTCATGTCCTTGCCTCTGATGCCTGCTGGTTGCCAACTTGCTGGCGACTCTGCTTAAGTCTCAAGGAGAAAGTTAGACTATAAATGATGTAAGTAAGCAAATATTTTGTACTGTTACAACATATCCACAGTTTATGAGATGGCTTTTTTCCTACTTCCTATCATCCTGGCTTCTACAGCAACCACGGTACAAATGCATCAAAGTACTATAGAGATCCCATCCAATATTTCCCTATGTTTTCTCTTCGATTAAAAAAACCAACAACTTGAGAAGTAAGCATCACTGCCACGGTAGGAATAAAATGAAAGATTTGGAGCAATGGTGGGAATTATTTTTTGTAGGCCATGAAGCAGAAGAGAACCACTCAAGTAAGCTGCATCCAACATGTTCAATTGGTGGTAGAGGTTCTACAGTTGAGCCAACAGCCTCCAGACTTTGTCCTTAAATCTGTGTTGGATTTGCATGTGAAGGAATATCGTCTGACGGATATGGGTTCCCAAAAAGCAAAGCCATATTGTATGTTCTGCCTGCAGCAATTTACGTAAATGGATCTGATGACATTGGCGACGTAGCAGACAACAATTTACGCAAGCAGTTGTTGCTGTCTGCAGTTTATGTAAATAGTGGCTGTGGTGATATAAACTGGGAGTTTTCACGTTAGTGAGATTAAACTTCACCATATAAAATAGGAATTACGACTCTTAATGCTTAAACACAAACAGATGCATATTCACACTGAGGAGGAAGAAGAAAGTGCTTCAGACTATACCTTTTCACTGTTATCCCAACTCACCTATGTAAACAGTAGTATTAAATATACAGTAACACAATGCTAACATCACCTTACATTCCTATCTGAATGCAAAGACAGAACTTTTAATGATTATTACCAAATGCATTTTTATCCTGCCCTTTCTCCAAGGTCAGAGTGGCATGGATCGTTTTTCCCTCATCTGTTTTATCCTTACAACAACAATCTTGGCTGCTGCCACACCATGGATTCCACACATTTCAGCCACCCAACTAATGGGTTTTGCTTTTTTATGTTTCTACAAGATGCCTTCTGCATTAACAACCTGTTCATTCCACATACAAAAAATAATAATAATCCTGCTTTATTTTAAGCCTGTAAAAAACCCTGACAGTATTACCTGACAGGACGCAATCTGCATGACATGAGCAGTTTCTTGTGTCTGAAGGGGAAACAGCACAATTGTAGGATTTTGGTAAAGAGCTAGTCAATTATTCTTCAGAACATATCACACAGAAAGCTGAATTAGATTTAGATAAAGGTGGAATGAAAACTGGTGGAAGGAACATTCACAATTTGCAATATACAACTGACACCATATTACTGGCAGAAAATAGTAGAGCTGAAATGACTACTGATGAAGGTTAAAGCAAAAAGTGCCAAAGCACGATTACAGCTGAACATCAAGAAGACAAAAGTAATGACTATGGAGGGATTACACAACTTTAAGAATGATGAAGAAATTGAAATTATTTGAGATTTTTTTATTCCTTGGCCTCATCATTAACCAAAAGGAAGACTGCAAACAAGAAATCAGAAGGAGACTGAGTCTAGAAAGAGCAGCCATGAAGGAACTGGAAAAATTCCTTAAGTGTAAGGATGTGTTTGTTTTTTGGCAACCAACATCAAGATAATTCATTCCATAATATTCTCCATTACTATGTCAGGGTGTGGAAGTTGGACAATGCAGACAGGAAGAAAGTTGATTAATGTGAAATGTCGTTTTGGAGGAGAATTTTACAGATTTTATGTGGACAGCCAAAAAGGCAAATACGTAAGTGGGTTCTAGATCAGATCAAGCCTGAACTCTCTCTTGAAGCTAAAATGACTAAACTGAGGCTATTGTACTTTGGTAACATTATGATAAGGGAAAAGTCACTGGAAAAGAGAATAATTCAAGAAGCAGCTGAAGGCAGGAGGAAAAGAGGACAAGCCAACATCAGAAGCAACTTGATGGCTCTTGACAGAGCTTTTTAAAAAGAAAAAGCCCACCAGGAACTCATTTGCATATTAAGCCACACCCCCTGATGTCACCATTGTTTCACATAGGGCTTTTTTGTAGAAAAAGTCCAGCAGAAACTCATTTGATACCAAGCCAATTAGAATGGCATTCCTGTGTGTTCCTGCTCAAAAAAAGTCCTAGCTCTTGACATACACATTCTTTTCATTTTTGATGAGCACAAGAGTCCAGTCCTTGGCAAAAATCAGCATCACAGAAGAGAATCACCAGCTTTTTAGATGGAGGGCTCTGCAAATATGAGGTTTTTAAAAAGGTTATTGAAGGGCTTTTTTAAAAAAATTAGAAAATTAACTTTACATAATTTGTATTTTGTCTTTCTGCCCTCACAAGGCCCACCAAGGCAGTTTACAAATTAAAACATCTATGATAAAAGCACATTCTAAAATCATTATTCCTATCCAGCATTACTCATCGTGTTTTTTTTTAAATAGAAGATAGTCACCCACAGATCAGCCTACCTTTTAGGAAGGAAAGAGGGTCATTGGAGGTGTTTACATGAATGTGAATTTTTAAAAGTTTTTTTTTAAAAAATAATAATAATAAAGCATTGCCATAATTGTGTACAGCACATGCACCTCAAAATAAATAAATAAAATTGAAATAGGGTGGGTGGAGACTTTTAAAGGTCATGTGATCACACCTCAGGTAGACTGCTTCAGTGAACATCAGGTGTGAAAAGGAAACTACTGCTAAAAATGGTGAGAAAATGGATTACTAGGGATGGTTATGAACCGAGAAAATGTGGATAATATCAATTCAGGGTTCTCGGCATACCGTGTTCATGAACCATGAACCACCATGAATTTTTTCCGAACTAACTGGTTCGGTTTGTGAGGTTTACGACATGGTAGAATGCCTCCACCTTGTGTACTAGAGACACCATACTCACAGGAGATCCAAGTTTGGTGAGGATTGAATTTACGGGGTCCAAGTTAGACTCCCTCCCCCAAGAAGCTGCTCCTAGGAAAGTGCTTTCTGGAGACATGATAGATGCAGGTTCAGGAAGTTCAGGAGTATATAGTATTGATCTGTGCAAGTTAGAGAAATCAAACTCACAGGGGACTTTCCCTTGATGCTCCTCTACATCCCCTCCAAGTTACATGCAGATTGGGCTTCAGTGCTCTGAGTTATGCCCCCCCCCGAAGATGCCCCCAGAAAAGTACACACCCCTAGTATTTACAGTAAATCCCTAGCATTTATCAAATCATTTTTGGAGTGGTGGCATAACTTTATCATATTAAAACCAGTTCTGAAGTTCTAAATTCCTTAGCAGAAATAACTTGACATTCAGCGTAATCCTGTCTTTTAAAACCAACAAGAGCTTTGCTATGTTTTGTCAGATGAAGCAAGATTATACTTAACCATCCTGACCAAGCAAAAGAGATCTGCATCAGTATTTAGATCCATACTTGCTCATCAAGGCCCATGGGCTTTTCTGTATGTTTGACTTACTCCTAGATTTGATTCCAGCAGCACCTTATATATTGACAAGATTTTTTGGGTGTAAACTTTCAAGAGTCAAAGCTCACTTCATCAGATACAACTGACTTATTCCTGATTTTCTTAGCAGTCAATTCACAAGCATTGGAATAGATTTGGGTATGGTTCTTCCCAGGGCTTTTTTTTTGTATCAGGAACACCTTTGCATATTAGGCCACACCCCCAATGTAGCCAATCTTCCAAAAGCTTACAGGGCTCTTAGTACAGGGCCTACTGTAAACTCTAGCAGGATTGGCTACATCAGGGGTGTGTGGCCTAGTATGCAAATATGCTAATATGCTACACACACACACACCCTGGTTCTTCCACACCTCTGTCCTCTCTGTGCATTTCCACAGTTGAGGAGTAGGGAGTGTGCATTTGGATCTACCCAAACTGAAAATATATCTGTGAAATACCTTTAAAATACCTTATCAGTTTTGAGTGTGGGGGTATATTTTGGCTTCCAAAATGTATCCAGGTTTTCTTGGGGAAACGGGGGGGGGGGGATCTCAAGAAATCCTGAGATTGCTCCCAGCTTTCAGTTGTTTGTCAGGCTTCTACTGCAGTTCCTTAAAAGTTTAAAGGGACTGCAGAAGACAGCCCAAGGATCAGCTGTGTGGGGGAGGGGGGGAGCACACTATTAAGCAGGCTTGGCTTAGGGCTGGCTTCTTGTGCTGCACTGTTTAAACCAGGCTGCAGGAGAAGCCAGCTCCAGAAGCTGCTGTGCTGCAGGGAGCAATCCACTAACTGCAGCATAGCAGATCCTGGGGCCAGCTTCTCCTGCAGAAGAAGTCATTCCAGTCATGTCTGGAATGGGATCTGTGTGCCATTCCAGGGAGGAAAGACCTCCCCATGGCACACAGATCCCACAGCCAGCTTCTCCTGCAGCACAGTTTAAATGGCGCTGCAGTAGAAGTCAAACCAGCCTTAGGATTGTGCTGGCTTTCAAAAAACAATAATACTTTTTTCCAGGGCTCTTTTTCTAGCAGGAGCTCCTCTGCATATTAGGCCACACCCCCTGATGTAGCCAATCATTCTGGAGCTTACAGTAGGCCCTGTACTAAGAGCCCTCTAAGCTCTTGGAGGATTGGCTACATCAGGGGGCGTGGCATAATACGCAGAGGAGCTCCTGCTAGAAAAAGAGCCCTGCTTTTTTCTTCTTCTAGGAAATACTGGACCCAAACAAAAAAAAATTCCTATTTTTTAAAAAAATTTGTTTGTTTATTTATTTATTTTCACATTTATATCCCACCCTCCCCGCTGAAGCAGGCTCAGGGCGGCTATTGCACATCCCTATTGTGGAGTCAGTTTATTTTCTTCACTATATGCCTTCAATAATGATTTTCAATGGAGGGTGCTGTTATCATGGGTGGTGTCATCAAGGCTACATCAGGGGTGTGTGGCCTAATATGCAAAGGAGCTCCTGCTAGAATTTCACACCTGGACTTGCTTAAGATTGCTCTCTGATTTACACACTGACAACATTTGGGGGTACAGGAAGAGGGCCCTATAACGGTGATTGACTGCAAGCTCTGGATTACATCTCTGCAGGCTTTTCTAGGGGCACTAATTGTTGCACAACTACATCTGGATTGGGACCTGAGCTTTCTTGGCATGTCTGCTAGCAGCCCTAATAGCGCAGGACCTGAGCTAAGCATGGTTGGTACTTGGAAGGGAGACCGCCAAGGAAGTCTGGGGCTGCTATGCAGAGGAAGGCCATGACAAACTACCTCTGCCCCTCTTGTGTCTTGGAAACCCCATGAACTCACACAGTCACCATGAACTGGCTGCGACTTCGGGGTACATTTACCTTACTGCTAAATGCACCTGTAATTTGGAATTAAGAGATGAAGGTTATCTGAGGCCATTCTTCCACAGACAGTCATTTTACTTTAGCAGATGCTTTCTTTACTATAAGGACACATACTGCAAGTTCATCTTAAAATAGGAGCACACACCACTATTTACAGACTTATTCTGATTGAATCTTATTAAGCTTCAGTTGACAGACTTGTGTACTTCAGCACCTGTCCCTTTATCTTTTAATCTTCTCCCAGCCCCCGCACACAACAGACAGGTACTAGTGTGTATGAGAGAATATACATTTCACTATTTGCTTCGTACATCAGATGAAAGCCTATGAAAACATCGCAAGCAATTGGTTACTTTTGAAGATCCCTGTATCTATATCAGAAGGATATTACTTCAGTACTACCATACACAAATCTCATCACTTACCAGAAAGCACTTAAAAATATTTTAGACAAATGCATGGAGAATATGGACTTTGATGGAGAGGGGCATCAAAGGGGCACAACATCTGCTTGGTATTCAGGTTCAATCCTTGACATCTCCAGCTGTCCCAATCTGAGTAGACTATACCAACCCAGATGGATCACTTCAATATTGGACAGCTTCATGTGTAGAGATATTAACTGCACAATTCAAACAATGGGGTGGCCATGGCACTGAAGGCTTCTAAAGAGTCATGGTTGAAAACAGAACCAAAGTGTTCAAAGTATTTTATTGTTGTAGCCATAGGCCATAACAACCCAGTAAACCCCCCAAAGTATACAGTTTACTTCTAGCCATAAAAATTAAAACATTAAAAAATAGCAAAATACAGAACTATGAACAAGATTTAAAATATAAATAATAAAACAATGAGATTATAACGTGGCCAAAATTCTTGTATGGGTGGCTGTGGTTATTTTCTTCCTTATTTTTGTTGCTAATAAGATGAAAGTAGCCACCTTAAGGGTAATGTCTGGAATGGCATCAGCCAATAAAATAGAATAGAACCAATGGAACTGACTAGATGGAACTTTGGTTGATCTAGCAGGCCAAACCAGTGTGGTGCAGTGGTTAGAGCACTGAACGAGGATATGGGAGACTTAGATTTGAATCTGTACTCTGTCATGGAAGCACGGTGGGTGACCTTGGGCCAGTCACACACTCTCAGCCCACCCTACCTCACAGAGTTGTGTGAAGATAAAATGGAGGAGAGAGAAACGATGTAAGCTACTTTGGGACCTGAGCAAGGAGGGGAGACAGGTGATGTATAAATGAAGTAAATAAATAAGTAAATATCCTTAAATATTTTCTAGTTACCAAATTAGTCATATATCCCAGATCCATCAAAATCTCTTTATTTCTATTTATAAACAAATAAATTTGAGCACAAACTCAAAAACATTTTCATCGATAGGCTTTTTCAGATGGCATGTCCACATATATCAGAAAGTTGTCAGTTGTGAATAGATCCTCCCCACACAAGCAGTTGCCATGATATCTGAACACTTATATATACGTATGTGTGAACAAAAAACTTTCCAAAATTCTGCTTTGCACATTTCAAAGCAAAATATGGACTTTGCTGAATTCAGACAATAGGCCAACTGCATATATCAGGAACATAATAGGTATGTTGGAAACATACTGAGAACTTGTAATGTAAAATGGGCTTATTTGTTTCTCATTTGCTTTTAATGATAGCTTAAAGTTGTCCAGAATGGCCTAAACTAAACAAGTACCATCAAACTGAGTACTAATTATGTGTCAGTGGCACTGGAACATATTCGCTGCAGCAGTACCTATCTCCAAGAATCCACTATACTGACAAATAATTATGTCATTGGTTTCTTGGATCTCTCCTAAAAATGCAACCTTTAAATCAAAGATACAAGATCTAATGTAAGACAGTGCAAGAAGAAGAGGCAAGAGGGGTGCATAGATGGTAAACATACTGTAGTAATTTCCTTGCAATAATTAATGACGGTAAGGAGGGAGCATCTGCAGTTCCAGATGTAAAAGAGCAACAGATGGGCAGTTCTGTATTGTGCTGATGATAAAAAGTGAGCTAACACTCTATTTAGGGAAGTCCAGCTCCTTCTCTTTGGCTGTTTACAGAGTTGGAAATATCACGATAAGCAAACTCATCTAAGGCAAAGCAAAGAAAAAAGAAAGGATAAGTGGATAAATAATGACCCAACTTTGTTACAAAACATAGTGCAACCTCCGTATTGTTAACATAAACATAGATGACCTTTCAGTTTGCTCAACTTTTCATCCCCAGCACAGGAAACTGCAGATGATCTTTATCAAGGATGCAGAACTGTCCAGCCTGTTTCTTCCTATCAAACTGAGGGACAGATTATGGGCAGCATTGAGGAGCCCGACAGAATCGCTATCTTTTCCAAGCAGCTGTTGAAAATACCGCAACGGCAATGCTGAAATGAAATTGAGAGATGGGGGGTGCTATAGTGGCAATGGCTTTGAGTTTTAAGAATTAGGATATCTCTGGCTCGAAGGCACCAGATTTGACAAGATGCCCCCAGGCAAGCTATTGCCATCTCAGATATGCCTTTCCCCATCCCAGTGTTAGCGGTATGAGAGATGACAAGCTCAGAGCCTATGTAGAAAAACACATATAATGCAAGGGAAGCTCAGAACTTACAATATGTGAAGATAAAATCGTCACTTGCCAATGGTATTTGATTAGTCAGGGTGGTGTTAATGGTTAGAATGCTGAAGTTAGATCTGGGAATCTTGGGTTCAGATCTCCACACTGATATGAAGCTTTCTGGGTGAACTTGGAACAGTCACTCTTTCTCAGCCTAATCTTCACACTGGGTTGTTCTGGGATAAAATGCAGGAGGGAGGCACAATCACGTACGCCTCCCTGTTCTCCTTGGTGAAAGGATGGGATAAAACACTAGATGGATTAGTCCTGAAATGACCGTGTCGTGTCACAAGTCTTGTCCTGAACATTTACCAAACTGGCAATGGTAAATGCCCATCATTTACCAGAAAATGATGCAGATGGAGATGAAAGTAGGTCGTAAGTCAAAGGTAAATGTCAACATTTGCAAAGTGTCCGACATTTATTGTAACTTATTCATAATCACTTTGAAGATTTATGTTCAAATTTACAGAACTCTGTTTAAGACAGAGATTTGGAGAGTCGGGGGCCAGTTGTGCAAGAATAAGCAACTAGAAGCAAGTTGAAATCAGTGTCCTTAATTAGATACATGTGTAAAGCTTTTAAGGATTAAATTGTTCTCTTCTATTATCTGAGACAAGTAGAGCCCACTTCTAATCAGAATATTCAAATACACACACATTGCACATCCTTTAGGGAAGGACAAAATTAAAGAAGAAGTCTTTTTGGTGTATCTCATGCCCTTGTTTATCTAAGAAAAAAACATTTCCTCAAGTCATTTGCTTGTTCTTTCAGCTCTGCTCCCCCACCCCCGCATTATATAACAAAAATAAAAGCCAATGAAAAACACACCTGGTGGCTGAAAATCCTGTAGCTTTGCAGATATTGAAAGCAGAGGGGTCTTGTCCAACTAATATGCTGCACAGTTTGTTCACATGAAGGCATATTTTCATGGTGAAGACTGCTGCTTAGATTTTCAAACGTATTTATTTATTTCGAATTTATTTAGAGAATAGAAATGCCTCCTTTCCAGAAACCTACTCACGGTGACTCAAAAAAGTAGAAATAGAACAACAAAATCATAGAACAAGACTCTAAAATGATCAGCATTCAGAGAAAGCCAGTGTGGTGTCATGGCTAAAGGGACTGGGCTAGGAATGGGAGACACAGGTTCAAATCTGTATCCTGTCATGGAAGCATTTGGTGACCATGGGTCACTTACACACTCTCAGCCTAACCTCCCTCAAATGGGTTGTTGTGAGGATCAATGTAGGATGCATGGTGCTTAGAGTCGCTACAGAAAGATGGGGTATACATGAAGTAAATAAAAATAAATAAAACCAGCTATGCAAATCTTGCTAAGACCAACCCCACCCCAACCCCAACATAAAATAATGTTCAATAATCTAAAATGGCATCCATACATTAGCCCACAGGTTAGAAGCAGCCTATGAAAACTACCATTAAAAAGATGGAAACTTTCAATTAAAAGCCTGGGTAAAGAGAAATGTAAGGCCTTAACCTAGATGGCTAAGGCTAGCCTGATCTCGTCAGATCTCAGAAGCTAAGCAGGGTCAACCCCAGCTAGCATTTGGAAAGGTGACCTGCAAGGAATACCAGGACTGTGATGCAGAGGCAGAATGGCAAACCACCTCTGAATGTCCCTTTGCCTATTTCAGCCTGATGATTGTTGATGATTTGCTTGTGAATTTAATGGGATGTTGTTGAAGACTGCTCTTAAACAGAGCTACTTAGCTAGTTTAGCTTTATTTGTCAAAGGCTGCTCAGTTTGAGCGGTTGTCTGTGCCTGAACAATAGTGTCAATGTAAAGATATTCGAATTATTAACACCTCTTACAGATCAAAAGGCTGAGATTACACTTTGACTCTGGCAGAAGGCCTTTCAACAGAGCTGAACTAGCTCAGGGACTGGCAGGGTTGCCAGCTCTGGGTCAAGAAATCCCTGGAGATATGGGGGTGGTTGACGGACTAAAATGGAAGAGGGGAGACTGATGTAGGGGGAGGGGGGAGAGAGAATGAGAACATGCCAGGGAGAAAGAAGAAGATCCCATTGTGTCTTAACTGACACATGGTGACCAGTCCAGGCAAGATATGTTCAGAGGTAGTTTGCCATTGCCTTCCTCTGCACAGCAACCCCAGTCTTCTTTGGTCATCTCCCATTCAAGCACTGACTGTGGCTGACCCTGCCTAGTTCCTCAGCTCTGATAAGTCCAGGCTAAGCTGACCTATTTGGGCTACTATTGGGGAGAAAAGTGGAGAATATCCAATTTATTTATTTCTAGAGAATCTCTTTGTGAGAAAAGTGTCACCTACTGAGAATCTGCCTGCCATCTAACTGTTTAAGGAACAGAGTTTCTACACAGAAGAATAAAGATGGCAAACCTATCGCAGAGCTCCAGTGTAAAATAATCTTCTCCATTCAAGGTAATGAGCTGAATGTTTAATTCAAATGGCAGCAGTTTAATTTTCTTTCTGTGAACATTAGGAATAATGGATTCTGCTTCTCACAATAATTTAATTAAAGAAAAGGAATTGTTTTGCTTTTTCGTTCACAATTTTAAAAGATCTTGAGCATAATTCAATTCCAGGCGTGATCAGCAGCTTGGTGGTCTTAGACCAGGAGTTTCTTTCTGCTTCTTGCTTTGCTCCTCTCTCCATATTACAGAAAGGAAGGTAATAATTTTTAAAGGGAGATCCTGTAAATCCTATAAATTCCTAAAATTATCAGATAATCTAATCTCTGTGGGTTGGATCTAACCAGACTTTCTGCCAGTGAGAAATGAAGAAAAGGTCCTCTTCAGCTATGTTGAGACTTGCATGTACAAAAACCATTTGGGAAGAGGGATGTAGTAGTTGGGGAGCTGGGTAAAGCTGAATAGAAAAGGTGGCTGGATACAGCCCTGTGACTGTAACTTATACCTAATATTTATTTAAAGTCTGGCTCTTCTGCAAATTGGCACATTACATGCTCATCCAAAAGTCAAGGAATAAAGGAAGGGATACAAAAAGTTAGAATCTAATGGAAGAATTGCATTCTCTGAGGAAGACTCAGCATGGGTTCTGTAAGGAAAGATCTTGCCTCACTAACCTGTTACAGTTCTTTGAGGGGTGAACAAACATGTGGACAAAGGGGACCCAATAGATGTTGTTTACCTTGACTTCCAGAAAGCTTTTGATAAAGTTCCTCATCAAAGGCTCCTTAGTAAGCTCGAGAGTCATGGAGTAAAAGGACAGGTCCTCTTGTAGATCAAAAACTGGCTAATTAATAGGAAGCAGAGAGTGAGTATAAATGGGCAGTCTTTGCAGTGGAGGATGGTAAGCAGTGGGATGCCACAGGGCTCAGTCCTGGGTCCCATGCTCTTTAACTTGTTCATTAATGATTTGGAGTTGGGAGTAAGCAGTGAAAGAGAAATGTAAGGCCTTAACCTAGATGACTAAGGCTAGCCTGATCTCGTCAGTTTGCAGATGACACTAAATTGTTCAGGGTGGTGAGAACCAGAGAGGATTGTGAGGCACTCCAAAGAGATCTGTTGAGGCTGGGTGAGTGGGTGTCAACATGGCAGATGAGGTTCAATGTGGCCAAGTGCATAGTAATGCACATTGGGGCCAAGAATCCCAGCTACAAATACAAGTTGATGGGGTGTGAACTGGCAGAGACTGACCAAGAGAAAGATCTTGGGGTCGTGGTAGATCTCACTGAAAATGCCAAGACAGTGTGCTATTGCAATAAAAAAGGCCAACGTCATGCTGGGAATTATTAGGAAGGGAACTGAAAACAAATCAGCCAGTATCATAATGCCCCTGTATAAATCGATGGTGCGGTCTCATTTGGAATACTGTGTTCAATTCTGGTCACCGCACCTCAAAAAGGATATTATAGCGTTGGAAAAAGTCCAGAAAAGGGCAACTAGAATGATTAAAGGTTTGGAACACTTTCCCTATGAAGAAAGTTTAAAACGCTTGGGGCTGTTTAGCTTGGAGAAACGTCGCCTGCGGGGTGACATGATAGAGGTTTACAAGATTATGCATGGGATGGAGAAAGTAGAGAAAGAAGAACTTTTCCCCCTTTCTCACAATACAAGAACTCGTGGGCATTCAATGAAATCGCTGAGCAGTCAGGTTAAAATGGATAAAAGGAAGTACTTCTTCACCCAAAGGGTGATTAACATGTGGAATTCACTGCCACAGGAGGTGGCGGTGGATGCAAGCATAGCCAGCTTCAAAAGGGGATTGGATAAAAATATGGAGCAAAGGTCCATCAGCGGCTATTAGCCACAGTGTGTGTGTGTATTTGGCCACTGTGTGACACAGAGTGTTGGACTGGATGGGCCATTGGCCTGATCCAACATGGCTTCTCTTATGTTCTTATGTTTCACCACTTCTGTGCAGCACTTGATGTTTGAAAAGGCTGTGTTTTTTGCTATCGGAACGATTGAGACGAACAAAGGACCCACTCGAGAGCAATTCAGCTTGCATACAAGATCAAAGTATTTCACACCTAACATCCTTTCTGATCAATGTTGTGATCATATCTTTTGCGGGCGAAACAAAAACCAGCCCACAGTTGGGTTTAGGTCACAATACATCACTTCCTCTATCAGGTAAACAAACAGTTAACTCTATAATGGCTGGAGTGTACATAGCTTGTATTCCAACACTTGATTATATGTTTGGACAGTTTATCATTAATAGCTCATCTTTGGAAAACAGCCTCCCGAGGCACATCATAGGGTGAAAGAGTTAAATATAAAATAGCACGCATGAAGTGCTAGATTTCTTATTTTGCTTACCTTTTAACGTCAGAGGCTGCTCATTTCAGATGGAAGCAACCACGTATTAGACACAATTCAGGGTCATCTCAAAAGGGTTTCATTTGTTTTTGTGACTCCACACAGGTGGAGCCTGGAGATGCTGCAGGGAAACTAAATGTGCTCAGAACCTCATCCCATTCCACTTAGGGTTCTGCACTGCTCTCTTGGTTCGTGTGTCAGTTCCTGCATTAGGCCTGCGTGGTTAGGTTGGTCTTAGCACAAGCCGCTGGGGAGTTTTCCTACGCCAGTCTCTTTGAAATGGGTAAGAACTGCACAGGAACATGCTTTTCCAAACAAAACAAAACAAAAATGCTGTTGCACATCTTCCATTGGGGCTTGGACAGGAAAACTACCCAATGGGTTGGTGCCTGCTCTGTTGTCTTCCTTCTGATTGCTAGAATATTTCTCAGGGGGGGTCTCATATTAGCAGGACAAGTGTCAAAGTGCATACTGTGGGGCGCTAAATCAACAGCTGCTTCATTCCACCAGGGACACAAAGGTCAACTTTCACAACTGTCTCGAGACAGCCTTGGAGAAAGAAAAATGCTTTTGACCCAGTCAACCTTTTACTTGCTAAGGCTAACTGGGGAATTAAAAAAAATGTTTAGGCCTTTGATAACTGTGATTTTGGTATATTCTTAACAGACTGTTTAGCCTGTTGCATTCTAACGCTAATAATGTCCCAGCAGATAAGCCAACTTTAGTTTAAGGCTGAATGTGAAACCATAAACATTTGTAGAAGGACAATAAGTTGAGGAGGGAAGTGCCGATGCCTTTTCTTCTCTTCCATGACCTGTATTGTGGTGTTGACTGCACAAGAAAGCAAAAAGTTGAACCTGGTTATCTAAATAACATGAAAGAGCGAATCATAAAGGCAAATTGTTTGATGTTTTGCAAGTCCAATTCCTAGCTTAGGCTAGAGAAGAGGAAGCCCATGGGAAGGGTGTACTAAGTGTTTCTAATTTTGCTAAAGTGAAGAAGGAGGAGGAGGAGGGAAAGTCTTCAATCTGTTAGCTGGTTGGCTATTCCCTGACATTAGCGTCTGCAGCTTCAACATTGGCACAAGTGGGCATCTGAGGAAGCTCCACAAAAAATGTGGTCTAGTGGTGGAGAACCGGCTTTAATTCTCCACTCTTCCTCCACACAAAACCTGCTGTGTAACCTTGAGCCAGTTCACTCAGCATTCTCTCAGCACCATCTGCCTCACAAAGTTCCTATTGTGGGGAGAGAAAGGTAATGCAATTATAATCCACTTTGAGACTCCTTAAGGTACAGAAAATTGGGTCTTCTTAAGGTGCACAAATGAGACTACTTAAGGTACAGAAAAGAGTCCACCTTCTCTTCTTCTTCTATATGGAGGGGGTGGGAAAGTCCTTTTTGCTTCAACAGAGACTTAGTGGGATCTTATTTAGAAGGGGATGTTATTACCTTCATGTCATGAAAAGCTTCAGCTCTTCACTTCCAAACATTATATTTCCATAAAAGGGATGGGGGCATTTTTCTCCATGCCTGTTGGAAGCCCTAAAGGAATATGTTAGGAACATCAGAACGCCTAATATTTGGGAGATTCTATTTTCCTGAGAGCAGTGGAACGGGGGACAGTGTTGGTGGTAGAAAGTGCTGTCAAGTTGCAGCCAGCTTGTAACCAACTTATGGCAATTCTGTGGGGTTTTCCAGGCAAGAAACAAATAGAGATAGAGTGCCACTGCCTTCCTCTGCATAGCTACTCCGGTATTCCTTGGTGATGTCTTATCCAAATATTAACCATGGCCACCCTGCTTAGGTTCTGAGATGTGATGAGAAGAGTCTAGTCTGGGCCATCCAAGACAGGTTGGGGCAATGTGACATCATGTCAAAGGCTGCTTCCATAGTTACCTGGTTCCTTCAATGTACTTGTGACAAGCTAGGAAAAAGAAGAGTTCCTTTCAGGCTAGAACTGCCTTGTTGGGTTGGCTCCACCCTTAATAGATACGATGTGATTGTGGCACTTTTTTAAAAGGAAATTTTCATACCGCCTCTTCAGAATCCTGCTTGACATTTATACGAATAAAAACACCATAAATCATTATAAGTTATCAAACTATCCAATCAACTGAGGATGGACACTTAGAAGTTCTGCCCTTTCATCTTCAATGTTAGTAAATAACAAAGGCTCTGCAACTCTCAAAGGAAGTTCTGAGGTGTCCCTAGGGGCCCTGCCATCTAAAGTCTTCCCTTAGGCTGTGGGCATTACCCTTTGGGGCAACACACTTGGTTGAAGAAAGGTGATATTCAAATCAATAAGTTTTTGATGACGAGTCTATCGCCATTTTGAGGGTATTTTTAGAACTCCTGACCTCTAGGCCTGGAGAGGATAGTAGTGTTTGAATTCTATCCACTCCTATTTTTGGAGGAAGAGGCTAAGGGATCCAGCACTAGATTGTAAATTCGGGCTTCCGGAGTTGGAAAGATAGGGAACTGACGCATCTCCCTTTCATGGAGTGGACCAACGCCTTTGTTCTGGACATATAAGGTGTTTTTATCACCTGCTGTCTACCCTCCCAGTTATGGAAGAGTCCAAGACATTCTTGCAAGATTTTGAGGAGTTTAACTTTGGCTGGCGAGGAGTCCCACTGGGGCTCCTTTTCGGCTTTGAAGGATCTCCCGCGAAAAATTGCATAACGACATCTACAAAGGCTTTTTGGAGTCATTAAGTTGACATAAGTTCACCCAACCCCAACTTTCTATGCACTATAGACTACTGAAGATTGGAAAGATCGGTGTAAGGAAGTTATGGACACTTGATAAGATACAATTCTTATCTTTCATTCCAGGATTAAAAGAACGTTTTTAAACTAAAAAAAACAAAGATTTGGAACTATTTGCAAAGAAGTAAAGTTGTGCTACAGAGGCTGGGGGTGAAATTGTGGCTTTGGGACTTTGATAGGCACTGTAAAATTCAAAAAAACAACATTTGTTTACCTTTGTGGCTTCTGTAAAAAAAAATCCCCCGTCATAACAAAGCCTTGGCTTGCAACTGGGAAACAGGAAGTGACGAACTATCGTGAGAGTGGAAACCACTGAGAATGGGACTTCATTTCCAGAGAGGCAGGAAACAGCGCTGGGAGAAGAGGGACACATCCTTGACCTCCAGGCCTACTCTAGCCCAAAAAATCATAGAGTTGGGGCCTGGAAATGTTGCAGTTTCCATTTTGAATGTTTACAAAACTTTAAATATTAATATCCTGGCCCAGGAAGCTTTGAGGACGGTGATTTTGGGCTTGCTGAAGAGGGCAGGCTCTAATCTATTGAACCCTGTTATCAGTTTGTAGTCTGGTGAGGTCAACTTGGGGTCTATTATATGCTATGGGAAGACTGATGTCTGATCCAAAATACGAACTAAGAACGCGTGGAAGAGCTGGCTCTGTAGAGGGAAAAATGTCTAAGATTGCCCAAGAACAGCTGGATGCTATGGAGGCCGGATTAACAAAGGCAATGAAAGATCTGATAACTACAAGTGAGAAAAAGTTGACTAAAGATACTAACGAAATAACAAAAGAGATAACTAAGGAACTAACAAAAGAAATAAATTCCAGTGCTAAAGCTGTAAAGAAAGAGATCAAGAAAGAAATTGAAGATCTGAGGAAGGAGTCACAAGCAACAACACAGAAGATGCAAGAGGTGGAAAATAGAGTTACAAATCAAGATGTTACAATAAAGAAGATTCAAGAAAAAGTTCTACTACAGGACTGTAAGCTGATGGGGGATGCCAGAAAACAATCAAGAGGACTTAAAGAAATATATCATGACTATTATTGCTGAATATTTGGGTGAAGATCCAGAGAAGACTGAAGATCAATGTGATTACGTGTACAGGGTCAATTCAGAGTTTGCCAGAAGGCGTAAATTGCCAAGAGACACAGTAATTAAATTTACCACTAGAGATATAGTTGGAATGATCTTGAGCCAACAATTTGCAAAAGAATTGGTGGTGGAGGAGAGCAGAGTCAGAATAATGAAGGAACTACCAAGGAAGGTAATCAGTGACAGAAGACAATTTAAACCTTTGACAGATAAATTAAAGGCAAAAGGTACAAGATATGGATGGATTTTACCAGCCAGACTTACTTTTGAGTATAAAGGGCTGAAGTGTTTCATAATAGACATTCAAGGCATGGAAGGGTTTTTGGCGGACAATAAGGATTTTGGGGACACAGCTTAATTGAAGAATCATTATGGATTACAAATTAATTTCTTGGAATGTTAATGGCCTAAATTTGTCGCAGAAACGAAGAGCGACATTTCATTGGATTACAAGACAAAAATGTAATATAATTTGTTTACAAGAAGTACACATTAGACAATCGGATTACAAATTTTTACGCAACAAATTTTTAGGGGAAGAATTTGATTCATTGGCTAAAGAAAAAAAAAGGGGAGTGATTTTTTACATAAAGAAGGAGCTGGAGCCAAAACTGATTTTTAAAGATAATGAAGGTAGATATTTGGCAGTAGAAGTTTTGATGTATGGCAAAAAGATTCTGTTGTTGGGACTTTATGCTCCTAATGGGGCTAAGAGTGACTTTTTCAATGATATTATGAAACAACTGGATCAAGTAACATACGATCAGATAATGCTTATGGGTGACTTTAATGGAACTATTCAGAACTCTTTAGATAGATCTGGGGGAAAATGTAGATGGGAAACTACCTAAAGCATTTTTGAACTAATTAAACAAGAGAGCTTAGAAGATGTGTGGAGAAAATTCAACCCCAGGGTACGAGACTATACTTTTTTTTCAGCCAGACATAATACCTTTTCTAGGATTGATATGTTATGGGCTACAAAAGAGCTGGGACTGATCACAAAAAAAGTAGAGATTCTTCCGAAAATAGGTGCAGACCATA
Organism: Heteronotia binoei; assembly: GCF_032191835.1. Lineage (NCBI taxonomy): Eukaryota > Metazoa > Chordata > Lepidosauria > Squamata > Gekkonidae > Heteronotia > Heteronotia binoei. The sequence continues at coordinate 32,685,105 of NC_083226.1, forward strand.
ACCCGTTGATGTGGTTGGCTAAAGGAAGGAAAAAAGAGAGGAGGTGGAGAATAAATGATGACTTATTACAGAAAGTGGAGGTAGTGGCATCTCTAGAAAAAGAAACAAAAGCTTTTTTCCAAATAAATGACAACCAAGAGGTACAATTTCAAACGGTTTGGGATGCCTATAAGGCTGTGATGAGAGGGACATTAATTACATTGAATAATAAGGACAGAAGGGCAAAAGAAAAGCAATTGTTGGACCTATAAAAGGAAATAAGTAAAAAGAAAATTGAATTAAGAAAGAGACCGGGGAAAAGGAAAATTTTGCGAGAAATTACAATTTTACGGAGTCAGTTAAGTCATTTACTGAATAAAGAGGTGGAATTTGAAAAGACTCCCAACAAAAATCTTTTGAAGGGGCAAACAAACCTAGAAAGTATTTGGCATGGCAAATGAAGAAAAGAAGGGAAAATAAATACATAAACAAGATTAAAACCGATGGCAAAGAAATTGTAGACCAGGAGGGCATCAAAAGGGAATTCTACAAGTACTATGCTAACTTATTTAAAGGCCAGCGAGTTGATAAAGAAAGAATAGAAGCTTATTTACAAAATGTGAAGGTAAATCCAACAACAGAAATGATGAAAGAAACATTGAATGATCCAATTAAAAGGTGAAATAGAAGCTGCAATCAGTTCAATGAAAATAGGGAAAACACCGGGACCGGATGGCTTTTCAATAAAATTTTACAAAGTTCTTATAAATATATTAGTTCCAATGCTCCAAAAATTGATGAATAATATCTGTTTGGATGGGCAAGTGCCAAATACTTGGAAAGAAGCAGTTATTTCATTGTTACCAAAAGAAGACAGAGATGCTACAAATGTGAAAAATTATAGACCGATTTCATTGCTTAACAATGACTACAAAATCTTTGCAAAAATTTTGGTGGAAAGGCTAAAACAATACCTGCATAGGTTTATATGTGAGGAGCAAGCAGGCTTTCTCCCGAAGAGGCAAATTAGAGACAATATCAGAATAGTGGTGGACATTGTAGAGTATTATGAAAAACATCTGGAAAAAGAAGTGGCACTCTTTTTCGCTGAGGCAGAGAAAGCCTTTGACAATCTTAATTGGGACTTTTTGTTTGCTGTGATGGAAAAAGCAGAGTTGGGAAAAGACTTTATAAGAATGGTAAAGGCGATATATACTGAACAGTGAGCTAAGCTATGTGTTAATTCAGATTTAACGGAGCAAATGGTTATCAGCAAAGGTACAAGACAAGGTTGCCCTCTATCCCCATTGCTATTTATAATGACTCTAGAGATTTTGTTGTTGCAAATAACAGAAGATAAGGAATTAGAGGGGCTAAAATTGAAAGGATGGACTTATAAATATAGAGCCTTTGCAGATGATGTGATGTTTATTATTGAAAATCCAATACAAGTATTACCATGGTTATTGAAAAAAATCAGAGAATATGAAAAATCACAAATTTTAAGTACAAATTTATTATTGTGCAAACAGAAAGAACTTCAAAATGCAACTGGATGTGAAGTCACCTCGAAAATAAGATATTTGGGTGTAGAGATCACGATGAAAAATATAGATCTGTTTAAAAATAATTATGATAAACTTTGGCGTAAAATTGAAGCTGATATGTTGAAATGGAATAAACTAAACTTGTCTCTTTTGGGCAGGATAGCTGCCATGAAAATGAATGTCTTACCAAGAATGTTGTTCCTCTTCCAAACAATTCCAATTGTGAAAGATGTTAAACAATTCAATAGATGGCAAAAAAAGATTTCTGAATTTGTATGGGCGGGAAAAAAAACAAGAATCAAAAGGAAAATACTAATTGATGCGAAAGAAAGAGGAGGTTTTCAACTGCTGGATCTCAAATTATATCATGAAGCAGTATGTTTAGTATGGCTCAAGGACTGGATAACCTTATCCAACCAGAAGTTATTGGCGTTAGAAGGTCATGGAAATCTATTTGGTTGGCATGCATATTTGTATTATGGAAAGGAGAAGATGGATGGTTTCATTTTATAAGAAGTAGTTTGCTGAATACTTGGAAAAAATATTTTAAATATAGTGATGAGAGGAAACCACCGTGGATTGTACCAATGGAAGTTATAAAATGGATTTCTGACTCACAGGAAGACAAAGGGGTTACATACAAACAATTGCTAAAAATTAAGGGTGGCAAAGTAGAATTAAAAGTGGAGGAAGAACTGCAAGACAAATTTAATTGGTTCCAGATGCTACAAATTAAAAGTCTAGTGGTTAAAGATATCAGGACTACAGGTATAAGGCAAGATCAGACAGAAATGGAAAAAGTGTTATTGGGGGAAGATGAAAAGTTGATTGCAAAAAGATGAAGTAGTAAAATCTCAAATGATTAAATGGGCAATAAATATAAATAAAGAAAATTCAATGGAGACATGGGAACACCTATGGAAGAACTCTATGAAAATATCGACATGTAATAATATAAAAGAAAACTGTCTGAAAATGCAATACAGGTGGTATATGACACCTAAGAAGTTAGCAAAAATGAACAAGCAGGCATCTGATCGGCGTTGGAAATGTAAAAAGCATGAAAGCTCTTTTTATCATATGTGGTAGACATGTGAAAAAGCAAGACAATTTTGGCAAATGATTCAACAAGAGATGTCGAAGATTTTGGGATATGCAGTTAAAAGGGCACCAGATACCTTTCTGGTGGGATTACAAATGGAAAGTTTTCCAAAGCAAGACAGGACTTTGGTGTGGTATATGTTGTCAGCTGCAAGAACATTGTTTGCACAAAGGTGGAAGTAAGCTGAAATGCCAGATAAATGGAACTGGATTTTTAAAACTTTACATTGGAGTGAAATGCATAGACTTACTAGAATCTTGAAAGACAGTGATGCAGAAAAATTTAAAGATGAATGGAAGAAGTTTCAGGACTATATTGAACAGCAATGGATAGTTAAGAGACATTTGGTGGTTTTTGAAAGTATAACCTGAAATTGGGGGAAATGGGGGAGACAGGTGATTAGAAACAATTTTTTAAATCAATATATGATACCTGAAGGGTGGCAACTCTATTCTGCAAAGATGTCTTTAAATTTTCCAAAGTTGAAGAGAACTTCAATTGTTCCTTCTGAAAGCCAACCCCCCTGAGGGTTAATGTTATCAATGTATAAAATAAAACAAGGCATGAAACAGATCTCAGACCAGGTACTCATGAAACAGACTTCAGACCAGAAGCATACCACAAAATAGCTATAAAAGACTGTAAAAGGTGCAACTCATTCATGTTACAGGTACAGCTGCACAAAGTTTTCAATAGCCACCCAACCCTGGTTTCTATTTCCAGTGTGGGATTTCTCTGCCCGTCTGCTAGGGGTAACACTAATCTGCTAACAAAATGAGTTCAGAGGTCTGCACAAGGGCTTGAGATAATTCCACTTTGTGCCATCAAGGGTGTTAGGTTGGAATCCTGAGTGTACTTAATGGGAAACAATGCCACAGAAGTTTAATGGAAATTGACTTCAATGAAAATTACTTCAAAATAAATGTGAGATGCCAGAATGAGTTTCTCAGAAAGTTCATAACACTGTTAGCCTATAAACTTTTTTTAAAAAGGGTGTCACTTCAATGTACATTTTATTTCTGAAAATTTAGAAAGAATGCTTCTAAGATGGAAGATAAGGTAGGGGAGGTAGAGTAAAGCAGATCTGGCAGTATGTAAAGTAACCTATATGTTGTTTGTTTAGCCAAGAAGAGAACCCATGCCAGGCAAGTCAAACTTCACAAAATACCCAAGAAATGATTGCCTTAAATGGCTGTTTCCTGATTTCTCATTGACAAACTGCCCACTGGAGTAACAGTCTGAATGGAAAGGAAATCTTTTTACATTCTGCTAGTAAAGGCTGCAGCTGAAACCCTTGGCTCTTCTGCTGAGAACTGTCTGGAAGGACAAGAAATCATTTGCATCAGACAAACAAGTACAAAGAAGAAAATTTACAGCCAACTGGTCAAGACTTTCCTCTTGTTTTTGGCATCTCATCAGTCAAAGGAGAATCTTGTACCTTCAGCCTCTTTAAAAACCAACTGTGAAAGGGCACTACAAAGGGCTAAGCCCTCTAAGCTGAGTTAGTGTGAGCTAGCTCACAGTTCTTTAGCCTCCAGCTCACACATTTTTGTCTAGGTTCAGGAAAAATGGCCCCAGAACAAACTAATTTATGCAGATCACAGTTTTAATCCAGTAGCTCTCATGAAGTAGAATGTTTGCTCACAAGACTCCACAGCTTAGAGGGAGCATTGCTAAGCACCCATAAGTGATGAGGCAAATACCATGTTGATTAGTTTTTATGGTCTTAGATTGCTGTTACAGGCACTGGAGCAATGCCAATATAAAAAAGTTGGCTGCTGCAGTTCAAATAGGATTGCCAGACCCATGCATGGCAATTCTGGGAGCTATTGGAGGTGGGGCATGGGGAGAGGGAGCACCATGTGACATGGTCTTCTCCCAGAAGTGACATCACTGCATTGAGCAAATGTTCTAGGAACCACTCAATCTCTATGGAAAAGAGGATTGAGGATTTTGAGGATTTCCTAGATAGCCACTCAATGCTATCAGAATGCTATCAGATATTGAGGATTTCCTAGATAGCCACTCAATGCAATGACATCACTTCTCGGCCATCACTCAGAAGTAATGCCATTGCATCACACAACACTGCCCCACCCAGTTTTTCTCCTGATGCTTCACTGAGCAAGCGAATGGAAGGCAGAGGCATGAGTTTCCCCACCAAGGCTGTTCAAATGGTAAGGCTAAATTCAAAGCTCAACACAACCACAGATTAACTATCTTTCACTATCCTAATATTTGATGTTTTATAAAAATATTTATAAATATATAACAGATATATAAATACAAATACTTATATAAATATAAATATAAATAAATGGGTTATAATCCACACACACACACACAGTTATAAATTAGTGTATATATAAAAATTGTAAAGGTCCTGCCATTGCTACCAGAGTACATCTTGATGCAATAAAACACAGTTGCTACTAACATTCCAGGGCAATTCTTGAGCTCATGGAATATTTGATGTGTTTTAGGAATAGGTAACCAAGTGGCAAGAGCCCCATGGCGCAGAGTGGTAAATGAGTACCCAGCTTGCTGGGAGGAAAGTGTAGATGACTGGGGAAGGCAATGGCAAACCACCCCATAAAAAGTCTGCTGTGAAAACGTGAAAGCAGCGTCACCTCAGAGTCGAAAATGACTGGTGCTTGCACAGGGGACTACCTTTACCTTTTTTTCCCCCCAAGTGGCAACCTAATCCAAGCATTTGTGAAAACAAATGAAAACATAATTGCACATAAAGACCATGATCCAGGAAAGGTTTAGGTGTGCTAATCTCAATGATCTTAAATATACCTGTATGTACAATTGTGGTATCTATATACATAATTAATAAATTCTTGAGTTGGACGTGGTATCAAATCAGGATCAGTTCCTTTTTCAATTGTTTACACTTTTATGAGCATTTTGCTTTCTAACAAGCTGGTTCTAATGTATGAGTCTATGTGCAATTCCCCCTATCTGAAACACAATCCCCCTATCTGAAACACAATCCATTCAATTGCTTTGTGACAAGCTATAGCTGGAAAGAGCATACTTTTTAAAAACCTAGCAAAACAGTAGCCTAATTTTTCAAGCACTTAATCTTAAAGACAAAATACTAACAACCGAAATATTCAAAGTGGGCCAAATACCAATAAAAGGTGACTAAGCACCATGGCTTGCAAATAACATTATCGATATTCGATGCACAAAAAATTAATACGATGCTGAGATATTCCCACAAAGCATGCTACTATGTTTATATAAATTCCTCAGCAAGGCCTGAGATTACCTGCAAAGAAGGAAACTGCTTCACAGCAGAGCAACAGCATTTTAAAACACCAGAAAAGATTGGAAATCAGACTAGATAGTCAAAGAATTACCTAGTGTGTGTGAATGTGTATGTGTGTGTAATTTATATAACTCCCCTCAACCGTCAGTTTCCTGGGGTGGCAAACCAAAATATAAAATTTTAAAATAGTTATTAAAACAATATAAAACACAATAACAAACCAGTGTTGTACTTCTAATGATCAGCAGCCATGAAATCCATTTTTGGGAGAGAAGAGGGAGGACTGCCCTGCCTCCCCTCCCCCTGAATCTCAAAAGCTACAGATATCAGAAGTCAACAGAGCAAACCAAGCAGATGGTTGAATAAAAGCCAATCTTGCTTGGCACCTGAAACTAGTCATTCAATTGCTGCCTAAGTAGTCAACAAACTAACTTTTTGACTTATTTCATTGTATACCTGCTGTCATTAACAGCCTGGAATTGATGCTGTTTCCAGCTAGAATGTAGCATGTTTCAAACACTGCCAGAGAAGATACTTCAGGAATCAAATTTTTTAAAAAGCAAGTAGTTCCTTTGATTTCTTTCTTTCTTTTAAAATCTGTTTTCTGGCATTGTAATCTTTATGAAAAGGAAACGTTCATTGCCTAGATGACATCATGGTCTGAAAAGTCAGGTGAAGTATATTTATTTTCTTGAAATGCACTGAAAACATTTTGGGAGCCCATCCAATACCATTGTAACAAGCTTGACCTTCTGAGCTGCCATAATACCCCCCACCCCGCCCCCTAGTAGAAATGAGACATGATTCAGATCTTGTTAGAGAAGACACTTGAGCAATCAAAGCTGTGGATTCCAGGCCAATTCTTGCACTGGGTTAAATCAACAGAGGTTCAGCTTAAGTCATTTCACCTTTGAAGTCAACAGAAAGTGTGTTGATTCACACCAGCTGAAGATGCAAGACCAATGTTCAATGTCTTTGTCTGCTTTGGACAGCTAAATCCTGCAACAAACACCTGCAGACATGGAATTGTCCAGGTGGTAATCATTAAACTTCTCATAAGTGTTCTCCTCCCCCTCCCCCTTCACCATTGTTTTATTATGCTTTTAATCATATGTTTTGCCTTGAGCTATTGTGGCCGCTGTCACATGGAGGTCATTTTAGAGCACTGAATTTGGAAACTGTCACATGCAGCAAGCCTGGTGGAATCAGTTCCCCTTGGAGATCTGGGCCCTCACTGAACTATTACCTTTTTGCAGGGCCTGTAAAATGGAGCTATTCCACCAGGCCTTTAGTTGAGGCAGCGGACGTCCTACTCTATTGGGCATTCCTTCCATCGGCTGGCCCTACGCTGCGGTACCATCTCTGCTATAATATTAAATTACCTTTTTACTGTGCCAGGTTCTTAATCTATATAACATGTGTCCAACTGAGCCACCATCTGTAACTGTTTATGATCAAATTGTATTGTTTTATTTATATGATATGTTTTAATTGTTATTTCTACTGTTTTTATAATGATATTATCCTCCCTGAGCCCTTTCTGGGATAGGGTGGAATATAAATAGGATAGATAGATAGATGATGGATGGATGGATGGATGGATGGATGGATGGATGGATGGATGGATGGATAGATAGATAGATAGATAGATAGATAGATAGATAGATAGATAGATAGATAGATAGATAGATGGAGAGAGAGAGAGAGAGAGAGAGAGAGACAGACAGACAGACAGACAGACAGACAGATAGATAGATAGATAGATAGATGGAGAGAGAGAGAGAGAGAGAGAGAGAGAGACAGACAGACAGACAGACAGACAGACAGACAGATAGATAGATAGATGGAGAGACAGACAGACAGACAGACAGACAGACAGACAGACAGACAGACAGACAGACAGACAGACAGACAGACAGACAGACAGATAGATAGATAGATAGATAGATAGATAGATAGATAGATAGATAGATAATAAAGCATACAGAGACTAGCAATTCCAAGTACGTTGTCCGTGCTGTTGTTGTTCTTGCCTGGTAGCCATGTGGTGGAGAAAAATCTCATCTCTGTGCTGCTAGGAAGCTGCACGTGTGTAGGCAGCTGTCACATGGAGTGGTCTGAAGTGCCTTCCACATGGGGGTTATATTATGTAAACCAGCTAGGGCATGCTCATGCCCAAAGGGGCAGCCAATCTTATCTTCAGTGAGAACTACATGTAAGCAATGAAAAAAAAAAATATCTCGAGTGACTCCAAATGTTACCCAGTTTTGTTCTACCCTAGAAGCAGAATATGGACTAGGAAGGTCAACAGAAATGATCCAGCGGCACAGAGAAAAATGCTATGAAACAAATGCTCTTCACCGCTTGTATCAACTCCTTTTTAAAAAAAAAAAAAAAATGGCAGTATTTTCTACCTTTGTAATCCCCCTTCTTCATTAAGGCATGTCATCAGGGCCGGCCCTGCCACTAGGCAAACTAGGCAATTGCCTAGGGTGCCAGCCTTCTGGGGGCACTGAATTGGGCACCCCCATGTGACTCAATGATGTTATCAGTGTGAGGGGCATGCCAGAAGTTAGTCTTCCCTATGGTGCCAGACAGTCTAGGGCCAGCCCTGCATGTCATGACCAGGGGTGTCAAACTCATTTGTCAGGAGAGCCAGATCTGACACAAGTAAGACCTTGTAGGGCCAGGCCACATGTGTCATAAAATATAATGCCATGTAGCAGAGACGTAAACTTTATATAGGACACAGACTAACCCAATTAAAGATTTTTTTTTTAAAAAAAACCCCTCTAAATAAAACATGCTTAAAAGATTAGCACTCTTACAATATTTTATTTAACTGAAGGAAGCAAGAGAGAGAGATAGGAAGCAGACTTGCTCGCGGGCCTGATAGAAGCCTTCCAAGGGCCTGATTCGGGTCTCGGGTCACATGTTTGACACCCTTGCCTCAAAGGTGTTTTTTTTTTTGCATTGTCTTTCAGTTTTGTAACCCTAGTCTTACTGCATATTTTATTGCACGTCTTTGTTGTCGGATTGCTTTGCTCTTCATATAACCCGCCTTGAGTCACATTGAGAAATGAGAACTATAAGCAGGGCTTTTTTGAGCAGGAATGCACAAGAACGCAGTTCTGGCTGGTTTGGCATCAGAGATGTGTGGCCTAATAGGCAAATGAGTTCCTGCTGGCTATGAGTGAAGTTAATAACAACAGCAGCAGCAGCAACAAGAACACCAATAGCCTGGAACCAGTGGCACCTTTAAAACCCACCAAATGTAATTCTGGGTAAAAGCTTTCACGCGCATGCATACTTCTTTAGATTAAACATTGTGGGTCTTAAAGATACCACTGGACTCAAACTTTATTTTATTTTCAGATCAACATGGCTACTCACCTGGATCTACCAACAGCCTGGAACACACCTTTTCACAGTCTTTTTCTGGTTCTGCTAAGGGATGCACCTATTACCCTGCAGCAGCTGGTGAGCTGCTGGTAGTTCATGACCTGTTTGTTACAGATCCCTGCTTTACAGGATTTTGAGAATGAGGGAACAGTGAATCCTCTTGGGAAAAATTGCAAGTTTTACTGTAAAAGACACTTTTTATGCTTTGACATTCCTCAGCTGTATTTCTCTGAAATCAAAACCATTCTTTACTGTTCAGGCTGGCTAACACTACCCTTTTCAGACAGGTAACTCCTTTGTTCAAGGATCCACCTTGAAAAGGAATATTGGACAGCCAGCAAGAGAGAAGTTGTGGCATAGTCAGTTTGACTCTGTTCATGGTGATTGGGGTGCCCCATAGGGGGACATTCAATTATGATAGCTAGCACTGTTGCACCACAGAGATTTGGGACATGTAACCAGCCAGTGAGGTGCCACATTGAATTTAATAGCCGTTTCAGTGCAGATAAAGATTTTGTTTCTTCTCTTTCCTGGAAAGGGAGGTGGATCAGAATGGCTCTCTTGCACTCCTTTTCTTATCAGTTGTAATCAACTAGGAAAATGGTGACACAATTTTAATGCCTCTAATGAGTAATGAAACATAATGAGAATGGGTATCATTTGTGGGATTCTGAAAAGGTACAATGACATGAGTCATCCTCTTGCTCATTAGGACAACTCTAAACAATTAGAGCAAAATTCTAGGTAAATGTAAACTCATGCAACATTTAGGAGGAGATTGTACCGAGGAAGAGATGACTGCTCACTTGCCTGTTGCAATGAATATCTCTATGAAAGCTAGTCATCACCGAATGACTAATCATAGTACATTTTACATCCCCTAAGGACAGTAATTTTGGAAAAAAACAGTCACTTCCTACACAATAGTTTTGTTTTATTTTATAATCAACGTGGATCCAATCAGCCCTTGAAGTCATGAAGATACACACTCACTACTATTTGCATCCATTAGAAAGAGTTCCAAATCAGGTAATGGAAGTTGTACAAAAATGGTTTGCATTTGATAGGATGGGGAAAGGGTTTAGTGCTCTTAAAAATTTGTTTGTTGGTGACAGCATACAGAGAAGGAAAGGAGAAAGAACAGAACTATGATCTACTGTGCAGTTAGCCTCAAAGGCAGGGTTATGCAGTGGTCAGAACATCAGAATAAGTTCTGAGAGACATGGCTTTGAATGCCCATATGCCATGGAAGCTCAATGGGTGACCTTGAACCCAGGGCCAGACCTAGACTGTCCGGCACCCTAGGCAAGGCTAAATTCCAGCAAACCCCCCCCCCCGCACTGATAACGTCACTGAGTCACATGGGGGGCACCCAATTCGTCACCCCCAGAAGGCAGCACCCTAGGCAATCACCTAGTTTGCTTAGTGGCAGGCTCAGCCCTGCTTGAACCAATCACTCTCTCCCAGGTTGCCCTACTTCATAGAGTTGTGTTTGTGAGGATAAGAGGCAAAAGACGATGTAAGCCATTGGGGAGTAAAGCAAGGTAGAAATATCTAAATAAATAAAAATTCAAGACCTCCAGAACCCTCCTTGATGCTATTCCCTCTTGACTTCTGGTTGTTACCTCAGCACCACATACATCAGCCACATCACTAACTGCCACACAATGGTGCCTCCCAATTCCATCCCAGAAAGTCAGTCCAGAAGGATACCAAGATTGATGGTATCAAAAATCTGTTGAGTGGTCCAGGAGGATCAACAGAGGTGCACTTCCTCTGTCCATCTCATGGCACAGGCCACCCACCAGGGCAACCAAGTTTATTTCAGTCCCATACCCAGGCTTAACCCACACTGAAAAGGATCTAAACAATTTCCTTCATCCAGGAAAGCTTGGAGTTGTCCAGTCCCCACCTATTTAATAACCTTACCCAAGAATAGAAGCTGTTCAAGAGTTGAGATCTCTGGGATTCAGACAGAGTAGGCTTCTTTAGGAGTAGATGCACCGCAGCCTGATCCAGGGCTGTGATGACCATTCCTTTTCTTAAGGGAGCATTACCTACCTCTCAGACCTGGGCAGCCAGCCCACCACCTTGGCAGATTTAAGTAATCAGGAAGAGCAAGGGAAGAAGAAGAAGAAATTATATTGGATTTATACCCTACCCTTCACTCTGAATGTCAGAGTGGCTTACAATCGCCTTTACCTTCCTCCCCCACAACAGACACTCTGTGAGGTGGGTGGGGCTGAGAGAGCTCTCACAGAAGCTGCCCTTTCAAGGACAGCTCTGCGATAGCTATGGCTGACCCAGGGCCATTCCAGCAGCTGCAAGTGGAAGGGTGGGGACTCAAACCCATTCTCCAAAATAAGAGTCCGCACACGTAACCACTACACCAAACTAAGCAGGTGATAGGCCTCAAAGTTCCAAGGATCCTGTCTGCATCCTCAGATTGAATAAAGAATTGGACAAGTTGGCACCCTGGCACATTCTGACCTTGTCACTGCTAGAATATATGTGACAGATTTTCTCTGCAGAATGGTCACAGCAGGCCACCTACCAGCCCATCTCTTCCTGTAGATCAGATCCTTACAGGCCTCTGACCATCCAGAAGAGCTCTTCTGCAACACAGTGCAGACACAATGGTGGTGGAAAAGTGTCATTTCTTTGCTGCCATTACTGCCAAGGAGCACACTTTAAAATGAGTTTTTGTCTGAATCTTATCAGATTTGCCTTCCTTCTGTAGTAGCCATCTTTCTTGTATTTTCATTGCTGGCAGTCCTTGAGAAAAACATAGTTGCCTATAGGCAAGATATGATCTGTACTCTACTCTGAAGGTAATTCTCTTACCTAGCAGACTATGCATCCTGCCCATTTAGGACTCCACGATATAGAGTATTTTAACTTAGATGTTACAGGACATAAGAAGAACCTTAGCAGATCAGGCCAGTAGCCCATTCAGCATCCTGTTTAATGCAGTGACTTACCATTTGCCCTGGAAGGCCTAAGAAATAAGGCACAGAGGCCAAAGACCTAAAATTACCTCCTAACACTGATATTCAGAGTTCTGCTGTCTCTAAATAGACAGGTTCCCTTTGGTCACAATGCCAATACTCAGGATTTTTTGTAGCAGGAACTCCTTTGCATATTAGGCCACACACCCCTGATGTAACTAATCCTCCAAGAGCTTACACAAGGCCTTGTAATAAGATCCCTGTAAGCTCTTAAAGGATTGGCTACAAAAGAAGGGTGTGGCCTAATATGCAAAGGAGTTCCTGCTACAAAAAAGCCCTGCCAGAACTCATTGATGTTCCCATCCTCCATGAATCTCTCTGATTTCCTCTTCAGTTTATCTGTGCTCGTGGCTTCTAGTTCCACTAGTACGAATGGCTTTAAAAGGGCAATGAAAGACTTCTGTCCAGAACAACTGAGGGAGGATTTACCTTCTTTAATAAGGAACCCAATTTCACTTTAAGAAAATTGGATGTGAAATACTATGGCAGAAACCACCACAAAATGTTTAGCAATGATTGTTGTGGTGGTGGTCATGGCACGTGGCAAATTTGTAGCAAACAGCCGGGTCTTAGGGGCATTTGTTAGTTCCCTAAACTAAATCTGTACTGGTCTGTAGCCTAAAGTGAGTTATAACTTATAAGGAATGTAAACATAAGAATCTGGAACTCCATTAGAGCCCCGGGTTTTCAAAGTACACTGTGGTTGCAACCTGTGCTTGTCATAGCCAACATTTTATTTCAACAAGCGTTGTGCAGAAGAGGTCCCTAAAGCATTGTGGGTTAGATATCTACTCTCTGAAACGATCAGGCACCTGGGCCTCGTGAGTCCTCCAGCAGCAGAAATGTAAACACAAAGCAAACGAAAACAGTTTGGAAGATACCCTCACTCACTTCTAACTATTGAATTTCAAAATGCTCACAAGTTGTTGCACATGAGGCCGGCCCTCGAGCAGCAGGAGTATAAAGTGCTACCCTTAAGAGTTCCTATTACTGCCGCATGCCTCTGAGAAAGTTATCGTTTTGTGCTTCGTAATTGCTCTTCCAGGCACCGGTCTTGCTGAAAACGCTTCCAAGTGAAGCACAATCATTTTCTTGCTCCGCATGTAACTTACAGGCAACATAAGTGCCCAAGAGCCACATAAAAATAGTTTTGGCAAATATGCAATGTGCTCATGAGAAAAATTACACCTACATTTATTTGTGAAAAACAATCTGGGAAATGTAGACTTTTTTTTTTTAAGGAAGAGGGGAGGCCTTGAGACAAAAACACAACACCGGTATGCTTTAGCTGCAGTGTGGTATTAAATAATACCCTCCATAGCTGAAGGTGATGTTTAAAGTAATCATTGCAAATAAACTCTTGCTACGTATCTTTAAGCAGCTCAGCATGTTTCAATAGTAAAATGGCTATTATTATTATACCACCATGACCAGAACTATTCATTTTGGATTTTGCTTCTTTCTGTCTTTCTTTTACACTTTGCCTCGCAGAAACCTACAACATGACTTGACTAGACTTTCTTCTGCAGCTAGCCTCACATTGCTCCCCCACCCCACCCCTGGTTAATAATAGTGTGCTTTTTTATGGGTCTTTTGAGGATTTCTGATGAAACCCAGCACCAGGATTGAACTGTTAAATCATTTCAAAAATTGCATTGAGCTGTGAGGCCTCCTATGTGCATGGCAGCATCTGCGCAACTTCACGGGCTGGATTTACACTGCATGTAGACAGATGCACAACTGACCTACAAAAACCAAAACTGTTGCGATGTCCTTTGTGGTGAGTCAGTGGAGACCAGTTGGTTTCCCCAACTAACCTACCTATAAATGTTGATTGTACAACATCATCTAAGCACCTCCATTTCCCAAAATTCCCACCTTTAAATCCATCTCTCTTTTTCTCTTTTGTTTCTTTTCTTGCCTTCTCTTTTGCTTTGAAGAAGAAGAAGATATTGGATTTATATCCCGCCCTCCACTCCGAAGAGTCTCAGAGCGGCTCACAATCTCCTTTACCTTCCTCCCCCACAACAGACACCCTGTGAGGTGGGTGGGGCTGGAGAGGGCTCTCACAGCAGCTGCCCTTTCAAGGACAACCTCTGCCAGAGCTATGGCTGACCCAAGGCCATGCTAGCAGGTGCAAGTGGAGGAGTGGGGAATCAAACCCGGTTCTCCCAGATAAGAGTCCGCACACTTAACCACTACACCAAACTGGCTTTGGACTTCTGCCAGTTTTGCTACTACAGTTCTGAGCTCTGCTAGGCTTGCCAACCTCCAGGTGCAGCCTAGAGATCTCCTGGAATGTCAACTGATGTACAGATGACAGCAATCAGTTCCTGTGGAGGAAATGGCTGCTTTGAAGGATGGACTTCATGGCATTGTACTCTACTAAGGTCTTTCCCCTCCTCCAACCCTGGTCCCCCTAGCCCCCCCAACCAGATTGCTAGAATTTCCCAGCCCAAATTGGAAACATTAGCTCTGACCAGTGTTCTCTCAAATTTGTGTGTGAGTGGCCACTCATTAACACAGGAAGCTCTGCTCAGCAGCAATCCGGAGCTATGCAGGGTCTTGAACTGTCCATTGCCCATTTTAGGGTTGCCAGGTCCTTTGGCCTAGCGGGCAGGGGATGGGATGCACTTACCAGAAGGAAGAAGAAGCAAGAAATAAATCTGACTTACCTACATCACTTCCAGATGATGTGGGCACGTTGAGGATGCTGAGGGTGAAGCTCTGGTTTGTGGACAAAACTCTATGGTAGAATTAGCTTCAAATCATAGAGTTTTGCTCAAGAAAACATAGTATCACATCACCCACATGCCTATGTCACTTCCAGGTGATGTAGGCACATTGTATTTCCTTTCAGTTTCTTGCCTTTTTTTTTTTTGGGCCGGGGGGGGGAGTAATTTCCCCCAGTTTCTGATAGCACTGAACTGAGGGGGAGATGTTCCAAACCAGGGGATCCCCAACTGAGGACTGGCAACCCTAGCCCATTTTAAGATTACAGCAGTTATATTCTGCTCAGGATTGAACTGTTCTACTCAGTGGAGGGGGGAAATTAGAGGGAACATTGGCTCTGACCCTATTCTGAAATTAGCCATTTTGGTTCAGCTTGGGTATATATGAATAAAAAATCCTGTGAGGAAAGATTGAAGGAGCTCGGCATATTTAACTTGAAGAGAAGATGACTGAGAGGTGATATGATAATGGTGTGAAGCTGTTTTCTGTTGCCCCAGAAGGTTGGACCAGAACTAACAGGTTGAAATTAAGAGTTTTCAGCTAAACATTAGGAAGAACTTCCTGATACAGTAGTTCCTCAGTGGAACAGGCTTCCTTGGGTGGAGGTGGGCTCTTTGGAGGTTTTAAAACAGAGGCTAGATGGCCATCTGATAGCAATGCTGATTCTGTGAACTTAGGCAGATCATGAAAGGGAGGGCAGGAAGGGTTGCATCAGTGCTTAGTTCTCATGGCTCTTTCT
This sequence comes from Heteronotia binoei, assembly GCF_032191835.1. Classification (NCBI taxonomy): domain Eukaryota; kingdom Metazoa; phylum Chordata; class Lepidosauria; order Squamata; family Gekkonidae; genus Heteronotia; species Heteronotia binoei. The sequence continues at coordinate 32,700,895 of NC_083226.1, forward strand.
TACATGCCCAGAGAAATGCTGATCACCACTTTGAGGTCAGAAAGCAATTTTTCTTCGTGCCAGTTTGGCCAGGGATCCTGGAGGTTTTTTGGGCATGGAGCAAGGGTTCACTGGATGTGTTTTGGGGAAAGTATTTGTGAATTTCCTGCAGTGTGCAGGGGTTGGACTAGATGACCCTGGTAGTCCCTTTCAACTCTATGATTCAATGCATTCTGGGAATAATGAAAAGTTATCTACCAGGTTTTCAGGAGTATTTTTTTTGTTTCAGGCTCCTCCCCCAACAATGATTCTTTATTTTTTTTGAAAGCAAGGAAAGCATGACTCATGTGCTGTCTGGTGTTGTCCATTAGCTTCAGGGACTTCTGAGAGCCAGGATATGTGCGAGCTTCCTTGCTTCTTCCTGAGAGCCAGTTTGGTGTGGTGGTTAAGAGCAGTGGACTATAATCTGGAGAACCAGGTTTGATTCCCCACTTCTCCACATGAAGCCTGCTGGGTGATCTTGGGCCAATTATGTTTCTCTCAAGAGCAGTTCTCTCTTGAAAGGACCAGAGGCTGCAATGGGGCCTCAGACAGCCAGTAAGTCATTACTTCTTTATTTTAAGATTTTAATGAGTAATGGCAGGGGGGGAATTCCTGTTTTAAATTTCAGGTTAAGGTTTTTATACAGGGCATACTTTTTAGGAGCTTAAATCCTGAAACCTGTGCCCCTAAATAATTCTTCAAATAGAAACAGCCATTCCCCAGATTCTAACCTAAGGAAAATCATAGCTTGTAGAAAACTCAAAATAGGAATTTTTGCAGTGCATACCTCTAGTTTTGAGAATAAAATGCAGGAGAGTAGACTGATGTAAGTAATTTCAGATTCCCACTGCAACACAAGGCAAGATTCAAATGAAATAAATATATAAATAAATAATCATAGTGTCTGGCTCATTGTAGGGTAGTGGTTAATGTGTTAGGGACTTGAGATACCAGAGTTCAAATCCCCACTCTGACATGAGGCTCGATTATGAGCCAGTTGTTCACTCTCAGCCTAACTTGCCACAAAGTTAGCCGCCCTGAGCCACTTGTGGGAAGGGCGGGATATAAATCCTAAATAAATAAAAGACTTGTTTTGAGGTAAAAAAATGGGAAAGGGAATAATCCTGAAAGGCCTGGAGGAAGGAAGGGCAACATAAAAATGGATTTAAAAAGCTGCTGCACAACTGCAGAGGGTGATTCAACTTTTCCTCCCTTCCAGCTGACGTCAAAGGATAACCTAAAATCAGCAAATGGCAGTGGTCATGGGACAGATTTCTCGAAGTGCCACATGACAGCAAAAAGTCAGTTCTTCTGATGGTGTACAATGAAGTCAGTTCTATTAGTCAGTCACTTATTCTACTGGCATCACAAATGACTTATTTTTAATGTTAGATTCACATATTATTACATTTTATGGAACGAGATAGTCCTTTATTTACAACAGAGGTTTGAATCAGGGTAGGAGTGGGTAATGTTGCAAACTGATTGAAAATGCTTTTTAAAGAACAGAAAGAAAAGGAAGGTAATTGTTGGCTTTCCTGTTACTTGTGCTTTCAAAAGAAGACAGCCTGTGAATATATATGATGTTTACATAGCAGCAAAAGCCAAAACCTTTTAATAAAAATATTTTACTTACATATGCAAAAATGGTGTCGCCTAACTGTCTGGTGGTTGACCAAAATAAACCATTTACCCCAATAAAACTTGAGTCTTGCACATCTTTTTAACAATCTGAAAATAAATCCTTCATAGGTGAGGTTAGAGGTTTTCTCATAAACAGCCCCTGATTCATAATCACCTCTACAGCCACAGATTCTCTTTAAAAAAATCACCCCTCTCTTCCTCTTTGCTTGATATGAACTCAACTGTTGTCCTGAATCTTGGTCTAGCCACTCACATGTAAGAAGACATGCTAGACAATTGTGCTTTTAGCAGCCTAGCAGCAACTTGGGGCTCAGAGTGGAGCATGGCTTTTCACTGCCACTTCCTTTCTCAGTCTGCTGAGAGGGGAAAACTGAACACAGTGTGTGGGCATTCTAGGGTTCCTAACCTCCAGGTGGTGGCTGGGGATCTCCTGGGATTAATACTGACCTCCAGGTGACAGAGATCAATTCCCATGGAGAAAATGGCCACTTTGGAAGGTGGATTCTATGGCATTGAAGTGCCTCTCATCCCCAAACTCTGCCTTCCTCAGGCTCCACCCCCAAAATATCCAGATATTTCTTAACCTTTGCTGGTTACATTAGTGATCACATGATAATCACTTACATAACCAAATGTCTTGATGACATATAAATATGACATTGTCCACAGTTTTTTAGAAGCTTTGCAGGGGTATAGCCACATATACTGCATCTTTGGCATACAGATGGCCCCATACCCTGATTAATCCCACAGTTAGTTTCAGGGGGTAGCCATGTTGGTCTGCAGTAGAACAGCTAGATTCCCATCTAGTGGCTCCTTAGAGGCCAACAAAGATTTGGGGAGTATGAGCTTTTGAGACAGGCCCATAACCACGGGGGGGGGGGGGGAGGTGGCTAGCCCCTGGCTTCCTGTCGGGGTGCCCCAACTCAGGGCCCTGACCTTCCCTCTCTCCCCCCTGCTCCCAAGTGGGAGGGAGGGGGTCCCCACTATTTCAGCTTTCACTGGAGAGCCAGTTTGGTGTAGTGGTTAAGTATGCAGACTCTTATCTGGGAGAACCGGGTTTGATTCCCCACTCTTCCACTTGCACCTGCTAGCGTGGCCTTGGGTCAGCCATAGCTCTGGCAGAGGTTGTCCTTGAAAGGGCAGCTGCTGTGAGAGCCCTCGCCAGCCCCACCCACCTCACAGGGTGTCTGTTGTGGGGGAGGAAGGTAAAGGAGACTGTGAGCCGCTCTGAGACTCTTCGGAGTGGAGGGCGGGATATAAATCCAATATCTTCTTCTTCTTCTTCTTCTTCTTCTACCCCATGACCCCTCAGCAGCAGGGGGAAGGAGGGCTGTTTAAATCACACAGGAGGGGCAGCAGAAGAAGACATCAGCCTTCCACATGATTTAAATGAGGGAAGGTGTAGGAGGGAAGGGAAGAACAGGTGCTTTGAGTTGTATACCCCAAGTACTGCTGGCTGTGGCAGTGGGGAGGGGGCTGCTAAGTGTCTCCAACTATTATTTATGCCCCCCAACCTTTGAAATCCTGGCTATGGGCCTGTTTTGAGAGTCAATGCTTTCTTCATCAGATACAAGTAGGAATGGAGATCCATTCCCATTCTGAAGATGGAAAAGGTGTTGCAAAGAAAGGAGTCAGAATAAAGAGGTACAACATGAAGAATTGAGAATATAGAGTGACAATCTGATATCTCTAGTGCATCAAAACTTGAGGCATTGCTAAGTATCAAAAGCACTATTGAGCTGGCAGCATATCTGTCTTCGGGGGAAGCAAATTGTATTAGAAGGGCATTTGTTCCCTCATCTGTAGTTATTGAGGGTAGGTATAATAAAATCCCCTACTCAGAAAGGTTATGCTCATGCCCCTTAGGGGAGATTCGGTCTGTAGAGCACATGTTCTTTAGTTGTCCATTTTACAGGGAGGCTCATCTTAGATTAGAACTATTAGCCCATTAGTTGATATGATCCCTGGTCACGTAAATGCAAACAAAGCAAGGTTTTACTGGTTTTTAGCCAATAAAAATTCTAATATTACATGTCTAGTTGCTAAATTCTGTGCATTAATTCTTAAATTATGGGAATCACACTTGAAAAGGTTTTTATTAGAGAATAAATTTTAAAAGAAACATACATGCAATATAGTAAGAATACACCTTAAAAGCGATATGCAGAAAAATTGGCAATGTAACAAAGATAAGATACATTACTACACAGGCACTACAGAAGCCACAAGAACCTAATAAATCATGTTGATGGCACTACTGCAGATTTAAATTCTTGTTTAGATGCTAAAAATTCCAAAACAGGTAACCAAAAAGTCATAAAAGATTATGAGTATGGGCCTAATTCATTTTGTGATATAGAGCACACAAGTTTATCCATAATACAAAACACCTTCAATTTCATGATCCAATCTGACATTGTGAGCCTTTTATCACACTTCCAAAATTTAGCAATGACATTTCCACCAAAAGAAGATTAGATGGATGAGAACAGAATTGCCATTGATTCAATACGAAATGTTCTATATCATATGGAACCTTGTAATAGGTTTAAAAAATTGGTCTACCGCTAGCAACCAGAATTCTCTGATAAATGTACAGTCACACCAGCAGTGCTTGTAAGTTCCTATTTCTTAAATTTGAATTCCTATTACTGTACTTTATGTCTCATTAAACCATTTGCTGGTCTTAAGACCATAATAAATAAAAAATGAGTACAACATGAAACACACTTAGCTTGATTAAAGCAGGGGAGAAATACTTAGAAGCATAAATCCCACAACTGTCCACCCAATGGAACATCTGAGCCTTTGGTTGTCTGAAACATCTTTGAAAATGGTGATTCCCCCCCCCCCCCACTTACTAGCAGGGCTTTTTTGGTAGCAAGAACTCCATTGCATATTAGCCAATCCTCCAAGAGCATACAATAGACGCTGTAAGAAGAGCTCTGTAAGCTCCAGGAGGATTGGCTACATCGGGGGTGGGGGGGTGGGGTAGCCAGGCCCAGCACGTGGGAGTCAGTGAACTAGGCAATTGTCTAGGGTGCCAGCTCCCAGCAGGGCCGAGCGCCCCCTCCCCGCTCGTGCCATCTCTGAGCCTCCACTGCTGTTTTGATACCTCAGAGTTGAAAGTGGCATTTCCCTTCCCCCGTACCCTCCGAAGGCACCGGGGAAGGGAAGGGCCTACTGTCCTTTCAGCTCTGAGGTATCAGAGGAGTTTCCCCCAATCCCTCAGAGTCAAAAGTGATGTTTCTCTTTCCCCGTGTCCTCCGAGGGCGCTAAGGAAAGGAAGCACTGAGTACCCATCATGATGACATCACTGTGACATCATCATGCCACATGCACGCTTTGCATGTGTGTGAAACCTTTTATGGGGGGCACGTTGGCCTTAGGTGCCAGAACCCTATGTGCCGGGCCTGGGTGTAGCCTAATATGCAAAGCAGTTCCTGCTACAAAAAAGCCCTGCTTACTAGTCTTCTGAATCCTTGAGGAAAAGAAAGAGTTGGATTTTGATGGAACCTGTTCTAAGAGTTCTTGAGGATATCACATTTCTGCAGCAGCAGATCAGTACACCATTTGCATCTGGTTGCAACTGCCAAATGTCACCATAACAGTTTTTGTTTGATGCCGTAAATTCATCACTAAAACCAAGTGGATCTTTGAAAGTGTTCAAAATGCTTTTCATAACCTCATAAAAACTGTACTTTTATGAGCATTTTATAAGAGAGTACTTACTGACAGACAGCTTTGAAATTGTCAGGTTCAAACAGGGCTCTCTAGTGCAGAACAACCTGCAATTTTGTAATGTGTATTTTCACTCTTTCCCCCCTCCTACTGTTCACCCCTCCTGTCTGTAAAGAGGAAAAATAAAGGAACTTATACATTTATTTAACGTTAGTCCAAAATAGCCCCAGAAGCATCTTTTTTTTTTTGTAACACTGAGGGCCTGAAAATCAGTTGTGTGTCCATGATTCATGGCATTAACCTATCTTTTTCAAACAGATAAGAGCCCAATGGCGCAGAGTGGTAAAGCCGTGAAGCCCTCTGCTTACGACCTGAGTTCTATTCCAGTGGAAGCTGGTTCAAGTAGCTGGCTCCAGGTTGACTCAGCCTGCCATCCTTCTGAGGTCGGTATAATGAGTACCCAGCTTGCTGGGGGGAAAGTGTAATGACTGGGGAAGGCAATGGCAAACCACCCCGTAAAAAGGTCTGCTGTGAAAACGTGAAAGCAGCATCACCCCAGAGTCGGAAACGACTGGTGCTTGCACAGGGGACCTTTCCTTTCCTTTTTCAAACAGATATTGTAACAGCAGTTTCTCAGATTATATAAGAAGAAGAAGATATTGGATTTATATCCCGCCCTCCACTCCGAAGAATCTCAGAGCGGCTCACAATCTCCTTTACCTTCCTCCCCCACAACAGACACCCTGTGAGGTGGGTGGGGCTGGAGAGGAGAGAGAGTGTGTGCAACTGAATAAATGAATTATGAGCAATACTTAAAAGAGCAAGATTCAAGGCCAGTAGCACCTGAAAGACCAACAGAATTTACAGAGACTGATTTCGGACTCACCTTACGGTGCTCTCGCATTCGTCTTCTCAGCGTGGATCCTTCCGATTTCCCACTATCTGCGCTGGGGCTGTAGGGAGCATCAGCATTTTCACGCAGCAAACGGAAATCACTAAAAACCAGTTTCTGTTTGCTGTGTGAAAATGCTGATGCTTGCTGCAGCCCCGGCACAGATAGGGGGGAATCAGAAGGACACCGCGCTGAGAAGACAAACGTGAGAGCAGTGTAAGGTGAGTACAAAGTCGGTCAATGTATAAGCTTTCAATACCAAGGCAACTTTCCTCAGATGAGCAATATTTGAGTCAAATGTTGCTCATCTACTACAAATCAACATTGGTACCTACCTGAAAAACACAGAACACTTAGTATCCCTGAACATCTGAATGTTAAGTACTCTGTGATCATTTGCATGCTTCTAAAATTAATGCAATTTTTTAATCCAGAATTATTTTGTTTGCTCACATTAATGGGTAGTTCTTGGTGATTTACCATTTACTCCTTCAATTTTTCACAAACATTTTTTTAACAAGTGTACATGATAATTTAGACTTGGTCTTATTCCTTATGTGACAAAACTTTTCTGGGATGTACCATCATGGTGTAGAGGGAAGAATCACATGAGTGAGTAGTTTGTCCTGAAAATCCCCATGTATGGAAAACCATGTCAGACAGAAGGGTTTTAGCCTACACCACTCCCTGTGCTAATAATTTATATACAGGTGTTTTCGCCATCAATCAATTATTTTTAAAAAGATCAGGTGCTTACCAGCAATACAACACGTACTCATATTTTCCTTTCATTCCACTGATTTCCTGGGCACTGACATGTCTCCCAGATTCTTGCAATGGAGGTCCACAAAGCACTCCTAGCCAATCAGCTTTGGAGACAAGCTATAGAGAGCTGCTGTTCTTTGCTCCTTTCTGTGTGGATGTGGAGCCCTTTTCTTCTTTACAAGTACAATGACTGGGGAAACAAAGAGCCGAGGACAACTAGTTCGGGGCTGGTAGAATTCAAACCTTTGGCCTAATTCATTTGAAACTTGGAGGTTCTTTAGCAGACAGGCAGCATCCACTCCACTGCAACTTTGGTGACAATTAAAAATACCCACTCCAGAACCACCTCCTCCAGAAGAAATAATAGAAATGCAATTGCAGTGGTGGAGGGAAGCTTGTTCAGGTTCCCATAGAGTCCAAACTCTTAGAACAATCCACTTGAAATGTGGATTGAAAGATTCCCCATAGGTTATAATGGCAGACCAATGGGAATGGAGGGGGTGTTGCAAAGGAAGCCAATTTCACTTTGTGCTAGAAACAAACAGAGCACAACAAAAAAGGATGACAAAAGCAGAGTTTTCAGTGGAAAGGCATTTTTTAAAAAAACAAACCAACAGTCACTGAAAGAGAAGGGAAATGAAATGAATGCAGAAAGTCTACAATGGACCACTGTATAATTCTTAACCATCTGATAGAGAAATACAGTGGTAGAGGGGGGAAAAGGCTGTTTGCAGCCTTCCTTGATTTAAAAGAGGCATTTGATTCTATTCCCAGGAATCTTCTCTGGAACAAATTGGACATCATGGGTCTGGATAAATGCCTGCTTTTTCTTATTCGTAAAATGTAGTCCCTTAATAGCTGTCAAGTGCGATATAATCACCTAGGTGCATTAACTTCAAAGATCATTTCCAATCGGGGAGTCAAACAGGGCTATATTCTAGCTCCCTATTTGTTTAATTTATTCCTGAATGATCTGGCCCCCTCTCTAAATGCTATTGATAGTCACTCCCCCAAACTTGGGCCATCCATTATCCCTTTATGGCCCTATGCCGACGATGCAGTTGTACTGTCACATTCGCAGAAGGGCCTCAAGTATCTGTTACTCGCTTTTACTTCATACTGTGAGACAAATTTCCTGTCTATAAACTATGTAAAATCCAAAATTTTAGTTTTTTCAAAGTCCCGAGAACCACAAAGCTGGTGCCTCAAGGGAGATAATATTGAACAGGTGAAATCTTTCAAATACTTGGGGGTCTTTTTCCAGTATAATCATAACTGGACAGTACAATGGCCTGGAGAGCCTTGAGGCCCTGGAGAGCCACTGCCAGTCTGAGTAGACAATACTGACTTTGATGGACCGAGGGTCTGATTCAGTATAAGGCAGCTTCATACGTTCATACGTTCAACGCAAGCAAGCCATCATCTCAGCAAGGTGTAGTTCATCTGCAGTGGTTAGCTTTTTTTACAAGAACGGCAACCAATTTGTCCCAGCTGCCATTCATGTTTTTAATGCTAAAACAGTTTCTCAGTTGTTATATGGGATCCCCATTTGGGTTTGCGCCCTCAATTTCCAAATTGAGCAAATTCAGGCAGCATTTTTACGCCATATTTTAGGGGTCCCCAACTGTGTCAGCTATGCTGCAATGTGCCTAGAGACTGGAACCCATTTGATTGAGACCAGGGCATGGCTACTTATAAAGTTTTAGCTACGCCTACACTTTAGGGCAGACCCTGTTAGTTATATCCATATGATGCTAGCGAATTCATTCGTTTCCACTTGGTATAGTCAGATCCAGAAGAAAATACATTCCATAGGTGTACCCTTAGACAACCTCTATATATGCTAAGTGAAATGCAGGCATTCAGAATCCTGAAACAGAGGATCTTAGATATTGAGAAACAGTCTCTGTGTTCTTCTGGACATAAAACTTGTTCCCCTTTAGCATTTGGTATTCTCCCAGATCATGGGCTGCCTGCTGCTTACCTTTCCCAGATTACTTCACCCCAGTTACGCCGCTCTTTTATGTTAGCAAGACTCGATGTTCTACCCTCAGCGGTATTGTCTGGGAGCTTTGCCAACATCCCTTATCAGAATAGAGTCTGCCCATGTAATGGAAGGCACCTTGAAACAGTCACCCATGTCTTACTTTATTGTGATTTTTATGGGGAAGTGTGTATGGGGAAGTCTGTATAATCAAACCTATTCTGTCTAATTTTTATGGATTACCTAAAGCGAAGTTAGTTTTTTTTATACTATCTGACCAATGTCCCCATATCATAAGCCTGGTTGCAAAGTACCTTTTGGCTGCCATAACAATCAGGGAGTAAAAGACTAGCTCCCCTTCTTGATGTTTGATTGGTTTTTATAGATGAAACTTCATGTACATTTGCTATGCTGTACTTTTTATTTCTATGACAATAAAGGTATTTGGATTGGATTGGATAATCCATAAAAAGAAATCTTAGATATTTAGAATCAGAGAATCAGAGTGGGGAGGGGTCATACAGGCCACCTAGTCCAACCCCTTACTCAATGAAAGATCAGCCTAGAGCATCCCTAACAAGTATTTGTCCAACTGCTGCTTGAAGACTGCCAGTGAGGGGGCTTCACCACCTCCCTAGGTAGCTTACTCCACCATTCAACAACTCTTATTGCAAAAATGTTTTCCCTAATATCCAGCCGATACCTTCCTGCCCTTAAACCCATTATTGCAAGTCCTCTCCTCTGCTGCCAGCAGGAGCAACTCCCTGCCCTCCTCTAAGTGACAGTCCTTCAAATACTTAAAGAGAGCTATCATACCCCCTCTCAACCTCCCCCAGACTGAACATCCCCAAGTCCCTCAGCCTTGGTCTCCATTTTTTGTCCTTTTTGCCCAGCAAGTACCAAATTATTACTCCCATAGTAAGCACTTTTTTCCATCAAAATTTCCTCTAGGGTCCAAGGCAATTGCAGGCACAGCACCTCCAGATACAATCAGTATTTGTAGCAACAAACATGTACAGTACAATAAGATCCCTACATCTTTAAACACTGTGCTCATAGGCCTAGGAATCCTGGGTGAGTTAGGGTGCCCTGATATACCTACCCAGCTGCTCAATTACACAGAAACAGTGCTATGACATAGAAACTCAACATGGCCTAAATTCTCACTGGCAAATACTGAATGTATACAGGACATGCTCTCTAATTTTATTACACTGTTGTTAAAACAGAAACAAATTATTGACAACAAATCTTGTAATAGTATTCTGCCAGGGCTTTTTTTGTAGCAGGAACTCCTTTGCATATTGGGCCACACCCCCTGATGCAGCCAAACCTCCTGGAGCTTACAGCAGGCCCTGTACTAAGAGCCCTGTAAAGCTCTTTGAGGATTGGCTACATCAGGAGTGTGTGGCCTAATATGCAAAGGAGTTCCTGCTACAAAAAAAACCCTGCTGATCCCGCCATTTCTGGCTCCATTTCCACTTTACACTCAAACATTTACCACCTTTAATGCAAATCACATTGTTTGCATTGAAATGGGAACATTTCTGTATTTTTGGTGCTTGGTGGTGGGGGAACAGTGGAAGGGCTTCTACTGTCCTGACCCCACTGAAGGACCTCCTGATGGTGCCTGCTTTTTTGGCCACTGTGTGATACAGAGTGTTGAATTGGATGAGCCATTGGCCTGATCCAACATGGCTTCTCGTATGTTCTTATCATCCAATATTCCATGGCAATGTAAACTGAAAGGCTGGCATATCAATTCATAAATGAATGTAGTAATGTTGGCACAGGCCTTAAAGTAGGTCTACACAACTTGTAACTCGCCCCCCACCCAATGCCAGGCAGGCCAACAGCCACTAAGATTTCATCCTAAGCAAGCAAACCCAAAAGCTGTGGTGTGCTGATGGGCTAAGTTTGGTTTGGTGTGTCCCACACTGTGAAAGCCAGCCTTACCACAAGAGGTCAGTGGTCCTTGAAGTGTCTACTCAGTTTCAGTGCCCAGATATTATGAAAGATCATGTAGAAAACCCCCAGAAGTGAAGCCTTAAGAAGAGTCACCCCTTCCTTCAGAAGAATGACCTCAGCTGCTGATGTTACATCCTGGGATATATTTCACAAAAAAACAGCTGGTGCAAACATATCCTGAATGTCCCCAGTTCAGCAAAAGGAAGGGAAGAAACCTCTTGTGAATGAACAAACCTATATACATCCTTAACAGATGCATAGAGTGGTCTCTAAGGAAATTTCCATGCTCTCTGGATTACCTCTCTTCTGACCTTCTGCACTGGACTTCCATTACCTCATTTCCCTAAACAGTTAGGCATTTCTAATATATATAAGAGCAGATATGGTCTGGATGAAACACAATTAAAGTAGACGCATAGCAAGATTTGACCACAATGGCTTCATTATACCCATCCAGTGGATAGCCAAATAAAACTTCAACATAGCGGCTTTCACTTATTTCTCCCATTCATTTGCCACTTTTAGATTCGAATGGGGTGAAGACAGGTGTCAATAATAACATTTGTGAATAACTTATGATGAGAGAACATAGCACCTGAGAGGGCCTTTATCTTGAATCCCCCCCTTAAATGTATTACATTACATATGTGCTCAACTGCTGCTTTGGCCAAAACAATTTGATTCCCAAAATAAAATAACGACAGACAACATAACATCAGTCCATAACTTAAGCCCAGGAATGGTGACTTGTTCAGATTTCATGGCTGAGTACTATAAAAAGGCATTACTCCTCGTTTTATATTGACTTTCTCCACTGTATTTCTTCATGACATGACAGACCAACTTGATTCTAGTCAATGTAATTGTCTTATTCCACTTTTTAATTTATTTTATTTATTTATTTTATTTTATTTATATCCCGCCCTCCCTGCTGAAGCAGGCTCAGGGTGGCTTTGTGGAGCACTTTGCACTTTGTGGAGCAACAAAACAAAACAAACAAATACCCTTGGAAAGAAGAATCATATGGCTGGCAACATTTACCAATATACATGCTGTCTTTAGTTAAAACATCAGTTTCTAATGAAATGTTATGTGGCCACTTGATGGGGTTTTTTCCTTTCTTTTCACTCTACAATGAAAAAAGTGCTATTCAGCTAAGATTGCAGCAAACAGCTTGAAAAAATGCAGGGTAAAGTCTCGAATGCCCAAAGGTACATAATGGAATCCAGCTGCTAGAGACCCCTTATGCTCAAAGCAGATAGGCCAATAACCCCTGAAGTAATTGCATGTGCCCATTTATGTCCTCTTGATTACCACTCTACTGCTGCCACTTTTACCCCCTCAATGCCCCCTTCCCTCCTCTTCCTCCCCTTTTGCTTCCTCTTCTGTTACTGTGTTACCTTGGCTTCTATTTCTACTGTTCTCTTAATAATAACAATGAGCCATCAAGTTACAATCAACTCACAGCTACTCCAGTAGGGCTTTCAGTGCAAGAGAGGAGCAGAGATAGCTTGCCATTGCCTCCCTCTGCACAGCAACTCTGGTCTTCCTTGGTGCCCACCTATCCAAGTACTAACCTTGGCTGACCCTGCTTAGTTTCCAAGCTCTGACAACCCTGGGATAAGCTGGGCCATTCAGGCGGCTCTATTTTTTTTCCAGAGAAGAGGGCATGGAGACTGAATGAGTGTTGGGGATGGGGAGGAACTGCGGTAATATGAGCGGATTCCTGTCATCACCAAGGCATGCTCAACTTAGAACAGAGACTATGAATGTGGAACTATGTGCCTACAGAAGGTTCTCAGCACATTTAGGAATTGTGGAAAAGACTACCAGTGTGTTGTAGTGGTTAGGGTGCCAGACTCAGATCTGGAAGACCCAGATCTCTGTTTGGCCGGGAAGCTCACTGGGTGACCCAGGGCCAGTCATTCTCCTTCAGCCTAAACTACCTTATAGGGCAGGGGTGGCCAAACTGTGAACATATGAACCTATGAAGCTGCTTTATACCCTCCGATGTAGCCAATCTTCCAAGAGCTTACAGGGCTCTTCTTACAGGGCTTACTGTGAGCTGTTGGAGGATTGGCTTCATCGAGGGGGGGGGCTAATATGCAAAAGAGTTCCTACTACAAAAAAAGCCCTGCCCCAATATATGTTCACTTTGCATGACCTGGGGTGCAGCCAGACGTACCATTAGTGGCGATACAGCTCCGTCTCGCTGATGGATTAAATGTGTTCGTTCAGACATCCACATCTGGCAATCGAGCGTATTCCAGTGTCATCCCGGCTTGCTACGCATCTATGGCGCATTAATTTGACAGCACATAAAGTCCGGTCCTTTTTCAAAAAAGCTGCACAAGATCGGCTTTTTCCTGTTTGGACAGCTCACGCGTGATACTGCCTCTCACCTTTAAAAAAAAAAAAAAGCCCCAGCAGACATATACTTTGCCAGATCATCCGGGAATCTGAGGTGACGCTTCTGCTTCTCCAATCAACACAGGATCGGAGGGGGGGGGGACGTTATCCCACTATTTAGAACAGGAAAAAGTCTCTTTTTTTCAATGTGGAGGATTTCTGGAAACTCCCCCCCCCTGAAGTAAGGTTTGATTTCCCACCTCCAAACAGTTGGGCGCATGTTCAATGGACCCCCCTCCCAGAAATCACCACCTGATCACGCATGCTCCAAGTAAAGAGCGTGATAGTATTGGATGTCTGAACGCTCAACAACAAAATGAGTCGCATTCTTGGATGCTCGTCTGAATGGCCCTGCATCGAATCAATATTCAGCTGTTCAAATTTGAGCGCTACACACATGCTTTTAATGTGAGGTGTGACCGCACCCCTGCTATATAAAAAGGGACTTAAGAACCACTGTGGTGTAGGCAGGGGACAGAGGGCTGAGCTCAGAATTAAGGAGACGGCTCAAAATCTTGCTCAGCTATAATACTCCAGAGTATGACCTTGATGCCACTCTCTCAGCCTAGTCTGCCTCACGGATTAAATAGTGGGGGTGGGGAAGATGGGGAGTTCTTTGGGAAAAGGTTGAGATAAACAGACCTCCTATATTTTTCTCAAAAGTCAGCCGTTTTCTCCCTTCCAAGTATCCTAGCTGAAATGAGAAAATCTGCTGGGA